>NC_084494.1:13062247-13669747 GCF_030035675.1 Rhineura floridana
TTTAACATGCTCATAAACAGCCTGTGGGAAGGTGTTTTCAAACACTGACAGGGGTCACTGCATATGCTCAGAAGCACTCAACCTGATCCAAACACCTAGGATTTTTTTAACCCTCTAAACACTATCTGAGCCAGTGTGGTTTAGTGGTCAAAGTGTTGGACTACGACCTGGGAGACCAGGGTTAGAATTCTGACACAGCCATGAAGCTCACAGGGTTATCTTGGGCCAATCACTGCCTCTCAGAGGAAGGCAATGGTAAACCTTCTGTGAATATCGCTTACCATGAAAACCGTATTCATATGGTCGCTGTAAGTCGGAATCAACTTGAAGGCAGTCCATTTCCATTTTCAAGCACTTTCTGGTAAAGCTTGCAGCCCGAGGACAATTAATACAATAATATCCTAGGGAAGTGTATTAATAGGCTTGTGAGAAAGGAGAGTTCAGAGTTGTATGACGCACACAATAGGAACATGGAATGTGAGAAGCATGAACCAGGGAAAGTTAGAAATTGTCAAGAAAGAAATTGAATGTATTGTTACAATACGTGGTGTTATGACGTGCTGTTGGGAACCTGAGTGTGTGAACCTGCCACCCACATGTCCTATGAAATACACCTCCTTGAGAGGAGGGGGATCTTTTGCTAGGGATAAAAACAAGCACTTTGCCCTGAAATATGACAAAATGGTGCGTATATAACCCCAAAATGCAGGTCCAAACCAGACTAAAGCAAAGCCTTTTATTGAGAGAAAGAGAAGAATAGCATTACAAAATTACTTGAGTGCATGGCAGCATTAATCATTAATATCCTACCCATTCATAACTTTAAACTAAAGATATCAAAGAACCCTATTGCTATAAGGAGTGACAGGTAGGAGAGATTACTTATCCGGAGTGTGCTGTTGAATACAGCTGAAGTGATGTGGAAGAGCTCTGGCCCCAAACCAGGAAGGAATCTCTTGGTCTCAAGGTTTGCACCGAGACCCAGACTCTCTCCCTGGTTCTGTCCCTGCCGTCCCTCGATGCGTTCTTGAGAGCGTGGCTACAAGTGTTGGAGCTCAGATCACCATTTCCCCCCTTTCCCCCCCTAGATTCAAGCCTCTTTTTAAAAAGACTTTTTCTCTCTCCCCCTCCTGCCAAGGTCTGGGCATGAGGTGATTTTGTGTGTGCGTGTGTGTGCACGTGTGCATGCTTCTTGGTGACCCTGAAAAAATCCAGGCTATTTTCTAATGCTTGCTTGAGCAATGGGATTATTCTGCTAGACGTAAAGGAAGTCTGCCAAGGAAGAAGATAACACTTATTTCAGTTTCTCTTGGTTCATTTTGTTTCTCACCAGCTGCCCTTGTCCTTGGCACAATACCTCAGGAAAGCATAACCAGCCATACAAGGTGTGGGGGTAGGAGTTATAGTTCAGCAGACTTCTAAGCCTTGCACCTCGTAACAGTGGTGTGAGTGAATTAAAATGGTCAGGAATGGGACATTTTCAGTCAGGCAACTACAAAGTATTTTATGCTGGAAATGAGAAATTAAGAAGAAACGGGGGTGAGAGGTCATGTAGCAAAAACAATTAAAAGCTATAACACAAGGTCTGACCAAGTTATATCAATGAGATTTAATGGGAAACCTATTAATATAACCATCATCCAAGTCTACGCTCCAACGGCAAATGCAGAAGAAGAGGAATTGGAGAGATTTTACACAGAAGTACAGGAAGAAATTGACAAGCTGTGCTGATAATCATGGGGGACTGGAATGCAAAAGTAGGGAACAGAGAAGAACTAGGAACTGTGGGAAAATGGGTTTAGGAGACAGAAATGAAGCAGGAGAAAGACTTATCGAATTCTGTGAAGCCAATAATTTGTTTCTTGCAAACACATTTTTTGAGCAACCGAAAAGACAACTGTACACGTGGACATCACCAAATGGTCAATATAGGAATCAAATTGATTATATAATTGGTAGCAGAAAATGGAGAAGTTCCATACTTTCTGCAAAAATGACCAGGCGCAGACTGCGGTAGAGATCATGAACTGGTCATATCTAAAATCAGAGTAAAGCTAAAGAAGAAGAACAAAGCAATCGTAATGCCAAAATACAATTTAAATAACATCCCAAAAGAATATAAAGATCAAATAAGAACAGCTTTGAGGCTTTAAACCAGAAGAACTATGGAGTGAAGTCAGAGACATTATCAGGGGAGAATGCAAAAAGACAATACCTCTAATTAAAAAGAGAGTAAGACCTCAATGGATGACTGAAGAAACTCTTAAAATGATTAAAGAGAGAAGGAAAACAAAAGCAAAAGGAGATAGATATGTGGTTAGTGTCATGGCCCCGTCAGAGGACTCCTCAGATGAGGATGACTCGGGAGTAACAGCAGCAGACCCAGGAGCAGCAGGAGACACGGAGGAGCCTCCTGAGAATCCAGCTCCTTCTGCCCCTCAGCTGCAGAGCACCCCAGGGACAGCAGAGGCCCTGCAGCCAGACACAGACAGTGAACAAGATACTCCCCCCTCACCTGCAGAACGTAGACAGCAGAAGGTCAGGCAGAAGAGAGGCAGGCCTGTCTCCTTAAGGCCCAAACGCAGAGGGCTCACACCTGCTGTCCATCCTGCTCTTTATAAGGCACACCTTGGCTGCAGCTTGTTGCTGACTGCAATGTCAGGCGTGGCTTTGTGTAGACCTAGTTTCCCTGCAGCATCTCTTTGACTGACCTCCTTGGCAATTGATCCCGGACCGCCACTGGCCTCGCTTCTGGACTTCTGACTCGGCAAGTACGCTTCGGATAGGCCTGGCAGATTTACAACCTGACTGCTGGCTAAGGACTTTCCTTCCCTGCCAGAGACCCAGGAATTTCCAGCCCCCCCTGACACTGCTGATGCAGTGTGGAGCTGACAGTTAGAACCCTGAATGAAACAACACAGCAACTAGTAGGTAGGGACAAAGAGAACTATTGCAATAGTTATTGTATAGAAATAGTAGAGGACAACAAAAAGGGTAGAACAAGAGCCCTATTCCAAAAGATTAGAGAAATTACAGGGAAATTTAAACCACGAGTAGGGATGTTGAATAATCAACAGGGGAACACACTGACTGACCAAGACGAAATGAAGATGGAAGCAATACACTGAAGAACTCTATAAAAGAGATGCAAGGATGACAGATGCATTCATGGAGGAACCGTATGATGAACCAGAAATTTTAGAATGTGAAGTGAAAGCAGCTCTTAAAATACCAGGAACAGATGGCATAACAATAGAGTTGCTACAAGCTACTGAGACTGAATCTGTCCAAATGTTGGCAAAAAGTTGTCAAAAAATATGGAAAATGAAACAATGGCCCACAGACTGGAAACGTTCAATATACATCCCAATTCCAAAGAAAGGGGATCCCAGGGAATAAAGTAATTATCGAACTATTGCCTTAATATCCCATGCAAGTAAAATAATGCTCAAGATTCTATAACAAAGACTTTTACCATATATGGAGCGAGAAATGCCAGACATCCAAGCTGGATTTAGAAAGGGAAGAGGCACCAGAGATCATATCGCAAATATATGTTGGATAATGGAACGGACCAAGGAATTTCAGAAGGAAATCACCCTGTGCTTTATAGATTACAGCAAAGCCTTTGGTTGTGTAAGATCATGAAAAACTATGGAATGCTTTAAGATAAATGGGGGTGCCAGAGCACCTGATTGTCCTGATGCGCAGCCTATACTCTGGAGAAGAGGCTAGTGTAAGGACAGAAGATGGAGAAACCGATTGGTTCCCCATCGGAAAGGGTGTGAGATGGGTGTATTTTATCACCCTACTTGTTTAATTTATACACAGAACATATACGGAAAGCGGGATTGGACCAAGATGAAGGAGGTGTGAATACTGGGGGGAGAAATATCAATAATTTAAGATATGCAGACGATACCATACTCTTAGCAGAAGCCAGTACTGTAATGATTTGAAACGAATGCTGATGAAAGTTAAAGAGGAAAGCACAAAAGCAGGACTACAGCTGAATGTCAAGAAAAGTAATGACAACAGAAGAGTTATGTAACTTTAAAGTTGACAACGAGGAGATTGAACTTTTCAAGGATTATCAATACCTTGGCAAAGTCATTAACTAAAATGGAGACAATAGTCAAGAAATCAGAAGAAGGCTACGACTGGGGAGGGCAACTACAAGAGAACTAGCAAAGGTCCTGAAATGCAAAGATGTATCACTGAACACTAAAGTCAGGATCATTCAGACCATGGTATTGCTGCCCTGGGCTCCTGCTGGGAGGAAGGGTGGGATATAAATCAATCAATCAATCAATTAATTAATATTCCTGATCTCTACGTATGGATGTGGAAGTTAGAAAAAAGCGGATAAGAGAAAAATAAACTCATTTGAAATGTGGTGATGGAGGAGAGCTTTGCTCATACCACGGACTGCGAAAAATAGAACAAATAAATTAACAAATTAAATGTGCCTTCAAGTTGATCACGACTTAAGCTACCCTATGAATCAGCAACCTCCAATAGCATCTGTCATGAACCACCATGTTAAGATCTTGTAAGTTCAGGTCTGTAGCTTCCTTTATGGAATCAATCCATTTCTTGTTTGGCTTTCCTCTTTTTCTACTCCGTTCTGTTTTTCCTAGCATTATTGTCTTTTCTAGTGAATCATGACTTTTCATTATTTGTCCAAAGTATGATAACCTCAGTTTCATCATGTTAGCTTCTAGTGATAGTTCTGGTTTAATATGCTCTAACACCCAGTTTCGCAGTCTATTTGATGAGTTGATTTTTCTCTTATCCACTTTTTTCACTGTCCAAGTTTCACATCCATGCATAGAGATCAGGAATACCATGGACTGAATGATCCTAACGTTAGTGTTCAGTGATACCTTTTGGTACAACAATCAGGTTTATTAAATAGTGCTTCAGATGCTGCAGTAGAAGTTATAACCCCCACCCTCAAACATATACGTACACAAAGTTTCTAGTCACTGTTTGCTGGGGCTGTTTTGGATTTCTAGCAAAAGATGTCTCACACGCAAAACGTTTCAGCAAAGATAACTTGTTGGATCCCAACCCCCACCTCAACTACCAACTCAAAGCCAGAACTTAGTTGAGTGCCTGGTTATGTCCCATTCACTTTCTTCCAGATATGCTGTGTTTTTACTCATTCAACAATGTAGACATCCCATATCAAACTGGGAGCCAGGGAATGTGTGTACCTCTAGTCTCTCTTTGGAATCTGAAGTAACCACTCATCTGGAATTATAAGGAAGATTTTCCAATTGGAGGTTGTTAACTCCCAGACAAGCTCGGCCCAAGGTTGGATATATAATCTTCTTGCTAATCTCTTTCTCTGATTCACTTACCCTGTGTTAAAGTACCAGTATATAACATGATTTGAAGTTAGATAAGAGAATTGTATAGTTGGACATGATACCATTCTATTAAAAAGGAATTTCTGTTATTTTTCCTGAATACATTTTGGTACATCTAAAAATTTGATCAAACACTGTTGACCTTGGAAGTTGATGTTTAGGCCATTGATCTGTCAACATGCACACTATCTCCAAGTTCATGGTATATATCATCTAGCTGTTTTACCTGTGCGCAACATTTCTTGCATCTATAAAACATGACCTCTGCAGGGTTGGGGGATGACATCAATTGTCATCAGCACAGACTTCAGTTCTCCATTTTCAAGTGGCCACCCTCTATCTTCAGGAGTATCTTGAAATGACAGAAATTGGTATACCAGCTTGCTTCCACACCATCCTCTTTTCCAATGTGATGCATCTTGTGTTGGAGCCTAATTTTCCAAGGCATCTAGCCTTAAAAATATACTTTCTAAAATTCTAGCTTTAATTAGAAATATTCTCAACAATCACAACCAGAGCTTGGAAGTAACTAGTTACAAAAAAACTAATTACTTGTAATTCATTACTTTTTGAGGATCTAGTGGGTAATTTCTTTACATTTTGATTGTAATAGGAGTAATTTTATTACTTTTGAGGAGTAATTGTAATGTTTCCAGCATTACTTTTTGGTATTACTTGGGGGGGGGTGGAAGCAGGGGAAGTCTTTTGCTCCTCTGATTTGTGGATGAAAATCACGTGACTCAAACTGGGCTTCTGTGCAGCATCCTTCTTCCCTCTTGCTTTGTGGGTGGGTAGGAGATGACAAGGGAGGAGGTGGAGAGCTAGACAGAGGTGGAGTGGAGAAAACAACTGTTTGAAAAAATGGATGGTGGTGGTGAAGAATGGGAGGAGAGAAAGAAGCTGGAGGGCCTTTGGGACTATCGGGATGGGCTAATTATATACTTAATGCCCGTTGCTATGTACTACATTTGCTGCTATTTTGTCATTGTTGATTATTTGTATTTATTGTATTTACTGTATTATTGTATTTTATTGAATTTAATATGTACGCCGCCTAGAGTGGCTTCGGCCAGATAGGCGGCCTAAAAATCAAAAAAATTAAAAATTAAATTAAATTAACATGGATAAAGGAGGAGGCAGCAGCAGAAGAGATAAAGAAGTGTGGAGGTGAAAGATGACAATGTATGTGTGTGTGTGTGTGTGTGTGCGACTGTGCGTGAGTGAGAATACTGTGTTTGCACTTGGCACACCAAGCGGCCTCCGCCACCCTCCCTGGCTAATTTGCTGCATTTGCAGTGTTTTAACTTTTTTGCATCTCGGGGGAGGGATGTTTGTGTGGGTGGATATCCCTTAGTTGGTGGCAGGGCAGTGTCTGGGAGGTGGTTAAGTGAGAGAGATTATGCTTGCTGGCTGAGTGTATGTGTGTGTGGGGGTTGCACTTGGTTTGACGTGCAAAGATCAGAGTAGTGGCCTCTGCCTCCCTTCCCAGCAGAGAGACCACCATTGCTATCTTATGGATTAAAAGAATTATTCTACTACTTCTGTGTGTGTGTTTATTTTTAATGTTGTTCTGGTGACTTAGGTGTGTAGCAGCCAAGGCCAGCACCTTGCAGGCACTCTAGTTTTTTAAAAAGTAACTTAAGTGTAATTGTAGTGATTACTTTTGAGTAACAGTAATCAATTCAGAACAATTGTAATTGTATTGGTAATTTCTTTCTTTTTGGGTCCATGTAACAGTAATTTATTCCTTTTAAAATGTAATCTTCCAAGCTCTGATCATAACACTATCACCTTCTGCTTTTCAGCTCTTAGGCCAACAAAATGAGTGGTATAAAGTAGTTCCAGATCTGAACTGGAGATGGCAGCAGAGTCCACCTTTGTTGTCCTTCTCTGTTTAGAAGGGCTCATCGTTTCACCCTTCTTTCAACAGGATGCTATTCTAGGGGCCTGTTCAGATGCCGGTATAATCTGGATCTGGTGCTTTTTGCAGATCCTTTTAATTTGGACTGTTTGAATGAAGTTTTTGCCAACGTGATTACATTCAGATGCTTTTGCCTTTAACTCCAGATTAAATGGATGAGACAAAAACCCAAAATTGCCTTTAATATCCGCACTTGCTTCGGTGCGCTTCTACTGTGTATTACCTTTTAAGTGCCTTTTTTTGGCTGCAGTTTCTTCGTCATTAGATCCTCCCTTTTCTCCGCCCCTTTAGCTGTCTCTGGGCGTCATTTTGTTTCCTGCCGTTGACGAAGCAACTTCCGGTCGCTCTTTCTCCCGCTTACTCCACAAGGATAGCAGGGAAGAGCTGGAGCTCATAAAATTCCTTCCTGGCCACTTCACAAAGACAAATCTATCTTTTTGGAGCCGGCTCATGCTCTCTGTGTTTGGCTGGCGGCGCTCCTCGCCTGGCTGCGGAGCTGTGGTTTTGATGCTGTTGTTTACGTCTAGCCTGGCATATGTGTGTGCGAGAGAGTGTGAGAAAGTGTGTGTGTGGACCTCTTCTGCCTTGTCGCACCCCTCCGCTCCCCCCCAAGCTGGATCACTCCCCCCCCTTGGGCTGATGCATGCGCTCTTTTTGCAGCCATGGTGAGAGGAGGCTGGCAAAGGTGCCGCTGGGGTAATTTATAAGTGCCGAAAAGCACAGGGGAAAGGGAAGCTGCCTTGGCGTCTCATCCCAGCATCTGCTCCACTCAGGGAGAGCGATAATATTAAACGGTCAGTGCTTCCTTTAGTAGCTGCTTTAATGTCTCTCTAAAGATAATTGTTTGGGTTTTTTTATGTTTCCTAGGACACATGCTGAGGCTTGTCCCGGGGTGCCAAAGGCACACCAATCTCACGCAGGGACAGCCTAACAGCCACGGGTGGGAGCGATTCCCTTTCTTTCAAGCGTCTATTCCTTCATTTAGGGAAACACCACCCCTTCCCCGCCTCCGCAGTTAACATGCTAATGTGTGGGCGCGGCAACAAGGAAACGCTGATAGCAATAAACGTACACGCGTGTGAATGCTACAACAAAAAACAGCCAATTTATTCAAAGCGAGGGCAGAAGTATGTGAACTGTCAAAATCAATCGCGATAGAAAAAGCAGCATTTTTAATATGGATCTAGGCTCATATGTGAATCAGCCCTAAATGTTATGCCACTATAGGACTGTGCTGCTTATGGGGCAATTTAAACCAAGGTGGAACAGGGCTGTGTATTCATCCCACCATCCTCCACTATAATATCAGCACCACAAAGACTGAATGCTGAAATTTATTGCTGGCAGGTGACAGCATATAACACGGTTTTTTTTCCTCTTTCTCCCCTGCCCCCAGTAGCTGACTGCACTTAAAAATTGAGCAAATCTGTAACACATGGGCACTGATGAGTTGAATGCCAAGGGTGCAATTCTGCCTGGCCTGTTGCCTTTATTAAACCTTTAAGGCAGCTGGCAGCTGGCTATACAACCGCCTTATTTCCTTAATCCTTATTTCTACCCAAAGGAAACAACTGATAATTTCCCCTTAATACTGTATTGGTCTGAATATAGGCTACTTTCCCCCCAAATCTGGCTTGTATCTAAGTTGAGTGCAGCCTAGTATCATAGGTAGAGAAACTGCAATTTTAAGATGAGACCCCAGTAACAATGCAGAACTTTAGTATACTTAGGTAATTTAGAAGGATCACCCACCCTTCTTGACAGCCCAGCAGTGAAGCTTCCCTTCCTGTTTTCATGCTTACAGCTTTCTAATACAACCTTTGACTGAAGGAGTACTTGTGCTGGGCTTTATAAAGCATTATTAAGACATACTCCAACATCCCTATTCTTTTTTGGGGGCCCTTCCTCTGCTAGATCACTATTCCCTGCTGGCTTCCCGTAAGCATCTGGTTAGCCACAGTGAGAACAGGCTACTGGATTAGATGGGCCATTGGCCTGATCCAGCAGATGTATGTTCATATGTGATTGGTATATCTGAGTGCTTGCTAGCACATTGGTCTGGTAAGCTGGCTGGCTGTTTTGTCCGTAAAGAAAAAAGGAGAAAGTGACGTCCACAAAGCAGCTATGAGTATCTGATTTGCTGCCATGCTACAGGTACACACATATGAAAAGGTGAGCTCAAAGAACATTCACATCCCTTTGATAAAAAAAGCCATCAAAGCTTATGGCTATCTCTACATTTTAAGTAGAGTTCTGCTAGCAGGCAATGACATATTTATAACCACTCAGATGGCAGAATTTGCTCTAGCTGCAGGAAAAGTAAGACTTAGATACCAAAATCTAAGTGGGTGCCCCAGTGTTATCCTGACCATAGCATTTATACACTAAGACCTGAGGTGGGCTAGGATATCTACCGCTCAGGAGTGGAAATTTTATTTGAAATGTATTTATATTTTTCTACTCTATGTTGTTGAACTGCGTTTTACTGTAATATGACTTGTATTTTAATATGTTTTTTGTATTTCCCTTTTAAATGTATTTTATTGTGGCGGCCGATGGCTCTGAACAATAAAGATTCATTCATTCAAAGATACATTTGTTTTAAAAGTATTTTAAGGGCTGGGAGAGGAGGATTCTATCCACAAGTACATGGCTGGAAGTTCGCATTAGTTGTGTTGTCCCAACATCAGAATGGACTTCTCAAGTGACAAACTTAATTATTAGGGAAAGGGGGAGGAAATGAATTTTCCCCACTGCGGCACAAAATTACAGTCTGGAGGAAGATAAATTCTCATACAGACATGCTTTTAAAACACCAATGGCAAAAGCCTGCTAGAAAAAAACAGGATCTTTTATTAGTCAGGAGATATTATAATGTGCCTTGTGCAATACCACCCATCTGCTTTCTTGTTAACACAGTAGTGCTGGTTTTTTTTAAATGTTCAAAGCTTTATTTGCTTTTGCACATTTTAGCCAGTAGGAAGTTAGCGAAATGCTCTCTGTTTGCTATGATAAATCTTAACAAGTTATGCAAGGTGGGGGTGGTGTCCTTTTGATTAGTAGGAAAGCATAGTTCTTCAAGTGCTCTTCTTCCCAAGGACATGGTCATCTACCTTTGTGTCTTTTCTTTACAAGATGAGAGGCAGCAGCGCTCCGCCAACTGTCACAGCAGCTTTGGTAGCCACCGACAGCCCTGTAACACCTAGAAGATGATCAAGAAACAGTTATCGAGATGAAAATCCTCAGGTGCAGGGATTGGCTCTGCCAAGCATGTGATCACTCTTTGAGAAGGGCAGACTTACCGATTGACTGACATACAGCAACAAGACTCCCAGCTGCCACTCCTCCACCATTGGCTATGGCCGATAATGACATCATTTTTGCAGCCAGAGACCCAGATGCAATTCCAGCTCCAGTGAACCCTACTGCTCCAAGTGCAGCAGGGACAATAAGTGTGGCCACCCCTGCAAGAAATCACAATTAGTTACACGCTACATTATAGAAACCTAAAATCCAAAGTTACTAGACCACACTGATTATTCCCTAGCCTGGCTATTGATCTCTTTTCCCCTAAAAGAAAAGAGCCACCACGTATGTGATCACCTGGAAGTAGTTCTGACTATGATCAGCAGGTCAGGCTTTGGTTGCCCATTCGGTGTTAACCCATGACAGGGCCTTTCTAGTGGTGGTTTCCTGTTTGTGGAATGCCCTCCCTGGTAAGGTGATCTGTCTGCCTCGTTACTGACTTTCAGAAGGAATTTAAAAACATTCTCTTTCACCCAGGAATTTGATGGCTGAAAGACACTCTTACTGGGAACCCTCGATCACTGGCTGAGACAATGTTTTTAGAATGCTTTTTTAAAAAAATTGTTTGATCATTGATGTGTTTACCTGGACTCTTTGGAAGTAAGGGCAGTATATAAATTGAATAAATTGTCAGAGGCAATACGCAGAGCCCAGGGCTTGGAAGTAATTAGTTACAAAAAAACTAATTACTTGTGATTCATTACTTTTTTGAGGAATGAGTGGGTAATTCCTTTACATTTTGATTGTAATAGAACTAGGAGTAATTTTATTACTTTTGTGGAGTAATTGTACAGGCGGGCCCCGCTTATATAGCGGGTTCCGTTCCAGACCCCTGCCGTAAAGTGAAGATCGCCGTAAAGCGGAACCCCATTGAGTATAATGGGGCGCATTGTGTGAAAATGCCACGAAATGGCAAAATCGGCTTTAAAAAAGGGAAATCAAATTAGCAGAACACCGGGAAGTGAAGCGCTGGTAAGCAGGGCCCTACTGCAATGTTTCCAGCATTACTTTTGGGCATTACTTGGGGGGAGGGAAGCAGGAGAAGTCTTCTACTCCTCTGATTTGTGAATGAAAATCATGTGCCTCAAACTGGGCTTCTAGGCTGCATCACTCTTCCCTTGTGCTCTCTGGGTGTTTAGGAGGCGACGAGGGAGGAGGTGGAGAGTGAGACGGGGTAGAGTAGAAAAAATAATTGTTTTAAAAAATGGATGATGGTGGAGAAGAATGGAGTGGAGGGAGAAAGGAGCTGGAGGGCAAGAACATGGATAAAGGAGGAGAAGGAGGCAGCAGCAGAATGGAGATAAAGAACCATGGAGGTGAAAAATGACAACGCACGTCCGTGTGTGAATATTGTGTTTGCACCTGGCACTCAAAGTGGCCTCCACCACCCTCTCTGGCTACTGTGCTACATTTGCAGTATTTGAACTGCAAATGCTACTAGCCATGATGGCTGTGCTCTGCCACCCTAGTCAGAGGCAGCATGCTTCTGAAAACCAGTTGCCTGAAGCCTCAGGAGGGGAGAGTGTTCTTGCACTTGGGTCCTGCTTGCGGGCTTCCCCCAGGCACCTGGTTAGCCACTGTGAGAACAGGATGCTGGACTAGATGGGCCACTGGCCTGATCCAGCAGGCTCTTCTTAAGTTCTTATGAACTCTTTTGCATCTCAGGGGGGAAATGTTTGCTTGTGTGAGTGTCCCTTAGTTGGTGGCAGGGCAGGGTCCGGGAGGTGGTTAAGTGAGAAAGATTATGCTTGCTGGCTGATTGGGGGAGGGGGCTGCACTTGGTTTGACATGCAGAGTCTGAGCTGTGGCCTCTGCCTCCCTCCCCACCTCCCTTACCAGCGGAGAGACCACCATTGCTATCTTATGGATAAAAAGAATTATTCTACTACCTCTGTATGTGTGTGTTTATTTTTAATGTTGTTTTAGGCTACTTAGATGTGCAGCAGCCAAGGCCAGCACCTTGTAGGCTTTTTTTTTTTTTTTTAAGTAACAGGCATGTAATTGTATTGATTACTTTTGAGAAAAAGTAAAGCAATCAGTTACTTTCAGAGCAATTGTAATTGTAATGGTAATTACTACTTTTTTGGGCCATGGAAGTATAACTAATTTATTTCTTTTTAAAAGTAATCTTCCAAGCTTTGGCAGAGCCTAGGTTCTAATTTTGTGCTGGGAGTTGCTGCTGCACAACACCTCACGTGTCAGTTCTTCTGAAGCTAATTAATGGTTCCTTCTCTTTTCTACTGCTGTTGGAATTGCTGCTGGTGCTTCCTTTGGTTGTGCTTTTAAGTAGCATGTGACCAAGTTCCTACAGTTTCCTAAATGGTTTGTTACACTATTAAACATTTTATAGTGCATTCAAGCGTTCAAAGTGCTTCACACGCATTATCTAGTTGTAATCCTTACAACAACCCTGCAAGGCAAGTTAGTATTATTATCTCCCATACTGCAAACTGGGGGGACTGAGACTGAAGGCGTTTCCAGACTGTCACTATTTTCATGTGCGATTCAAACACATACCGGCAAATTCAGGTTGTACAATTATGGTTGATTGGGAGACCCTGCGCCATAAACGCGCTTCCCCCAAAGATCTCACTTTTTGCGATAAGGAAGATGACAGGGAAATGCACTGGAAAGCATGGGATAACACTTGCTTTGAAGCAATTATCATCTAACCTCCCAACAAATCAGAATGAATGCTCATTAGATCGCCAATGTTGCTCGTTTTCCCTCCCCCCTGAAAAAAACGGGATGAATAAATAAACAGATAGCCTGGAAGAGAATGGGTTGCCTAAAGTCACCTAGTGAGTTTATGGCAGAGGGGAGATTCAAAAGAGGAGGTTCAAAAATGGGGACATTCAGATTTGTAGCTCAGTCTCTTAACTACCATACTTCACCAGTTCTCTTTTCCTAGGGCTAAAAGTCTGTTTTGTGCAAAGTGCAACTCCTATAAACCAACAGCTATTCAACCAACGACTTACCAAAGCTGGCCACAGCCCCCAAAACCGCTGTCGCTATGGAAAGAGACACTTGCATTAATAAGACGTTAGAGATCTCAAGCACATATAAGATGGTCAACACATCAGGTAAGGTACAACTGTGACAACGGATGGGCAAATCTGTCCATTTCGGTTTCTCTTGGTTTCCAATTTTTCCATTCTTAAGTTCAGTTCTTCATATTTCTGCTTTAGTTTCCAAATTAATATTCTAAGAAAATTCATGCTGATTTTTCTTAATATACCTATTTTGTTTTGTTATAGGATTTGGGGATTGTTATGGATGATGTCTGGGTCCCCTCCAAACCTGTGATTTTATATCTGTAAGATAGGAGCCTGTGTGGAGTGTGCATAACGGTGTGCAACAGTGCCAAATATACTTTTTTAAAATACAGTTTCTCCTAAAATAATGCATTTTGTATTTTATTTTCACTAATTTATGCATTTTTATGGACACTTTAACTCAATGCATGCATTCCTGTGCACATTACTTGGTTCTCTCAGTTTCTCATTTTTCCAGTCAAATTCAGTTCTGTACATTTCTGGAGTAATTTGCTTTTTTAAAAGATCCTCATGAAAACGCTTCAGCATTTTAGTGCTAATTTCTCCTAATAAACGTGTTTCTTTGCAGTTTTGAAAAATGTCAGCAATTTCTCCTAACGTAAGCAATTGTTGCAAGCAATTTCTCCTAATAAAATGCATTTTTGTATGTTGTTTTCACTAATATATTCATTTTTATGCCCACTTTCCACGAATATATGCATTTTTGTAAACATTGCTTGGCTGGAGAACTGCATCACAAAATTTGGATAAGTGCGAATTTCAAAGGATGGCTGTGTTTCAGTTCTCATATAGTTTTGGAAAATGTCCCCATCCATAGCGTGGACATAGCCAAACAAGGAAGTGTAATTCCAATTTTAATTCAGGTTGGGTGGTGGTGGTGGTAACCTGTGTCAGACTAATGAGAATTTGAGGAAACTACTTTGGACTAGAAAATTATTACCCAGTTCCCAAAAAGTAAACAGGCTTTCTTACATGTTAGGACCATCTTGGTTGGTGTAGTTTTGTTCGTGCTGGCTTAGCTTTAAGAGACCTGCATAGAGATGCCAGAAACTCAGGTTAGGTGAATGCAGCATACACCTAACAACCACTCAGTTGCACATTATGCAGCCCCACTGTTAGTGATTTACTTAAAACAATTCCCAAAGAGGCCAAGAGTGTTTTGTGCTTTATAAAGACTAGTATATTGTACAGCAGAAGCTAACCTTTCATGGACTGGAAGAGAGCTCCGGTATATAAAGTAGGGCCCCGCTTTACAGCGATTTGCTTTACAGCGATTTGCTAATACAGCGGTCTCAATTAGATGCAATTAGACTAAAGCCCCAATCATATGGCGCTTGTTCTGCTTTTATTGCGGTTTTTGGACATCGCACGCCATTCTATTCAATGGGTTCCGCTTTACAGTGGTTTTCGCTTTACAGCGGGGGTCCGGAACATAACCTGCTGTATGAGTGGGGCCCTACTGTAGAAGCTTGTGCCATATTTAATTTGTTAGTATTTAAAGTGTGACAAGATTCTTTGCATAAAATAGTGCTTTTAGAACTATGATTCAGGGAATCCCGAGGTATCTCAAGAACTTGGCAGGCATCATGCAATGACAAGACACAAAATGGAAGGCAACCGTCCCTGAAAAACAGCTTTTCCAGCACTAACTGATCTCCCCTGCAACAGACAGCTATGAGATTGTTGGCCATATTGTTAGCGTACACTAGGTATCAGGCAACCTTTATTATTATTATTATTAATTGAAATTATATCCCATCCTTCCTGGGACAGGTAGGGCGGAAGGCAGGGAGACCCACAGTCGGTGGAGCCAGAGCCAATGTGACGTGAAGGCTACTCATTCTAGTTTTGTCCCCACCCTCCTGAATTCTAAAAGGGGCAACACTGAGACTGAGAAAGCAGCCAGACAGTGACCCCCCCCCCCTGAACTGGATGCAAGTTGAAAGACATGCAGGGGAGGGGTAGCCTGCTTGGGACCGACTGAGGTTGGTAGGGCAGTGCCCCCGCTTGCCCTAATGGACCAGCCTCCACTGGAGCTTAAGGCAGTCTGACAGAGGAGCTGCTGCTTTTGCTTTGTCCGCTCATCCCGGTTTTGCCTCCGATAAAACAGATTTGGCAGGTGGCTGGATTGTTTCAGAAGGTTACCAAATTCATTTGTTTGGATGAAATATGAAGAAAAAAATGGAGAGAGAAAAAGGTGGAGGTGGAGACAGAGTAGGGACAGCGTTCAATTCTTTTTTCAGTTCTGTGGGTGGTATCCAACTAACCCATCAGCGCAAGGATTTCTGCTTGTGTAGTGGAACTCCTCCCCCCTCCCTCTGTGGTGTAGCCACCCTCCACAGATCTGCTGCTAAGGGTTGGAGAAACACCAGAAAAGATTTAGGAGCTCATGGGGGTGGACATGGAGGTCCACTGTGTGAAAAAAGAAATCCTTGCTGACAGAACAGATTAGTTGGAGACCACCCTGTATTTGTACTATAACCAAATAGAAATTAAAAACATGAAAACATATACAATTTATCATTCATAGTGTCAGAAAAAAACCAGTTAACACCACCCACCAAGCTATACTATTATTAAGTGCGGAGCATACAACTGAACAATGACACAGTTGTGCCTAACATTTTTCTATGGCTTTAACTGTTTCCAGAAATGTTAACAAATGGCTTTCCATTTCTACAAGGAATCTTTGCTTGTTTCGGTCCATCCCATAATTGTTATAATAAGTTAACATTGTTAACAATGCAATCAATAGTTTATGTTAGGTTACCTTTTGCCAGATTTTCCTTTCTATAGAAGATACTGCTGTTTCAAAAACCAGCATTCGGTATTTGTGTTGCAAACAATATATTAATAACTTTACAGCTATATATTTTCTTTGTACAAGAGTCTTCATTTTGTCTAACAACAAAACCAGGGGGTCAAGGGAACTTCACATCCCAATGTTCCCTGAATTCTTTTTATGACAGCCTGCCAAAAACACTGCATATCATTACACATCCACCAAGCATATTTAAAATCCACTCATCCTTAAGAACCATGGATTCTGAGGGGCGATACATAGTCTCACATGCTAAACTCTCCCAAAGAGAAACATCTCTTTGTTCCAAATTAATGATTTGATGCTAAAAACTTTACTGAGAAGTAATACTGCCTTTTAATAAGATTTATATCCAAGTACACCTGTTTAGAATTATATTTTAATTAACATTTTAAATCTACAATCTTATTGCTTTATTGTAGTAGCCTCCAAGTACTACTAAAAATGTAATTTTTTGTGAAGCAAAAACATAATGAGAGGCTCAGTACAGAAACATAGGAAATGGCATTTTTAAAGTCCAGCCATTGGCCTAGGCCAGTGATTGCCAGTGGTCCCCCAGGTTTCAGACAGGGGTCTTCCTCAATCTACCTGGAGATGCCAGCCATTGAACCTGGGACTTTCTTACATAAAGGTCTACCACTGACCTCAGGGGTGTCACTACCGGGGTGCGGAGGGTGTGGCCCGCACCCAGGTGTCACCATGAGGGGGGTGACACCCAGAGCCGCCCCACGCCATTGCCCAGCAAGGCTGCTCCAACTCCTCCTCAGAGGTGGGTGGGCGGGCGAGACAGGGAGCAGCGTCGGCGGGGCGAGGGAGGCGCGCTGGCATTCCCAGGCCTTCTCCGGCTGGGTGCCCCTCCGGCACGCGCCCTCCCAGGGGCATGGATGGGGTGGCTGGCTTTGAGTGCGCGCGCACGCGTGCACACACGCAAGCCCAGCCACCTCGTCCATGCTCCTGGGAGGGCGCGCACCAGAGGTCTGCACCCCCCGCACTCCCGCTAGTGGCAGCCGCTGACTGACCTACAGCCCTTCCCAATCTTACCTTACCTTAATGGTTTCTAGGTCCTCTCCATTTGCTTTTAACAGTACCTTTAGGACAGAAATGCAACCGTTTTCCCAGCAGACAGAAGCTGTTAATATAACTTTGCCATACTAATTCAGTACCGAGGATTTAATATCTGAGACTTGACATAACTAAAGGCTCTGACCTACAGCAACCAGGGTCCCCTGCAACAATTCAGTAAAAGTGGCTGATCCAGGCTCAAGATACTCAATATACCAAACACTACACCTTGGACGTCTTTTCTACTACATCCCCGGATGGTCCAGAAGACATATGGAAAAACAAAACATCTCTCAAGCTTCCTTAAACTCTCTTAAATTCTGTTGTCTGCCTCTAACCACACCTGGAGAATTCTTGCCATCTAAGTTCATCCAGTCTGCCCTGAATGCAACCTGACAGAGGCAGGAAACTTGGAATTGGCTCAATGGCTGCAACCACTGTGGTTACTAGGGAAGGAACTGATCTAGCCATACTATTTATTTATTTAAAATATTTCTATCTGCGCTTCTACCCTATAATAGGGTACTCAGGGCAGCTTACAAAAATAAAATCAAACACGTACATAATAAAATTGTAAACATTAAAATCACAAAAACATTAAAATAAATTAAAATACAATACATACACACATATACGCATATATATATATGGAGTGAAAATAAAGGGACTACAAAGGTAAAATTTAATGTAGAAGACATAAAATACTATCAGTCCAGCTTTCTTCAATTCCTCTGGGTAACCCTGATACACACTGGTACTTACGCCTTCCTCACAGGACAGATCTTGGACAGGCAACTGCGTAGAGAGAGAAATTCTTGTTTATGAAGTCCTCTGTGGTAGGAGTGGCTAGTGACTGACAGCATCCTCCACCAATGGGAACAGAGAGATTGGTCACTATCCAGTTCCCTCTTCCCCAGAGACCACACCCAGAAAGCTTTTAGGTTTCTGTTTCCCAGTTTTCAAAAGATAAGGAATGAAAGTGAAACCTATTAATAGTCTTTTTTTTTTTTAGATACCTGCTTGAGAAAAAATTATTTAGCTAATTTGGCTAGTTTACAGTCAATTACAGGCATGGCCCATATTTTTTCCCCTTTTGGAAAAATACTCCCTATGGAAGTATTTACAAATTAAGCATTTTATTAGGATCCATGAGAGAAATATGAGAAAACGAACATGTTTGAGCATATTTTGGTAATGAAATGAACCCTAAGAAAACACTTTCCCAAATATATTGTCTTGCCATCTAAGTTCATCCAGTCTGCCCTGAATGCAACCTGACAGAGGCAGGAAACTTGGAATTGGCTCAATGGCTGCAACCACTGTGGTTACTAGGGAAGGAACTGATCTAGCCATACTATTTATTTATTTAAAATATTTCTATCTGCGCTTCTACCCTATAATAGGGTACTCAGGGCAGCTTACAAAAATAAAATCAAACACGTACATAATAAAATTGTAAACATTAAAATCACAAAAACATTAAAATAAATTAAAATACAATACATACACACCTCCCTCACAGGACAGATCTTGGACAGGCAACTGCGTAGAGAAATGAACCCTAAGAAAACACTTTCCCAAATATATTGTCTTTTGCTACAAAATAATTTTATTTTTTTAAAAATCCAGTATATATAAATTAATTTACAGTTGGAAATCTCTGAGAAGAAATGGAACTATGTATGGGAGGAATGAAATTATAACCCTGTGGTATGAGACTCAAGTACATGTACCAAAAATGATTCAAAATTCTTTAGACAAATGTTGGAAATTTGAAAGAGGAAAATGGGGGGCGTTCATTGTTGTGGACCTATGATTATGCTAGAAGCTGTTGGAAACAAAAATTGAAAGCAATTGATGTTATTTTCTGGGGGAAGACTCAGCTTAGACCCTAAAACATTCTTGTTAACAATAATTAAAGGGGCAGTAATCAAAATAGGAAAAAAATGGTTATTTCATACAACTGTGAAACCAAGATCGACAGGGACTTCATACTGGAAGAGCTCACAAATGCCAAAATTAGGAGGGCATGTCAAATTATGGAATACATGCAATCATATTAAGCAAATTAACATGGGCATTACTGAGTGAAACAACAGGAGGTATGTAATGAAAACCTTTTTGAAAATGAATTATCTTTTATATGATGTTGGAAGGAATGCAAGACAAAACAGAGTGATGGAATACTCCTTCCTGCTTTTGTAAATACCCCCCATGCCATTCTGATGATTCCCATAAGCTCATTTCAAAACAAAACCTTACAAAACTTATAGTCCTGAACTCAGAAACGCTTGCTTAACAACCCTCTCAATTTTCATGGTGATACACGAAACAGTCCAAGAGAATTGAGAGTTCAAAGCCTAAAAAGAGGGGGGGGGACCCAGAGCCCTTTTGGACTTTTTCTCTGAGTTCTCATAATCTGTTGACATTCATTAGAAATCAGCCATGTTCACAGAGTACCTGTAATCCTGTTATTGACGTTGCCCCATACTGTGACTTTCATTTTCTGCAGTTTAAAAGTTAAAAAAATGCCTGGCTGATTTTTAATTAATTTAAGAAATTTTGGCTGGAAGCCAATGATAAGGGTGGGCATGCTCAATAAGGACCAACTGTCAGTGTTCTAAAAGCCTCACAGCCGCTGGGCTTGGCTAATCAGGGGGCCACACCCACACCAGACTTTGATTTCATGTGAGACAGTCATGGCTTCCCTCAGAGAATCCTAGGAAGTGTAGTTTGTGAAGGGTGCTGAGAGAAGACTCCTGTTCCACTGACAGAGCTCCAGTGGCCAGACTGGTTTAACAGTCAGCCACTCTGATTGAAGGTCTGTGAGGGGAACAAGGTGTCTCCTAGCAACTCTCAATCAATCAATAGCCTTTATTGCATAGTCAACAAACCATAGCAGGCACTCACAGCAAGATACAAATACACAGACAAATACATTTTACAATTGTTGTACACTTTCAAAATCTCTTACAGTGCACTGGTTTACAGTACTTACAATACAAAGTAACTATAAGCTGTAAACCGTCAGATGACTTCAGGTAGCATATAATCAGGCCTTCGGACCCATCATGTCCTTTCTGATCATCATTGCTTGATTTAAATATTTGGCCACACTCAAGGTAACTGATTCATCGGAGCCCTGAATAAGAATCATTAAAAGTGTACTGGCTGATCGCCCACGATAATTTAAAAAAATAGGGTTTAAAATATCTCTCCTGAGACCGTCATAAAATTTGCATTTAAAAAGGACATGCGTGGTCGTCTCCACCTCTTGCACGTCACAGGGACAAAATCGAAGATTCCTTGAGATCTTTTCATACCTGCCCTCCAACAATCTCGAAGGAAGGGCATCACAACGAGCCAAGGTAAAGGCCCGCCTATACTTAGGAATAGAGAGCCAATACAGATATCGCATCCCTTCCAAGCAGGGCAAAACAGGCAGTTCCAATGCCCTGGGAGAGCACGGCCCTGTGGCAGCTGCCACCAATTCTTGATTATCTATATCAATTAGGCGTCTTTTAACCAACACCTTGGCCGTTTGGAGGTCCATCTGTTACAATTCTTGGGGTTTTTTGCAAACAATTTCCCCTAATATAATGCAAGCACACATTTGTGCAAGCACGTTTCCCTAATATAATGCATATTGGTATGGTTTTTTTACCAATATATTCATTTTTATGCACACTTTACCCTAGTACATGTGTTTTTGTGTACATTACTTGGCTGGAGAAGTGCACGGCAAAATTTAACGAAGGGCAAATTTTGAAGGATGGCTATGTTTTAGTTCATGTATTGTTTTGGAAAATGTGAATTAGGGAGGTTTCTCCCCCGTCCCTAACCACAGTTTTCCCCATTTTGGCAGGGGGTGATGGCAGTTGTAGTTCAAAACATCTGGAAAACATCAGGCTGTTCTGGCTCCCAACCAGAGAAGCCGTCTCAGGACTGGAAGAATGGAGTTTCATTCCAGAGGTTAGAACAGGAACATAGCATCAAAACATACTAGCCATGAATCAGAACGTTGCCGAATATACACATTTTTGCAATGCAGTTTCTCCTAAAATAATGCAGTTTTGTATGTTATTTTCACTAATTTATGCATTTTTAACCCAATATATGCATTCTTGTACATGTTACTTGGCTGAAAGGTGCATTGCAAAAATTTGGAGATGGGCACCTGCTGGTGTTCTGCAAATTTTGAAGGATGGCTATGGTTTGGTGTCCACATTGTTTCAGAAAGTGCAAAATATATAAATTCGCCTTTAAATGTGAACTGAATTGAATTCTCCCCCATCCCCAGATATAAATGATGAATAGGTATACGTGTCCATCCAGGCAGGCTTGTAAAAGATGTGTGTGGGGTAATAATTCTGAACTTATTTTTAAGGTTCCTATAAGGTAATTAATTTGTTGTTATATTTTTAAGGGTATCTCAGCTGCTATCCCAACAATTGTAAATCTATTGGGCTTTGGTGCTCATGGAATTGTGAATGGGTCCATAGCTGCATGGATGATGTCGCTATTAGCATGTATCTATGATGGAGGAGTTTCTTCATGGAGCATTGTTGCCCTATTCCAGTCAATCGGTACGTCTGCCACTATTGGAGAGCGATTACATGAACAAGCCAAGGTTTGACCTTCTAGCTGAGGCTTTACAGCACAGTAACAGTGTTCCCTTATCTTCTTTTGTCTCAGGTGCTGCGGGTCTATCATATGTCAGCATAACACTATGGGTGGTTGGAACTGCACTACTGGGAAGCATATGTGACTGGCTGACATGAAAGTGAAAAGGCTGGAAAAGGAGTGGCACTTCATGCTTAAAGATTATTCTTTGCCACTAGATGAGAAGCAAACTCCACATAATTAACCTGGGGTTTATCTAGCTAAATTTTACTCAGAGTAGACTAGGGATGGAATGATCTGTCAATTTTGGTTCTCTCAGTTTCTGATTTTCTAATCTTAAATTTGGTTCTCCACATTTCTGCAGCAATTTGCTATTTTTAAAAAAAATCCTCATGAAAATTCTTCAGCATTTTAGTGTGAATTTCTCCCAATCAATACATTTTTTGGATGCAGTTTTGATGAATGTACACATTTGTAAAGCAATTTATCTTAATATAATTCATTTTTGTATGTTCTTTTCACCAATATATTCAATTTTGTGCACACTTGACCCTAATATATGCATTTTTTGTAAACATTGCTTAGTTGGAGAACTGCATCATAAAATTTGGATAAGTGCGAATTTCGAAGGATGGCTGTGTTTCCATTCTCATATTGTTTCAGAAAGTGCAAATTTCATAAATTCAGCTTTAAATGTGAATTGAATCAAATTTCTCACCCGTCCCTAGAGTAGACCTATTCTCTTTCACACACACAGCCTATTCACCCACCTCATGAGATTGATGTGAGAATAACATGGCGACATCTGCATGCACACCACTAAGTCCTTGAGAAGAAGGGTGGGATAGAATTCATTTATGGCAAGAGTGGGGAGCCTGAGGCCCTGTGATTTTGGACTCCAACTTCCAACAGTTCCAGCCAGTATGGCCAATGGCCAGGAACAATGGGAGTTGTAGTCTGGCAACTTCTGGGACACCCCAGATATTCGCTTTAGGCTCCTAAAGCAGTAGTGGGGAGTCTCCAGCCCATGGACTTGATTAGTCCTACCAGGCCTCCTCTTTTGGCCCATGAAGCTGTTTCATCCATGCCATGCCCACTTGCCCTATACGTCACATATGAGGTCAGGTGTGGGGCAAGTCCTACTTAGATCCATTGCAATTATTGAACCAAAGCTAGTAACATCTGTTAATTTCAATGGATCTAATTATGAGTAGAACAGTGTCAGCTGATAACCAGTGAACCTGGTGGGGCAGTCAAGAAGGTAATCAGAGGCTAAGAATGGGTGAAGCTGTCAATTTTAGTGTCTTTAATTTCTCATTTTTCCAGTCAAAGTGAGTTTTCCACATTTCAAAATGAGATTTTATAAAAATGTCCTCAGGAAAATTAGCCAGCAACTATATTAATGTGGCTTTCTACTAATATACACCTTTTTGTATGCAGCCTTCCCTGATGTAAAATTTTTTCCAAGCAATTTCCCCAATATGATGCATTTTTGTACACATTACTTGGCTGGAGAACTTCACTGCAAAATTAGAAGTGCAAATTTTGAAGGACAGGCTGTTTTGGTTCATATATTATTCTGGAAAGGGCAAATTAGGTAGATTCAGCTTCAGCTGAATCAATGTCCTCCCCCACCCCTACAAGAGGTAGGACCAATATGTTCAGGTTTTCTCCCATCCTCCTCCTTTGCAAAGATACTGTGGGCACTTAAGTAATGCCATAGTAAAAATGCTGGTAGGGCTCTGCCCCATCCTGCCTTAATGACCACCCTCCCATGGAGTAGAACTAGTATTGGATACAAGCCATGCTGCTTAATTTATCTCAGCAGTATCAGGTGCATACCAGTTATGGCTCTTATCCCTGCTGGGTCCAAATCTAAGCGCCCCCCTTCCCTCTGAAGGGGCGAGCTAACGCACCCCTCAGCCCTGGATAGGAGTGCAAGCTTTGTAATTTAATTACCTGTCTCAGTGGCTCAGCCAGATATCAAACATAAAGTAGACACACAATACTGCTTGATCAAGAGGGGTCTCTAAACTGTACAGACAGCAGTCTGACAGGGAAGAGAGCACGGTTTATTAATTGAAGCATCATTATATAGATTTCAGAAGCAAAACAAGGTATAATATTACTAAAATCTTAACAAAAGGGTAATACAGTATTACAGAGATAAGCAAGCGCATCTTCTTATCCTTGTTACATTTCTCATAATTCCTAAAAAGCAAGAAATTGATAAAGAGTTTATACACTTGTCAATCTAAGAAAACTTAATTTGAGATAAGAACTGAGGAAGAGTTAGATTGACACCAGTAAAAGATAAAGATAGGGCTAGTATGCCTGTAAAAGTTATCCACTCAGCAGTATGACGTAAAGCTATGGATACAATTCTAGCAAAGTATTTTGGGAACACTTCTTCCTTTGTGCTGAGTTTGTTACAATGCACAGGATGTGTAAAATGAAGCAAGACAAGAGAAATAGCAACAATCCAGAGGGGATACACTTTATCTTCTTTCCAAGATGTTACAGCCTGAGAGGCGCCTCTGGGTGTTATCTCTCACGAGAGAAGAAACAAAACTTAGAGTTTTCTGTTCCCCACCCTCTCTTAGTTCCGTCATTCATTGCGGCACTAGCTCTAACTACAATTTAGCATTTCTGAACAACTCTTGGGGCCTAGAAATAAAATAGTTCCTAACATTCCCACTGGGTAAGGTTAACAAAAACCAATGAAGTCTTGTAAGCGTGAATAAAAACAGCACCAATTTTGTTAATAACAAAACAGATCAACATTAAGGAGAGGTTCTGATTATTTTTCTAGCAAGATTTTTAACTTCTACGCATGCTCATCCCTGCCATCAACCAAGATGGCGGCAGGGGCATCAGCACCTTAGGGAAACTTCGGCCACAATCTTGGTTAATGGCAGTCCTGTGCGCGCAGCCACAAAAGAGAGACAGGTAGATGGAGCCAGCAAATGGGAGGGTGGTTGGGAAGCCCTCTCCCTGTGATCTGTGGCAGTACTCTGCCACAGATCATGGAAGAGGAGGGACCCCTTTAGTGCTGGCCCTGCTGACCATGTTAGTCTCTTGCAACAATACCAACAAGGAATCTTGGGGTGCCTTAGGCCAGCCTTTCCCAACCTTTGGGTCCCCATATGTTGCTGGACCACAGTTCCCATCATTCCTGACCATTGCTCATGCTGGCAGGGGCTGATGGGAGTTGTAGCCTAACAACATCTGGGGACCCAAAGCTGGGAAAGGTTGCCTTGGGCCATTTCCAGACGACCGTTCATTGAGCATTCATCCTGATTTATTTGCACAAAGTTTGTGGGGAGGTTAGATAATGTCGGCTGTTTATTGAGCATTCATTCATGCCATTGCATCAAGCAAAAGTTATCCCACACTTTCCAGTGCATTTCCCTGTCACTTTCCTTATGCAAAAAGTCCAATTTGCGGGGGAAGTGGGTTTGTTGCACAAGGGCTGCAAATAAGCTTTAATGGTGCAACCTAAATTTACTGGGGTGTGGTTGAATTGCACCAGAAAATGGCAATAATCTGAAAGGGTCCTTAAAGACTAACAATCGTATTATGGCATATGAGCTTGTGTGGACCAGAGTCCACTTTATCAGATGCATAGTGTTATCCTAAATTGGCAGAGATATTTACACACATGGTTGGGGGGGGATGGGAGAAGGCACGGAAAAGTCAAGAGGAAAAACAAGACGCAGAAAGAACAGGCAGTGATAGTTGCATAAATGCAACATAGTTACGTGGCCAGCAGAGCCTTGTTAATTATTCTTGGAACTGTTTTGCCTTTCAGTAATTATCACTGTCTGTTCTTTTTGCATTTTGTTTCCCAATCACCTATCAGTTTGGAATTACACTCCATGCCTTTGGCTAATTCAATTATTATTATTTCGTTCATTCAGAAGATTGTTCCAAAGAATCCACTCATGCACTGAAGGAAATCTGCGTACACAGTGATGAGAATGAAGTAAACATGTTGAGGCCTTCTCTCTTCATTGCTATTAAACCGCTGAATCTTTAGCAGAAGGGCCATAGCTCAGTGGCAAAGCATCTGCTTTGCACGCTTAAGGTCACAGGTTCAATCCCTGGCACTTCCTGAAATCCAGGAGAGCTGTTACCAGTCAGTATTGACAAAACTAAGGTAGATGTTCCGATGGTCTGATTAACTATAAGGCAGGCAGCTTCCTGAGTTCATATGTTCCTATAACTATGTGATTTTGCAGTGAACAGAATGAACAGGTCAGTGAACAGGAGATTATTTCTACAAAGCTCGTATCTATAAAATAATTATTGGTAGTTCCTGGTTTAATCATTTGCAACTTGAATCTGGATAGGATGTAGGATTTATTTCTTTATAAATAGCACCTGTTTCATTTGGAGACACCAGTGTTCTTTTCCTCCCAAAGATTTTCTTGACACCTTTTCAAAACTAAATTTCTTAAAGGTTTTCAGTTTCAGGAGCAACAGCCCTTTACATTTTCTTTAACACGGCAGCCAAGTAAACAAAAGGAAACAGTGATGGACAGTGCACTTTATTTTCCAAATATAAAAATGTCTACTACAAAACAGGGCCGTCTTCTGCATTTTTAAACCTTCCGGCTTTGTCTGGTAAAAGTTGCTGAGCCAGATGAGATGGTCTGTGGAAGATAAGTTGGAACAGACATCTAAATTGCCTTGCAACCAGCAGATGTAAAACTTCTCTAAGTAATGCAAGCACACACCACACCGTTTTCAAGGCGATGCAAATAACCAGAGCATTGATGCAATCGTGGAAGCCAGCGGAGCAGTTAACAAGAGGATTCCATGGGAAATTAATTGAAACATAAAACTTAACAACAAACATATTCCAAGGAAACTATTCTGTTTTGAGTGGGCTCTCACTTTGTTTAATATGGGCAATGTATATCAGGGGAGCATATGTCTTATGGGATCCAGTGTGATGGAGCCAATAGAAGGCTGGCCTTGGATTGGGGCTAGGACGTCTTGTATGCGTTACAAACCAGGCCTGCTTCAATTCCTCTTCCTCACTACAATTAAAAGTGCATGAGGAGCACAGTCCTCTTTTGCACATGGCTGTCCAAACAGGGATGTCCCACATTCAAAGCCGCCTTCTCCCATAAAAGTGACTGGAAGGCCTTGGACAAGTCCCTCTAGGCTTGTTCACACATTACACTGCAAGCTATCTCTACACATGTACAAGTGTTTGTGTGAAAGAGTGTACACTTGTTTATTTGTACAGCTCAACTGCTATACACAGGTACAAAGACTATACTTATTGGACATTACGTGTGAGTAACTATGCATGTGAAGCTCAACTGTTTGTGTACATAGGTGCTTGGCTGTACACTCGTTGAATGTAAAATGGAACACCATCTCTCTCTCTCTCTCTCTCTCTCTCTCTCTCACACACACACACACACACACACACACACTATTCACCACCCCCATGAGTTGCATATGAGAATAACATGACATCTGCATGAGGACCACTAACTCCTTGAGAAGAAGGGTGGGATAGAATTCATTTATGGCAGGAGTGGGGAGCCTGAGGCCCTGTGTTTTTGGACTCCAACTTCTAACAGCTCCAGCTAATATGGCCAATGGGCAGTGGAGTCTGGTGGCTCCATGTCAGTGAGGCAGTGGAATCCGCCCCAGGGTTTTCCTCATAGCTGTCCAAGGTGCTGAAATCTATTCCCAAAATAGGTTTCAGCACCTTGGACAGCCCCAAGAAAACCCCAGAGTGGATTCCACTGCCCCACTGACATGGAGTCACCAGGCTCTACTGATAATGGGAGTTGTCACCCAGCAACATGTGGAGGACCACAGGTGTTCACTGTAGCCCCCTAAAGCAGCATTGGGGAGCCTCTAGCCTATGGGCCTGATTAGTCCCACCAGGTCTCCCCATTTGGCCCACAAAGTTATTTTGTCCATGCCACACCCACCTGACGTCACATATGATGTCAAGTGGCCCAGGTAAGTACGCAGGGTGGTAGTCAACAAAGTCCTACTCAGAGTAGACCCATTGAAATTAATGAATCAAAGTTAGTCATGCACATTTACTTTGGGTGTACTTTGAGCAGGACTAGTGTTGAATACCTCCCACAGGTCTTGCATGCTGCAAAGCTCTGCACTTTATAAGTGCTGATTATCTGCTGATGGAGCTGGAAAAGAGGCAGTGCACTTAAAAAAAACCCACAGCTGTGTCATTGAGCATGTACAAAATGCCTTTCTCTCACTAGTTGGCCTGAGGGTTCTGTGGAGCCATGTGGCAGGATATAAATGCCCAAATATGAGTAAAGCACTTGCATTCTCAATCAACACTTCCCACTTATCTGTCATTGGGAGGACAGGAGCTTCCGAAGGCAAAGGACACAGCCAGGCTATTTCATGCTTGTCTGTGCCTGTAATTGAGGAGGGGGCATTTTTCAGTCCAAGAGCCACCTGCCAGTTGTGGGTGGGGCCAGAAGGGAAACTGGGCAGAGCAACAAATATAAATGTTACTTTTGTACAGGCTACTTTCTACACATTCTCATACACCCCTTTCTAGGCAGCAAAAAAAAAAGCAGAGTTTGTGGATACCAACCAGGCAAAAACACATTTGAGGGGTGAAGCAGGCCAGTATGAAGTGTAGCCAGGGAAAAGGAGGTGTGGCCTGTGGAGAGTTGGAAGAGCCAGACAGAGAGGCCTGGAGGGCAGTAATTGCTCCCTGGACCTGAGGTTGCACACCCTCTGCTGTAATTGATTGATAGACTAGAGTCCCCTCTTTTTTGAGAAAGGAACCCTTCTGCCACTCTTCATCCTAAAATATCGGCGTTTACTCACCTCTACCATTTCATTTCCCACTATTTCCTGCTCATGGGTGAATTTGTCTGCTTTGGCTATTAGTTTTCCATTTACTAGGGTTACTGTGCACTGTTCAAAAGAAGAAGAAGGGGAAAATATTACTGCACAAGATTTGGGCAACAGGAAATGCGTAGCTGACTGTGAGCAAAGCCAAAGGGCCTGCAAAAGCCAGAACTGCAGCAAAATGAGGGAAAGCTATATATCTGTTAAAAAGAAATAATGCATAATATTGACCCCTTCAAGCAAACAGAAGCTTCTCCATAGACTGCAAGGGGACATGAGCAAAATAGCCTCTTGGGAGGGAATACCCCTGAGAATAAGGGTTGCCCGCTCCAGACCCGGAAAGGGCCCTGCCCAGGCCAAAGAAACATTGTGTAGCAGCTCTCCCGTTCAGTTTCTCTCAGTTCCTTGTTTTCCTAATCTTAAATTTAGTTTTTCATATTTTCACATCAGTTTGCAATTAAAAAAAAAAGTCCACATGAAAATTCACCAGCATTTTGGTGTGACTTTCCCACAATATAAACATTTTTGCAAGCACTTCTCTGCCCATCCAACTGTGAATGCTGAAACATCCATTCGGCTGCCCTTTTCTCCAGATTTGGCAAGTCTGCAATGAATTCAGAGACAGAGGCAGCCCTATCACGAAGCAGGATGAGGTGGCTGCCCCAGGGAGCTGCGATATCACATGCCATTGAGGGTGGTGGAGTAAAAGAATATAGTTTTGAGTTGGAAGTGTAAAGAAGATCTGGTTTTGCCTAAAGGTTTGAGAAACTCCATGACCGTTAGGCAAGAATCTAACAGAGAATTTCTGGCTCTTTGGGTTTCTCCGTGGCCCAGAGTGGGAGACCAGGTGAAAGGGTGGTAGCAGTCTACCTACCTTACAAGGCTGGTGTTTTGCTTAACTGAGCCCTAGTAAGGGAGGCACAGATTATGCCTAACTGGGATCAATTGACCTGGAGTAGGGGGGTTGACCTGGCAGTTAATTACACGGGGTACTACCTTATGGGATGTTTTCTTGCTCAAGTCTCAGTCAGAGGAACACGAACTAAAGCTTAGCATGGGAGGGGATCGTGCAGCATGTTAAATTCATGTCTGTGAGGAGTTGGTGGTTTCCTGTGTTATGCACCAAAATATCTTGCACTGGCCCTATCTTCTCTAAACATAGGCTGGTTTGAAAGAAGTGTAATTATAACAACGTTCCACCAAACAGGGATGGAAGGACCTGTCCGTTTGGTTCTCTTTGTGTCTCATTTTTCCATTTGGGAGTTCTTTTAGACCCTTCCTTGTCACTGGAGGCTCAAGTGGCCTTGGTGGCTTGGAACGCGTTCTACCAACTTCGGTTGGTAGCGCAGCTACGTCCCTACCTGAGCGGAGAGGACCTTACATCAGTTGTACATGCTCTGGTAACCTCACGATTAGACTACTGCAATGCGCTCTACGTTGGGCTGCCTTTGAAGACAGTTCGGAAGCTACAGCTTGTCCAAAATGCGGCGGCCAGATTAATAACGAGGACCAAGCGGTCGGAACACATAACACCTGTTCTGGCTTGCTTACATTGGCTGCCAATATGCTTCCGGGCCAGATTCAAAGTGTTGGTTTTAACCTATAAAGCCCTACACGGCGCAGGACCACAATACCTGTTGGAACGCCTCTCCTGATATGAACCTGCCCGGACACTGCGCTCTACATCGAAGGCCCTCCTCCGAGTCCCAACTCATAGAGAGGCTCGGAGGGTGGTGACAAGAACTAGGGCCTTCTCAGTGGTGGCCCCCGAACTCTGGAATAGTCTCCCCGTTGAGGTGCGTATGGCGCTGATGCTGCTGTCTTTTCAGTGCCAGCTTAAGACCTGCCTCTTTTCTATGGCGTTTTAATTTAAATTTTTAAAAAATTATGTAATCTGATTTCTGCACTTTATACGTTTTTGTAATATTTATTATGCAATTTTATGAGATGTATTTTGTATTTTTCTGTTGTACACCGCCCAGAGAGCTATGCTAGTGGGGCGGTATATAAATCTAATAAATAATAATAATAATAATAATTTGTAAATTCAGATCTCAGCATTTCTGCAGCAATTTGCCATTTTTAAAACAACAATCCTCATTAAAATCTTCAGCATTTTAGTGTGATATTCTCCTAACAGACATATTTTTATATGTAGTTTTGACTAATGTACACATTTGCGCAAGCAATTTCTCCTAATAGAATGCATGTATGTATGTTATTTTCACTAATTGTTTTATGCACATTTCCCCCTAATATATGCATTTTTGTGAACATTTATTGGTTGGAGAACTGCACTGCAAAATTCGGATAAGGATGGCTCTCATATTGTCTCAGAAAGTGCAGATTTGATTAATTCAGCTTTAATTGCAAACTGGATTGAATCTCTCCCGCCATCTGTATCACCAAAGAACTATGGGAATTATAGTTCTGATAGAGGCTTCTGGGGATCTCCACAGCAAGGTCTGGGCAAAGCTATATTTTCCCCAGAGGCTACTTGCATGGAAGCCTAGGCAAGGGCTCCCTCCACCCCGGTGTATAATGCAGATGCACCTGAACGATCGACCAACAGCTTCAAGGTATTATATGAAGAGCCACCTGCCGATGCTGTGAACCTGCAAAGACGTTGCTTACCTTTACTTTCTTGCCATCCATGGTGGTCATGTCAGTTTCTTTTCCCAGGGTAAATGAATTTGTGACGGATTTGTTGGAGGTTTTGGATGTGATGACAAAGTGGTTCCCAGTTTGCTGGATTTCAGTAATGGGCTTAATGTCTTTAGCAGCTTTGATGATATCATCTGACAAAGCTGGAGGAGAGAGGCTTTGTTAGGCAGCACAAGCCAAAATGCATGGACGTGAATGAAGGACATAAATGAGCTTGGTTAGATCAGATCAAAGGACTCCATATTTAAACAGCCTGCTTCCCAGTTCCCTGAGACGTCTCTGGGGAAGCCCACAAGGAGAATCTGAGCACAGCCTTCCCCACCATAGCTCCCCAGCAGCTGGTATTCAGAGGCATACTACTGCTGAACATGGAAGCTTCATTTTGCTATAATTCCTTCTATTTCCATTCTTCAGGTTGTGTGTGATGATCCTTTGTGTAGCCAAAACAGTCCCACCCAAACATGAGTGGGAGCTATCAGCAGGCTTGAGGGAATCGCAAGGCTTGCAGAGATTAAAAAAACACCTTCCCTTAAGAGGGAAAAAAATGGAAATGGATTGCCTTCAAGTCGATTTTGACTTATGGCGACCCTATGAATATGGTTTTCACAGTAAGCTGTATTCAGAGAGGGTTTACCATTGCCTTCCTCTGAGTGGCAGTGACTGGTCCAAGGTCACCCAGTGAGCTTCATGGCTCTGTGGGGATTCGAACCCTGGGCTCCCAGGTCCTAGTCCAACACCTTAACCACTACGCCACACTGGCTCTCTCCTAAGAGGGAAAACTCAACCTCAAATCAAGAGAGCCCAAGGAAAACTGAGCATGCTCATTGACCACAGAATGCTGACTGTTGGAAGATGGAGAAGTCAGAGGAGGGTGGTAATCGATTGGTTGGGATCTCTTTTGCCCTCTAAATGGCAACATTTTCTTGCAGGTGCCAACTGTGCATGGCTAATAGCCATCGATAGACCTCTCTTCCCCCATGAATTTGCCTCAGCCCTTTTTAAAGGCATCTAAAGCAGTGGTTATCAACACTACATCCTGTGGGGGTGAATTCCACACATTATTTATGTATTGTCTGAAGGGTCACTTCCTCTTGCCTGGAGGTAAGAAAAGTTATAGTCTCAATAAAAAGAGCCATCCTCTGAAGTTGAAAGGATTTACACTTTCAGGGGGGGAAAGTCTGAATTCAGGCGATTTTGAATTTAGACTGGGCAAGGAAAGATGTCAGGAATGGCAAGTAGTGGTTGAAATAAGATTCTCCAATAGCACATGCTCTTCACCCTTATGTAGCCAAGGAGGAAATACGCTTCCCTGCAGGCCAGCCAATGAGAATCCATAATTACCATGCTGGATGTGTGTCCATATTTGCAGTGCTCACTCAGGCCTGAACTAGCCAGAAGCCTGCTTTGATGGGGATATGGAAACTCAAACATGACACCCTTTGTAGAGATTGTTTCAGCTAAAAACTGTAATGAAATTTGACAAGTGTATTGGTGCTGACACCAATTCATCAAAGTGTATTGGTGCTTGAATTATTGGGGGGGGAATAGGGGGGCTTTATGCAATCCATAAGCCACCCCCCAATCATGCCCTCCCTGTAGCCTCTCAATGACAATAGTTTCAGGGGCATCAACAATAGTATCAGGGGGCCCCTCCCTGAATTGGACCACAGCACCCTAAGTCTGAGGGACTCCACTGCAGGCTCATTACAGCTGTCCACAAACTTGTGATGACTTTTTATGCATAGCCCAGTGTGGGTTATTTACAGTATTTGTATAATAGTGATCATAGGAGTAACTCAAAACTATTGTATTAATATCAGTAGAGACAGGTTTACATTTACATTTGTAAAGATGTTTGTCTGTCTCTTATAGAAAGCCCTAAAGAAAGCCTTTGAGCTGAATTAATTGGATTCCTGCATTGACCAGAGGGTTGGACTCGATGGCCTCATAGGCCCCTTCCAACTCTACTATTCTATGATTCTATGAAATGTATTGTGCTATTAATAAAAATTCAATGAAAAAGTGAAAAATCATGAGATGCTGCAAGTGATTTTATTTTGTAAAAAAGAAAATATTTTTAGAAAACAAAAACACAATATTCTGTACTGTTTCACTTTGCTTGGATGCTCATCATTTTTTGTACAACATTAATAAAAAAAGTTCATCAGCATCTCCTTTTGGTAGTTTGTCCCCAAATGGTGCCTTATTCCGGACTATAAGTTGCTCATCCTTCCCCTTGCCCAGGGATGGGGAATCCTCCAGATGTTGCTTCCATCATCCCAGCCCCATTGACCATGGTGGCCAGGACTGATGGAAGTTGGAGTCCAGCAACATCTGGAGCAGTGGTGGCTGGTAAGCTCCATGTCAGTGGGGCAGTAGAATCCACTCTGGGCTTTAGTCCAAACTTTCAAGGAGCTGTCCAAGGGAAAGCACCTTGGACAGCTCCTTGAAAGTTTGGACTAAAACCCATAGCAGATTCACTGTCCCACTGACAAGGGAGCCCACCAGCTACCACTGATCTAGAGAGCCATGGGTCTCCAACCCCTGGCTTTGTCCTTCTGCCAGAGGACTTTACAAACTCCTTGAGACAGCAGTTACAGCAGGGAGAGCAGGTCCCTCCTCGTTATACTGCAAAGATCTTGTCTATTCCAGCAAAAGCAAGGAGCTTCTTACCAATAGCTTTCAGGAACTCTTCATATTTCTCTTGGGCATAGACTTGCCACGTGCCGTTGAATGCCATTTTGGAAACGAGGACTGATTGATCGGCAGGCAGCTCTGCTGGTGCGGAGAAGGGCAGCGGGTGTCTGCAAATGGGTTGGGTGCCATTTATAAAGAAGGGAATCCCCCATCCTGGCCAGATTCAAGCTGCAAATGATTAGACTGGGAACTAGCAATAATTAACCCTAATTTGAGGATTTGTGGAAATAACCTCCAGATCATTGTGTTGGTGTAAGCCTTGACTGACTCTTCACAGAGACAGGCGTTGCTAAATCATGCACTATGTCAAGATTCAGGGGTTGACATAATAACGAAGGGAAGAAGCCTCAACGTATTTACTTCAGAGTAGGCCTGGGTGAATCTGTCCATTTCGGCTTCTTTCATTTTCCCACTCTTCAGTTCATCCTCCACATTTCTATATCAGTTTCGCAAATTTTATCATTCACAAACTGGTCAATAAATAGAAAATATACACAAGTTTTGCGAAGCAACTTCCCTTTATATAATGCATTTGTGTATGCTATTTTCATGAATATATACCTTTTAATGCACATTTTACCCTAGTGTATGCTTTTCAGAATATGTTACTCAGCTGAAGGACTGCATTGCAACATTCAGAAAAGTGCACTTTGAAGGATGGCTGTGTTTCAGTTGACGTATTGTTTTGGAAAGGGTGAAATAGGTAGTTTGCCTTTAAATGCAAACTGAATCCATTCCCCCTTCCCCCATCCCTAAATTCAGAGTTTTGCTACTGAATGCTAGGGATGGACAAATCTAGCATTTTTCCAATCTTAAAATTAGTTAAGCTGATGCCAGTTGACAGGTGGGAGGGCAGGGTTAAATTCTGCCTTGGCTGTACATGCCCGTTCCTGGTAGGGATTAAATCCTACATGTGCCTGTCCCCTTGTTTGCCTGCAACTTTGGTCTTTTTTTTTTTTTTTGTAAGCTTTGGCTGTGAGAGGGACTTACAAAAGGCTAGCTTTTTTCTCTCCTCCCCATCAGGGAGAAAAAAGTGCTTTGCTAGCTCCGTGCTTGCCACTTCCCATAGCACTGAGCATAGGGCTGGCTGTCAGGCACTTTGGAACTCCATGCAAGGATAACTCACCGGGCATTCATGTGATGTCACAATGACACCATATGATTGACAGGTTGGTTGTCCTGCCCACCTGTCAAAGTTAGTTCACAGGGTGGGGCCAGAAGCCAAAAAGGTTCCCCAGTGTGGCTTAAAAGGAAAAAGGGGAAAAGTAACTCAAACTCTTTTCCACTTTGTGAAAGGCTTTGATTTCTGCTTGTCTAGATTCACCATGGATGGTCAGGTGAGTGGCTACTGAAGATCATGGAGGATGTTGGGGTTGGGGTGGTGGCTTCTGTTGTACTCAGACATCTCCGGCACTGGGCTGAAGGCTAGAGATGAATCATCACTCCAGGACCACACATGGCTTATTAACTTTGGCAGGGTCTACATGCAGTTGAACCCTGTTTGCCATGACATTGCTTAATTCAAGCAGTGCTTGTGCCCTACCTGCTCTGACCTACCTAGGTCATCATCCAGAGCTTGGAAAAGTTACTTTTTTAAACTACAACTCCCATCAGCCCCAGTCAGCATGGCCACCGGATTGGGCTGATGGGAGTTGTAGTTCAAAAAAGTAACTTTTCCAAGCTCTGAATTTCTAGCCCTACACACAGCACTATCTATCTTCTCCATCACCTTTTAATAGCAGAGTGGAAAAATAATACCCCCCCTTCTTAACTATTTGCAGCTTGTTTCCCCCCCCCTTCCAAAGTGCCAGGAGCTGGAAATCACCTTAATACCTCTACACCAAACTTTGAGACAGATGACATTGCGATTCCTGTTTCTGCACCTGCAAAATACTATTTTGCTGAGTCGCTCCAGATGGTGAAGGGCTTGGTGACCAGGGCACTCCCTGTCCTGAGCTTGCAGGCCTTTTCTTATGTGGCATGTCTTGTTGAGGGACAGATGCCTGAGTCTAGGATCAGAGAATCTGTCACTTTCAGTATTCTCTCAGTTTCTCATTTTTCCAATCTTAAGTTCTCTTTCCACATTTCTGTATCAGTTTGCATTTTTTTAAAAAAAAGAAAAAGTCCTCATGAGAATTCAGCAGCATTGTAGTGTGAACATCTCAATAAAAACCGCACATTTTTTGCAAGTGATTTTCATGGATATGGTGCATTTTTGGATGTTATTCTCTGATATATGCATTTTTATGCACATTTTTGCCTTCTACATGCATTTTTGTCCACATCTTTTGGTTGGTAAATTGCATGCAAAATTCTGCATGGGGGGGGGAAATGAAGTCCATTGCAAAATTCAGAGAACTGCACAGTTCAAAGGATGGGTGGCCTTCAGTTCACATATTGAGAAGTGCAGATTACCAAACCAAATGTCTCCCGTCCCTAGTGAGAACTTCTCAACCAGTAGTGCAGTGGCAAATTCAGAATCCTAGGGTCTCTTCATGATACAGTAGGGCCCTGTTTATACGGCGGGTTAGGGACCAGGCTCCCGCCGTAAAGCGGAAATTGCCATAAAGCAGAACCCCATTGATTATAATGGGGCGCGTCGCTCGAAAATGCAGCGAAAATGCTGCAAAAATGCCGCAAAATCGCAAAAATGGCTTTAAAATGGGGAATTTTCCGCCGCCACATTAGCGGAATGCTGGAATGCAAAGCTCCAGTAAGCGGGGCCTTACTGTAGTCACAGCCATTGGCCCTCCCCCTTTTTTGCTGCTGGGTTGAGAATTAGTTCCCTTGTTAATGCCTTCCCCAACAAAGACATTCCTAGGAACCAATAAGCATGAAAGAGGGAGACTGTTAGCTACTGAGAGGAGTCTTCTCAGTGGCTGACTCACCTCCTTTCACTCTGATTGGCTCCAATCAGCAAAAAAGGACAAGGAAGCATGTTAGAAGACTCTCCTCAATGGCTAACACACTCCCCTTTCATGCTGATTGGCTCATAGGATGCTGGAGATATAGGGACCCTGTTGAGAGCCTGCTCCCAAAAGAGTAGGGGGTCTAAGACCCCCTGAGACTCTGGATGATTACACTGCTGTTCTCAACTACTACACAATGGAGACTATGGCTCCGATGTCAGTGTGAGAGTGGTTCTACTTCGGGTTTTAATCCAAACTCAAAGCATTTTGGACAGCTCCTTGAAGATTCAGACAAAAACCTGGAATGGATTCAGTGCATCACTGTCATCAGAACTGCCAGTCTGCTGCTACTATGAATGAAATGTTTAATTTTATTTCATTTAGAAGATCTTACCCTGCTCGTCCCAAAGTGACCTACAACAAATAATGCCACTGAGACAAATTCTGATGTAAAACCTTCACATTCTTCTGTTTGTGCTCTGTGTCATCTTTATTTCTAAACTTGCATCTATACATATAAGCATATGAGCACATGTCAATTTTCTGCAAATCTGCACCCTCTTTTTGGTGCATTTCCTCTTTTTTGCCTCCTGCATGGTAGCAGAATTGCCGTTTATGCCTTCAAGCTTTTAGCTCTACCAGGACATTGAACTATAGCATTGGAAAAGTTCATTGCCATTTTGTCAATTTTGCTCAACTCTGTCAGTGTTACCTCTCTTGACTTCTTGCTGGCCTTGGGAAGCTAAAATTTAAGCTGATATGCTAAAGGATCTGTGGCACTAGCTAACAAGGCCTAGACCTTAGAGAGGGAGAGCAGGGCACAAACGGTTTCATATAAAGCTCAACATTCATAACAAAAAAGGAATGGCAGATTTTGATCACATCCACACCATACATTTAAAACACATTGCTTCCCTAAAGAATCCTGGGAACTGTAGTTCACAGAGCTATAATTCCTAACACCCGTAACCAACTACAGTTCCCAGGATTCTTTGGGGGAAGCCAAGTGCTTTAAATGTATGGTGTGGATATCACCTTCATTTTAGCCCTCCTAGTAATGAAGGAAGACCTCCCTTCCTGTCCTGGTCAACTCCATTGGATTCAGATACACTGGTGTTCTTTTCTCTGTTGTGTTTAATGTGAAATCTCAGCTTAGAGCGTTTCGTAGATCAGTTTACAGATTACACATCATAACCAGGCATGACTACTCAAGCTAAGATGTTGTTGCAGCAATTTGAAACCCTTTAAATAGGCTCAGGGTGGGCATTCTATTTGTGTGGGGAGGGTTTCTCTGAATTGGACTGGGCTAGCAATCTGAATTGGACTGGGCTAGCAATCTACAAATGGGTAGAAAAGCTGGTGCCATCTGTAAGTGCCTGCTGTTACAACTGCTTGCAAACCCCATTTTGGTTCAAGTGGAATCAAGGAGGTGCAAGGCCCTGGAGCAGAATTCCCACCCCACACCCCCTTTGTATGACTCGTTGTGCGTTGTTGAGGTACTGTGAAAGGACAGCCCAAGGCCCTCCTGTGAACAACAAAAATAACCAAGAGAAACTGGAATAAATATTATCTTCTCCTTGGCAGATTTCCCTCAAGTCTAGCAGAACGAGCCCATTGTTCAAAGAAATCACTGAGTTTTCTCAGCGTCAGCTAGAAACACACACACACAAAATCACCTCATACCCAGACCCCTCCTTTTTCAGGAAAGTTGGAAGAGAAAAAGTGTCTTTTAAAAAGGAAGGCTTGAGATCTAGAGGGGGGTTAATGGCGATCTGAGCTCCAACACGTGTAACTACGCTCTCAACGAACTCAACGCAGGACTGCAGGAACAGAACAGGCAGGGATTCTGTGTCTTGGCACAAGCCTTGAGACAAACACAATATTTCCTGTTTTGGGGCCAGAGCTCCTTCACATCACTTCAGCTGTATTCCACTGCCCACTCCTGGGCCTAGGATAGGTAATCTCTCCTACCTGTCACTCTTTATAGTAATAGGGTCCTTTGATCTCTTTAGTTTAAAGTTACGAATGGGTTAGGATATCGATTAATGCTGCCATGCACCCAGTAATTTTGTAATGCTATTCTTCTCTTTTCTCTCAACAAAAGAAACCTTTGCTTTAGTCTGGTTTGGACCTGCATTTCTTGGGTAATACACGCACCATGCACATTTCAGGGCAAAGCGCTTGTTTTATTCCTAGCAAAAGATCCCCCTCCTCTCAAGGAGGTGTGTTTCATGGCACATGTGGGTGGCAGGTTCACACACTCAGGTTCCCAAGGACACGTGTCGTAACACTGTGCATTCTTAGTGATGGTGGTACTTCATCGGGATTCTCCTCAGACACTACTATATTAATAATAATAATAATAATATTGCTACCAATATTTGATTTGAGGTTTGTTTTTTATGAAGAACGAATTCAGCATCTTGATATATACTCCAGCTTAAGCCATGTCTACACTGCAAAGAGATCTAGCTTTAGTGTTATGTCTTCTCATTCTCTCTCTCTCTCTCTCTCTCTCTCTCTCTCTCTCCTTTCTCTAAAGAACGTCTTATTTTCTCTCTGTCTGCCTCAGCTGATCCACACATGCTCTTCACAGGATAATGCCAACATCACGCAATAATAATTTGTGAATGAGCCACTGCAGACCTAGCATCATGGTATCACCTCAATCCCAATACTTTCCAGAGTTGGATTCATACAGCTCTTTTTAACACAGTGAGTTTAGCCTCTAGTTGACATTTTCCCAGTGGGATTTTCATACAGTACTGGTCCTATGGATGCGCTGATATAAGTCCCTGACAAAGCTGAAACCTACTGTGTTCAGAAATATTTTCAAAGGGATATGGAGTTGAACCCCTCTGGACTCAGGCTGGCGCTTTCACAAGCTCAGTTCACTATACCACAACTCCCATCAGCCCCAGCCAGCATGGCCACTGGATTGGGCTGATGGGAGTTGTAGTTCAAAAAAGTAACTTTTCCAAGCTTGAAAAACGTCACAGACTGTATGCTACAGAATGCCAGTTGGTGGATATGTGGGTGTTTGGGTGGTGGCACAATGGGGAAGATCTTCATGCCCTGCTTGTAAGTTTCCCATGAGGCATCTGGGTGGAAAAAGGATGACTAAAGATGGACATTCTTATGCTCTCTTGTCAACTCATTGTAGCAGTTGTCCTTCAGAGGGGCTTTGTAGAAAGGGGAGGTCCATTGCACCTATCTCATCCTCTTGCTTGGTTAGTTCCTGGGTGCACATGCCTAGATAGGCCCAACCACCAGCTAGGGATGCAATAAGGCATCATTTTTCTGTTCTGCCCTATATTCACCACATGCAGTATTGTTTCCGTTCTGCTGCAGTTCATCTTCAACCAAAAACGTTATCTGCCTCGGTGTCCGCTGAGCTGACATTATGCAACTTACGTAATATATGTAATTAATTACATCATGTCAATAAATTATGTTGTCATTACATTATTTTTCCCCATTCATTTCAGTTCATTTTCTTCCTCTCTCATAACACTAGAACTCGTGGACATTCAATGAAGCTGAATGTTGGAAGATTCAGGACAGACAAAAGGAAGTACTTCTGCATGCAGCGCATAGTTAAACTCTGGAATTCGCTCCCACAAGAGGCAGTGATGGCCACCAGCTTGGGTGGCTTTAAAAGATGAGACAAATTAATGCAGGGGTAAGGCTATCAGTGGCTGCTGGCCATGATGGCTGTGCGCTACCTTCTAGTCAGATGCAGTGTGCTTTGGAAAACCAGTTGCAGGTAGCTGTAGGAGGAGAGAGCGCTCTTGCACTCAGATCCTGCTTGTGGGCTTCCTATAGGCATCTGGCTGGCCACTGTGAAAGAAAGATGCTGGACTCTTCTTATGTTTTTAATGCGAAGGAAAGCAATGCAAATGGGGAAAAATGTAATCAGTTACGTATCATGTGGACTGAAAGCAACAGCGAATACTTATTGTATCCATTGTATTAATTTCCATTCTGGACCAGGGGCTGTATTCAAGTCCTACTCAGAGTAGACCCACTGAAATTAATGAACCTCAGTTAGTCATATCCATTCACTTCAATGAGCAGGATTAGCAATGCATATCACCCATGGGACAAACAAGCTACCTTCCTGTATTTCACTAGGATCACCCACACATCCCATCTAGGCCCAGGATGACTTCAATAGCTCACGTGCAAACCAGAGGGAGAAAGTCTTCACTCTGGTTTATCTCCCAGACTCTTCTCACTGGGCTGGATACTCTGATTGGCCCACATTCCAGGCTGCTTCCTGGGCCAAGGTGCTAACCAATCAGGAGTCTAAGCTACTCCTTAGTGACCGCCCACCAGAGCAGGGATCTCCCGGGGAAATGGGTTTTGCTTAGTATTTTTCCATGTGTACACAGAGACCCAGACAGAAACCTGTCTCTTGTCCCTGTTTGAAAACCTATACATATTTCCTTGTGAATTCAATAGGGCATCCTTCTGTGGAGACATGCATAGAATGTCACTGTTAGAAGACATGTCTTATGGGCTGCATAACTAAAAGTTTTGGATAATGTTCCAAAGTTGCAAAAAGGCTTTAAAAAAAGGTGCAAGCCAATCTATTTCAATTATTATAGGGACAAGCTGGCATGGGAAAATTGATTTCAAAATGGGAAACTTCCCATTTCAAAATGGGAAACTTGATTTATACCAGTTATTTAAACAGATCTACTTTCCTTGGTGATTTAAGCCAAGATTAAATCAGTCATTCAAATCGCTTTGATTTACGTCCACCCGCCCTGCCAGTAAGGCCCAGATCTTGTTTGTTTCAAGCTGTCCTCAATTTTTTTTTTAAAGGATTGATCTAACTCTTAAGAAACAGACTGTAGGCCAGGTGCAATTTTGTTCATTGCCATTAAGTCAGCCCCCTCAGCGTTATCAGTCAGCTTCACACCACCAGTGATACTATCCATCGCATACAAATTGACTTCACCATATTAAAACAGATGGGGCCCCATTGGCCCCTGACTGAGGCTTAACATGGGGCTGGGGAATTATTTGTCCCTAGTGTTTAATTCCTAAAAGGAGAGGAGATGTATCTCCAGGCATTTGTAAGAATGGAAGAAGAGCCCTGGTGACGAGGCAGCTAAAGGCCCATCCAGTCTAGCATCCTGCTCTCACAGGGGCCAGCCAGATGCCCTGATGGGACGCCCACAAGCAGGACCTACACACAAGAGCACTCTCCCCTTCTGTGGTTTCCAGCAAGTAGTATTCAGAGGCACACTGACTCCAAGTGTGGACGTAAAGCCAGTGGAGACAGGTGGCTCCGATGACAGTGAAGCGACTCCACTTCAGGTTTTAGTCTGAACTTTCAAGGAGCTGTGAATGTTCAGACTAAAACCTGGAGTGGATTCACTGCCCAAGAGAAATCAGAGCCACTAGTTTCCATTGGGTAGAACACAGCCATCATGGCCAGTAGTCTGTCCTGGAAGCACTACTCCAGCTGTGCTGGTGGTGAGAGAGAGAAATACTCTGCCTATGATGAAAGGAAACCAATCTCTTCCTTCTGATTACTGCATGTGATCCAGATGCCAACTCTGGGTGCAGAAACACGGTGCTGGAGCAAAGGCCTGTCTCAGAGCACAGGCTGCTCATCGCTTATCTCCTTAGGCTCGTCCCCGTGTTTGTACACACTGACAGTGACCCTGCCTGTTTCAGAGCCCCACTTGTTCTTGACGAAGATGCTGAATTTCCCAGTGTCCTCACTGCAGACGTTGTCGATGGTGATTGTGATAATGGTCTCTTTCACTTCCATCTTGTACCGGTCTTGGAACGTGATGACCTTCTCGTTCTTGTACCACGTGATCTCTGGATAAGGATCTCCAGATATGATGCACGTCAAGCAGAGAGTCTGTTTTACAAACAAATATAGTATTAGCTGTAGGAATTGAGGCTTGACGAAGTCTGGCAAGAAAAGGACTCTGAGTGGGAGAGTATTTTTAACCTATAAACTTATAAACTCAGTATTTCAAGACTGGATTACTGCAATGCACTCTATGTGGGGCTTCCCTTGCACTTGACCCGGAAACTGTAGTTAGTGCTGAATGCACATTTCTGTTCAGGAATCTGCACTGGTTGCCAATTTGTTACCAGACCAAGTTCAAGGTGCTACTGTGTGCCCAGTTGACTACTTTGATCTGCAGAGCTGGCACTGTCACAGGTGCCACATAATACTCATTCTACATTGTAAGAAACCATTCTTTTAATGTGGTAGCACCTACACTTTGGAACTCCCTGCCTACTGACATCAGCCAAATGCCTTTCAGTGTCTGCTTAAAACATATCAATTTAGGCAAGCCTATCCTGACACATAGAAGTTGATGTCTTTTAATCTTTTTAGTTTACTACTGATTTTAATGGTGTGTTAAATACTTTTAACTACTTGCTTTTAACTGTTTTTGTTGATAATTTTTATATTTCTTGTGAACCGCCAAGAGGTTTTGTTACAATCAAGCGGTATAGGAATTTTGTTAAATAAATAAATAAATAAAACATAACACTCATGCCCAAGTCAGTTGTTATGTTTGAGCCGTAGGAAGCCTTTGCATGCAAGGGCAGTATATTTTAAGTTTCCAGTCTCAGGAACCACAGTTTACCATTTTGGCTGAATAGGGGAAACTGTGCTTTGCTTTATATGCCCTCCTTTCATGTGTGAAGGAGTAAAGATGGGGAAGAGGAACGCATGCAAGCCTGAGGATTGCTACACCTCATGCACGTAGCGGCTAACCATAATTTGTTGATAAATCTGAGATGGGCCTAACTGTCATGACTTCCCTCAAACAATCCTCAGAACTGTAACTTAGGAGGCATGTGTGCTGAGAATTCTCTGTTACAGATCCCTAAACCTTCCCCTCTCAAAACTAGAGTTCCAAGGTTTCCCGTGGAGAGGGACTGGTTACTGAAATAATTTAAATGTATACTACAATCCTACCTACAGTGGGGAGTGGGCTATATAATAAATCTGGTTAAGACCCATGTTGTGATTAGTGGCTGATGAATGAGTAAATCAGAGGGACACATTAGATCACTTCGATAAAAAATAAAGGGAGTAGATTCCTCAACTTAAATAATGGTCTATGGCATTATAAATGGTAAGAGCTCTCCTGTGCAGTTTAGAGCTCCTAGAGTAAGAAGTTTGTCCCCCTTTTATTAGGGTGGAGTTAGCCTGTGTCCATAACAGTAGCATCACCTTGTTCTCCATTATGGTGGCAACATCTGGAAGACCACGAACAACTTTGGCTCGGCCTGGCAGAAGAACAAATGCCATTAATATTTATTCCATTTTTACCCCCTTCCCCCCCTTGCAAAAGAGGGATGTCTTCTTAGCTTATATATTAATAATGTTATGGCTGCTGGCTCACTGTTCCTGATTAGGCTGCTGGCTATTAGATCAAGATAATCAGCTGATGTTCCATTGCCAGGAGCAAGAAATCATCTTGTGATAGCTGTCGATCTCTCTCTAGGTTTCAGAATGCAATACACATCAAAACTTGGAGAAGGTGAGACTCCTCCAGCTGGGGCGGGGGGAGGAGTGTAATGCCTCCCTCGGATGAGTCCTCAGAAGAAGATGAGGAGCAGGGGATTGGCACAGCAGACCCAGGAGAGGGAACAAGTAGCCCAGCCTTTCCCAACCAGTGTGCCTCCAGATGTTGTTGGACCATAACTCCCATCAGCCTCAGCCATTGGCAATGCTGGCTGAGGCTGATGGGAGTGGTGGTCCAACAACATCTGGAGGCACACTGGTTGGGAAAGGCTGAAGTAGACCCACCCCAGAAGCAGCACCCCAGAAGCAGCACCATGGAAGATGTTCAGGATATAGCTGGGGCCCCTGAGTGAGACTTAGGGTGTGAACATAAGGCCCCTCCACTCCCTGCAGAACGAAGATGCCTGCTAGTAGCCGAGCAATGCAGGCGTTCTGGCCGTTGAAGGCTACAAGCTCCCCGGAGCCGGAGGGCTGATTGCTAGCACCTGAACCAGGGAGGGGAGCTTAAAAGGCTGTGAGACACCAGTTGCCCTTTGCAAGAAACAACATCAAGACTTCAGCGTCAAGACCCTCACCAGCAGTGCCTTAAAACCCAGATTGCCTGCATTAGTATATTGGATCTTGCTTTGTTCACTGACTGTACCTTTTGGAATACGACCTGGTACATTCACGGAGACCCTTGACCATCGCCCTTGCTTATCTGCTTTACAGCCAAGCCCCTACGTAGGCAGCTGCCGGCTAATTGTTTTACAGCATCATATATCACCTCAGTGCAGCTGGCAGAGACTGATGGGGGGGGCACAGATACATAGCAAAAAATAAATACAGCAAATACTAGGAAGACACCTTAAGTCTCCAGTGCTTTTCGATCCACAGGGAACTCAAGCCAGGGGCCCTACCCCTAGAACCTGCTACCCCTCCCCCAGCAAAAAGGGTGTGTGTCACAGTACAATATATGTTACAAACATGAGCCTTGGATGCATTTTGGTGCTGTTAGCAAAACATGCACTTTCATATACTCACGCTCTTCCACAACAGCCGCTTCCCTAAAATGAAAAAATTAAACGATGAAATAAGCATGAATTTGTTTTGCTTAAATGTGTTCCCAATACCATTGGGTTAATCCATTCAACCTATATGATAAGCCTGTAACGTCAGTCAGCTTGAGAGTGTCTGTGACATCTAAGACCACCTAAGCAGCTTCACGGCAGATAGAGATGGAAGGATTTGTCCTTTTTGGTTCACTCCGCTTCTCATTTTTCCAATTAAATTCAGTTCTCCAAATTTCAGCAGCAATTTGCTTCTTTTTTTAAAAAAAACAACACCCTCATGAAAATTCTTCAGCATTTTAGTGCATTCCTCCTAATAAACACAGTATGCAGTTTTGACTTTTGCAGTACACTGTTTGCAAGCATTTTCTCCTAATATAGTGTATCTTTGTATGGTATTTTAACGAATATATTCATTTTTATGCACTTTCCCCTAATATTTGAATTTTTGTAAACATTCTTTGGTTGGAGAACTGCACTGCAAAATTTGGATAAGTGCGGATTTCAAAGGATTGCCATGTTTCAGTTCTCACATTGTTTTGGAAAGTACAGATTTGATAAATTTGCCTTTAAATGCAATCTTAATCCAATTTCTCCCCCATCTCTAACGGCTGATCAGGGATTTGAAGTCCAACTCTACACCCCACACTGGCTTATTTCATAAGAATGGGCAGTTCCAGCTTGGTGTAGTGGTTAGAGTGTTGGACTAGGACCTGGGAGACCAGGGTTCAAATCCCCTCTCAGCCATGAAGCTTGCTGGGTGATCTTGGGCCAGTCACAGTCTCTCAAACTAGTCAACCTCACAGGGTTGTTGTGAGTATAAAATGGAGAGGAAGGGGAACCATGTATGCTACCTTGAGCTCCTTGGAGGAAAGGTGGGATACAAATGAAATAAATAAATAGTTCCGCCACAAATATCTAACAAAAAACCTGATCCATAATTAAAATTAAAGTAGCAGCAAATCTATCCACCTCAATTCAAATAAAACCCTCTGACATCCCACAAGCCACACAGCCACTCTCCTAGTTGGGATCTCTTCCTTGCAAGTCTCCCTGCTCCTCTTTCTGTTTTGGCAGACATCACAAAATCAGTCATCCCTGGTTTTTAGACAAGCTCCAGTTTGGCAGTTGTTAGAAGAACAAATTACGAAATTAGAAGCCTGTTGCAAGCTCAGAGAACCAGCAATTTGCCGTTGAGTGGACAACACCCTGAGGATGGTTGGCCTGGAATTTTTTGCAGCCTGAAATGGCTGCCACATGCAGTTATCTGAAAGGTTTGCCCCAAGACCTCTCGAGGGATGGAAGGATCTGAAAATTTCAGTTCTCTCAGTTTCTCATTTTTCCAATCTTAAATTCAGTTCTCCACATTTCTGCAGCAATTTGCAAATTTCCTTTTAAAAAATCCTCGTGAAAATTCTCCAGCATTTGAGTGCATGTTTCTCTGAATAAACACATTTGTGTATGCAGTTTTGACTGATGTACACATTTTTGCAAGCAATACCTCAGAATATAGTGCATTTCTGCATGTTATTTTCATTATTCTTTTTCATGCATGTTTCCCACTAATCTATACATTTTTGTGAATATTGTTTGGTTGGAGAACTGCATCCCAAAATTTGGATATGTGTAAATTTTAAAGTATGGCTGTGTTTTTGGTTCTCATATTGTTTTAGAATTTGATAGATTCTTCTTTAAATGTGAACTAAATGGAATTTTCCTGCCATCCCTAGATGTCACAGGACGTCTTGGGATGCAGCTCTCAGCTTGTGCACAGGAAGCCACCAATGAAACAGTGATTCAGGATCTCCCCCCACCTTGAATTCTCTTCTCTTCTCTGGTGGTTTAAGGAATCCCGAGGCACACGACTCTTCATTGGCAGCCATTGCCAGTAAGCTTTGGCTGCTGCCCAGGAATGGACCAAGCAGCTAATTCTGCCCCATTGCAGTCTCACTGCCCCTTAATCATTAGCCAGCTCCATCCTGTTTTGTGTGGATTGTCTTGGAAAGAATCCATGAAAAGCCCACCTTTAAATGGTACATATTTTGTATGCACCTTTTCTATAAAATATTCACACCTTACAATGCTTCTCCATACATTCATATGTAAACTATGCATTTTGTATGCTACAGAAAAGGTGTATTTCTGTGCATTGAAACTGCAGTGCAACATCTAGAGAGGAGCGTGATCCAGTGGTAGCTGGCCTACTAGGGCAAATGGGGCATTGCCCCATCAGCCCCAGCCTGCCCTCAGACTGCCCACACCTGCCTGCTTTCTTCCTTACAACCAGCCCAGAGGGTAGGACTGCCTGCCAGTTTCATAAGAACTTAGGAACAACCTTCTGGGTCATGCCAGTGGCCCAGCTAGTCCAGCATCCTGTTCTCACAGTGGCCAACCAGATGCCCATAGGAAACCTGCAAGCAGGACCTGGGTGCAAGAGCAATCTCCTGTCCTGCCATTTCCAGCAACTGGCATTCCAAAGCACCCTGCCTCTCCATTGTGGCTAGTAGTCATTATCCGCCATGAATTTGTCTAATCTTTCAAATCTTCCTCCTGCTTCGTCTCAGAATTCTCTTTGTAGAACTCAGCAGGGGGGAGGATGGGGACAAAACTAGACTTAGCTGGCTCTGGCTCCAATTATTGTTTGGGCTCCCTGCCTTCTGCCCCACCAGTCTCAGGGGCACTAGCCACCACTGGCATAAAGCAACTGGTAGTTCTGCTCCAATCCACAAACTTCAGATCAGGTCAGTCTGCTGCAAAAAGCTGACCACCTAATTCCTCCCCCAACCCTACTGTGCCCCAACATCTCTCTGTGATATCTCCTGGGGTCCTGAGGTGTTCTCCATATTGCCTGCTGCATGTGGTTCTCTCAGCTACTTCCCAGGCCAACCCAGGCCATTTTGCTGCCTGAGGCAAAGGACAAAATGGCACCCCCTCCCCATAACACACAGAGAAATGGGCAGTTCCATCTTAATGTTCCTCACAGGTGACAGGACAGTGTCCTCCACAACCACCTGAGGCATCAGTTTAGGGGGACAAGGACATGCCGGGTAACAGCCACAGCTGTGCCATCCAACAGAGGGGATTGGTCAGGGGGCCTTAGGAGGAATGGTTAGGGGCTGCTGTTGTCTCCAACATCTGCCACCTCAGATGGTTGCCTCCTTTTGCCTAATGGTAGGGCCTGACTACTTCATTCCAAAGGCAAGTGCCTCCTTGCAAAATAAGCTGCTCCAAAAGATCACCGAGAACGTTTGGGTGAGTAGGCTGCTGTAACGCTGGTGTAGATGCCATCCTACACTTAACTGTTTCTTGTTTCAGGATGCTAATGATGTCACTAAGGGGGCGGTAAAGTTAGGGGAGCAGCTTCAAGAGTTCATCCTGATCATGCCCAGATGATTGAAGCATGCTCAAAAAGAAGAGGTTGCAAAACCTGTAAGGAGGGATTTTCTGACTCTGCATTGGTCAGGTCACAAGTGAGGAATATCTATTAAAAAGGAAAGAGTTTGGGAGCAAACACTTACTTGAGCCTTTGATGTTCAGCCATTGCATCGTCAAAAGCTACGAAAACAAGAGAGATTTCAAATGAATTAACCATGACTTCCTCTGCTGTTTAAATACGAAAACAACAGCTAGTAAAAACAAGAGTTCTAATCATTTATTTTGTCTCCTATGAATGGAATTGCCATTCATCTTCAGGGAAGCTTCCAAACCCCTCCCCTCATTTACATTTTTTATTACACTTTAAGGCAAATACAGAAACAACCAACAAAAATGAGAAGTTGTCAGTCATAACAGAATCTCTGTTATCCCAACCATCCATGCCCTAAATGTGGTCCAAGAATACTCGGTTGTCCATCCCAAGAAATAAGCTACCATTGGTGAGGTCAGAGACTTTTTCTTTGTGATTGAGAAGGGAATTGAAATGAATGAATGAACCTGCATACATTAAAATGAATGAATATGCATAAATATGCATTAATCCTTCTATCTGGGCAAAGCAGTATGTCCATGGTATCTGTCCACAGACTCATAGAATTATAGATTTGGAAGGGATATTTGAGGTCATCTAACCCAACCCCCGGCTCAGTACATAAATCTTGCAATTACAGCATCCCTGACAGATGATCAGACTCGGTTTAAACACCTCCAGCAAAGAAGGGCCCACCGCCTCCCGAATGCAACACACGGAAGAGACGTTGCAACTATTATTGTCACAGAGAGGAAAACTGAAGCCTAGGCGGAGCTTTGGGTGTTGAGATGAGGGTCATACTTTGCATAATCAGCTGCCAATGCATCTGCAATAACAGTCAGCTTACTCCTTACCTTTCCCAGACAGGTCAGTTGACAGTTTGTGCGACTCTTTCCCATCAAACAACTCCAAGGTATATTTGCCTTTGTCGGACTCTTTGGGATCCAGGATGTGTAGCCAAACCTGCTCCATGGTTGTTCCTATTTTCAGTCGGTCTCCTCCTTCCACACGCTTGTCACTGAATATGCAGGATGACATTGCTTTACCTGTCTTGTTCTGAATTTGGTGATCATAGGTTCCTGGTTCGTATGAAACGGAAACTATAGCTAACTGAAAACTTCCTGTCTCTTATCCTAATAACTTCCAAAAATATTAGATCTGAGTGTGAAATCATTGACACCCTGGTGGGAGTCTCTGTTGGTGGTCCCCCATTGCACAGCGTGAAATGACTAGAAGTCGTGCTTTCAGTTTGGAACTCTGTGGAACTCCCAACTGAGATTAGACAAGCATCCTCCTTATTGAACTTCAGGTAGGCGACTAAGACTTTCTTGTCCCAGCAGGCATTCTAAGGTAATGTTTGGTTTTATGACACATTTTTATAGTGTCAGTTTAAGTATGGCTCGTGTCTATGCACTTGAAATGTGAATGATGAAGCAGTATATAAATGTCTTAAACAAATAATAAATAAAAACAATAGATTTGAATGTGATTTTGGTTCAAGAATTGTTTGTAATCCCCTGTGAGTGCCTCTTGGGGCTATAAAGTGCCCCAAGTGCTATAAGCATTCTAAACAAATAAATAATCAACACATACTTGTGGAACCAGGTTCCTTTCATGGCATCTGTGTAGTACTTCACCTCGCTGTAGATCTTGATGCCCTCTGCCGTAGGCTGGACTTTCAAAGGCGATGCAGAAAGCACTAAGCAGAGAATTGGGGTGGAAATGCACTTGAGGAAGATGATGCCTATTTTTTTCCCCCGTTTAAAAGCCCACAGTTATTTATTCTCTTACTCCTATGTCCTGCCTTTGTTCCATCATGGAACCCAAGGAGACGCATGTGTGCTTCCCAGAGGTCACCCATCCAGGGGCCAACCAGAGCCAAAGCTGCTTAGCTTCAGCAAGGCGGATGTATCACATCTACTTGAATCTTTCATATAGCATTATCGTCACTAGAATGTGAGCTTCGGAGTAAACAGCTTACCACTGATCCTGGCAAGTTCCCTGAGGATGTCGTCAAATGCTGGAAAATACAATTAATATTTTTTTCAAGCAGTAAACAACAGCAATAACACATAGCAAACAAATCAGAGCCGCAACATTTTCGAACTGTGCATCAGTTCTCATCAACCTGGTGCCCGTCAGATGTTTGGGCCTACAATTCCCATCACCCTCAGCCAGCATGGCTATTGGTAAAGAGTCGTGTACACAATTCCTCTTTCCTTCTCTTCATGCAATAATCCTGGTTGGGTAGATTAGACCAAGAGAGAAGGATAGGCCGAAGTCACCCAGTGAGCTTTATGGCTGAATGAGAATTTGAACCCTGGTCTGCACGGTCCTAATGCAACACTATAGCCCAGCCTATGCCAACCTGGTGCCCTTCAGGTGCTTTGGAGTACAACTCCCGCCAGCCCCAGCCAGCATGGGGATGGATGAATCTGTTAATTTTTCTCAGTTTCTCCATTTTTCCAATCTTAAGTATGGTTCTCCACATTTTCACAGCAGTTTGTACATTTTTAAAACAAAACGCCTCATGACAATTCCACCAGCATTTTATTGCAAATTTCTCCCAATGTACACAAGTTTGCCTGACATAAACCGTTTTGCAAGCAATTTCCCCTAATGTTCATTATCTTCACAAATATATGCATTTAATGCACACGTTCCTCTAGCGTAGCCTTTCCCAACCTTTGAGTCCCAGAGGTTGCTGGACTACAACTCCCATCAGCCCCAGCCAGCATAGCCAATGGCCAGAAATGATGGGAACTATAGTCCAGCAACATCTGGAGACCCAAAAGTTGGAAAAGGCTGCTCTAGCATCTGCATATTTAACACATTGAGAACCTCACTGCAAAATGCAGAGAAATGCGCTTTTCAAAAGAATGACTGAGTTATGGTTTGCCCATTGTTTCAGGAAGTGTGAATTAGGTAGGTTTGCCTTTAAATGCAAACTGAACCAAACTTCTCCCCCCATCTCTAATTATATCACACTGAAGATCAGTTATGGTGGACAAGCTTCCCTGAAAGACAGCTTGCCCTTCATTGCCAATCTTGCCCAGCACTGCGCAGCCCTAAGGGAATGTTGAGGGCATTCTTGGGCATACTCTATTTCATGTGGGGCCATAGGGAGGCCTGATACACCTGGTCAGCTGGTCTTGCATGAACTGTGCGCATCCCGGCATGTGCCTAAACAAATAAAATGACACAAGATGTCCTGCCCAGTGAGTAAAAAGAATCGTACCTTCCTTAGTAAGATCAAGTTGAGTTATATCTTGCCCTCGGTCATCAGAAACCTCAGCTTTGTATATTCCCTTATCTGCTTTGGCAAACTAGGAAAATACATATATATCAACAACTGAAAAAACATCAGTGATACGTAGGGTGATCAGACTCAATAGAGGATCAGATTCTTGGGAGCCATCTTTATCTGTGCACCCATTGGCAGCACTGCAGTGCTGTGACGAGTGAAGTAGCCTTTGATTAAATTATTCTGTACAGCTATTGAAGAGTACGTAGTCCTGGCCTCTTTGAATCTGGTTAGCCCACAGTAGGAACTGAATTATACGACTTTGGATGAAAGTACACCTGGTAGGAATGGACAAATCAGGCCATTTCCGTTTCTCTAAAGTTTCTCAGTTCAGCTCTGTCCACATTTCTACATCAGTTTCTGGGTTTGTTTGTTTTTTAAAAAAATCCTCATGAAAATTCAGCAGTTTTTTTGTGTGAGCTTCTAATATACACATCTTTTTATGCAAGTTTGACTAATATACACAGCATTGTAAAGCTTTTTTCCCTAATAGACCCAATATACTCTTTTCACTAATATATGCATCAACTCTGTTGATGAGTATCATAGAATCATAGAATAGTAGAGTTGGAAGGGGCCTATAAGGCCATCAAGTCCAACCCCCTGCTCAATGCAGGAATCCAAATCAAAGCATTCCTGACAGATGGCTGTCCAGCTGCCTCTTGAATGCCTCCAGTGTCGGACAGCCCACTACCTCTCTAGGTCATTGATTCCATTGTCATATGGCTCTAACAGTCAGGAAATTTAATAAGTTTTCCTTCCCTCGCTCCCCATTTGAATGAGTTGCGTCTATATCCATTTTAACCCCGACATGGACATGACTGGCCCAATTGGTCAGTGTCCACCTTTTACCTTCTTAATCCACAGGACTCCAGCTCCTGTCTTTGGATCGTACTGACCATCCGAGCGAGGTTTGTTATCAAAGAACCATTGGAAGGTGCTCTCCTTCTTCATGTTTGCCGCCTGCAGAAAGGAAATGAGCAGGAGGGTAGGAGGTTTACTAGAACGCAGGAAAGGGGGAAGCAATGCAGAAAGTAACCCCTCCTTGCTCCATTGGTACAGCATCCCCAATGCCAGCCCTGCTGGGGAATTCCATTCCTGGGTGATCTTAAATGAGCAGATGAATGAGGTGATAACGAGGCTTTCAAGTTTAACTTTAGTTTGTGACAGATTAATATATAGGAAGTCAGAGAATGAGGGAAAAAACTTAGATACTTCTTTGTTTTTCTTTGATGGGATGCCTACTTTATGTTAGCTGTTTAAATCTTAACTTTGTGCAGCTCTTTTGCAAGATTCACTATATGCAGGGCTTCCTTTGCGCTTGATCCAGAAGCTGCAGTTAGTGCAGAATGCTGCAGCACAGCTGCTGACAGGATTGAGACATATTACACCTTTGCTCACAGAACTACTCTGGTCGCCAATGTGCTACTGGATCAAGTTCAAGATGTTACTATTAGCATATAGCTTGGAACCAATTTACTTGCGGGATTACGTTACCCCATATGCGCTCACTTGACTGCTTTGATTTTCAGAACTGGCACTTTCACTGGTGCCACATAATACATGTTTCACAATTGTAAGAAATTGTTCTTTTCGTGTAGCAGCACCTACACTTTGGAATTCCCTGCCTATTGGCACCAGGCAGACGCCTCTGCTGTACTCTTTTTGGCGCCTGCTTAAAATATTTTTGTTTTAGGCAAGCCTATCCAGACATGTAGAAGTTACATGTGTTATGTTTTTAGCTTATTGTTGATTTTTATTAGATTTTTAATGTTTTTAAATAACTGTTTTAACGGTCTTTTATTGACAAGTTTAATGTTTTGTTTTTGTTTTTATTTTATAAGCCACTTTGAGGTTTTATTACAATCAAGTGAGATATACATTTTATTAAATATAAACTGACTAACAAACAAAATATGGCTTGCATTTCTATTTTAAAGCTTACAGTTGTATTTTAGGAGACGGACATTCTTTTGTAAAAGCTCAATGTGTTTTACAAGTTGAACCTTTGCAGCCAGAAGTGAGCAACAGAGTTCAGTGGAGCATTTACCCAGGAAACTATTTGCAGTCAGGCTGATGCTAATAAATCTGGTACTGCTGCTCTTTGATGGATGAATAATAAGTAATTCTATATTGCTGCCCATCCACTACCAAGGTCAGGTTCAAGGTCATTGTATTAATTTACAAAGCCCTGAACAACTTAGGTCCAGAGTATTTTAGGAATCGCCTGAACCCTTATATCTCAGCTTGATCACAGAGAACATCTGCAGGAGTGGCTCTGGTCGTCCCCCAAGTTGGCGAGGCTCATTTGACATTGACATGAAATGGAGCCTTCCAGTTCTCTGGAATGTTCTGCCACCAGAGATTCAGCAGGCACCTTCTGTTTTAACCTTTAAACACCTGCACCTTTCTTTTCCACCAGGCTTATGCAGGCAATTAAGAAGATGGCTTTTTGCGGTTTATGTTTGTTTTTATTGTATTTTAATGGTTTTTATTGTATGGTTGTTGTTTTTAACTTGTAAACCGCTTTGATGTTTTTAAATGAAATAGTGGTATACAAATATATTTATAAATAAATAAATAATGGATCGATACAGCTGCCTGCATTGTTGGATTCTCCTGGAGGCCATGGCTACAGGGGCACTTCAAAAGGCACTGCTGTACCAATGGTCCACAGCCTCTGGCAAAATGGGAACAGGGCTGAGATTGTGGGGATAGATTTGTTTGGTTAACTGTGACCACAAAGCAGAACACTGCAGGATTCCTTACCCTATATGTGTCCACTCAACTGTTTCCATCTGTGGAACTGGCATTGCCACATGTGCCACATGATACTACATACGCACTCGTAAGAAATCGTCTCTAACATCTACACTTTGGAACTCTCTGTCTATTGACATTAGGTGGGCTTTTTCTCTATATTATTTATGGTACCTCCTTAAAACATTTCTGTATCCAGGCACGTGTATGCTGACTTTTTCAAATCTCTGCTGCTGATTTTAATGGTCTTTTAAATGTTTTTAATTACTTGTTTTTAGCTGTTTTTATTGATAATTGTAATATTTCTTGTGAACCGCTTAGACAAGGTTTTGTTACAATCAAAGCTACATAAGTTTTGTTAATTAATTAATTAAAGATTTTGCAACTTTGGTATGCAAAACGTTCGGCTGCAACCCTAAACCCACTTACCTGAGAGTAAGCCCACTGAATTCAGTAGGACTTACTTCTGATTAGACATAGTTAGGACTGCTCTCTTAGCTGATGATTAACTGTGGGTCTTGTTTCTCCTCCTTTTCGTTTCCTTTTTTAAAAATACCACCAAATGTGCAGGATCCTGCTATTTACCTTGCAAGTCAACAGGACTTCACAGTCCTCAGTGACCTTCCACTGCAGTTGTTCAACAAAATGAGGACCTGTCAAGTGGAAAGAAGCAATCTACATCATCTTGATCAATAAATAAAACTGAACACAAATGGGGATGTGGTAGAAGGATGTAATTTAAATTAGATATTTTCCTATTTTAAGCAAGAGTTCTCAATAAAAATGCTACAAATAAAAAAAAAACACCTGGGTTTGAAAAATTCATAGGTGAAGAGAATCAGGAGTCCAGGATGGGAGGTGCACCCACTGACCCCACCCCGGTTATGTCCCTACAGCCAAGGAACCACAAAGGAAGCCATCTTGGACTTCTTGTTCACCTCCCTATCCACACCATTCTACAAACATGTATCCAGCTTTGGGACCATCTCTGAAGTATGCCGCACTGTTAAAAATTGGGTGTCAACCTTTTAACGTTAATCTTGACCCTTGTCCTACATTGCCCCATGCCATCAAATACAATTTGTTATGGTTTTGCTTCCTCCACTCGCCACCCCAGAGATGCACTTTATGGATGATCACTTTGGCCACGAATGCAGCTTTTCAAGCCAGGCCTAGGCAATGACCACAAGGGGATCTTACCATGCTTTTTCTTCCATTCTCTCTTCTTGGCATCAACCTCTGCTTTAAGCTTATCAAAGTCTGGAAGAACAAACGCATTATTGGATCAGTGTATGCGGGTGACATGTTGGTGATACCCTGCTCCAGTGAGCAGTCTCACCGCTGCATTTTGCACTAGCTGCAGCTTCCAGACCAACCTCAAGGGCAGCCCCACATAGAACGCATTACAGTTATCCAGTCTAGAGGTTACCAGTGCGTGGACAACAGTGGTCAGGCTATCCGGGTCCAGAAATGGCTGCAGCTGTCTCACCAGCTGAAGATGGTAAAAGGCACTCCTAGCCACTGAGGTCACCTGGGCCAAGATGGATCCAGGACCACCCCCAGACTACGGACCTGCTCTTTCAGAGGGAGTACGACCCCATCCAAAGCAGGCAACTGACCAATTATCTGAACTCGGGAACCACCAACCCACAGCGCCTCCGTCTTGCTAGGATTCAGACTCAGTTTATTGGCCCTCATCCAGCCCACCACCGAGTCCAGGCAGTGGTCCAGGGCTTGCACGGCCTCTCCTGATTCAGATGTTACGGCAGCCTTTCCCAACTAGTGTGCCTCCAGATGTTGTTGGACCACAACTCCCATCAGCCTCAGCCATTGGCAATGCTGGCTGAGGCTGATGGGAGTTGTGGTCCAACAACATCTGGAGGCACACTGGTTGGGAAAGGCTGTGTTACAAAGAAATAGAGCTGGGTGTCATCAGCATACTGCTGACCCCTCGCCCCAAAGCTCCTGATGACTGCTCCCAAGGGCTTCATATAGGTGTTAAACAGCATAGGGGACAAGATGGTACCTTGTGGCACCCAACATTTACCCTAACATAATGCATTTTGGTATGTTTTTCCCAGAGCTTGGAAAAGTTACTTTTTTGAACTGGCTGGGGCTGATGGGAGTTGTAGTTCAAAAAAGTAACTTTTCCAAGCTCTGGTTTTTCCTACTAACATATGCATTTATATGCATGTTTCAGCTTAGTACATGCATCTTTGTACGCATTACTTGGCTGGAGAACTGCACTGAAAAATTTGGTATATTTGCCAATAAATGCAAACTGAATTGAATTTCTCCCACATCCCTACTGGGTGGTTTCTTGGATTGAACCAAAACTCAGAGACAGGCCTTATGGTCAGGACAAGCACATGATGAGCTCCTTGCTGGTCTTCATCACCTTGGATTGGTAGTAGGAGATGACTTGCTTGAATGGAAAAACTTTCATGCACATAGAAAACTAGCAAATCAGGGAGAAGAGTTCTAGTTTAGCCCTTTCCCCAAGATGCTGCTTTTCTGAACTTTTAGAATATACAGGAGCATTCCAACATGCAATTCTTCACTTCCAATCTGACATGGTGCAGATCAGCAAGAGCTCCACCAGCTAATCTCCATCATCATGAAGCTGGATCCTGAGTTTCAAATCTGAAGATTTTCCACACCTGATCCCCAAGTCCCCACTTCGTTAGCTATTTAAGAGCTGTTCCCTTCCTGCGGCATCAAGATCAGGCACTTGATAAGCATTTAAAAGCAGCCTTCCCCAACCTGGTGCCCTCCAGCTGTTTTAGACTACAACTTCCATCAGACCCAGCCAGCACAGGTCGTTGACAAGGAACTCATTGACATTGACAAGAAACTCAAGATCCACAGCAAGAAAAAATGTTTGAAGCAGCTCTCTGTTGCTTCCTGACTGTCAACATACCATCCCTGACCAGAGCCAAAGTAAACTGGTTTTGGGCTTTGCCGTCTTTCAGCTGGGCTGTGTATGTCCCCTTGTCATCTTCACAGAAGTCCTGGATGATCAGTTCCACAAGGCCATTTGCTCTGTCAAAATTGATCTTATGTGACTAAATAATAAGGGGGAAAACTGTTAGCAAAGGAAAAGATGGTTGGCGAGGAATAAAACAAGTAAAGATGGAAGGATCTGTTCATTTCAGTTCTCTGTTTCTCATTTTTCTATTTTTAAATTCAGTTCCCCACGTTTCTGCAGAAATTTGCAATATTTTTGAAAAGAAACCACCTGAAAATTCATCAGCATTTTTGTGTGAATAAACACATTTTTGTATTCATGTTTTACTAATGTACACATTGTTGCAAGCATTAATGCATTTTTGTATGTTGTTTTTACTAATATATTCACTTTTATGCATATTTTTGTTTAACATTTGCATTTTTGTAAACATTGGAGAACTGCATTGCAAAATTCAGAAAAGTGCAAATTTTGAAGGATGGCTGTATTTCAGTTCCCATATTGTTAAGGTAAGTGCAAATTTGATAATTTGCCTTCAAATGCAAACTGAATCTAATTTCTCCCCATCCCTACAAACAACACAATCTTAAAAAATCCACACAGCAGAACACAACCACAGGAATATTAAGTAATCATCCCCTCCTCTGTGTCAAGGCTTCAGAATTAAGAAAAGGCCTTTGTAGCATCCTGAAGGCCAGAAGAGAAAGGGCCTGGCAGGATTCTTAGGGGCAGGACAAGCCCAAGATATTTTGCTGCCTGAGGAGAAGAATAAGATGGTGCCTACAGAAAGTGAGTGGACTGGCAGCTGAATGTTATGGACCACTTTATCTGAGCGCAGCAGGATAGCTTAGGGAGATGTAGGGCAGGCTGGATAGCACACACAGCACTGCCCTTCAACACCTTGCCATCATTCCCCATCCGTTGGCATCCATCATCTGATGCAGTTGCTTCTCTCTGCCTAATGGTAGCGCTGGCTCTGCCCAGGGGTGGGGGATTCCATTAAGAGGAAGCCACCTCATTTTTTTATATATATATTTAGCCACTCAGCCTCTCCCTCCAACCTTCTTACAAATAGAAAGCGGAACAGTCAACAATAGCAGACTGGAGTGGCAAAAATACAACGCTGTCCACTCACTTCCCACTGAGAAGATGGGAAACTCACCGGTGTGCTTGAAAGCTCCTTCCCGTTGAAAACCAAGTGCAGCTCTGCCTCTGGGGAGAGCTTTTCAACCTCCAGCCACAGCCGCACCTCCCCTTTCTCCAGAACATCAATGTTCCATCCAGATATCAGCTCAATCACTGAAGGGAACAGAAGACGACGTGATAGGTTATTGGACTCTGAGGCTGAACAGTGAGACTCAGCATGAGCTTGTATATTTGATGGATTATGAGCTGATTAAATGGCTTCCTCATTGGGGAGGAGCTTAAGCTCAGTGGTGGGATCAATCCCTGGCATCTCCAATTAAAAGGAATATGTAGACCCGTCTCTGAAACCTTGGTATAAGGCAACTTCATATGTTTATGTGTGCTTTCCTAAGAAATAGGCATTTCCAGAGGCAGCCAATATTGCAGCGATCAGCAGCCTCTTGTCTGTAATGGGTTGCATTCCCTTGAGGGTAATCTGGCAGGGCCTGCACATTGGTGGTAGGCAGGACCAAGTTCATGGTTTGTCTTCTCTAGGCAAACCATGAACGCTAAGTCAAGAACAAACCTTTCTTACAGCTTGTAGTTTGGAGCACAATAAGCCATGACCCTCAGATCAGATGCAATGCTAAGTCAAACCATGGTTTAGCTCTTGGTAGCTGGGGGAGGAGCAAAGCAGACACAAAGTACCCACATGTTTGCATTCACACTTAGTCATGGTTTGGCTTAGCTTTCTGTGCAAACTGGGCCTACACAACAAATCTAAAACTGACAAACAGAAAATACACAGAAATATACTATAAATAGCAAAAGCACTTGGAGTTTTAAAATATTGTAATTATTTTTATCCTTGTGTCTGTATATCACTGTGGGCACTGTTTGTAGCAGCAAAGTTGCATACTATATTTAAAATGACAACTTACGGGGGTTTCGAATCTCGTGGCTGATCTTCCGCAGCTTGTCCAATTCTGAAAAGCACAAAGAATCATAGAATCATAGAGTTGGAAGGGGCCTTGTAGGCCATTGAGTCCAACCCCCTGCTCACAGCAGGAAATCCACAGCTAGAGCATCTCCCGCAGATAGCTGTCCAGCCTCTGCTTGAAGACATCCAGCGAAGGGGATCCCACCACCTCCCTAGGCAGTCAGTTCCATTGCCGAACTGCCCTTACTGTCAAGAAGTTCCTTCTAATGTCCAATCTGAATCTACGCTCCTGCAACTTAAAACCATTAGACCTAGTCCTACCTTCTGGGGCAGCAGAGAACAAATCTGTACCCAGAAACAGAAGCAGGCCTTACATTTGGGACACGAAGCCAAGGCAATAGCCTGCCATTAATTTAATGCACACACCAATCCTCTTCCTGGCAGATGGAAATCCTTTGGTTCTGTTGTCAAATGGCTACTGGGTGAAGAAAAGGATGGGGGGATTTTTGATATAGCCTTGTGAAGTAGCCAATTCAGTGACTAGTAAAAGAAATTAACAGACACTGGGCATGGGGGAGAAATTTGATTCAGTTTGCATTTAAAACCCAAACAATCAAATCCACACTTTCTGAAACAAAAGGAGAGCTGAAACATAGCCACCCTTCGAAATTCACACTTATCTGAATTTTGTGATGCAATCTGCCTAGCAAACGATATGTACAAAAATGCATATATTAGGGTCAAGTATGTATAAAAATGAATATATTGGTGAAAATAACATACGCAAATAGGAGAAACTGCTGCAAAAATAAGCACATTAGTCAAAACTGCATACTAATATGCATTTATCAGAAGAAATTTGCACTAAAATGTTGAAGAATTTTCATGAGGATTTAAAAAAAATATTCGACAGAAATGTGGAGAACTGAATTTAACATTGGAAACTGAGAGAAAGGCAATGAGCAGATCCTTCCATCCCTAGCAGATGCTATTAGCAGAGTGTCTACACCGGGAAGTCTTTTTAAGCCTTCCACCCTTATGGGCTACCTTCCAGGCTCCACACACCAGTAAAGGCTGGGGCAATAGATACGACCCTTATCACATCCCAAAGGCATAGCTTCATTAACATACAATGCCTCCATCTCTCCATCACCCACCCAGGAAAGCAAGAGGAAAACAACATTCCAGCCAGGTAAAAGCATCCAAAGAGGACACAGAGCAAGGAGCGGCCTAGGAGAGGGGACGTAGCATGGCCAGGCAGGAGTCCCAAGGGATGGAGAGAGGGGCCAGGAGAGCCTTATTCGGCTCACGGGGTGGAGGTTCTGTATACCTGGTCTGGGGTGTTCGGGGGCAATGTCCCCATGATGATGTTGCCCCCCTCGAACTGCATTGCCTTCGACTGCCTCACTTGCAACCAAGGATGGAAGGGATCTGTCCATTCTGGGTCTCACTTTTCTCACCTTAAATTCAGTTCTCAACATTTCTGCAGCAATTTGTAATTTTTTTAAAAAAAAATTATCCTGAAAATTCTCCAGCATTTTAGTGGGAATTTCTCCTAGTACACACATTTTTGTGTGCTGTTTTGACTAACGTACACATGTTTGCAAGTGATTTCTCTGAATATAAGGCATTTTCACATGGTATTTTCACTAATATATGCATTTTCATGCACACTTTCCCCTAACATACACATTTTTGCAAACATTGCATAGTTGGAGAATTGCATTGCAAAATTAGGACAAGTTCAGATTTTGAAGGATAGCTGTGTGTTTCGGTTCTCAGATTGTTTTGGATGGTGCAAATTTGATAAATTTGGCTTGCAATGAGAACTGAATTGAATTTCTCCCCTATCCCTACTTGAAACCCACCAAGCCATGTATAGTTCGCCAGCCACGTACAGCGGCCTGCTGCATGCCGCTTGCCGCTTGCCAACCTCTCCTACCCTTGCAGTTCTGGACTGGCAACCAAAACAGGAGTTAAATGAAGCCCCCTGGTGGGCTGCCTGTCATGGCTGGTGAGCTGAGTTCAGTTTGGTGGGTCACAAGTTGTGCAAGGACAATGCGCAATGTCCTTTTGAAACCAAAGTAACCACATGCTGGAGACTTCCTGAGCATGCATGATTTCATTTTCTTTGAGGAGATGTCTTTGTGGAGCTACAGGAAGAGAACTTCTTGACCAATCAGCACGGAGACCTCTTTTTCATGTGAAAAAGGGACAGCTTTGCAGAACAGAAGAGAATCAGGCTCAATCTCCAAGATTCCAGGAGCATTTGGCATTACCTCCAGCACAGAGGATGGATGATACTCACACAACAGACAATTTCAGACCCAGTAACTTGGGAGGAATTTATGTCTGATCCTTTAAACATGCAGAAATCCCCTTTTTTTAAAAAAGAAAAAAGGATAGATTATTTACCTTCCTGGGTTAAAACATGACTGGCAGAAATGTCTTCATCAGTGTCAGTTACCTCTACTGAGTATGTTCCGAGATCTCTTTCGGTGGCATATTTCAAAATGAGCTTTGATCTTAAAAGGAAAGAAAACGCAAACACACAAATTAAGGCATATCTGCCCAGCTGTAGTTATGAGGGCTTTAAGAATCACACAGGAAAAGCACAGAATATGTAACACTTACAGAATTCAGCTTTCCCAAGAACCTCACTTTTTATTTGTTAAAACATGTTTCTAGCTCTCATAAGAACATAAGAAGAGCCTGCTGAATCAGGCCAGTGGCCCATCTAGTCCAGCATCCTGTTCTCACAGTGGCCAACCAGGTGCCTGGGGGAAGCCCGCAAGCAGGACCCAAGTGCTATAAAGGTATGTTTCTACTTCCACTGTTGAAGGCAGTATGCCTCTGAATAGCAGTCGCCGGGAATCGCAGGTGGGGAGAGCATTGTTGGGCTCAGGTCCTGCTTGTGGGCTTCCCATAAGCATCTGGTAGGCTACTATGAGAACAGGATGCTAGACTAGATGGGCCTCTGGGTTGATCCAGCAGCAAGGCTCTTCTAATATTCTTAGTGTTAGGGCAATGCTGCAATTTCAGAAGCCAGAGAGGTGGCTGAATAAGATTTAGTGATTATAGGTGGAACTTCAGTGGTGGTGGTGCAATTGAAGGTCCACTCCCATTCACTCTTTTGCTGACTGGAGTGTGCCTTCAATCCTGTCCATGTTTGAAAGCCCTGCAGTTCACTTTGAAGTTGCAAAAATCAGGGCTTCAAAGGAAAACATTACCTGACATCACTATGACATCAGGTGATTGACAGGGGGCAGCCCCACCCACATGTCAACCTTGGCCTGCCAGGGGTTGGGGAGACGAAGATCTGGCCCTCTGGCCAGAAAAGGTCCCCCACCCTTGAGCTACGCACTCATGGAGTCTATGGAAGTGTTTTCTTTTCACACAGTGTGTTTTACAACAATGTCTGTGGCCACACCGTACATTCAAATAACTCTTATACCACTTTGAACAGCCATGGCTTCCCCCAAAGAATCTTCAGAGTGCTGAGAGTCGTGAGGAGACCCCTATTCCTCTCACAGAGCTACAATTCCCCAGGACATTTGCCTGGCATTGAGATAAAGTGACAGAGAAAAGCTACATTTTTGTATGTTGGGCTGCTTTTAGCAGCACAAGAGCAGACCCAATAAAGAAGTTGGCAACCCAAGCAAGTTCACACTGCAAGCTTACTTATCATCTTTGTTTACAATCTGGACCCTGTCAGGATTTGGAGGTCCTTCATAATCCTTGGACCAGATAAACTCTGAGGTGTCAACTATTTCCGGTGCCTCAAAGGCCATATAGATAAATCCTTCTTTATCTACCCCAACTTCGATTTCTTTAGTACCTGCAAAAGAGAGGGATGGGTGGGGAGAGGTTATTTTTCAACACAATTAAAGAAACAACAATTTCAACACCTTTTCTCCTTGCTTCCTGGTGTTTTGGACTACACAACTCAAATCAGTCTCAGTCTGCTGGCCCAGCCTCTCTCCAAGGAGATGCAGGCCTCTGTTAAGAATGTTAAGAAGAAACCAAGAAATCAGAAAAGTGGAAACAATAGAAACGTTAAGAGAAAAAGGGGAGAGAGGCAGGGTAGAACAGAACAGAAGCTTTGTACCTGGTTTGGTTTTTACTATCACAGGATCTGATGGCAAGGAGGGTGGACCAACCCCTGCCTTATTCAGGGCCCGTACTCGAAAAATGTAGCACTTTCCTGTCTCCAGATCAGACAACTATTGAGAAAAAAATATAATAAAAAAGGAGCAAGTAACAGTCAGAGGTAACATGCCAGAGGTGCAGCAGCTCCAATGTTTGCTTTCCTCTACCCTCCCCATTCATTTTTCCTTTTGTAACAGCCAGAGGTTACATGCCAGAGGTGGACATCACAGTCACAAATGCACTCAACACACACACACACACACACTCATTCAGAAATATCCCCTCTTCTTACCCCAGTTCTGCTCTGTAGTTGACAAACAGCATTTTTCTCCACCAGCCCAGCGGTGTGATAGAGTGGAAAAACAGGGACAGGGAAGCTCGCTTCTCCCTCTGGCCCAGCACCATGGCAGGAAGGTCTTAGAGCTCCTTCTTGTCCCCCGAGTCTCTAAGACCTTCTTGTCATGGTGCTGTGCCACAAGATGAGAACTTTTTCCAGGGTAAGAATAAGGCTTCCCTCCCCCACTTTTGGTTCACCACCCTTCTTTTAAAGTATACTAGCAAATAGGGATGGAAGGCTCTGTTAAGTTCGGTTCTCTCAGTTTCTCATTTTTTAATTCTTAAATTCTGTTCTCCACAGCACTGCAGCAATTTGCATTTTTTTTAAAAAAAATCCTCATGAAAATTCTTCAGCATTTTAGTGCTTAATTTCTCCTAACAAATACATTTTTTTATGTAGTTTTGATTAACGCACACATCTTTTGCAATCAGTTTATCCTAACAGAATGAAAATTCTTAAGCATTTTAGTGTGAATTTCTCCTAATAAATACATTTTTGTATGCAGTTCTGATTAACGCACACATTTTTTGCAATCAATTCATCCAAACAGAATGCATCTTTATATGTTGTTTTTACCAATGCATTCTGAGCACATTTCCTCCTAACATATGCATTACCATATGTCTGGTTGGTGAACTGCATTGCAAGGTTCGGATAACTGCAAATTTCAAAGGATGGCTGGGTTTCAATTCTCATATTTTTTTTTGAAAGTGCGGATTTCATAAATTCAGCTTTAAATGTAAACTGAATTGAATTTCTCCCCCAAACCTACTAGCAAATAAAAGGGGGAGGGGGAGGGGACAGAGGTGGTCTATGGCTCCAGAAGTAGTATCAGTAAACTGACTAGGCTACAACTCAGCAGGGTTCCTATGTTCTCTTCCACGTACTCATAAACTGGAACTGGCATTAACTTTTATGGATTCCCCAAGAATTGTAGGGTAGTGGTGTTGTTTTTTTAAATAGTGCCATGGATTGCTCCTAGCCTCCAACGGTAACTAAAATGCCCGCTGAGAGATACTACAACAATGAAGCCAGTTTGCAGTTGTACTGCAGACACTCTTTTAGCAGAGACACATCAAATGCGTGACTCAATCGTAAACCAGCTGTAACCCACCAGAGGAGGGCTATGGCTCAGTGGTAGAGCGCAGACTTTGCATGCAGAAGGTCCCAGGTTCAATCCTCGGCAACTCCAGATAGGGCTGGGAGAGAACCCATCCCTGTCTGAAATCATGGACAGCTGCTGCCAGTCAGTGCAGACAATACTGAGCTAGTTAGACCAATGGTCTGACTCCGTATAAGGTGGCTTCCTGTGTTCCAGCCATGCATTGTGGCCTGCCAGATGTTTGACACACACACAAACACTTTTAGTGGGCCTTGGCGTCACAGGAGCGGCAACATCTGTAATGTGGATGTAAAAAGGAACAGGAAATGCAACACAGAGACCTTCATGTGGGTGCTGGACTCTGGCTTCTTGTTCAGTTGTTCCCATGTGTCGGATCCCTCCTCACAGGCATCCACGTAATAGCCAGTGACAGGACCTGCTCCAGTATAGACTGGTGGCTCCCAGTGGAGCATCAGGGATGTGTCTCTCACTTCAGTACACCTGACATCATAGGGAGGTCCTGTTTCAAGGGCAGATGGAATTTCAAAGCATGTACAAATACAAAGGTACAAAAAGAGAGACCCGGCACCTGCATGCCCCTTACTTTAATGCCAGACATTTGTCCCCCTCGCCTGCCAGGGCTGCTGTATCCATTTTGAGCAGTTTAGGATATAAGGAGGTTGTGTAGCTAGACCAATGGCCCATCTGCTTGGGACTGGTCTGCTGTGATTGTGGTTGCTCAACAAATCAACACCTCACCATCAGCCCAAACTGCATTCCAGGATTCCTGGCTGGTTGCCCAGAATGCCTCCTAGGATTCCTGGCTGGTTGTCCAGACCTTCCTGGTCAGGCCTTCTTCCCCTGCTGTTTCAAATGGGAAGGCAAGATGTTTTTACCTACTGTTGCAGCAAAAGTGCTGCCCTTCCTTTGCACCCAGGTTTCAAAGGACTAAAGGTGCTCACCAATCAATGTCTCATCATGGCCAATGCTGCCTCCCAGGATCACTTTCTATTGCCCAGTCCTTCCTAGCTTCCTGTGACAAAAAGATTCAAACACCCTCCCATCCCATGAGGTAGCACAGGATGCAAGACACCCTCTGGGGACAGGTGCTGTCACCATCTGCTTTGGCCTGAACACACAGACAATTCAGTTGTTTGGTTTACACTTCTGGAGAAGGACAGGCTTTTTAAAATACTGTGAAACTGGGCTAGCATGAGCACCAAAAAGTTTAGAAGTAGGATTCAATCATAGATTGCAAATTTAGGTTGCACAGTTAAAGTATATTTGGCGCTTTTGCGCAACGAAACCATCACCCACTCCTAAATTGAATGTTTTGTGGGAAATTGATGGGGGAAAGCACTGGAAAGTGTACCATAACAATTGCTTGATGTGGTGTCTATATTTAAGCTCTGTGCAAACAATGCAGAATGAATGTTCAATAAACAAAGGACATTATATAACCTTGGCACAAACTTTGTGAAGACAACTCAGTAGACTGATCACAGGAAAGAGCCCTGAGCTCAGGCTCAGCTACAGAGTTCTAATCTATTACATTTATTTAAGCCTCAAGGCACAGAGATTCAGAAATGGGAAAATGCTTTCCCCCCTTTTAAAATGCTTTTTAAAAAGGGCAATAAAAGCACAGAGTTAACTAGCTAACTTTTACTTATCAGGAAATTTACCACAGAACTTGTATTTCAAAGCAGATTACAGGCAAGCTAATGGAATGATGTAGAATGATTTTCCTTACAAAACGTCTAGGCACGTTGCTTCAGTCAGAGGATTGCTAGGAAGGAAGGGGTGAGGTTGGCCCTTTGCCACACAAGACTAAGATGCTGGGAAGGGAAGGGAATATATTTTCCATGTGGTGCTGCAGAAAAAGTGCTGCCCTTTGCAAATGAGCACAAGAGCTTGCTGAATCAGGCCAGTGGCCCACCCAGTCCAACATCCTGTTCTCACAGAGACACACCGGATGCCTATGGGAAGCCTGCAAGCAGGACGTAAGCACAAGAGCACCCTCCCCTCCCACGGTTTTCAGCGACTGGTATTCTGCTTGGGTGCCTTGCTTAACAGTCTAGGGGCCCATCCATATGACTATATAATCTGCTTTGTGTCTTCATTAATTCACCATCATCCATATCACATTGCAAGCTAGTACAGATTTTCGTGTTAACAAATCCGCATTAGAAATACCACCCAGAACCCAATATGCTTTCCTAAACTGATAAGCGCATTAGTGTCCATGGGCTCGGATGCAATGCCGCAGACTTTCCTACAACAGACGGTCCATGGGCATTCCTCCATCATATGCCAAGCCCCTTATCTCCTTCCCACCCAACAGCACATCCACAAACTTGGGCGTGCGTGGAAATTAAAAAAAAAGATATACGTTTCTGCACTCTTCCAAAGTGTGAAAAGCAAACAACTGTTATGGACCAATCACTGAAAAGGGATGGACTCAGGGGACTGGCCAATGCTAAAGCAATTTAGACAAAAACAAAAGCCCACAGGTATGGATACTTGACCATCAGGTTTTCACAATAACCCAGCCACAAACAGGACATGTATGGATCTCGAGGCTACCAACGGAATATGGAAAATGCAGATTTTGCGGTTAGGTATGGATGGGCCCTGGGTTTTACCTTGTTGCTGGCCTCATGGCCTAGCTATGACTTTTACCTGGTTCTGGCATGGTCCACTCCTCACACTTGAAAATGTCACTGGGTTCCGATACCTTCCCAACGCCAGCCATGTTCATTGCATAACCACGGAACTCGTAGAAGTGCCCTTCATCCAGGTTAGCGACCTACATAATCAAGAGAGATGCAGAGCGTTTCCCAAAAGCTTGCCTAAAAATTATAATACCCCATGTGAAGGATGGCAACACCTTACTCCTGTGTCAACCTAGTAAGGTTAGCAAGAGTGACCTATATGATCAAGTTACTACACCAATGGTATTTAACACAGCAGAAGCTGGATGGAATTTGCTCCCAAATCTCACCCATATGTTGGAGAAAATGTGGTGCTATTCGCACTCTGTATCATATGTGGTGGGATTGTGTTGCTATTACTCTGTATTGGAATGCTGTATTTGAAGAAATAAGCTTAACAGAACAACAAGCTGTTGAACGCACGCCACAGTTAGCTCTGCTAACAATCTTTATTGCAGGGCAAACGGATTTAAAACACAAAGAATCAATAACTTTCCTCTTGGTGGTGGCAAGACAAGTGATAACACAAAATTGGAAAAACTTGGATAGTGTCAATTTATCTAGCTGGAGACAGAGAGTGTGAAGTGTTGCCTTAATGGAAAAAATTGACAAACAGATTAGGGCCCTTAATGGCCAAAGTAGCAATGATGATCTTTTGGAAATCTGGTATCTATTCATTTCTTTTATAGCTGATCAGTCAGGACTGGCATCCTCTGTCACTGCACATACAACTCTGGGTTAAACTTTGGCTGAAAATAAGCCTTGTATCTTGTTTTGGAAAAAGGGGGGGGAGGCAGGGAGGGAATGAGAATACAAAAGGTATGTTGGTTGTTTTTTTGGAGGAAGGGGGATAACTAACTGTCTTCACCTGTTTCAGCATGTCTTCTGAAAACCAATAAAAAGTTTTTTTAAAAAAAAAAGCAAGGATGACTTTGTCCTGCGTCTCTCTGCTTGCAACCACCTCCTCATCTGTCACCTAGAGTAAGGGCCGTGGCCTCTTCAATGTCTTATGGTAGTTTGTTTCGGAGTAGGGGGACTAACAGCTGAATTCCAAGTCTCTTGCCTGGCCACATCAGCCCACCTCCTCCCTTGCTCTCCAGGTACTTTAAACAGCCCAGAAGATCTAAGCAATACAGGAGGGACAAACAGCCGTTGTGCGTTTGCCCAGAAATCTACACAGGCCAGAAATCCAATTAAGCAGTTTATTTCAGTGACGCATTTAAAGAAAAGGAAAAGTGGGAAAAACAATTAGGCTCAATCAAAACAAACCAAAAATACTAAACCAGAATATTGGCCTATCTAAACATATACTAGGCAAACAAACATAGCAAAACTCAGGGCCACCTCTGCCTTTGGAAGCTGCTGGAGTTGAGGAGTACAGGGGCCATATCAATGTTTATGGTCTTTTGTGCCCAGGTGGGTATGAGTGACAGATCACAAGGCACAGCCAATTGCAAGAAGGAGACATACTTCAGGGGTGTGAGCTTAACACCCTTGGGAAGTTGGGAGCTGGGGCTGTCAAAGGGTTAACTACTATCGAAGACAGGTTGTGTATTCAGAATCCACGGAAGGGAGACACGATCTCTCCTATTGGACTTGATGGAGCACTAAAGAACTTTGGTATCTTAAAGGGACATTTGTGACACCCCATTCTAGGAGGGATGCATTCCTTTTCAAGCTGTGCTTTCCTAAAAGCAGAAACTCGCCCCCAAGAAGTAAAACCAGCACAATTAGGTATTGCAAATGATAAGAAATACATTTTCCCAGTGTTATTTTGGAATTGGTTTGTGATTTTTTTTAGCTTTTTAAATTTTATTTTTACTGTGTTTTCTTTCTGAGTGAAATTGACTGTACCCAAAGTTACTTGCCAGCAGCTCTAATTAATTTCACTACTCTGCTGACTTGTGGAGGACTTAGGATAAATAGCTACAGTTGTTGTTGTTGTTATGTGCCTTTAAGTCGATTACGACTTATGGCGACCCTATGAATCAGTGACCTCCAAGAGCATCTGTTATAAACCACCCTGTTCAGATCTTGTAAGTTCAGGTCTGTGGCTTCCTTTTTGGAATCAATCCATCTCTTGTTTGGCCTTCCTCTTTTTCTACTCCCTTCTGCTTTTCCCAGCATTATTGTCTTTTCTAGTGAATCAGGTCTTCTCATGATGTGTCCAAAGAATGATAACCTCAGTTTCATCATTTTAGCTTCTAGTGACAGTTCTGGTTTAATTTGTTCTAACACCTAATTATTTGTCTTTTTCGCAGTCCATGGTATCTGCAAAGCTCTCCTCCAACACCACATTTCAAATGAGTTGATTTTTCTCTTATCCGCTTTTTTCACTGTCCAACTTTCACATCCATACATAGAGATTGGGAATACCATGGTCTGAATGATCCTGACTTTAGTGTTCAACTATACATTTTTGCATTTGGGGACCTTTTCTAGTTCTCTCATAGCTGCCCGCCCCAGTCCTAGAATTAGTACAAATCAGGTCTCCCCATGAGGGTCGATCCTCCTCCACTACTTTGCTCAGCTATTATGCTGCCAACACTGCAACACAGAAATATAGTGATAAGGAGGCACTATTTTTGTTTTACAGCGAACAATGATAAAAATTCACAGCTGCAAATAGGGGAGGAGGGAAATGGCTGCTTTCCCTCTCCCTTGCTTACCACCTTCCTCAGAGGCAAACTATACTATGAACACCCCTACCGTGTAAACTCGTTGAGTGATTGGCTTAATGTTGATCTCATGCCAGTCAATCTGTGACACATCGTGTTGATCCAGGAAATAGCCCAGGATTTTTGTGCCTCCTTTGCGTTTGGGAGGCTTCCAAGCTATGGTCATGTTGTCCTTCCCACAGCTCAGCAAGGCAAAGCCCCGCGGGGCAGATGGACAAGCTACATGGGAAAGAAATTAAAACATAAAGGCAGTTTGGAGTCTGATTGACACGCAGCTCCTCTCTCTAGCTGTGGTTGTTGCTGGAGATAAGGAGTACACACAGCCAAATTGGTGCAGTGGTTAGAGCATCAGGCTAAGACCTGGGAGACCAGGGTTCAAATCCCCACTCAGTCATAAAGATCATTGAGTGTTCTTGGGGCAGTCATAGTCTCTCAGCCTAGCTTACCTCCCAGGGTTGGTGTGAGTATAAAAGGAAGAGGGGGAGAACTATGTGTGCAACCTTGGGCTCCATGGAGGAAAGGTGGGATGGAAAGGTAATAAGCAAATAAACAAACTAGGGATGGAGGAAGAAATGATTTTGTTTGTAATTTAATGAGAAATGACCTAATTTGCCCTTCTCAAACCAATACACTAACCAAAGCACAACCATCCTTTGAAATTTGGACTTCTCTGAATTTTGCAAAGTTCTCTAACCAAACAATATGAACAAAACTGCATATATTACGACGAAATGTGCATAAAATGCATATTTTAGTGAACCTAACATGCAAAAATGCATTATATTATGGGAAATGGCTTGCAAAATGTTTATATTAGTCAAAACTGCATACAAAACTGTGTTTATTAGGAGAAATTTGCACAAAAATGCTGATGAATTTTCATGAGGATTTTGTTTTTAAAGGCAAATTGTTGCAGAGATGTGGAGAACTGGAAACTGACAGATTTGTCCATGCCTATAATACAATACTTACAGATAGCCTGTCTAACAGTGATGGGATCTGATTCAGGGGAGCTGTCACCCACTCCGGCTTCATTGACACATTTCACACAGAAGACATACTCTTTGCCAGTTTTGAGCCCCGGAATGGTGAACCTAACAACCAAATGAAATCCGCCCTGCATGGTTACTTCTTAGCACCTTCTGATCACCCTACAGACCCAGTTGTAAAAGTGCTTGCAGCGTTCAGCCATGTGCTGTCATTTGTCTCCATTAATTCAGCTAGGCCTCTCCAGACTGGTTTGTGTGTGTTCTGCAACATGTCATTGGCACAATAATAGTGTCTTAGCAGTGGATTTATACCGGACTACATCTACACATTATTCTGCTTTAGTTATTCTGTGCAGGGGTGTAGACGTGCTGGGTCTCGGGGTATGTGTCTTAGATCCTTTACCCTTTTGGGAGCAGGGTCCCTATGTCTCCAGCATCCTACAACCCAATCAGCATGAAAGGGGAGTGTCTTCTAACATGCTTCCTTGTCCTTTCCTGCAGATTGGAGCCAATCAAAGTGAAGGGAGGTGAGTCAAACACTGAGAAGACTCTTCTCAGTAGCTAACACTCTCCTTTTTCATGCTTATTAGTTCCTAGGCATTATCAAGGATCTCATTCTCAACCCCACAGCAAAACAACAACAACAGGGAAGGGGCACAGCTGTGATTAACATGAAGGGACCCTGCACTTCTGAATTTGCCACTACTCTACTGGTTCTGTGATGCTTCCTCAACGTTACTGCATTATTGCCATCTTGAGGTCCCTTTTTGCCCTACAGCAAAACAAAAGTGGGACAAAAAACCCACCCTGGTATGAAAAAATACAGGATTTCAACAGGAAGCGACGGGACATGCACTGATTGGAAACAAAGCAGTATGTCCACCCTGAAACCTTTGCAGGTGGAAATAGTATTGAAAGTATGATTGCTTATAACCACCCTGATGCCATCATAAACACAAATAATCATTAATGTGCAATAAAAAAGGATGTCTGGAGGGGCCCCTAGTAAATCACAGTGTCCTGGGCAGCTCCCATTGAGCTCAGCGAGACTCACTTCTGAGTATACATGCACAGGATTGCACTGTACGTTAGTCACACTTAGATCCCATTGAGAAAAATGGGACTTCTGAGATATTTAACATTAACTTTTCACAAGTGATTTCAACGGGACCTAGGTTTCGCTGACTTGTCTCAATCCAACATAAGTAGTATGGCATTTCCCTCTCCCCTGTTTCAACATCACAGAGTTGGATGGCAGGATGCAGCCCACTCCCTCAAATCAGGCTCACTTCCCCATAGATCAAAAGAGGAAGAGGATATGGCTTAGTGCACTCACTCATTGCATGTGACAGGCTTATTGTTGACCGTTTGCCACTCATCTGTCCCAACCTCCTGGCAATAGATGTAATAGCCAAGTGGCTCCTGGCCCTTCTTGGGCTTGCTCCACTGCACGACAACAGATGCCTTGGTATCTCTGAAGGCCAGAACCTGGGATGGAGGTGGGAGGGGAGCTGCATGAAAAAAGAACCATGGGGAAATGGAATAAGCAAAGAACAGCAGAAATTTGGAACCTATGATAGGTCCTTCAAGTTCTGCCACACGTAGGGATTGGCGAGAAATTTGATTTGTTTCTCATTTTAATGCAAACCTACTAGGGATGGAAAGAATCAATTTTGGTCCTCTCAGTTTCTATTTTTTCCAATCTTAAATTCAGTTCTCCACATTTATGCAGCATTTTGCAATTCTTTTAAAAAATAATCCTCATGAAAATTCTACATCATTTTAGTGCAAATTTCTCCTAAACACATTGCAGTTTTCACGAATGTGCACATTTTTGCAAGCTATTTCTCCTCATCTAATGCATTTTTGCATGTAATTTTCATCTATATTCACTTTTATTCAAATTTCCTCTTAATATATGCATTTTCATAAACATTGTTTGGTTGAAGAACTGCATTGCAAAATTTGGGTTAGTGCAAATTTCGAAGGATGGCTGGGTTTCAGTTCTCATATTGTTTCGGAAAGTGCAAATTTGACAAATTTGGCTTTAAATGTGAACCTAATCGGTTTCCTCCCCCATCCCTAAAACCTACCCAATTTTTACTCCCCGAAACAATCTGTGAACTGAAATGCACCTGTCCTTCGGAAGTCACACTCCTCTGAATTTTGCAGTGCAGTTCTCCAACCAAAGAATATATGCAAAGATGCATATATTAGGGGGAAGTGTGCATAAAGAGACACATACTAGTGAAAACAATATACAAAAATGCATTATATGGGGAAATTGCTTGCAAAAATGTGTATATTGGCCAACATTGCATGAAAAAGGTGTGTATTATAAGAAATGAGTGTTAAAATGCTGATGAATATTCATGAGGATCTTTTTTAAAAAATCACGAACTGATGTGAAAATGTGGAGAACTGAACATAAGACTAAAACAATGAGAAACAGAGAAGCCAGAAGGGACAGATTTGTCCATCTTAACACCTGAGAGGGTCTGTAGGGGAGGAGGTGGTCTTTCAGGTAGTTGGGACCTAACCCATTAGGCTACAACAGTACAGGAAGATACACTGAGATGTAACAAGTCCGTTAAGGGGAAGCCCCCGATTTTTCTGGCACTCTTTTCTGTGCTGGAGACCTTGGGTTGCGTTATAGCAAGATGTTATTCCAGCCTTATTTAGCAGAGATTGACTTTGTCTGCAAATGGTTCATCTGCAAGGGGCTTTGGTGTGCTTTTATAACATAGAGCAAGGGTCCAGGGCCTGCTAATTTGCAGAACAAACCCACTTTACTTTTATGTCATTAAAAATAAAAATACCTATTTTTTCACCGGATGAGATGGGCTCGCTGGGCAGGGAAGGCTCACTCACTCCATACTTGTTCACAGATCGTACTCGGAAACAATATGACTTCCCTTTGGCCAGATTGAAGACAGCAAATGTTGTGGAATTCACTGGGATGTCCAGATTAGCCATCTGCCAACTTTTACTGCCTGCTATTGACTGAGAAGAGAACAAGGGTGATCTATCAGTGGCTAAGTGCTATAAAACTGGAAGTGGTAGTCGGCATCTCCCAGCAGAAACTGAACGCCAGAATAAGGGATATAGCAAGCCTTTAGACTTCCAGACTAGCAGTCCTATCTAGAAAATCCATGGCAGGCTCCTAGAAAGAGTTCTTAGCTCAGTGGTAGAGCATCTGCCTGGCATGCAGAAGGTCACAGGTTTTGTCCCCGGCATCTCCAGACAGGCCTGGGAGGGAATCCTACCTGAAATCCAGGAGGGTACCTTCAATTTGGATGGAGGACATCAAAAGCTGCACAGAACTGAGCGAACGGCCAGTTTGCCCTTCCTGTTCTGACCCTGTTGCAATAGCACAACCAGACCAGGGCCTATGCCAGAGTGCAGTTCTGATCTCTTGCCCTTGCGGTGCTGATGTACGAACATAGGAAGCCGCTTTATATTGAGCCTGTCCCATCCAGCTCAGTATTGTCCACACCGACTGGCAATGTCTCTCTTGGGTTTCAGACAGAGGATATTCCCAGACCTGGAAATTATGGGGATTGAATCTGGGACCCTCTGCATGCCAAGCAGCAACAGAGCCACTGAGCTACAGCCCGTGCCCTGACTCGGAACACTTGTGCACTGGTTAAGAACATAGGAAGAGCCCTATGGCTGGATCAGACCAAAGGCCCACCTAGCCCAGTATCCTTTTCTCACAGTGGCCAACCAGATGTTTGCGGGAAGCCTCCAAACAGGACCTGAGTGCAAGAGCACTTGCGATTCACAGCAACTGGTATTCAGAAGCAGTGGAGTTGGACACACATTCTCTGTGGTTCAAAGCCAATGCACAACTGCTTTAAGAAAGGGTGCCCTGGATTAATATTAGAGGTGCTGGCCAGGTTTTGCCATGCCTGGCTTGGAAATGAACTTGGAAGGGACATGAAAGCCCATTGCAAACAAGATAAAAGGAAGGACCCCCCCAACTAACACACACACACTTTTTTCTCTCTCTTCTCTGTCACCCTGACCCCCAGGGTATTAATGTGCCAGGGATTGTGGGAGGCGTAGCCCTCACAAAGGCTGCTACATTTTTGCCCAGCGCATCAGAGTGGCAGAGATGAGGGAGGCATCCCCCCTTCCAGGCATCTTTGCTGCTAATACTACAAATTAAAGGGAAGAGAGGAAGAACAATGGAGATGGGTGAAGACCCCCGGATCGCCTTGGAAAAATATCCCAATGTCCCCCCCCCCCCAATTTTAGGAACAATTGGGATAATTTCCAAGACAAGCCTGGAAGTGTGTGCCCACCCCTTGTTAATTTAAATTAATTAAAAGAAAATCAAGACTGCTTAATTTTTAAAAAAAATTCGTAGCAGGTGTTCAAAACTTGCAAAAAACCGACGAAACAGTATATATAAAAAAGAGTAAAACAGCAGTATAAAAATAGATACAGTCAAGAACATGTAAGAGGAATCCAAAAATAATGGGGTCCGATCTTAAGGGGAGAGTACGGATGTTCAGAATTCCACTGAAAACAGAAAAGGAAGCAGAAATGGCTGCAGTTCACGTATTTGTATGTTGTCAGGAACAGAAATCCATCAAGCGGATACAATCAGTATTGATTCACCTGTTCTTTTCAGTCTGCAAACGCTGTGTAATGAATGGCTTTTTAAAAACGTTGAGTTGATGTTTCCTTTACATTAACATGAATGTAAGATATGGATGTAAGTTACATAAATAGTTACATAAGTTATGCAAGATAGCAGACAGCGAGACAAACGATGTAGTATTTAGTGGAAACCAAACAGCAGTGGAATGGAAACAGTGCTTCTTGTGACGAATACAAGTTGGAAAATAAATTTCTGCCTTCTTACATCCCTAGATCAGGCAAAAAGTTATGTCTTCACAAGATGCTTGAACCAACTAATGGATGACACTTCACGTATGGTCTCTGTGGCATTTCCTTACCATCTCTATGTAGTAACTCAGTGGCTCTTTGCCTCTAGGGTCTGGCTCATCCCAAGAGAGGACCACATAATCTTCCCTGATCTCAGTGGCGTGGACATTGGTGGGTGGCAAAGGGATTTTGACTTTGGCTGTGAAAGAAAAAACAACAACAAGCCAACGTTTTAGCACCGCAAGCCTAAAAATTGGAATAGGGTTGACTAGGAAGACCAGTTTAGCTAAAAGCAATTGTCACATAGAGCAGCCCCCCAAATATCTGATGAGAACCACATTTAAGACATTGGCCCAGATCACACATGTTGGATGACTGCCAGATCAAGTGCTGGCATGTGTGTGCATGTGGGATGAGCCACCACTGGTCAGCAGCCATAGATGTCCATATTGCTCCGCAATGCCATGCTTTTCAAAGGAGACAGCAGTAGTGGTATGTGTTGTAGGCTGGAGCAGCCTTTCTGCCACTGGCGCCCCTGCTGGACAGGGCTGAGGTGAGGTGGTGGTGAGGTCATTCTGGGGCATCCATTGCAGCTCCAGCCTTTCCATCCTCCAGCTCCATCCCGATAAGCAGCCGCAACACTAGTGTTGGGAGGGCATCTCCGTGACTCTACCCCACCACATACATCACTCCTGGAAGACAGCTCACATACATTGCTTATTTATTACATTTATATCCCGCCTTTCTTTCATCACAGAAACCAAGGTGGCATCCATGTGGTTCTCAGGTGGTCTCCCATCCAGGCACTGACCAGATCCAGACTTGCTTAGCTTCAGCAAGGTGGTGGCCTCATGTGCCTTCGGATCATACCCTGGGACCACATAGCTGGGACTAGGGATGTTGGAGAATTCAGGTGAAAGCTAAAACAGGAATGGAAATTGCCAATGTTTGCTAATTCGTCCCATGTCCAGAATGGAAAACAATCCAGCGAATATAATCAATATTCACTGTTGTTGTTGCTTTCAGTCCACAAATGATACCTAATTTATTACTCCCCCCCATTTGCATTGCATTTCCTTTGCTTTAAAATGAATGAGGCGGAATAACATAATGACAATGTAACTTACATAATTTACATAGTTAATTATATAAATTATATGTTACCTAATTTCACAGACAAATAATGTTCTTGGCAGAAGATGAACTGCAGCAGAAACAGTGCTGCATGCGACGAATAGAGGGCTGAATGGAAAATGATGTCTTCTTACATCCCTAGCTGGGACTCTTCAAGTATTATCAATTTTATCATCATCATCAAATTTATTACCCACCCTTCACCAGTAGGTCCCAGAGCAGGTCACAACAACATAAAATACATTATTAAAAACAGTTTAAAACAAATCACATTCACACCTAGAGAAGTTCTTATGGGACAGAGAAATCAAGGGATGTGCATGTGTATTCTTGTTTAACAGAAATGCCAATCCAGAACTTCCATTTGGAGCAGAAGGGAGTTATTTAGGCATCTCTATTTTACTAAACTCCTAAGTGATAATCTATTAGTAACGAAGCTCTCAGGCACAGCATTTATCACTGGCTGGACAAAGGATGGAGGCTGTATTTACACTTACGTTCAAGTTCATCTTTGGAAACTGTAATTGTCCTCATCCCATCATTATAAGGGATATCTAGACAGGGAGCAGAGAGAGACAGATGAAGAAAAATAGATGTGAACAAGTGGAGAATCATGAAAAAAATGGTTGAGGTAGGGATATGTATGTGTGTGTGTATGAGGTTCTTCCTGGTTTGTCTAGCAGGGCTATGGTGGCAACTGTCCTTCCCCCCGATGGCTTCTAGGGCCAAACAATGTGTATGCAAGCGTGTTCTTCTGCAGAGGCCCCAAAGCCATTGTGGAGACTAGCCTTGGACTCAAGAAATGAGTTTATCCCCTGAACTCAAAGCCACCATCTGATGATGGTATAAAGGCTGGAAGGTTCATTACCCTTTGGCCTCCAAAACCATTGTGGAGGTTTGTGTTAGGCTGAAGGGAGGGCAAGGTATGGGGAACTGGGTTCAGAGGACACATGCCTGATGAGAGCATCCTCCAAGATTGGTTCTGCTCCCCTTGCATCCTCTAAGCTGTAAGGGGCTAACACTGAAGGATTCTGCCCAGCATGGCACCCTCTAGATATTGCTGGACTCCATCTCCCATCAGCTGCAACCAGCATGGCAAATGGTCATGGATAATGGGAGGTGAAGCCCAACAACATGTGGGAGGGCACCATGTTGGCTATCCTTGGTCCCCCCATACCCGATTATCACCATCCTGAAGGTCGCTTATATGCAAATTGTTTAACTTTCTTCTTATTGTTTCTATTATTTTAATTAATTAAATGTAGGCCAAAATGTTCAGCCTAGGATTCTTTGTTAGTTTTGGAGTGGGGCAAAAACTTCCTTGAACAACTATAATAATCTTTGGGGGTTCTTCAAGATCTGTTTTTGCTGGGGGATGGGAGTTTACAATTATGACAAGGCAGCTTACGATTTGGGCTTCTCCACTTTCATAAACAAGAAAAAAAACTTTTGCACTGATCTGCATTCAAAGACCAGTGACATTGTCATTTGCTGCAGAATGGTCCAATGGGAATGATGCTATGTCATGACGCAATGTCATTTCCAGGTAGAGATGTAAGAATCTGTCCGTTTTGGTTCTCTCAGTTTCTTGTTTTTCTAGTCTTACATTTGGTCCTTTACATTTCTTCAGCAATTTGTGGATTTTTAAAAAAAATCCTCATGAAAGCTGTTCAGCACTTTAGTGTGAATTTATCTGAATAAATACATTTTTGTGTGCGGTTTTGATTAATGTACACATTTTTGCAAGCAATTTATCTTAATATAGTGCATTTTTGTATGTTACTATGAAATATATTAATTTTTTCACACTTTCCCCTAATATACAAATTTTTGTAAAAACTGTTTGGCTGCATTGCAAAATTTGGATAAGTGCGAATTTCAAAGGATGGCTGTGTTTCAGTTCTCATATTGTTTTGGTATGCACATTTGATCGATTCGGCTTTTAATTCAAATTGAATCAAATTTGTTCCCCATCCCTATTCCCCGGACATTCTTGGGAAAAAGATGACTGCTCCCACCAGCCAGTTTTGATAAGACATGTGATATTTCTCAGACTGCACAGGTCTATGGCTCTTGTGCTCTGCTGAGATAGGGAAGTTATTCTGAGTTTTGAATTTTTAAATTGTTTTATTTGGATTTATTAGTGGATTTCATCATCCTGGAGGCTATCTTGGAGGCTCTCTTTAAGAAAATTTGAATTGTCTTGGAGCAATTACAAAAAAGGATGTACTTATCAATCTTTTGCTCTCATTTGGATCTATCATTGTCACTGGGTTGCTGGCCTTTGATGGGTTACTGATGCCTGCACGGTTGACAGCCTTTACTCGGAACTGATATGTCTTTCCTTCAGTGAGGCCCAAAATGGGAGATCGGCAGGTTTTCATGAGCTTGTCATTGCATGACACCCATTCATCTGTGCCCACTTTGCACCTGGAGCGAGGAGGGAAAGAAAAGAACCACCTTACAATTTTGGTGCAACATGAGTTGGAAAAGACAGAGACACAGCGGGGTTCCCAAACCGTGGTCCATGGACCACCAGTGGCCCACAAGCCTCATGCAGGTGGTCTGTGATGTGCCCACATCAAACATTCATATTGATTTTTAATTGCATTTTAATAGCTCCTTTTGTTTCTTACATTTTATTGTGTTACACCTTAAACTCTATGGTATGCAAATTGTAAATAAATAGAAATAAATAAATAAAATAGAATATGAGAAAAATAAATAAAAATACAATTAAAAATCATACAGCATTTAGCACAGCATATTATTATTACATTTGTATACCTCCCCATAGCCAAAGCTCTCTGGGTGGTTTACAACATTAAAAACATTAAAAACAAATATACAAATTTAAGAACACATTATTATTATTATTATTTTATTATTATACAAATATACAAATTTAAAAAGACATTATTTATTATGGTTGTTTTGTTGTTGTTGTTAGTTTATTATAAAAACAACCTAAACAATATCACAGAAAATAGGGTGGGTCCTAAAAATATACATCTCAGGTGTCAAAGGCCAGGGTAAAGAGGTCTTTAGCATTCACCAAAAGTTGTACAATGACGTTGCCAGAAGCACCTTGGTGGGGAGGGAGTTCCACAGGTTAGGGGCTGCCACAGAGAATGCCCTCTCCCAGGCAGCCACCACCCTGAACTTCTGAGGGTGGTGGAACTACCAAAAGGGCTCCTCTGCTGATCTCAACGCTTGAGAGGGTCTGTAGGGAAGGAGGCAGCCTCTCAGATATTACAATTGCTGCAATAAGCATAAAACATCATTAAGTGGTCCTCCAACTCCACCAGTAATTTTTAAGTGGTCAGTGAAGAAGAAGAAAAAAGGTTGGGAACCACTGTGATAAAGGATCTGTGGCTTTTGAGTACAGACCTTTCAATATAATAGCCAATAATAGGACTTCCGCCGTTATCACTGGGTGTAATCCAGGAAAGGATGAGGCTGTTACTATTGACATCGTGGCAGTGCACACAGAGGGGTGACCCAGGAGCTCCGGCTGTTTCAGCTGTGGCATCTACAAATCATAAAAAGGCATGCTTAGATAGTTTTCTTTAGGACATCGAGACCCACAAGATGGATTGCCTCCCAGTTTTATCTTTTGGCCCCTGAAAGCACTATCAAGTTTTAGAGAAGATGTGGTATAAAGTTTGCTACTGCAGTGGTGGGGAACTGGATCTGGCAAGCAGATTGGATCCTTATCTCCCCCCCCCATGGGCCAACTTTGACAGGTAGGTGGGGCTGCTCACCTAGCAGTCACTTGGAGTCACAAAGACAACAGTTTTGCACAGTGCTCTCCAAACTCTGAAGATCAGTTGATTGTCAGGACTTGCATAGCAGTGTGCACAGAAGCCCCAATGATCAGCTGATTGTTGTTGCTTGCAAAGTGCTATGCAAGGAGCTTTGCTGGATCAGCAGTGCCTGCAAATCCCCTTTCAGCTCAGCTGTGTCTTCATCTGTCCCACAGCTGAAGTCAAATGGGACCTAAAGTACAGGGCAGGTGGCTTGGTGTAAACATCCTCATGGGTCAAATAGGGGAGGGTTTAGTGGGCCTAACATGGCCTGTGGGCTGGATTCTTCATTGCTGGCCTATAGTTTTGCTTTCACTCTCTCTCTGATATGTCTTACGACTCCATCTCAAGATTGTAAGGCAGGAAGTGGGGCCTGGCCTCTTTTGTCGTACAGATCATAGGCATTTTAGGCCCTTTGTAAATAACAATGGTTAACAATATGGCTATGACCAAATTGCAGCAAATTGGTGCACCTACCCCTGACAAACACATAAGCTCTTTGCTCATTGTACCCATCTTGTGTTGGGATGCGGACACTGTAAAACCCTTCATCTTCTTTGTACGCGCAAGATACCATCAGAGAAGCCTCCCACTCCTCACATTGTATTTGCCGGTGATCGGAATCTTTCAGCAACTCACCTGGACACAAGAAAAAGATGGTCATTCAAGACCTGTGGCTTCCTACCAGAGCTAAAATGTAGCCAAATTTCAGAATGTGAATTTTTAAATTCCAAAAGTTAATTTTCAAAATTCAGCTCTAAGGGACAGGTATTGGTTGTATAAAAAATAAAGTCCCATCGATGAATGTATTTTAAGGCAATAATAGCATTAAGATGAGCTTGATTTTATATATCATGGGGGGGGGTTCACCTGAAAATAAATAATTCCAGCCATAATTGGGAATGTTTATAGGAAATTAAATACAGAGAATATAAATCTGAATTCTTGCATGAATGATCTTAAGATTTTTTCCTCCAAATTCACTGAATCTCTTATTCCAGTTTGGTGCCATATTACCGTGGGGGGAAAAGCCAGGTACCTTCCCTCCTTGCACCCAAGAGAAATATTCCTGTGATTGATACCAGGGAGCAGCTCTGTGGGATCAGGAGCCACCACATGCTGGTTCCATGCTTTGTGAACTGCAGAACCTCAAATGGATGTGTAAATTTCCTAGTGCATTTCAATAACAATCTTCTTTAGGCCAAGGACCTGTGATATATCCTATTGTGGTACATCAGTTAATTCAGATTCCACAGGCACAGTTGATATGTCAGCTCAGTCAAACAATATATTTGTGAGTGAGTTGTCTTAGCTCAGGGCTGGGGGAACGTTTCCGTCCAGGTACAGATGGACTACACCTCCCATCATCGGTAACCATTGGCTGTGGTGGCCGATGCTGATGAAATCCAACATCTGGAAAGCCAGATGTTCCCCAGCCCTGCCTTAGCTGGTGTGCCAGGCTAACAGTCCATGCATATCTACTTAGGAGCAAGTCCCAACAAGTTCAATGGGATTTATTCCTGAGTATCTGTGCTTACTTGGGAGTAAGCATCGTTTATTTATTTATTTATTTATTAAATTTATATACCGCCCGACTAGCAATAGCTCTCTGGGCGGTGAACATAAAATAGCATAAAAATACAATGAATAACAAAATAATACTAAAATACAATCAACAATCCAATAACAATAAACATTTTTAAAAGTAAATCAGTATAACTTAAAATGCTTCAGAGAATAGGAAGGTTTTGACCTGGCGCCGGAAGGAGAGCAGAGTCGGCGCCAGGCGTACTTCCTCGGGGAGCCTGTTCTATAGTTTGGGGGCCACCACTGAGAAGGCCCTAGATCTTGTCATCACCCTCCGGGCCTCCCTGTGAGTTGGAACCTGGAGGAGGGCCTTCGTAGCAGAACGTAGTGCACGGGCCGGTTCATATCGGAAGAGGCGTTCCGCAAGGTATCGTGGTCCCGCACCGTATAAGGCTTTATAGGTTAATACCAACACTTTGAATCTAGCCCGGAAACATATTGGCAACCAGTGCAAGCTGGCCAGAACAGGTGTTATATGCTCGGACCGCTTGGTCCTTGTCAGCAATCTGGCCGCCGCATTTTGCACTAGTTGTAGCTTCCGAACTGTCTTCAAAGGTAGCCCTACGTAAAGCGCATTACAGTAATCCAAACGGGAGGTTACCAGAGCATGTACCACTGATGTAAGGTCCTCTTTACTCAAATAGGGACGTAGCTGGGCTACCAACCGAAGTTGGTAGAATGCATTCCTAACCACCAAGGCTACTTGAGCCTCAAGTGAGAGGGAAGAGTCTAAAAAGACTCCCAGACTACGAACCCGCTCCTTTAGGGGGAGTGTAACCCCGTCCAGGACAGGGTATATATCCACCATCCGATCAGAGAACCCGTCCACCAACAGCATCTCAGTTTTGTCTGGATTGAGCTTCAGTTTGTTAACTCTCATCCAGTCCATTGTCGCGGCCAGGCAACGGTTCAGCAAATCGACAGCCTCACCTGAAGAAGATGAAAAGGAGAAGTAGAGCTGCGTGTCATCAGCATACTGATGACAACGCACTCCAAAACTCCTGATGACCTCTCCCAACGGCTTCATGTAGATATTAAAAAGCAGGGGGGACAAAACTGACCCCTGCGGGACCCCATATTGGAGAGCCCGTGGTGTCGAGCAATGTTCCCCAAGCACTACCTTCTGGAGACGACCCGCCAAGTAGGAGTGGAACCACTGCCAAGCAGTACCTCCAACTCCCAACTCCGCGAGCCTCTCCAGAAGGATACCATGGTCGATGGTATCAAAAGCCGCTGAGAGATCAAGGAGAATCAACAGAGTTACACTCCCTCTGTCTCTTTCCCGACATAGGTCATCGTACAGGGCGACCAAGGCTGTCTCGGTGCCAAAACCGGGCCTAAAACCCGATTGAAATGGATCTAGATAATCAGTTTCATCCAATAGCGCCTGGAGCTGGCCAGCAACCACCCGTTCCAAGACCTTGCCCAGGAATGGAACATTGAAGTGAATGGGACTTATTTCTGCGCTGCATTGCACATCAAATGAATTATTACTTTTGAGTACAGTTTGTAGCTCTCCCTCTCCTGTTATTGTTGATCAAGATGGGTGAAAATGTCAATTTTGGTTTCTTCTAGTTTCTCAATTTTCTAATCTTAAGTTCAGTTCTCCACATTTCCACATCAATTTTCAATTAAAAAAAAGTCCTCATGAAATTTTATCAGCATTTTAGTGCAACGTTCTCCAAATATATGCATCTTTGTATGCAAATTTTCCTATTATATACCTTTTAGAAAAGCCATTTTCCGTCATAGAATGCATGTTTGTATGCAATTTTCACTAATATATGCCTTCAGTATATGCATTTTTGTACACATGACCTGGCTGGAGAACTGCATTGCAAAATTCAGAGAAGTGCAAATTTCAAAGGATGGCTGTGTTTCGATTTGCGTATTGTTTTGGAAAATGTGAATTAGGTACGTTTGCCTTTCAACGTGAACTGAATTCAACTGCTCCTCCATTCTTAGTTGGTGGTTTGTTTTCTGGCACTGCCCTTCCTGTCCTTCTGAAGTGCAAGGAACGGGTATGGGAAGTGGTGCCCCATACATCTGGACTCAAAGAATCAAGATCCTAAAGCAATGGCTTCCAAACTTCCTCTTTCCAAAGAACCTCTTTACGTTCCGGAAAATTCTAAAAGGTGCACTCTTAATTCATACAGCTGGGCCTGTAGGGCTGGGGCCTCATCATTGATTAATAAATTAATACATATTCATATCCTTCAGATGGCATTTTCTCGGATGGCTGTGGTCACTGCACCAATGGCCTTCAATATTTCTACCATTTAGGAACCCTTCCTGTCTGGTGAGCCACAGCTTCCTGTGGCTGTTATGGGGATTGTTTTGTTCTGGTTTTACGGCAATGGTAAACCACCTCTGAATACCGCTTACCATGAAAACCCTATTCATAGGATCGCCATAAGATGGAATCGACTTGAAGGCAGTCTATTTCCATTTTCAATGTATTTATATTTTATGTTTTAGTGCAGCCTTTCCCAACCAGTGTGCCTCCATATGTTGTTGGACCACAACTCCCATCAGCCTCAGCCAGCATTGCCAATGGCTGAGGCTGATGGGAGTTGTGATCCAACATCTGGAGGCACACGGGTTGGGAAAGGCTGTTTTAGTTTGTTGTAAGTCAGTTGGAGACCTCTGGGTAGCAAGCAACTAACAATATTAATTCATCATTATCTGCCCTGGAACCCCAGCATTCCGCAGAAGATTTTGGAGCATATTTTATGGTATCTACCAGTTTGGCTTCAGCATTGCCTTACATGAACTTAGTGGATGATATCTAGACCAGACTTTGTCAATCTGGCATCCTCCAGATGTTTTGGGCTACAACTCACATCAGCCCTAGCCAGCACAGCTGCTTGTAGTATTTGTAGTTATAGATTACAGAGTTCAACTGGTAGTGATGGGGAAATGTCTTTATGAGATATGGCAGTCTCATCAAGGATGCCCTGGGTTTCTGAAAACACAGTTTGAAAACCAGAGCTTGGAAAAGTTACTTTTTTTCAACTACAACTCCCATCAGCCCAATCCAGTGGCCATGCTGGCTGGGGCTGATGGGAGTTGTAGTTTAAAGAAGTAACTTTTCCAAGCTCTGTTGAAAACCACTGCTGTAGAGCTGAAATGGTTTTTGGGAAGAAGGGCTCTCAAGTAGATTGTGCTAATACAAATTTGCTTCCAAAAATTTGAACATACTTTCTAATTTCATTTATATTCCCCAGGTGCCCCACTCCAGCTGATTCATCACCCCAGGTGTAAAGTGATGGCTATATTTGGGCTCCAATCCGGACTGCAAAAGGGCTTGGGCCAATACTTTCTGTTCAAAGCCTATGGGGACATAGCAGGGACATAACACTTAATGCATGTTCAATGGCAACGTTGTGTTTTGTTTTGGTACAAATACAAACCGTCTCTGAACCAGCTGATGTCTCGCTGGTATTCTTGCAAGTCTGAAGTGAAAGTGCAGCGGAGTGTGAAGGGCTCCTTCTCTCTGGAAAAGACAGGCTTCAAAATGCTGGCAAAGTCAGCCTCGAGATCCTTGAGTGACTCTAAAGACAGAAAAGGAGACAATAAGAACAAAAAGGATTGCCTTGCCAGAGCGGAGGAAAGGCCCATCTTTCTGTTGCTATTAATGGCCATCCAGATGCTCTTGGGAAGCTCACAAGCAGAAGGTGGTGGATTGTTTCCTTGTTCTTTGTTCTCAGCTTCTGGGAAGGGTTTAGTGAAGAATTGTCATGCTTCCTTCACTAAGAACTGGGAAGGGAAGGGAAGATATTTTTCCATGTGGTGCTGCAGAAAAAGGGCTGCCCCTTGCAAATGAACATAAGAAGAGGATAAGGCCAGTGGCCCATCTAGTCCCAGAGCTTGGAAAACTCTTTTTTGAACTACAACTTCCAACAGCCCAATCCAGTGGCCATGCTGGCTGGGGCTGATGGGAGTTGCAGTTTTAAAAAGTAACTTTTCCAAGCTCTCTTTGGTCCAGCATCCTGTTGTCACAGTGGCCAACTAGATGCCCATGGGAAGCCCACAAATAGGACCTGGGCACAAGAGCACTAAATGGAATGAAAAAAATAGCACCCGCTACAAAGACTTTGGCTGCATTACATACCATAGATTTAAAGAATATTTAAAGCACATGACTTTCCCCAAAGAATCCTGGGAACTGTAGTTTGTTAAGGGAGGTGGGAATTGTAGCACTGTGTGTGTTGCATAAACTACAGTCCACAAAGTTCTTTGGGGGAAGCCATGTGCTTTAAATGTATGGTGTGTATGTGTAGCCTGCGTGCTGAGCTTTGAATGGCCACTCAGATGAATTGGGCCTTCCCTGCCCACAGCACTCCATCCACTGGTGTGGACGCAACGTAGCAAAATGATTTTACACAGAAGGTATTTACACTCTCAATAGTGTTGAAAATCAATTGCAATTCTTTTTTTCAGTTTATAGGGGAAGAGCAAACCCCAGGTAGTGCCAGGGAGCCACCCAGCGGAGGCTAGTCCATGAAGGCACTGCTCTAGCAACCACAGTGAGTCTCCGGCTAACTGCTTTCTTACTTACACCAATCAGTGGGTGAGCCTGTTTGTCATGGGCTCTGGCTCTGCCTATCACTGGCTCAGGATCCACCCACCATTGGTCTCCCTGCTTTCTGCCCTACATTGGAGGCCAGCCACCACTGGTGCCACCCATCTGGAAGCAGCCCAGTGACTAAGGCTGCTTTGGAACAGAATCACTTCGCCAAACAGGCACAGTCTTGCTTCCTAATCACCCTTTGGGTGTTCTCTCTGCCGTTCCCACCTCACCATTTTGGCATCCCAAAGCTGGACTATCAACGCACAAGCGAGGCTAAACCAAATCAACAGGAAGCCAAATAAACAACCCACAAGTGTGTACTTACTTTTATAGATCTCTGAGTCAAATCCAGACTCCGTCCCATAATATTCTGCAAAACAGAGGAGGGGAGTTGAGGATATGTATATATCATAAATGTTTCCAGACTAATATATCCGTTCTAAACTAGTATATAATTATACTAATTAGTGGGCCCTCAGCGATAGATCACCTGCTTTGCATGCAGAAGGCCCCACTTTTCAAAGAGAGAAGGGTTTTTCCCAGCCCTGCCCGGGGATGCCAGAGACTGAATGTGAGTCTTTCTGCATGCAAGCAGGTGCTCTTCCACTCGGTATCAGGCAACTTCCTGTGCCATCTGTTCCCAACATTGAGGAGCTCCAGAGGCAATGCTGCTGAGTTTCCTTGGATGAGAGAGTACTAAAGCATCTGAATATTTTGTAATATTTAGTTTATTTAAAAGTATCTAGGTAGAGCAGAAATGGAAGCAGAACTCAGAAGACAGCAGATAGGTTGTTCTTAATTGTTTTTCATTATGTCGTTTCAAATTGTTGTAACAAATTGTTCTAATCGTTATGTTTTAAAATTGTTGTTACCCGCCTTGGGTGACAGGCAGGTAATACATAATAATAATAACAAATGTTTTGCACTACAACTCCCATCAGCTCCAGCCAAGCACAGCCAATACTGAGGGATAATGGGAGTTGTAGTCCAAAACGTCTGGACAGCACCAGACAGCTGCCCTAGAGAAATGCTCTGCGTACCCCATGCGTGCTTTGAGGCAACTCTCAGTTCTCACTCTCTCTGCCCCATAGCCGTAGAGAAAATTCTCCCTTATACCACCTGTGGAAAACAGGGATTGCAGGGATCCACCATGGAATGTATGGGCTCTGAACCAAAGTGAACACAGGAAACGATTGCGTAAATACCCTGGTTGCTTCAATTGTATGTTGCTTTTGTTACGATGGGGCGTTACCGTAACAGCAAATTAATGCAATTTTGCACCTTAGGGAAAGCTATTTCCACTTTCCTTTTTACCACAAGGAGCTTTTTCATGCTGTTGCATGAATATTGTAATTTATCATGATGATGAATTTATTTATATACTGCTTAATTGTGGCTTCTAGGTAATAGAATTTAGAAAAATTGCCGCCCTTAGCTCCTGCTGGAAGGAAAGGCAGGATATAAATCTAATAAATGATAATAATGTGTAGACCTATAGATTTATAGAATTTATAGAAAATCTGAACATTTATAGCAATTCTGTGTACATAATGAAAAGAATAAAATAAAGATATCAATAAAACAGAAAAGTCAGGAAAACTAAAGAACAAATATACATAGCTCAGTTATATGTCTGGGTAGGTGCTGAAATTAAAAAAAGCTGGTGTCTAAAACAATATGGCAAGTGTACCTGCCTGTTGTCAATAGGCAAGGAGTTCTAAAGCACAGCTGCTGTACAGAGGTGCTTGTACGCATGATGTACAAGTTCCACACATTTTGCGATGAAGCAGCTACAAAGAATATTTCTGGGGAAAGCCCTAAAGCCCATTTTAGAGAGAAAGGAAAGCACCCATACACACACTTACTCCTGACAAGCACAGTTGCAAATGAGTAGGCCTCGCCATACGAATTTTTCACTTCCACACTGTATTCAGCAGAATCATCCATGGAGCATCTGGAAGAACAGAGGTTGTTTCAAGCACTTGGCACTGAGGTGGCCCTACAGATGAAAGGATCTGCCAACTTGAGTCCTCTTAGTTTTTTTACTTTTCCCATCTTAAATTCATTTCTTTACATTTCTGCAGCAATTTGCAAATTTTTGTTTAAAATTCTTTTTAGTGTGAATTTTCCCCAAATAAACACATCTTGGTTTATTTAGAAATCAGTTTTGACTGATGTCAAATATGTACATATTTCTACAAAAGCAATTTCTCCAAATATAATCCATTTTTGTATGTTTGCAGTAATATATTCATTTTTATGCACACTTTCCCCTAATATATGCATTTCTATAAGCACTGTTTGGTTGCAGAACTGCACTGCAAAATTTGAAGAATTTGGAAGGATGGCTGGGTTTCAGTTCTCATATTGGTTCAGAAAGTGCAAATTTGGTATATTTGGCTTTAAATGTGAACTGAGGGCAAAAGGCTCCTGAAAGTTTGATAAAAGGAGTTACTTTTTACTTTATCTTTTATTTATTTATTTATAATTAAATTTGTTAGTCGCCCATCTGGCTGGTTGTCCAGCCACTCTGGACGACGTACATGATAAAACAGTATATAAAACAATTAAAATTTAAAAACAATAAAAAACTAGCCCATCTCAAACGCCCGCCTAAAAAGCCAAGTCTTCAGGGTCCTGCGGAAGCTCATTATAGACGGGGCATGGTGTATATCACCTGGGAGAGAGTTCCAGAGGGTGGGGGGCACTATTGAGAAGGCCCTCTCTCGAGTCCTCACCAGCCTAGCTATTTTGACTGGTGGGCTCCAGAGAAGGCCCTCTGAGGTTGATCTTGTTGAGCGACATCCCTGTCGATGCTGGAGGCGCTCCTTCAGATAGGCTGGGCCACAACCGTATAGGGTTTTAAAGGTTAAAACCAACACCTTGAATTGGGTTCGGTACACAACCGGTAACCAATGCAACTCCTTCAGCACAGGAGTGATGTGATCTCTACGGCGGCTGCCTGCAATCAGACGCGCCGCTGCTTTCTGTACCAGCTGTCATTTCTGAACCGTTTTCAAGGGTAACCCCACGTACAGCGCATTACAGTAGTCTAGGCGAGTGGTGATCAGGGCATGTACCACCGGTGGGAGCAGATGATTGGGAAGGTAGGGGCGTAGCCTCCATATCAGATGGAGTTGATACAGTGCTGCTCGGCTCACAGCTGAAACTTGAGCCTCCATAGACAGCTGGGAGTCAAGAATGACCCCCAGGCTACGGACCTGGTCTTTCAAGGGCAATCGTACCCCGTTAAGCACCAGGTCTATATCTCCCAGCCTTCCCTTGTCTCCCACAAACAGCACCTCGGTTTTGTCAGGATTCAGCTTCAACTTATTCTTTCCCATCCAGCCACTCACTGACTCCAGACACTTGGACAGGGTTTCCACAGCCAACCTTGGTGAAGATTTAAATGAGAGATAGAGCTGCGTGTCATCCGCATACTGATGACATTGCAGCCCAAAACTCCTAATGATTGCTCCCAGCGGCTTTATATAGATGTTAAAGAGCATTGGAGAAAGGATAGAACCCTGTGGCACCCCACAAGTGAGGGGCCAGGAATCTGAAACCTCTTCCTCCAATGCTACTCTTTGGTATCTCCCAGAGAGGAAGGAATGGAACCACTGCAATACAGTGCCCCCAATACCTAACCTCTGCAGGCGATCCAAGAGGATAGCGTGGTCGACGGTATCAAAAGCTGCTGAGAGATCGAGGAGGACAAGGAAGGTGCCTTCGCCTCTATCCCATGCCCTTCTCATATCATCTACCAAGGCGACCAAGGCTGTTTCAGTCCCATGTCCCGGTCTGAAGCCCTACTGAAATGGATCCAGATAATCTGCTTCTTCCAAGTGTGCTTGCAACAGTTTAGCCACCACCCGCTCAACTGCCTTGCCTAAGAATGGCACATTTGGGCTCTTAATTAAGCCAATTACCTGCTAATGTCCAAAGAAAGCATTCCAAACTCATTCTTCATCTTGTATTTCCCAGCTGGAGCTAGGAGGGGATCAATCTGAACTCCATTTTTATACCTGTCAGGTGCAAACCAGCAAGCACAGAGACATGAAAAGGAAGTGCAAATAGTTTAATCATGTTTAATGATCCTATTATTTATAACATGTTTATCCTGCCCTTCTTCCAAAGTGTTCAGAGCACTGTGCTTGGCCTTTGACTTTTATCCTCACAACAGCCCTGTGAGCAGAGCTTGGAAAAGTTACTTTTTTGAACTACAACTCCCATCAGCCCCAGCCAGCATGGCCACTGGATTGGGCTGATGGGCGTTGTAGTTCAAAAAAGTAACTTTTCCAAGTTCTGCCTGTGAGGTAAGTAAGGGGTTGTTGATTTTCAAATGGTGGGTCAGGAGTTAGGACACACTACTAGGTCATTGCCTGATCTAAGGTGGGTTATAACAACAACACTGCCATCATACAAATATATGATAAAATATTAAGAAATGGATCCCCAAATGCACATTTGAGTTAAAGGTGGTCCTGGGTCTGAAAACATTAGGCTTCTGGGTGCATTGAGAGATTGTGACTGGCCATCCTTTTGTGCTTGAACAGACATTTGAACCTGAGTTCCTCTGGTCGACACCACATTGGGACTGATGAATCTGTCCATTTCAGGTTCTCTTTTTTTCAACCCACATTTCCGTGTCAATTTGTGAATTTTTTAAAGTCCTCATAAACATTTGTCTGCATTTTAGTGCGCATTGCTCCTAATGCGCACAGTTTTCTATGCAATTTTGCCTACTATGCTATTTTTTGCTAGCAGCTTTCTCTAATATAACACTTTTTTGTATACACATTTTTGGACATAGCTTTTGGTTGGAGAACTGCATAGCAAAATTCTGAGAAGTGCATAAGAACATAAGAACATAAGAAGAGCCTGCTGGATCAGGCCAGGGGCCCATCTAGTCCAGCATCCTGTTCTCACAGTGGCCTACCAGGTGCCGCGGGGAAGCCCGCAAGCAGGACCCGAGTGCAAGAACACTCTCCCCTCCTGAGGCTTCCGGCAACTGGTTTTCAGAAGCATGCTGCCTCTGACTAGGGTGGCACAGCACAGCCATCATGGCTAGTAGCCATTGATAGCCCTGTCCTCCATGAATTTGTCTAATCTTCTTTTAAAGCCGTCCAAGCTGGTGGCCATTACTGCATCTTGTGGGAGCAAATTCCATAGTTTAACTATGCGCTGAGTAAAGAAGTACTTCCTTTTGTCTGTCCTGAATCTTCAACATTCAGCTTCTTTGAATGTCCACGAGTTCTAGTATTATGAGAGAGGGAGAAGAACTTTTCTCTATCCACTTTCTCAATGCCATGCATAATTTTATACACTTCTATCATGTCTCCTCTGACCCGCCTTTTCTCTAAACTAAAAAGCCCCAAATGCTGCAACCTTTCCTCGTAAGGGAGTCGCTCCATCCCCTTGATCATTTTGGTTGCCCTCTTCTGAACCTTTTCCAACTCTATAATATCCTTTCTGAGATGAGGCGACCAGAACTGTACACAGTATTCCAAATGCGGCCGCACCATAGATTTATACAACGGCATTATGATATCGGCTGTTTTATTTTCAATACCTTTCCTAATTATTGCTAGCATGGAATTTGCCTTTTTCACAGCTGCTGCACACTGGGTCGACATTTTCATCGTGCTGTCCACCACAACCCCGAGGTCTCTCTCCTGGTCGGTCACCGCCAGTTCAGACCCCATGAGCGTATATGTGAAATTCAGATTTTTTGCTCCAATATGCATAATTTTACACTTGTTTATATTGAATGGCATTTGCCATTTTTCCACCCATTCACTCAGTTTGGAGAGATCTTTTTGGAGCTCTTCGCAATCCCTTTTTGTTTTAACAACCCTGAACAATTTAGTGTCGTCAGCAAACTTGGCCACTTCACTGCTCACTCCTAATTCTAGGTCATTAATGAACAAGTTGAAAAGTACAGGTCCCAATACCGATCCTTGAGGGACTCCACTTTCTACAGCCCTCCATTGGGAGAACTGTCCGTTTATTCCTACTCTCTGCTTTCTGCTTCTTAACCAATTCCTTATCCACAAGAGGACCTCTCCTCTTATTCCATGACTGCTAAGCTTCCTCAGAAGCCTTTGGTGAGGTACCTTGTCAAACGCTTTTTGAAAGTCTAAGTACACTATGTCCACTGGATCACCTCTATCTATATGCTTGTTGACACTCTCAAAGAATTCTAATAGGTTACTGAGACAGGACTTTCCCTTGCAGAAGCCATGCTGGCTCTGCTTAAGCAAGGCTTGTTCTTCTATGTGCTTAGTTAATCTAGCTTTAATAATACTTTCTACCAGTTTTCCAGGGACAGAAGTTAAGCTAACTGGCCTGTAATTTCCGGGATCCCCTCTGGATCCCTTTTTGAAGATTGGCATTACATTTGCCACTTTCCAGTCCTCAGGCACGGAGGAGGACCCAAGGGACAAGTTACATATTTTAGTTAGCAGATCAGCAATTTCACCTTTGAGTTCTTTGAGAACTCTCGGGTGGATGCCATCCGGGCCCGGTGATTTGTCAGTTTTTATATTGTCCATTAAGCTTAGAACTTCCTCTCTCGTTACCACTATTTGTCTTAGTTCCTCAGAATCCCTTCCTGCAAATGTTAGTTCAGGTTCAGGGATCTGCCCTATATCTTCCACTGTGAAGACAGATGCAAAGAATTCATTTAGCTTCTCTGCAATCTCCTTATCGTTCTTTAGTACACCTTTGACTCCCTTATCATCCAAGGGTCCAATTGTCTCCCTAGATGGTCTCCTGCTTTCAATGTATTTATAGAATTTTTTGTTGTTGGTTTTTATGTTCTTAGCAATGTGCTCCTCAAATTCTTTTTTAGCATCCCTTATTGTCTTCTTGCATTTCTTTTGCCAGAGTTTGCAAATTTAGGACATCTGCTTTATCAGGATCCCTGACCATGTGGGGGTTTCTGCTCATGTTCAAGTGAACCTGAGTAAACGCTCCCTGCAGACATTCCCCACTCAACACGGGAAGGTCAGGCACTGAGGCCCCCTCTGCACTTACCTTTAAAGCAGTATCATACCACTTTAAACAGTCATGGCTTCCCCCAAAACATACTAGGAGCTGTAGTTTGTTAAGGGTGCTGAAAGTTATTAAGAGACCCCCAGTGTGGTGTAGTGGTTAAGGTGTTGGACTGTGACCTGAGAGACCAGGGTTCGAATCCCCACATAGCCATGAAGCTCACTATGTGACCTTGGGCCAGTCACTGCCTCTCAGCCTCATGAAAACCCTATTCATAGGGTTGCCCTAAGTTGGAATCGACTTGAAGGCAGTACATTTACATTTTATTCCTTTCACCGAGCTGCAATTCCCAGAGTTCCCTGGGAATGATTATTCAACCACTTTGGGAATGGAAGGCTTAGGTGCACATGAACCTGCCCAAACTCGAAGGGCCTCTTTTGGGACCCCTTGTCACATCGTCTCTTATCACCATCTCAGCCTGGTAGTGATTCAAGATAGGACCTTTCCAAGTGTGGCTAGAGATAGGCAAATCTGTCATTTTGGGTTTCTCTGATTTTTGTCTCTCATTTAAATTCAGTTCTTCAGATTCCCACATCAGATTGGGATATCAGAGGCACATGTTACTAAATTCTTCCAAGCTACACAGGAAGTGGATTGGACTGTGAAAGACCAACCCAAATTATGTTTGCATTTTGACAAATTTGTAGGGCAGTACAACATCTCAGAGAGGAGGTCCCCTGGTGCATTCACTATAGCGACCCAATTTCCCTGCTTTTTAAAGTTTGATAGAAATATCTGTGGGCTATAGGTATGTTCTTAAACAGCAAGGTGTTTTGCCTATTAGTTAATTTCTCTGCTTTTTAATCTGGGAGGTGAGAAATAGGATCCTGTGCAAGTTGGCTGAGAATGGGTTGATCATTTGCATACTTATTGAGTTCAGTGGGATTTACTCCCCTGCAATAATGCTTAGGATAGGTGAAACTGGCCACAGGGGATGGGGATGGAAGGAGGAGGAGGAGGGAGGGGAGGAAGGGCAAAGGGGAGAAGGGGGATGGGAGCAGGTAGGAGGGGGACAGGAGGAGAAGGACATGTTTGATCATTTGCATGTTTATTGAGTTCAGTGGCATTTACTCCCGTGCAATCATGCTTAGGATAAGTAAAACTGACTGGGGGGAGGGAGGGAGGGGGGAGGGCTGGAGTGGGCAGAGGAGGAGGAAGGGAAAGGAGAGGGGAAGGAGGGGAAATGCAGGTCTGATTATTTGCATGCTTATTGAGTTCAATGGGATTTACTCCTATGCAATCATGGTTAGGATAGGTAAAACTGACCATGGGGAAGTGGGAGGGGGAAGGAGCGGATTGGAGGGGGCAGAGAAAGGGGGAGAAGAGGGCAGGTTTGTTCATTTGCATGCTTATAGAGTTCAATGGTATTTACTTCTGTGCAATCATGCTTAAGATAGGTAAAACTGACCATGGGGAGAAGGAAGGGGAGGGGGAGGAGGGGGGAGGGGAAGGAGTGGATTGGAAAGGGAGGGGGATGGGAAGGGAGGGGAGGGGCAAAGGAAGGGGGAGGGAAGGGGCAAGAGGGAGGGGATAGGAGGAGAAGGGAAGGTGGGTTTGATCATTTACATACTTTTTGAGTTCAATGGGATTTATTTCTGTGCAATCATGTTTGAAAATGGAAATGGACTGCCTTCAAGTCGATCCCTACTTATGTTGACCCTATGAATAGGGTTTTCATGGTAAACAGTATTCAGAGGTGGTTTACCATTGCTTTCCTCTGAGGCTGAGAGGCAATGACTGGTCCAAGGTCACCCAGTGAGCTTCATGGCTGTGTGAGGATTCGAACCCTGGTCTCCCAGGTTGTAGTCCAACACACTAACCACTATGCCACACTGGCTCTTATACTGGGGGAAATTGCCTTACAAAAATGCAATTGCAATTAGGGAAATTGCTATCAAATGTGAATAAGAATAAGAATAAGAATAAGAATAAGAAATTCACACAAAAATGCTGATGAATTTTCTTGAGGACTTTTTTTAAAAATTGCAAAATTATGCATAAAGGTCCTGATGTAATATGGAGAACTGAACTTAAAAGACTGGAAAAATTAGAAAATGGGAGAAACCGAAACAGACCGGTTTGTCCATCCCTACTGCTCACTTACCAGGTCACCTGTGGCAGAGGAGAAGCAAGGATCGTACATTCCAATTTCACACTCATTCTTTCCCAGACTGCATGAGCTCGGAGAGGGATCCAGAACATAGGTGGCCGGCAAGATAACAATTCAATGACCTCCTTTTCCAGCTGTGCCTTTGCTTCAGCCTAGGACAAGGATCACAGACAGTTTCAAAACTTTTTATCTTAGCGTTCTATAAATATATGTGCAGGAATGGAGCAGGCAACTCTTAACACCCTTCTGTTTTCTGCTACAGAATAACTAGGCTGTCATTTTTTGACCTGTGGAGTCAAGCAGCTCTATGGCCTGTGAAGGTAGCTCAGGAAACGGTTCTCTTTAGAGAGCGTCAGGTCACCTCCAGAATGGAGGGTTGCACAATTAAAGCTAATTAAAGCCCCCTGTCCAGTTGGTACAACAAATCTATTAAAAAACAAACCCCAAAAACAGATTTTTCTGTGGTTAGGAAAGTGACAGGGAATGCGCTGAAAAGTGTGGAATGAAAAAATTATTAACAGGAAGTTGTTTAAATCCCTCACAAGAAAATCAGGATGGAAAGTCATTGTTATATAACCTCCCCACAAACAAATCAGAGCAAATGCTGGGCACACTCTAACCTCCAAGTAAACTCTGGGCAAGCACATCAGGATGAATGCTCAATAAAGAGGTCACCTAGAGGAGCCTTCAAGAAACGGCTGTTATTCTATGGCTCAGAGATCCCTTCAGTCCCGGCTGATTTTAATCAGTCCTCCTGGCTCCGCCACACGTACATTGATTCTCCATACATATGGAATTCTGAAGATGTTTTAGAAAACACTAATAATATTTTTGTTTAATAGGATTGTAATGGTATTTTTTCCTTGCTATGTAATAGATTTTGTTTATTGCTTTTTTTATATATTACTGTCGTTATACAATAGCATTGACCAGCAGTTGCTGTTCATTTTAAATTAGATACCACAGGACATTCATGAGATTACATGGAATCTTTACCTGCAAATCTTTACCTACCTACTTAAATGGAAGTAAGCCCAAGTGAGCTCAGTGGGATTTAGTTCTGAGTAAGGATGGGGGAGAAATTTGATTTGATTCACATTTAAAGCCGAATTTATCAAATTAGTACTTTCCGAAACAATCGGAGAGCTGAAACACAGCCATCCTTCAAAATCCACAACTATCCAAATTTTATGATGCAGCTCACCAACCAACCAACCAATGTTTACAAAAATAAATATATTAGGGGGGAAATGCATAAAAATGAATATATCTGTTAAAAATATAATTAAAATGCATTATATTAGGTGAATTTGCATGCAAAATGTGTACATTAGTCAAAACTGTATACAAAAATTTGTTCATTAGGAGACATTGGTACTAAAATACTGAAGACTTTTCTGAGGATACTGAGGATCTTCTGAAAATACTGAGGATTTTCTTAAAAAACAAAAAATGTGCAAATTGCTTCAGAAATGTGGAGAGCTGAATTCAAGACTGGAAAAATGAGAAGCAGAGAGAACCAAAATCGACAGATCCTTCCATCCTGATTTCTGAGTAGACATGTATAGGATTGTGCTGTTTATTGCTTAAGGCCTGAGTTAGGGCACCTACATTTGGACACAGGTGAATGGATGGCCATGTGTCCTACTTTAGAGAGGACAGTTCTCTAATTTGAAGGGCTGTCCGATCCAAATCTAAGATAAAGAACCACAAGCAGGGAGAGCAACAAGGGCCTTGAAGAAGCCAAAGCAGAAGCCTTGAAGTTGCCCATCAACAGCACCAGGTAGTAGACTGAGCTGGCACACAATAAGCCACCTGGTCACAGTCTTTCCCACTATGGTGAGATGTATTTCTATCCAAATTATGGAAAATGCTTCTAAACTGGCACCTACACATTTAAATTAGCACATGCAAACTTTATGCTAAAAAGGCTCTTCTTTTGTTCCCTCCCCCTTTTTTTGGCAATGCATGACCCTACACAGGTGGCATACCCACAATGTTTGAAAAATTGTTTCTGTATTTCATTAAATGATGAACAGTTTTGTAGCCTTTTTGTTGTTTAGTCACGACCTCTCACAAAGAGATCTCAGGACTCGGAACTAGCCAGGAGACATCAATAAACACTGAGATTCTTTATTGATGTGACTATTCTAGCTGTTGGTTGTTATCCCACTCACTCCTGCTGCTGCTGCTGCTGCTTACTACTACTACTACTACTACTACTACTACTAGTAGTAGTAGTAGTAGTAGTAGTAGTAGTAGCAGCAGCAGCAGCAGCAGCAGCAGCAGCTACCCGCCCTTCACCCTGAGGTCCCAGGGCGGGTTACAAAATACTGTACATGCTTAAAAATAAATTACTATAAGTTAAAATTACAAACATCATAAAAATAGGATGGCTCCTCAAAATATACACCTCATACATGTCCCTCTCTGGGCAAACCATGTGGCTCTGCTCCTTTCTTTTCCCAACATTCACAATTTTCAGCTGTTGAGCTAGCAGAAATCACTACTGGACAGCAACAGGTGTATCTGCAAACGTGCTGAGAGACAGACGTTACTCCTCCGCAAAGCTGCGGCCTTAAGACTGATCCACGTTTGGGACCAATTTACAAACTTCTGGACTGGCCCCCAAGCTGATGGATGGATGTGGGTGGAAAGGCGATGCTGCTGTTTTCACGGAGACTCCATATCTGCCCACTGAATTTTATCCAGTTTTCAGAGCTGGAACAAAAGAAAACCCAGGCCACATTCACACTATACATTTATTGCATTATTGTTCCACTTTAAACAGTCATGGCTTCCCCCAAAGTATCCTGGGAAATGTAGTTTGTTAGGAGTGCCGAGAGTTGTTAGGAGATGCTTATTCTCCTCACTAAGCTACAATTCTCAGAGTGGTTTAACAGTCAGCCCCTCTTCCCAGGGAACTCTGGGAACTGTAGCTCTGTGAGGGGAATAGGGGCCTTCTTAACAACTCTCAGCACCCTTCACAAATGACACTTCCCAGGATTCTTTGGGGAAAACCATGACAGGTTAAAGTGGAATAATAGTGGAATAAATGTATGGTGTTAATGTGGCCCCAAGGGTCTTGGCTGGGGCTGAATCCATCTTTCAAACAACCCACTTTCATTCAAGCCAACCAGCGGATGCTCCTCTGCTTACCTTTCTTCGAAGGGCCTTTTTGTCAGCCCTCACACGCAAGGATCGGCAGTTCCTAATGACTGTTTTCTCCAGCTTCTCCATGTCGTTCCCAAAACGGATTCTCTTCTGCCCCCTCTTCTCTAGCTCCAGAACAGCAGCCTCCCGCCTCATTTTGGTTTCCCTGGAGACAGAAAGCATACAATGTATAAGGCTGTTATCCAGTGCCCTTGTTCCGTTAGTGCAGGGATTCACATTTGGGCAACAGAACTTCCCCCCTGTCTTCCTCCTCCTCCCCCCTCGTGTGCACCCCATGTCCTCCCCAAATCTGCTCTGGGGGGCTCGGGGAACCTCAGGAACAGATTTAAGGGGCATGAGGGACATTGTCCACTGTGAGAACAGTATGCTGGACTAGATGGGCACCTCCATTACTAATATAACTGGCCCTATTTGACCTCATCATGCTTTACCATTTTGGAAAAGTTTGAGATGTAGTAAATTATTGGACATACCATGATACTTCCGCTGTCAAGGCAAGTGCTGATGCTATGGAGAAATCTGAAAGCGTGAAGCCCTCTTCTTCGCTGTTGCCCACGAGGTTGAGAAAGCAAATACAAATGAATGAATGAATGAATATCCAAGAAATATTACAAGGTGCAGGGAGGGAGGCAAAATGGGACAGGTTCATACACAAAATGTTGTACATGGGTTGGTTGTGTCCAGGGAATAGTGCCCAGAGAACAGCAACAACAAAAAACTATTGTCAATGAAACATGCACCGAGGGTTGTACTCAATGTTAGTCCTCCTCAGTGTAGACCCATTAAAATTGATGACGTGACTAACTTGGGTCCTTTCATTTCAATGGGTCTACTCTGAGTAGAACGCTCTGGGCTCCTGCTGGGAGGAAGGGTGGGATATTAATCAGATAATAAATAAATAAATAAACTTAGGTACAAATCAGAGAAACATCATGATCTTTAAATATTGAATCATTTAGCTAGTTATGATCCAACTCATATTGAGTCAAAATGATTTTCTCTAGAAATTTACCAGATCAGACTGATTAAATTGAAAAAAAAATATTTTCATGGCAGGAGAAGACCCTGTGGTGACACGATGGTCATTACAACGAGCAGAATTTTAACTTGATGCTTGTCTTGCATTTTCTTTATATCTGAAATTGGAGAAACATTCATCTGCACATTTTCCTCTTCTTCTTCTTCTTCTTCTTCTTCTTCTTCTCTCTCTCCCCCTTTTTGTGCGTATTAAATTGTAAGCCATTGTTTAGAAATGTGAACTGCCTTGGGTGCATTGTCACAATGTCAACAAATGATTTTCACACAGTGCATAGTTCAACTCTGGAATTGCAGCAGGATGAGTAATTTTGTTTCAGTCAATGACCAGCAAATAGAAAATAGAAAACATCAGAAATGCAGTATACAGAAAGCAGAAGCCCCCCCCAAAATATGCAGCACTGATAATAATATATACATACATCAGGATAAAACAAAACAAAACATTAAAATAATCGCATTATCATTCCTTTCTGAAAAACAGTAGCTGCTGCACGGAAACTAGCAACCTTGGTTGTGACCTGTGGGTTCTGGTTAGCCAGCAGATAATGTAAGTAAAACAAATCTGAATTCCTGGGAAGTTTTTGTAGGATGGAATTTTTTATTACTCCAATAAAAATATATCAGAGGTCACAACAGAAGGAGCAATACAACAGTGCATGTCCTAATGTCTCCATCTCCCCTGCATCACAAGGGCATATGCGTTTGCAGTAGGAACTCCCTTAAATCTTCCTTCCAGAAGTGCAGAAGGTGACACATTCAGCTTAGCTAACATAAATTCTTTTCTGTATTTGGAGATGGTCAGATTTACCAAATAGTTTGTGGGTACAAATGCCCTCCCACTATCCATTATCCATATCTGGCTCTGAGATAAGACTGTCACTCTCTAGAGTTTCAACACCAAGGGGGAGTAGTGGAGCCGTTTCCAAGTCCTTTATCTCCGCTAACACCATTTCCAAAGCCAGGTTGGGAACTAGAGATATATCCTCTTCCCATTGTATATGATTTTTAGTAGTGACTGACCAGTCATTAGGGGTTGAAATGGAATGCATGTATGAGTTTTCCAGTTGTTTGTTTGAACCAACCCGTAAAAACTGGGTGATCTTTGTCTGGTTCCTGGTATCTTTGTTTTCTGAAGAAAAGGGAGGGGGTGGCAGTCTTTTCTTTCTCTGTCCGGATTGTTCGACTTGTATGCTTTTAAAGGGGGAGCTGGCTTCTAACGCTTTCCGAGCCTTCCTGGTCAGAACCATAATGATGGTAATTTAAAGTTTGAAAGGCACTTATCCGGTGTTCCGGTGTTCAACTATACAAAGTAAACTGACCAAAGTAAACTGACCAAATATGCCTGGGCAGTAAATTACGATCGGGTCTACCCCACACAGAGTCTTTTAGTCTTTTAGTCAGTCCAAAAATACAGATAAATACGCGCGTCTTCAGTCTAGGCTCAGCATTTTATTCTAGTTGGTTGATTGCAGCACTCCCTTTCTGTAGATAACGCTCAAATACACAAACCGAAGGAAGGCTAGCAAAAGGCTGCAGCTGGGAGGGAGGAATTAAGGCTTGTAGCTCCCACTATCCCTAAACTTGCTCCCACAGGAGACAGTGGTGGCCACCAACTTGGATGGCTTTAAAAGAGGATTAGACAAATTCCTGAAGGATAAGGCTATTGATAGCTTCTAATAAAGATATCAGTAATACCAGGTGCTCTCAATCATGAATGGGGAGAGTGTTATTGTGCTCATATCCAGCTTGTGGGCTTCCCATAAGCATTTGGTTGGCCACTATGAGAAGAAGATGTTGGACTAGACAGGCCTTTGGTCTGATCCATCAGGCCAGGGCCGGTTCTAAAGGGCGGCCAAGTGGGGCACTGGCTCGAGGGCCCTTGGAGCTACAGAGGCCCCTGAGGGGCCCCTCAGGAGCCCCTCTGCTCCCCTTCTGTGATCTGCGGCAGGAGCCATGGATAGCAGGACAGGAGGAGCTTCCAAGCCACCCGCCATCCCCCCACTTCACCTACCTTTCTCTCTGCTGTTTTTTGCACTGCTCAGGGTTGCCATCAACCAAGATGGTGGCAGAGGCTTCAGCCCCTTACGGAAACCTTGTCCGCCATCTTGATTGATGGCAACCCTGTGCGCGCAGTGCTCGCTGCTGCAAAAAACAGCAGAGAAAGGTAGGTGAAGCAGGGGGATAGCAGGAGGATGGCAGGAGGCTCGGAAGCTCCTGTCCTGTGATCTGTGCTCCTGCCGCGGATTGCGGAAGGGGAGCGGAGGGGCCCAGGACAGGCTGGTGCCCAAGGGCCCTGGCATGCCTGGAGCCGGCCCTGCATCAGGGCAATTCTTTTAATGTGACACCTCCATTTGTGTGATGCTTCTACATTTGTAAATAAAGCAAATATTGCAAAATGCCAAAAGATTCTAGCGATCTCTCATTAAAAGGAAACCAAATCCGAGTAATATGTGGTACAGTGGCTAGAGTGTCTGACTAGGACTAGGAAGACCAGGGTTCAAATCCCCACACAGCCATGAGCCTATGGCGTGACCTTGGACCAGTCACTCTCCCTTATCTCACAGGGATGTTGCGAGGATAAAATGGAAAGAAGAACTATTCATGTTTTCTTAAGGTCCTTGGAGAAAAAGTGGATATAATCGTAAGAAATAATGTCTCACTGCTTGGTGAAATGGGAAGCAGACAACTTTTAGAGTTCAGGCAATACAAAATGAAATTGTTTTTATGTTACAGTGACATTCACATACGAATTCTGACAATCCCAGATGAATTTTGTTAATGTTCCCAAAGATCTCTCTTAAGCTAAGTACATACCACACATTGAAAGCACTTTTAAAGCACATTACTTTCTCCAAAGAATCCTGGGAACTGTAGCTTATCCTTCACAGAGCTACAATTCCCAGCATCCTACAGTTCCCAGGATCCTTTGGGGAAAGTCATGTACTTTAAATGTATGGTGTGTACATAGCCTTAGTTTTCATGGATTCAAAAGATTTATTGCAAAATGTTTACCTGCACTAAACTAAATGTTTCTCACACACACACATGTAGGCTCACCTGGTCCTGAACTTTGCCTTCCTAGTTCTAGAGCTCATTTGCAGATTTCTGTGCCTCTCTTCCTTTTGCTCCTCTTCCCTGCGATGGGAGAAGCTTCTGATTTCCATGATGGTCCTTTCCGAGAAATCTTACCTGCCATAAGAATAATATCAAGCATTCTAGGTTTCAAAAACAGCAACAAAGGCACACACAGTAAGGCATTCTCACCAACTAAAATTATGGAATATCTTTTTGACAGGGTGCACCTGGCGCCAACACTGTTATCTTTACAGTGCCAGGTCAAGACTTTCCTCTTCTCCCAGGCATTTTAGCATGTGTTTTAAATTGTTTTTTTAAAATGTTTTTAAATTTGTATATATGTATATTTGTTTTTAATTGTTGTAAACTGCCCAGAGAGCTTTGGCTATGGGGCGGTATACAAATGTAACAACAACAACAACAATAATAATAACTACAGAGGTAGGGCATTCCATTCTCTTAAAACAGGGGTGAAGAACCTTTTTCAGGCTGAGGGCCACATTCTCTTGCAGACAACTCACCAGGGGGCCTCATGTCAATGGTGGGCGGAGCCAGCAGCAAAAAGTGGGTGGAGCAATTGATGTGAGTCTTACCTTTGTACAGTAGACTACATTCCAGACGTGAAAAAATCACTGGTTTCTACTCTCTCTCTCTCTCTCTCTCTCTCTCTCTCTCTCTCTCTCTCTCTCTCTCTCGCACACACACACATACACATCCTACATGGAGGCAGAGTTGGATTGCTCTGCCCGCCTCAAACTGCTGGTTAGACAACCAGGGGTGTAGTGGTCCAGGTTCTAATGGGGGTCTTAGACCCCTTACTTTTTTCAGAGCAGGGTCCCAGCAGGGTCCCTATGTCTCCAGCATCCTATGAGACAATCAGCTTGAAAGGGGGAGTCTGTAAGCCACTGAGAAGTGTCTTCTAACATGCTTCCTTGTCCTTTCCTGCTGATCGGAGTCAATCAGAATGAAAGGAGGTGAGTCAGCCACTGAGAAGAATCTTCTCAGCAGCTAACACTCTCCCCTTTCATGTTTATTGGCTTCTAGGGATATCTGTTGTTGTGGCAGAAGGTTTAAAAAGGACCTCATTCTTAACCCAGCAGAAAGAAAGGGGGCGTGGCTGTGACTAACATGAAGAGATCTGCACTTCTGAATTTGCCACTACACTACTGCAGCCAACACAGTTGCTACATCTGTAAAGGGAAGCTCTCCTTTATTTATTTATTGTACTTACATAGCACCCCGTAGCCAAAGCTCTCTGGGTGGTTTACAGTAACCTTTGACTCATTGAACTTAAGTTTTTATTTGTTTTGTTCGGCATTCGGGTTTCACTGTGTCTCAAGTTACATTCGGAAGATGCATTTTCTATTTTAATTAGAACATCTGAGGCTAATACTTTTAATAAACTGTGTACCCTTGAATGCAAGTAACGGGTTTTAAAATAGCCCATGGGTTAAACTGTCGCAGTGAACACAAAATACTCAGACTTTAACAGGGCATGTGTTGCTATCACTCTTGCATTAATAAAGCTCAAGCAGGGGGCAAGATTTCATTTCCTATAGCTTAAGAGCCCCCAGCAAATGGAAAGACAGTGGTCTTCAATTCTGGGGCACGTGGGGGAGAATAACATTTAGCACTGTGAGACAGATACAAAGAAATTCGTATCCTTTATTATTAGAATTAGTCTTTGTTGTTGTTGTTATGTGCCTTCAAGTGGTTTACGACTTATGGCGACCCTATGAATCAGTGACCTCCAAGAGCATCTGTCATGAACCACTCTGTTAAGAAGCATCAATTGCTCCTCTATCCCAGAATCCTAGGTGTGTAACCTGATATCAGTAACACTTAGTGATATTTACTGAGCCTGCAGTCTCCATCTTGAAATAAAGGATGGGTGAGAAATTCAATTCAGTTCATATTTAAAGGTGAACCTACTTAATTCGCATTTTCCAAAACAATAAGCAAACTGAGACACAGCCGGTTTGCAATTCTTTGAATCTTGCAATGCATATGATGGGGTAAAGTATGCATATAAATGTACATGCTAGTGACAATAACATACAGAAGGGCATCGTATTAGGGGAATTGCTTGCAAAATTGTATCCATTAATCAAAACTACATACAGAAATGAGTTCATTGTGAGAAATTCACACTACAAATAATTTTCATGAGGATTTTTTAAACACAAAAATGTGCAAGGTGGTGCAGAAATGTGGAGAACTGAATTTAAGATTGGAAAAATGAGAAACGGAAAGAACATCTCTAGTCCTGTCTTCCCCCAAAGAATCCTGGGACGTGTAGTTTGTGACGGGTGCTGAGAGTTGTTAGGAAACCCCTCTTCCCCTCACAGAACTACAGTTCCCAAAGTAGTTTAACGGTCAATTCTTCTTTCCAGAGAATTCTGGGAACTGTAGCTCTGTGAGGGGAAAGGGGGTCTTCTAACATCTCTTAGTGCTTTTAGCAATGCTGGTCTATGATAATATACCAGGGGCCCCTAACCTTTCTGGGCTCAGGGGCACATTTGGTAATGTGAGAAACTGTTGTGGGCTCTACAGATACTTTCACTGAAGAAAAACTGTTGATTCTCAGAATGCCCTGCACAAAACAAACAACATGTACACACCCATCCACCCCAAAAACCAGATGATTTAAAAAGCAGGCATTAACCCCCCAAATAGGCAAACCCCACCCAAACCACCACCAAAAAGTGCCCAAAAACCTTAATTTTAAAAAATGGGAAGTGGCAGAGCCCTTAATTAGCACCAATTGGGAGGGTGTCTGAGGTGTCCATGGGCATAATTTTGGGGACTCATGAGCAAGTCCTGCTGACATACTCAGCGATAAACACCTTCATCTTGAAGGATTTGCTGTACGCATTGCTAGATGATTGAGCAGAGAACAAGGAGTCCTGAAGCTGAGAACACTAAGTCTGCTCCACTAGTTTGCAACAAGGATCACCCAGTGTCATGCCTCCGCCTACAGACAATCTCAGGGCTTTTTGTCAGCATCTCGCATGAGTTTTGTCTTTTGGCCAGAGAGAGGAGTAGGGTAGGGGGACAGGGTGAGAGGACACCAAATATATGCACGTACGTGGAGAGAAATGACAAGTGATCCCATCCACACCAAAGGATGGATGAATCTGTCAGTTTTGGTTTCTCACCATTTCTAATTTTTCCACCCTTTATTTCTCCACATTGCCACATGAGTTTGCAATTTTTTAAAGTCCTCATGAAAATTCATCAGCATTTTAGTGCAAATTTCCCATAATGTACACATTTTTGTATGCAATTTCCCCTAATAGGGACATTCTTTGCAAAGCAATCTTACCTGATGTAATGGATTTTTGCATGTTATTTTCATTTATATAATGAATTTCTATGCATGCTTTACCTTAGTGTATGCATTGCTGTGCACAACACTTGGCTGGAAAACTACATTGCAAAATTTGCAGAAGTGTGAATTTTGGTTGTGTTCCAGTTTACATATTTCAGAAATTGTGTATTAGCAGAATCAAATTTCTTTTCCACCCCATTCACATACAACGCTAAGCCAAATCATGGCTTCATGCAAATATTCACACTCCTGGAGAGGAGGTTTCAGCCACTCCTCTTCCTGTCATTCACTTTTGCTAAATACTCTAACTGGGGTTTGCTAATTGGGGGGGGAGATGGGAGAGACAGGGTGGTATAGTTGAGAACTTTCTGGGTTTTGAGATGGAAGTGCCAGCTTTGCAGAAGCCTTTCGGAAGGCATTAGGGTGGTTCAGACATAATCTCCAACCATGGTTTGGCGTGGCATTGCCCAACCATGGTCTGGTGAGTGAGCAGTGAGGAGTCTGAATTTTGTGCACTCTTCCCCACTGCTCCCACCCTCCTTTGTGCATCAAGATTAGGAATTTCCAGGCCCTGGTTGCAGCAAACCATTGCTTGCCATTTCATCTGATCAGAAAATTACAGTTTGCAAATGCCCTGTGAAGTGGGTTCAGAAACCAGGGTTAGTAATGCTGCCATAGTCTGGCTTTATGTCTGCAGCACCCCACTGCCTCACAGGGTGGTTTTAATTACAAATAATATACGATTTGTGAAATACGATAGAAATGATCAACAGCAATAATCTGGTTTGAGCTGAGTTTTTTCCCCTTGTCTAGAACACAGAAAAACTGTTTCTCTTCCATGCCAAATTAAAATTCTATTATCTTAGAAACAGAGCAAAGTCTTATTGTAAAATACAATGTAAGAACAGCAGCAATAACAAAAACCAGCCAGTCATGAAAGGATACAGAAGAGTTGCAAGCAATCTTTCAAGCAAGACACAAGTTGGGGAGTGGGGGGGGGCAGAAATCACGTACCTTCCTTGGAGGGGGAGAAATCTTCTGAATCCTGACTTTGTAAATTGCTACCCTGATGCGGAGAAAAGTCAGAGAGCAGATTGGCGATGGCGCTAGTCATGAAGAAGATAAAGGACAAAAGAAGGATGCCTTCCCCCTGCTTGATGGGACTAAGAATGACTGTCCCAGGAAGAATGTGTCCAAGGGTAAACTGCCCACCCTCACAGCCTTAAATATAGCATTATCTCATGTCATTTCAATGACAATGGAGAGAATTATCCAGGATTTATGATCCCCAAACAGCTCTCTGCACAGATACAGCAAGATCATTTTTCTAGGTCAGAAGTATTAATGGGCATTGTCAAAGCAGGACAAGGAAGAAAAGCCGTGGCCTGATTTCTGAGTCCCAGAATCTAGGGGCTTCTCCTGTTTGGGCTCTCACAGAGATATATTGGCACAGGTTTTATCTTGTGAGTAAATCCAGCCTGTGGTTTTGTGTGTATGCATTCCTTGCCCCATCCACACCACACATTTAAAGCATTATCATACTACTTTAAACAGTCATGGCTTTCCCCCAAAGAATCTTGGGAAGTGTAGTTTATTAAGGGTGTTGAGAGTCGTTGGGAAACCCCTATTCCCCTCATGAAATGGAAATGGACTGCCTTCAAGTGGATCCCAACTTATGGCAACCCTATGAATAGGGTTTTCACGGTAAGGGGTATTCAGAGGGGCTTTACCATTGCCTCCCTCTGAGGCTAGTCCTCCCCAGCTGGCTAGGGCCCGCTCAGCTTGCCACAGCTGCACAAGCCAGCCCCTTCCTTGTCCGCAACTGCCAGCTGGGGGGCAACTGGGCTCCTTGGGACCCCCACGGCTGCACAGGTGGCAGGGCACATAACCCCTGAGCCACTCACTGTGGGGGTCATCTTTAGCTGGCCCTTTACACCCAGGAGACACGAGTGGGGATTTGAACTCACAGACTCGGGACTCCCAGCCAGGCTCTCCTCCCCACTGTGCTATATCTCATAGAGCTACAGTTTCTAGAGTTCCCTAGAAAGGCGGGTTGACTGTTAAACCACTTATAGCCAGAGAGAGGGAGAATGTATGTGTTATTTCCACTCTGGGCTCCTCCAGACAACTTGTATATTGAGCATTCATCCTAATTGCTTGCACAATGCTTAAGTGGAAATCTGGTCTTCAATGAGCCCTCATTCTGATTTTATTGCAGGGTCTTCTTCTCAATGGCTGACTCATCTCCTTTCACTCTGACTGCCTCCAATCAGCAGGAAAGGACAAGGAGGTATGTTAGAAGACTCTTCTCAGTGGTTAACACACTCCCCTTTTTTGGAAAATGTGTATATTAGGCAAAATTGTATACAAAATTGCATGCAAGTTTGGATATATTAGAGAAATTCACACTCATGATGAATTTTCACAAGGTCGTTTTTAAAAGAAAACCGTGATGGAGAAATGTGGAGAACTGAACTTAAGAGTAGAAAAATCAAAAACGGAGAGAAACTGAAGTTGACACCGTTGTAAACCCTTCATGACTTGGTGTCAGAAGAGAAGCTTTAAGCCCACAAATGCCTAACAATTAAAATGGCATCATAAGCATTTGCCTTTCATAATGCAGTGACATGGCCTGGATGGAAAGAAAGATTTGCTTCCTAGAGTCCCTGATAATGCCTCATGTAAAGGTGTGTCCCCACGTGAACTTCCCAGGCTGCTATTCTGCTTCTGAATGTTAAATGAAAGAGTGAGAAAAAGCATAGGGGAAATAAACAGAAGGGCTGGGTTCGGCAGAGTTTTGTGCAGCATTAACCTGAGTGTAGACGGCTGGCCTCAGACTAGCAGCAGATACTCACACCGTTGTGTGATTATCTCAGTTTGCTGCATGGATCAGTTAAATTAGTGCAGGGCTGAGAGCTGTTGCCATCGTTTTTGGCAGGGGTGGAGAGCCTCAGGCATGGGGACCAAATGCGCCGCTCTCTCTTTGGAACGTGGGACTCTCCATAGATGAACCTTCCTGAATCCACACTTTCCGAAACAACATGAGAACCGAAACACAGCCATCCATGGAAATTCACATTTCTCCACATTTTGCAGGGCAGTTCCTCAGCGTTGCAAAGTGGGGAACCTTTTTGGCTCCACGGACCAGATCCTTATCAGGATTAGCCTGATTGGTAACAATGTGCTACCCTTTCAAGAGACCCAAAATCAGCTGCCCTGAGGCGGCCCCCTCGCTCTGCTTAATGGCAAGGCCAGACCTGGCAAGAAGTAATTTTAATTTCCCACAATTGAGTGCCTGATGTAGAATCACTCCAGGGAATTGTGGGAAATTAAAATGGCTGCCTGCTCCTGCTACAACACCCTAAAACTTGCTGGAGTGGTGGGCCCCAGTAGCTACCTCAGGGTGCCCGGGTGCTGGAGCTGGGCATGTCTGACAGGGCTGAGAGCAGTTGATACCATTTGCCTAAGAGAGTGGCTGCAGGAATATCTGATGGACTGGGGAAGTGACTTTGACACTTTTCCCCACACACCCCTCTCCAGGACCTGTCTTGCCACCACATCTTTAAGGTAAAGCAGAGCCAGCAGCCACAGCAGGTGAACAGCAGAGCCAGTTTCGTTGATACTGTTGAAAACACCCATATTATGAAGGCTCAATTCACTTTGATGGGTGGGCGACGTAGGGGCCATGAGCGGCCATGGCTTGCCCAAAACAGCCTCGAGAACTAAATGGAAGCCTGGCGGGCCAGGCTGGGCCTCCAGGCCAGAGGTTCCCCACCCCTGCTCTGTGCCATTCCCCTTCCCCAGGCTATGCCTCTCACCAGCTCTTCTCCGTGCTCTCCTCAAGCTTTTTCTGCTTGGCAGAAATGTGACCTTGAATCAATCAATCACTTTTATTGCTTTTAGCCGATGGCCATTGCAAATACAAATACATGAGGTACACAAAGTGATAAAAAAGTTAAAAATCCGGGTTAATGGCCAACAAATTAGGTATGACAATTGTCATTTAAATATTGAAAATGGGCAGCGCGCAATTTCTTCACTGCCAGGGCATACTTGGCGACTAAAGTAGTCACATGATTGCAATTATTGATTAAAAGCTCCACCGCTAGCTCCTGGGGACATTTGGGAGAGGTGGAATTAATAAATTGTGCCAGAAATTTCTGTCTGGGACCGTCGTATAGTGGGCAGTGTAACAAGTAGTGGATAATATCTTCGACAGTGTTACACCCTGCAATGCATTTCCGCTCTTCAGTAGGAATACCTTGATACCTCCCTGCTAAATAGGCAGAGGGCATCTGTTGGAATCTCAGTTCGGAAAATGTTCTGCGAAGAGAGGGATGTGTAAGAAGGTCCAAGTACCCTGATCTAGCATGATTTAGTTTAATTTGAGGGTACCAGATGGAAAAAGTGGCTAGTACGATAGATACCCAATCTTGGCCTATTGTGCGGTCGAAGACCCGACTCCTGTGGGCTTGTGGGCTAAAGTTCGAGAGCTCGCCGAATGAGATGTTGTATTGGGCCAACAATTCCTGGCTAGTACGGACCCATCCACTTTTGGGCAACTGCTCGAGCCAACAGAGTTTGGCGAGAGAGTTGTCAGGCATACGAATTATTCTGCGCCAGTATCTAAAAAAGGCTAAATCTATTCTAGCCGCAAGGGGAGGTAGACCAAGTTCTGCTCTAAGATGAGCTGCAGGGGTTTCCGAGGGAAGCCCTAAATTTTGCCTGTCTCATGAACTTGTTTTGTATGGGTTCTAACTCTTGCTTAGCAGATGCTCCCCAGAGTTCAGCCCCATAGAGTATGGAAGCCACTGCCTTGGCAACAAAAACCTTAAGCAATGGGGGACGCCTTGAATGGTGATGCCTCTTGCTTGCTAGGATGGGACGATGTGTGGGCGTGGCTGGAATGCACTGTGCAAAGGCAGAAGTCACACTTGTTGTTTCACCTGCTTTCGCCTGTGACCCTGCCCATTGCTGGCATGTGGTCCCCGGCAGTTCCCTGGAAGGGAGTGTGGCCCTGAGGCTGAAAAAGGTTCCCCACTCCTGAGTAGCATCATGGGAGGGGGGTTTCCAGCTACCCCATCACTCCCTGCCTTGGGAAGCCTTATAAGAAGCTGTTGCAGGAGATGGAATGAAAATTACATCATGGAGGGGTGTTTCTAGGACCAAGGCAAAATTGTCAAACTCTCTTCTTATTTTTGCTATTGCTAGGAAGGGTAACGTTGCCTGCCAATAGAGGCAATGTTGTTATATTTACACAGTAATACCTCGATTAACAGATCCTCCAGAGAAGAAGCTTCTTTTAACAAAGTCTTTTTTGAGTGTTGGTGGCTTTGGGGGGTCACACACTCTGACATAGTCAGAATGTGGCTCCTTGTCTACTGGATTGCAGCTGCTGCAGGCAGCTCTCTCATGTGTGGCTGGAATGATGCTCCTTGCCAGGTGGTGTAGGTGCCTCTGCAGTAAACAGTGTTTTAGGTACCCTGGAAGCGCTGTTTACTGCAGACGTGTCTGCTCGAGTGTAGGGGAGGATGGCAGAGAGAGAGAGAACAAGCGCAGGGTGGTGGCAGCCGCTTGCCTGCCTAGTCGAGCGTATGGAGACGAGAACTGTGCTCAAAGCTTTAGACTGCTGTAGCAAGATGCTACATGATAAAAGAAAAAAAGGCAAGGCAGGCATCCCTAGATGCAATTTGGAAGAAGCCTTCATGGTTTGTAGGCGAGGCTTACCTGACCTGCTTGTTTCCTTTCAGACATGCATATTGTTAGTTTTGCATAAAAAGTTTGCTGAAATACCCTGAACTGCTCTTCTTTTTTGTGGTGCAGGAACCTATCCCTACTCTTTCCATGTTATTCCTACCGCTGGTACCAAAGTTTCTACGAAATAAGTAATGTCCAGGAACGCATCTACTTCGTTAACTGAGGTATTACTGTAGTATTGAAAAGTTTTGTTTGCTGTTATGTGACTGTTTTATCATTTTTGTGGTTATGAAATTGTTCTTGCAATTGTTGATGTTGAGATGTATTGCTGCTCACTTTGTTGTAAGCTGCTTTGAGCACTTTTTTTATGGAAAGGTGGCATAAATACAAAACGATTTATGATGATGATCATGATTTATGGGGATCAGGAACACACAAGCCCCAACAACGCATATGGAGCTCTGTAACATATTATTAGCAGCAGGCAAGAATTTTCCGCATCTTCCATAAGCGTTGATGGAAGTTCTTACCCCTTTTGCTATGTGGTGTCCCCACTGACAGCTCTGTGTCTCTGGTTTCCATTTCAAAATGCAAGCTGGCACAGACGATGCCGTGGCATTTCATTCCTGGCTGAGTGGTATCACCTGGCCTATTGCTGACATGATTTCTGGGCAATTGCCCAGAAAAGCATCCCACATCAAGAGCCTGGAATGCGGCTGTCGGCAGGGCAGTGTGCACCCTTTAAAGCCCTGCGTTCTATGGAAAGAGCAAATCAACAGGTGGCTGGGCTGTTGGCAACATCTGAGCTGCTTACCCGGAGTCGGGAGAGGAGGAAACGGTATGCCGCTGATGCCACGAAACATTTCCTCACAGTTTCAGGTGGCACACGCCTCTGACTTTAGAGTAATGTGACCTCTTAGTGTACCTTTGGACAAAGCTGGCTCTGGTCAACACCCAAGTGTAATCCTTAAATGATGTTCTTTCTGTGGAAGCCCCTCACATTTTATATACTCAGCACTTTACATCAGAGGTGGGGGACTTGTAGCCTTCCAGATGTTGTTCGACTCCAGGTCCCATCAGCCTCAGCCAGTGTGGCCAATGGTCAGGGATGATGGGAGTTGTGGTCCAGCTATAACTGGAGGGACACAACTTACCCACCCTTGGTTTCCACTCCGCTTTTTCAAAATCATAGAACAGGAGAAGGGCCCTATAAGGCCATCAAGTCCAATTCTCTGCTCAATGCAGGAATCCAACTTACAGCATCCCCGAGAGGTGGCTGTCCAGCTGCCTCTTGAATGCCTCCAGTGTTGGAGAGCCCACCACTTCCCTAGGTCATGGATTCCGTTGTCATATTGCTCTAACAGGAAGTTTTTCCTGATGTTCAGCTGAAATCTGCCTTCCTGTAACTTGAGCCCATTATTCCATATCCTGTGCTCTGGGACGACTGAGAAGAGATCCTGGCCCTGTTTATATAACTTACAGGGTTATAAACAATGAACAGAAAACACAGAAAGGGTAGCCATCCTGGGCTCCTACCAGGAGGAAGGGAGGGATATAAATCGAATAAATAAATAAATAAATCCAGTCATGGAAGAACTTGACACCCAAAAAGTAGCAAATGGAAGGTGAATCATCGTCCCAAAGTGGATCTCCATTAGGGATGGAAGACAATTTTGACTCAGTTCGCGTTTCAAGCCAAATCTATCAAATTTGCGCTCTCCAAAACAAAGTAAGAACTGAAACACAGACATTCTTTGGAATTCACGTTTGCAATGCAGTTCACCAACAACTGTTTACAAAAATGCACGTTAGGGAAAAGTGCACATCAAAAAAATGAAAATATGAGTGAAAAAACATGCAAAAATGCATGACGTTATGAGAAATGGCTTTCCAAACTGTGTACATTAGTCAAAACTAAAACATTCGTGCTAAAATGCTTGAGAATTTTCATGAGGATTTTTTAAGAGCAAAATTTGCGAATTGCTACGTAAATGTGGAGAACTGAATTTAAGATTGGGAAAATGAGAAACTGAGAGGACCAAAATGGACAGATCTTTCCATCCCTCATCTCCCTAAATGGCCGTGTGAACTGGGAGGATGGCACCTCAGATCATGAGCATAAATAAATTGAATGAAAGGAAACCATGCAAGTTCAAATTTGTTTTTCTTAGCTCGACCTTGTGCTTTTCTGATCTGTGCAGTTAGCTTGGTTCTCATATTGTTTTGGAAAGGGCAAGGTTGATAGAATTATCTTTAAATGTAAACAAAATTAAATTACTCCTCTGTCCCTAGTGAGGAGCAAATGGAACTAGGGGGTGGCTATAAGGACCACCTCCTGAAACATCACTACATATGTGATAAACTGCCCATCACCTCCAAATAAGAGCCCTGATAAGCTTCTATACCAGCAATGACAGTGTTGTATAAAGGATAATTTGTGTGGATGTATAACGGCGAGGGTTCTCATAACTAGGGATGGATGAGCAGGGGTGTCGCTGTCCAGGATCCCAGGGGGGTCTTAGATACCTTACTTTTTTGGGACCCAGATCCCCGCGGGGTCCCTGTGTCTCCAGCATCCTACAAGCCAATCAGCCTGAAAGGAGAGTGCGTTAGCCACGGAGAAGCGTCCCAATGAGCGCTGATCGTAAGCAACCCTTGATTAGTTCCAACTTCAAAAAACCAAAGCAAGTGGTGGAGAGGGAGAATTCTGTAATTGCCGAAGACAGTGAATCTTGATGATAGCATCCCATCTACATCATCAAGTAATGTGGTAGCAGCAGGAGATAAATGTGTAGGCACTGAATTCAGCAATTCCAGCACTATCTCTGGCAGTGAGAAAGGGCAGTCAAATGGTGACAATGACAGAGAAGCAAAAAAGCAGTATTCAAGCCTGGCCAGATTATTCAATAATCTTAGAAGTTTATATAATTTTAGAAGAGAGTGTAACTGTGACTATCATGAAGGGACCCAGCACTTTTGAATTTGCCATTACGCTACTGTGGATAAGGAATCTGCCACATTCAGATTCCAAAACGGATTCCCCTGATCCAATCTGTGTGGATCTTGACCTGGATCAGATCAATGGTCTGCTTCAGAATCTGCAGTCCAGTGGATTCCATTGTGAGGTGGGAAGACACTGGGGGCAGCCATGCTTTTCCTATACAATTCCCCCTAAGAGCAATGGAAAGGCATCAAGTCCTTTCAGTCCCAGGGAGACTTGGTGTATGTGTGTTCAAAGCATGCAGTGGTAAGAAGCTATGAGCAGTAGATGCTCAGACTGTGGGCAGCCGGATCCCCTATTTTAGAAGTTTTAAAGGAAAAATGGAGGGTGATAGCACACAACCCTTGGACTGCCTCGAAGGTACTTTTGTGTAGGTGTGTATTGTGTGTTTCTGGATTGATTTATAAGGATTTCCCATTAAAAATCCACCAGGAAATTGGACTGGATGGCCTAAATCCTCTGATCAATGGGTCTGTGCATCCCATGAAAGACCAAAACTGGAATAAAGACCATTTCGGACTGGTTCATATTATATATTTAAAGCACATTTAACCCACGATTAAAGTACATGACTCCCTTCCCCCCAAATCTTGGGAACTCTAGTTTGTTAAGGGGCTGGAAATGGTAGCTCTGTGAACAGTAAACTACAGTTCCCAGGATTCTTTGGTGAAAGCCATGTGCTTTCAGTGTGCTTTAAAGGTGCTGCATGGATGTGACCTACCACCTTTTACTAGAGATTTGTGGAACAACGAGCATTTAGCTTTACACACTGTTTTAGGGCATGGGTCACCAACATGGTGCCTGTGGGCCAGAGCTTGAAATTAATTAATTAGGAAAAACGAATTACTTATAATTGATTACTTTTTTGAGGAATGAGTGGGTAATTTCTTTACATGTTGATTATAATAGAACGACAGGGCCGGTTCTAAAGGATGGCCAGGTGGGGCACTGGCTGAGGGCCCCTGGAGCTACAGGGGGACCCTCAGCAGCCCCTCCACTCCCCATCCACAATCCGCGGTGATCCACAGCCCCCCACCCCCCTACCTACCTGTCTCCTGTCTTTTAGCATTGCCCTTAATGAAGCGGTGGCCGCGGTTTCCCTAAAGTACTGAAGCCCCTGCCGCCATCTTAGCTGATGGCAGAGATGCACGTGCATAGCACACATGCTTGCCATCAACAAAGATGGCGGCAGAGGCTTCATTCCCTTAGGGAAACTGCAGCCGCCTTCTTTGTAAATGGCAATGGTAAAAGACAGGAGACAGGTAGGTGGGGCGTGGGGGGGCTGTGGGCACACACACGCCGGGGGCCAGGGCAAGCTGATACCCAAGGGCCCCGGCATGCCTGGAGCCGACCCTGTAAACGAGGAGTAATTTTATTACTTTAGAGGTACTGTGTTCAATAATTGTAATATTTCCAGCATTACTTTTGGGCATTACTTGGGGAACATGGGAATTCTTCTGCTCCTCTGATTTGTGGATGAAAATCATTGCTTCAAACTGGGCTTCTGCGCAGCATCGCTCTTCCCTCGTGCTCTGTGGATGTTTAGGGGGCGATGATGGAGGAGGTGGAAAGTGAGACGGGGGTGGAATGGAGAGAGAAAAATGTTTAAAAATGGATAGTGGTGGAGAAGAATGAAGTGGAGGGAGAAAGGTGCAGGAGGGCAAGGATGAAGATGAAAGAGGCAGCAGTGGAATGGAGATGAAGGACTGTGGAGATAAGAGACGATGACGTGTGTGTGTTAACACTGTGTTTGCACTTGGCACGTGAAGCCGCCCTCCCTGGCTACTTTGCTGCATTTGCAGTGTTTTAACTTTTTTGCACCCCAGAAAAAACGTTTGCTTGGGAGGATGTGCCTTAGTTGGTGGCAGGGCAGGGGCCTGAAGGTGGTTGAGTAAGAGAGACACTTGCTGAGAGTGTCTGTGTGTAGGTTTGCACATGGTCTGGCACGCAAAGCTCTGAGTGGTGTCCTCTGCCTCCCTCCCCACCTCCCTTACCAGCAGGGAGACCACCACTGCTATTTTATGGATTAAAAATAAATTTTTACTACGTTCTGTGTGTGTGTGTTTATTTTTCAGGTTGTTTCAGGCTATTTAGGTGTGCAGCAGCCAAGGCCAGCATCTTATAGGTATCTGGTTTTTTTAAAAAAGTAAGGCAACTGTAATTGTAGTGGTTACTTTGGAGTAACGGCAAAGTAATCAATTCCTTCCAGAACAATTGTAATTGTAATGGCAATTTATTACGTTTTGGGACCATGTAACAGTAACTGTAATTTATTCCTTTTTCAAAGTAATCTTCAAGGTTCTGCTGTGGATACACATGTGCCTGCAGAGGCCATCCCCGGTGGCTCCAGGATCCCGTTCTCTCCCTCTCCCATATTAGGCTGCTTGACTGAAGTCTTCTATTGTAGCTAATAATAGTTTTTTTTCAAACCTAGTTGCTGGTTGTGGGACGCCCACAACTCTTTACTAATTTGCAAGTGTAGCCATGGGCTCCAAACATTTAGTAGCCTCTGCTTTAGGGGATGTCATTGATGTGATGGATTTTCTTCTCAGGAGTGGCCCCATGGTTTCGGGAAATGTTCTTCCAAAGAACACAAAATATGTGTTCTTTTATGAGGCTGCAGGAAAACCTAGCCCTAGCAGAACTCAGCGCTTTTCTTCACAATAACTGACTCATGCGTAATGGGGCATGTTTTATGCCCTATAGGAGCTCCCATATCTCTGCATCTCATAGATCATAAAGCATGCCCCAGCAAGCTGTGGAGGCCTACCCAACCCCCGGAGATATTTTTCAACCACATTTTCCTGAATGTTCATATTTTATAGCCCTCTCTTCCTGGCAGCAATGTATTAACAGAAACTGTACACCAGGATTTATTTATTTGCCATTTGTTAAATTTGGATCCCATCTTTCCACCAAGTAGTGTTCAAGGCAGCTAACGCACAGCAATAAACAAACAGTAATAAAAGTAAAATTCAAAATAATAATTAAAACAACAACATAAAAACAAGACAGATAAAACTTGTGGCTAAAATCTATAAAACAGCAGCCAGTTGAACAAATTACAACAAAGCATCCACACCAACAAATCAGTGCCAAGGTCTGTCTGAAGATAAACAACTTGACAGAGCTTGGAAAAGTTACTTTTTTGAACTACAACTCCCATCAGCCCCAGCCAGCATGTGCTGATGGGAGTTGTAGTTCAAAAAAGTAACTTTCCCAAGCTCTGCATCTTGACTGCTGGCAGCAGATGACCAGAGTGGGAGCTAGATGGGCCTCTCTGCGAGGAGTTCCAGAGCCTGGGAGCAGCCACGGAGAGGACCTCTCTTGAGTTGGGATAATGGGGGGGGGGATTCAATTCAGTTTGATTTTAAAGGCAAACCAATCTAATTTGCACCTTCCCAAACAATATTGTGAACCGAAAAACAGCCATCCTTCAGAATTCACACTTCTCCAAATGTTGCAAAGCAGTCCTCCCACCAAACAACGTGTTTGAAAATGCATATTCTAGGGGAAACTATGCATAAGAACCCATGTGTTAGTTAGCATACAAAAATGCATTATATGAGGGGAAATTGCTTTGCAAAAATATGTATGTTAGTCAAAACCTCTGGCCTCTGGCAATTTATTAATAATGCTTTCCTTATTTCCACAGTTGTGTTTGGACCTGGTTGCTTGGTTCAGCTCATCTTGCAGACTCAAGTTCACTGTGACATTTGGAACACTGACAATTCCCCAAAGGGTATGGGCTATTCTAGTCTTTAGATACAATTGTAAGCTTTTTGTAGACTGAAAATAAGTTAGATGAAGAATAAAAATATTTATTAATAAAGATTACACATATTCAGGACTGGTGGTTTGTCTGTGTCCTCAGGGGTAGATTTTGCCACCTGTCATCATGACGATTCTGTTGGATTGGGTTGCCAGAGTAGATCTGCTCAGCACAGTGTTATATCCATGCTACAATGCTAAACCAGTTTTAAACTGGTTTATGATCCCCCATTGCAAAGAATCTTGGAAATTTGAAAGAGTTGAGGAGAGAGTTGCCAATCTCTCTGCTTCTTTTACTCCTGTGCCTTTAAGACAAGGGCCACCAATTTTGAGGGGCCAGTGGGCACATTTTGAATTTTGAGGAAAGTGTTGTGTGTACCAGTCACAAAATGGCTGCCTTTGGGGGGTGGCATAACACAAAATGGCTCACATGTAAAAGAACAGAAAAAGAGACAGGATCACAAAATAGTGGAGGCATGCACCCTCATCAGTTGCCCCATCGATGGGGAAAAGGCACCTACATCAGCCACTCCCGTGCTCACTCACAGAGAGAAGCTCTTTGCACCTCTCATTTGTTCAGAACGGGAGAAAGGGTGTGTAGCCTTGGCATCCAACGAAATGTGAGCATGTTTAAAAGGGCTTCTTCAATGTAGGAGACACCAAGCCAGTGCAAACAGGAACTGAGCAAGGAGAGCAAACACTCTCGTGCAGAGCTTGGAAAAGTTACTTTTTTGAGCTACAACTCCCATCAGCCCAATCCAGTGGCCATGCTGGCCGGGGCTGATGGGAGTTGTAGTTCAAAAAAAGTAACTTTTCCAAGCTCTCCTCTTGTGTGCACTGTGGATTTCTGGCACTGTTCATGGGTACCATAGGAGGTACTGGCACCTCCACTGGGTCTCAAGGGTGCCACATTGGTGATGCATGCTGACATGCCAGGAATAGCTTCACCCACTGGTTTGCAGACAAAGCCACTATTAACACAACAGTTAACAGGCCAATCTGCATGCTTTCCCCCCCGATCAGCTGCTGTCAACTCAAGTTGGGGGTATCTACTACAACATAAGCCCAGCATAGCCAGGCTGGATAACCAGCCAGAGAGGTACAGGATCACATGATGGGAAAAATCATGCTGGCGGTACCCACTCTGTGGGCATGGTATGAACCAACCATATGAATCCATATTGTGTGTCTGTGGTTTTTTTCTTTAATGGATCAAAGTGCGATTCCCAAGGAGGGATCAGAAACAGCTGGGAAAGGGTGTCTCCTTTCAACATTATTTTGGAGGGAGATGTTTGTGCATCCCACATGTTCTGACCTCCTCCCCAGCTCTTGGATCCATTAACCACTAATGAGCCACTGCATTTCCTTCTGGTTCTTGATCCCACTGCAACTTCAGCTCCAAGTCTCTAAACAGGCCTGTGAAAAGTCCATTATTCTGAGCAGAGTCTAAGGTATCTGGGTTTGTATCAAGGGATCCTGGATCATTTTTCAATCCCTGCCTCGCTTGAGTTATACAGTCTGTCGTTTGGAATCCTAAAGGTTGCCACTGGTTGTCTGTCCAGGCTAATGAATGCCAGGCTGTCCACTGCCCCGGATTGTGATCTTGAGTGTGGCTGCTGCAGGCAGGATGTGAAAATAAGGAGGGTGGCGGGGTTGACAAAACAGCGCCACCTTCTGACATGGCATTTTGGTCATTTTCCAGCACTGATGGTAATAATTCCGCAGGGTGCTTTCTGTAGCTTCCTGTCCTTTCACCTGATCTGGCAGGTACCCTCTCTTCCAGAAGGGATGGAAGTGGCTGTAGCACATCCTGCGTATCTTCCTGAAGTAGCATCCCCTCTGCATTTCCCAGGACAAACGCTGGCAGCACCTGTTGCGGATTCTTTTCCCATAGTTCTCTTTTGATCTGTTCTGGTTTCTGCACTTTATAATGTTTGTTGCTTAAGGAGCCCTCAACTAAAGAATCAAGCTTCATCGCTTGTTTTGCTGGAGAATTTGCCTTGTTGGTGCCTTCAAAACATATCCCGTAGGTTAATGTAGAGGGACTGTCACCTAGTGTGCACGGTGGATTCTTCTGGACCACCTGTGGGGTATAACCCACAGGAAGGTCACCTGCTCCACTTGCAGGCTGAGCTATGGTTTGGAATGATGGTGCTTTGGCCTGTTGCTGGTAAACTGTTTCTGTCAGGCTGAATAATTCCTGGTGCTCCAGCGCTCCCAGAAGATGCTGACTAATTTGTGCTGGTTGCTTCTCTGGAACAAGTTGGGTAGGCTTGCACAAATCATAAGGGGTCAGAATTTGCTCTACGTTCAGTACGAGAGGTTGGAAGCGTGAAATATCCTTGAAATCCTATCAGGGAAGAAGGATTAAAATAAGTCGCCAGCTGTGAGTGTCATTATAGATATAGGCAACGAAAGAGATTGTGTAGCATAGTGGCTGACAGACTGTGAGGCCCCCTCTGCACTGTACATTTAAAACAGTATCATACCGCTTTCAACAATCACGGCTTCCCCCAAAGAATCCGGGGGAACTGTAGTCTGGTGGGCTGAGAGTTGTTAGGAGACCCCTATTCCCCTCACAGGTCTAGAATTTCCAAAGTTCCCTGGGAAGAGGGATTGACTAGTCTGGGAACTGTAGGTCTGTGTGGGGAACAGGGGCTTCCTAGCAACCCTCAGCACCCTTCACAAACAACACTTCCCAGGATTCTTTGGGGGAAGCCAGGACTGTTTAAAGTGGTATGATGCAGCTTTAAATGTATAGTGCAGATGGAGTCTTAGTAGCGAAGCAGAAAGTCCCCAGTCCAGATCTTGCCTCTGCCATTAACTCTCCAGAGCCCCTTAAGCGACCCCTTTCACTCTCTGCCTCAGCATTTGCATGCAGAAGGGAGGCTCATAAGTACAGAAGACGATGCTGCCTTGTACTGAGTCCGACCACAGGTCCATTGTGCTCAGTATTGTCTGCACACTGACTGGCAGCAGCTCGCCAGGGTTTCAGGCTCCACAGGCAGAGGCAAGATGCTTCCAAATACCAGTTTCTGGAAACCACAGGAGGGGAGAGTGCTCATTGCACTCAGGTCCTGCTTGCGGGTTTCCCATAGGCAACTGGCTGGCCACTGTGAGAACAGGATGCTGGACTAGATGGGCCACTGGCCTGATCCAGCAGACTCTCCTTTTTTTTAGGTTGGAGCCTTTTCCAACCCTACCTTGAGATGCCGGGGACTGAACCTGAGACCTTCTGAAGGCAAATCAGATGTTCTAGCACCAAGCTACGGCCCTTCCCCAAGGGGAGAGCTTGGAAAAGTTACTTTTTTGAACTACAACTCCCATCAGCCCCAGCCAGCATGGCCACTGGATTGGGCTGATGGGAGTTGTAGTTCAAAAAAGTAACTTTTCCAAGCTCTGCCCAAGGATAAGAGGCCTTTCACTCAGGGGTGAGAACCAACCTTACCATCTGGAACCTTAGGGTGAACCTAGGGGAGGGGAGAAAGTTACTTACCCCCTTTCATAACGGGCTTTGGAGAAGAAGTAGGGATCTCTCTCTCCAAAGCAAAATGTGACAGATTCCATCCCTCCCCTGAGTTCTCTGTGTATGCCAGAGGACATGGGGGATGGGAGAGATTGATGGTGACCACACCAATCATGGATGGCTACTAAGCCAAGCCAAAATATGGGGCAGCTAGTTAGTGGGCAGCTAGAATTGCCATTTTTTAAAAAACAAGAGTCATAGTCTTGCCAAGGCTTGCCTCTTGCAAAGGCATTTCTGAACAAGAAATCAAACCACAAAATACCCTCAGTGCTGCAATTTCTCCTGACATCCTTATGAAGGTGGTGGGGGAAAAATAGGCGCTAGAGCATTCTTGTTGCCCTTCAGCTGCTGTTCTTTTAAGTATGAACAATGCCCTGCAACTGAAAGTCCTGCCCTTTTGTTGTTGTTGTTTTTTAAAAAAACCAACCACCTTCCATAAGAGTCTGAAAGGTACATACCAAAGCCGTGGGTTGCTGTGCAGTGTGCTGTTTCATATACTTGTAAATGAAGTAATATATTGTTCCAAAGATCAACACTGTCATAAATAGAGCTATCCCAAACACATAGGGCATCCAGCTGTTGTCTGTGGGGAGACGCAAAAACATCCTTAAAAACAAAACATCTTTAAAAACATTAAAAAAAGCTTTAAAAACGTATTAAAAAGCAGTTCCAACACGGATGCAGACTGGGATAAGATATCTACTTAAAAGGCTTGTTGAAAGAGGAAGGTCTTCAGTAAGTGCTGAAAAGATAACAGAGATGGCACCTGGCTAATATTTAAGGGGAGGGAATTCCAAAGGGTCGGTGCCTCTACACTAAAGGTCCACTTCCTATGTTGTACGGAACAGAGCTCCTGATTAGGTAGTATCTGCAGGAGACCCTCACCTGTAGAGCGTAGTGATTGACTGGGTATATAAGGATATAATATTTCTCTCTGTGCACATTAGCCTCTCTCATTAGAACCCAGGCCACCGGGGGCAGAAATAGGAGCAGTTTTGCAATGGTGTCCCCAAGTGGAACACTTTCTTCCAGGAATGAATGGCACCTTATAAGACGGGGGAAAGGAACAGGGGCATGCTTGGTATGAAGCCTAACCTGCTTCCTGCTCCTGGGGTTCCTAGTTTTCCAGGAAGGAACACAGTCTGTCTTTTCTTCCACCATTCTCGCTGGTTGTAGCCTGTTGAATTTGTCCCTTAGAATGTAACAAACACCACCGAGGAAGAATCAGGGTGCTGTCAGACTGCCATGATTTTGCTGGTGGGATTCAACTGCGTGCTGGCAACTTCAGGCTGTGCAACTGAAGTGGATTGGGTGCTCTTGTGCAAAAAAACCCCAAAAGCAAGGAGGGTGATGCACTGGAAAGCGTGGGATCACAATTGCTTGTCACAACTCCAGAGTTTACATTATACTTACACTTCTGAACTTCATGTTAATAGTGCATGAGTGTTATTTAATTTTGAGAACTGTATTATGTTTTATTGATGTATTATGTTTGTGTTTTTTGTAAGCCGCCTTGAGGGCCTTTGGGCCATAAGGCGGGGTATAAATTTAATAAATAAATAAAAAATAAATAAAACTCCATATAACCTCCCAGACTGATCAGAACGAATGCTCAGGAAACAGCTGGATTCAGAAAATCTCCTCCCATACTTTGTGCAAACAAATCAGTTAAATAAACAGGTCATCTGACTGGAAGTGACCCTAATCAGTTCCTGGCTTTTGTCTCTTTGTCACACACTAGTACAACCAAAACACTGACCCCAGAGCAGGCCTACAGAGATAGGTAGTGTTAGAATGGGACAAAGAGATAGAAGTTGGGTCATGCAGAGCTTGGAAAAGTTACTTTTTTGAACTACAACTCCCATCAGCCCCAGCCAGCATGGCCACTGGATTGGACTGATGGGAGTTGTAGTTCAAAAAAATAACTTTTCCAAGCTCTGGCCTGGACTCACCCGGGACCTGATATATGGCCCAGCAGGGGCAGAGGGTGAGCAGAATGCTTCATGCTATTAAGGTGGTGGCACGCCAAAAGGATGGTGTGGCTCAGCTGCACCAGTACAAGTTGGGGGGGATGGGACAGGATGCCCCTGCAGGAGCCAATCAGAACGCTGCTTGGCTCCTGTGAAGGTGGGACTTGTGAGTGGACCAAAAGGAGAACCATTGGCCCTCGTTGGGTCCACTCGCAGGCTATTTGAACAAGCCCACCCCATCCTCCTCAGCTACTTGGTCTCTGGAGATAGGTTGCATTAGAGTTGCATTAGAGTGCGACAAAGACAGGAAAGCTGTTATTACATTTATATCCTACTCTTCCTCCCTTGCCCTCACAATCTTCCAAAAAACCCTGTAATATAGGTTAGCCTGAGAGGTAGTAATGTGGGTTTCCCAGAAAATTTTGAACTAGAAAAATGTCTGGGAAAATGTCTGGAAAAATGTCTGTTACAAATTAGGATAATTTGCATCAAAAAATTTTCAAATTAGGAAATTTCCTGATGCCCTAAAGAGTAATCTAATTTGGCATGTTTCTTTGTTTCTTTTTTCTTTTATTTAGTAAACTAAGCTTAAAAAAGGAACCCATGTTAATTGTTTGTCCCAATGTATGTCAAGTATTTGACCTGAAGTATTTGAGGAAGAAAATTAAAGCACATTTTAAGGGGATTTAAATGTTATATTATGTAGAAATCTTAATTGAGATACATATAAATATTTAAAGACAATAGCACATCCTTACAGTGTTTAAATTTACGGAGAAAAAGAAATGCACTGCAATTTTTAACTAATACATTTTAGCAACCCAAGGAGCCGTGCATGAGACAGTGAGTCACATATTTGTTAGGGTTAATTACTTGAGAAACATTAATTACAACTTTGAAACTGCCAGGCTTTCCTAACATTGTATTTGCAATTGGCATCCAGTTATTGTTACGAATGAACATATGTAAAAAATCTTCAGGGGAAAAAAGCACTGGAAAATCCCACTGCTGAGAAGGAATAGAGGAACCTTTGACCCTCCTGATGATGCTGAACTACAACTTCCATCATCTCTGGCCATTGGCCATGCTTGCGGGGCTGATGAGAGTTGTAGCTCAGCAACATCTGGAGCAGCCTTTCCCAACCGTTGAGTCCCCAGATGCTGCTGGACTACAATTCCCATCATTCCTGACCATTGGCCATGCTGGTTGGGGCTGATGGGAGTTGTAGTCCAACAATATCTGGGGACCCAAAGGTTGGGAAAGCTGATCTGGAGGGACAAAGGTTCCCAGACCTGTACTAGAGAGACTGCCCCAAGGTCACTGAGGGAGTGTCATGGCTGAGGTGGTGGTAGATTTGGACCTAGGTCTCCCCAGTCCTATGCTGACACTCCAGAGCTTGGAAAAGTTACTTTTTTGAACTACAACTCCCATCAGCCCCAGCCAGCATGGTCACTAGATTGGGCTGATGGGAGTTGTAGTTCAAAAAAGTAACTTTTCCAAGCTCAGTGACACTCTAACCCAGAGCTTGAAAAAGTTACTTTTTTGAACTACAACTCCCACCAGCCCAATCCAGTGGCCATGCTGGCTGGGGCTTATGGGAATTGTAGTTCAAAAAAGTAACTTTTCCAAGCTCTGCTCTAACCACTGCACCACATGTGATGGTAATATTTGATGCAGGTGGAACAGAAAAAGCAACCCAGCAGACAAAGCCAAAGGGACAGAAAATATGCCTCTAGCTCTTATGCTGTCTGAACTTCTACACAGACCTGCAGGATTATTACTTACTAGCAAATCCATCTTGCATTTGGCCCATCCAGTCCTGCATCCTGTTGGCACAGTGGCTAACCAGATGTCCCAATGGGAAGCCCGTGTGCCAAATCTGAGCACAAGAGCACTCCGCCCATTTGTGATTACCAGCAACTGGCACTCAGAGGCACATTGACTCAGATGGTGGAGCTGCAACATAACCAGCCATCATGGCTAGCAGCCAACTCTCACTTGGATGGTTGGATTAAATTTGGGTGAAGACAGATGCAATGTCTTCAGAGTAAATGAGGCAACGTAGCTCTTAGAAAACAAAATATGTTTTTTTCTGCTTTGGGACAAGCAGTAACCTTGGTACTAAAGGTTTTCAGCATGGTGAAGTTTGACTGGCAAAATCCAACTGTAGGGGACACCCCTTGACTAATGCCTTTTGGTTAGCACTTGTGTGTCATCACCAGACCAGCCCTGGTCCCTCAAGCATTTTTTCACCTTTTAAAAAAAGAATTTGTGGCTTCCTTGGCATTCAGGTGCAGGGTGCACTCACATCCATAAAAATGTATAAGCCTGTGTCAAAACAAAACAGACCTGGCTCATTTGTGGGAGGCAAGTCTACAGATTGTTTTAGAAGTTCACATCTTGGTATGCCGCAGTTGTTATGCAAGTGGGCCAACTGGGTTCACACTCTGTGTAAATTACCTGCTGTGACTGCTTTGTCTCTGTGGAGCATTTCTACTTTGATTTTTAAAAATGGCAGTATTTAAGAGCAGATAGCAGTTTATAATAAGATTTTCACCTGGCAAAGTCGTCACCTGAAACACATTGGGTTCACTGATTTTGTCTAAATATCTGATGTGTATTGTTCCATTATATTCGGTGTTGGGATCCAGGTCAGAGATTTCAAATTCTTTGTTATTCTCAATCTTTAACCACTATATTTAGGAGAGAGAGAGAGAGATTTGTATTTTTAAAATGCAAAGGGATACTTTGTGTAATCAACTTCCAAAACTCAACTGAGGGTCAAACTGTATGCTGGATTTAACATATAGCATGCACTACTTCTTTTTTCCCTTCATTAATTAGAGCTCCTGCGGCCCTCATTGCACCAAGCAGATCAAGAACTTTGCAGGGCAACAAGCTTCCCAAAACCCACCTCTCCATATACTGTGCTGAGAATAACAATCTCATAATTAATCTGCACCTCTGATTAATTAAGGCAAAACAGAAGACATAGCTGTATGCTACACACTAAGCATAACGTGAAGCTTGGCCCTGATAGTTCACCGAGCAAGTGTGTATCCAGATGAACTGTGTATAGCTATAAACTGAAGAGTTTTATGGCTTCACATATGTGGACATTTTGAGGGCTATCCAGAATTTCATAATGGCTCTTCTGTACTAGGGATGGACAAATCTATCAATCCTGGTTTCCGTTTCTAATTTTTCCAGTCTGAAGTTCAGCTCTCTATACTTCCACATCAGTTTGCAATCAAAAAAAAAGTTCACATGAAAATTCATTAGCATTTTAGTTTGATTTTCTACTATCCACGTTTTTATCCAGTTTCATCTAACCTACAGATTGTTTGCAAATCAATTTTCTATAATAGAAAGCATTTTGTATGTTATTTTCACTAATATATTCATTTTTATGCACACTTTCCCCAGATATATGCATTTGTGTAAACACTGGTTGGTTGGGGAAGTGCATCGCAAAATTCAGAGGTGCAAATTTCAAAGTTTGCCTCTGCTTCGGTTCTTATATTGTTTCAGAAGGTGTGAATTTGATAGATTTGCCTTTAAAAGCAAACTGAATCAAATTCCTCCCCCATCCCTAGTGCATGGGTTGGCAGATTCTCACAGCCCCCTTTCCCCCCTTACCTTTTGTTGTGTCTTTTGGCAGCATATTGTTATTTCATATTGGACAGTAGCACCAAATTGGCTGAAAATGTCTACAACAGTCAAGGTCTGATTATTCTCGTCTCTCAGAGGGGTATAGGGAGCTTGCACATTAAAGTAAATAGATTGAACACTGGGTGTATATTTCACCTCAGGACTCCCAATATTAGCTAGGGGAAGAAAGATAACAAAAGATTTGTTAAGAACTGAAGACTGACATCACAGAGTTTAGCGACAATAGTTTTGAGAATTAGATAATTAAAGCATTTTTTAAAAACCTGTCTTTCTTTAATACTGATTTTTCATTGTTAGTACCTTTGGCACTTAAGTGAAAAAATACAGATGTTAGAACTGATAAAGTTTCAGTTTCACTAAGGATAAGTAAGCTGTTTATCACTGAAATCCTATTTTAGGTTTATTAATATTAATGCTTTATGTTTGGTAAAATTCTTGTTTATCAGACTTAATAGAACGTAAACAGCATAGTGTATAATGTGCACAATAATGTTTGTTATCCTGACAAAATTTCCTCTTGAGTGTATTTGATTTGGTGTAGTTGTTATTATATTAAAAATAAAATACAAACATCTATAACAAATATAAGCAATTTATTTCATTGCTAGAGTTAAGTGCATCCATGAAGGGTGATCATATTCCAAAAGGGGGCAGGCTTTCTGTCCCTCTAGAGTTCAGAGGAAAGCAGAAGTTCCACAGGTGCAGCTTTTTTCAGTACAATGTGCAATCCTTTTACCAATGCAGACTCCTTAAAGGACTGTAAACCTTGCCTGTTTGGGAACATGCTGACATTCCTGCAGCTTTCAATGGCTGTACAGAATGGAGAATTTTGGCAAATGCAGCTTATCCCATAATTGTGCTTACAATGGTCAGATAACCTGTACATGTTGGAAGTTTATTTATTTACTTTTTAGATCATGTATCTCGCCCTTTCACTAAAGTAGCATTCAAGAAGAGGGTGGAGCCTTCCAAGGGCTACATGGGGAGGCATTTGGGTCCTGGGCCTCGGATCTCCAGCCCCTGGTTTGAAACATGAATTGCTGGAACCACTTACTGTCTTTCCGGGGATAGAATCTTGGGGACATGACCCAATCAGAGACACAACAGTTAGGGACAATGGCTCTCACTCTGGCATAGTAGCACTCGGCAAAGTTTTCCGTTTCACGTGTGAGGTTGCAGAAGCGCCCCGTCATGTTTTGGCACTCACTTTTATTCTGCCACACATCCCCATACCTAAGACAAGACAGAGCAACATAGGAAGCTGTTTTCGAGTTAGTCAGGCTACTAGTCCATTTGGCTCAGTGCTATCCACAACTAGCAGTGGGTCTCCAGAGTTTCAGACAGGAGCCTCACCTGGCGGTGCTGGCCGTTGCATCTGGGACCTTCTGCATGCAAAGCAAATGCACGACTACTGAGCAAAAAATCTGTTTCTTTTGGGTCTCTCGGTTTCTCATTTTTCAGCCTTAAATCCAGTTCTCCACATTTCCACAGCAATTTGTGATTTTTTTAAAAAAAAACCCTCATGAAAATTCTCCAGCATTTTAGTGGAAATTTATCCTAATAAAACACATTTTTGTAGGCAGTTTTGACTATTTTGCAAGCCATTTCTCATCATAACATGCACTTTTGTATGTTATTTTCCCTCACATATTCATACTTTCCCCTAACATGTGCCTTTTGGGAAAACATTGTTTCGTTGGCAAACTGCATTGCCAAATTCGAATAAGTGAGATTTCGAAGGATGGCTGTGTTTTGGTTCTCAGATTGTTTCAAAAAGTGGGAACTGGACAGATGCCGCTTGAAATACAAACTGAATCAAATTTCTTCCCCATCCATACCCTGATCCAAGGCCCTTCCCTTACAGTGACTGTTTCTTAACTGCTTTATGCAATGTACGGATAGGCAGAGATTGATAGGCAGCGGTGCAGACATCACACGTGATTGTTAAATGACGGGGAAAGCAGTTTCGGGAACTGAGATAGGCATCTGTCAAAAAGAGGTGTGTGCCTGGATGTATGACTATTGTGTAGCCAGGGCCGGATTAAGCTGAGGAGGGCCCCTAGGCTGATTCTGAGCCACCTGCCGTCCCGTCCCATCCCATCCCCCCACTTCACTTACCTTTTTCTCCACTGTTTTTTGTAGTTTGCCATCAGTCAAGTTGGCAGCCGAGGTTTCCCTAAGGGGCTGAAGCCTCTACCACCATCTCGGTTGATGGCAACAATGCGCGCGTGTAGCACGCATGTGTGCCATCAACCAAGATGGCGGCAGAGGCTTCAGCCCCTTAGGGAAACCTCGGCCGCCATCTTGATTGATGGTAAACCGCAAAAAACAGAGGAGAAAAAGGTAAGTGAAGCAGGGGGATGGCGGGCGGTTCGGAAGCTCTTGTCCTGCGATAGGCGGCTCCTGTCCTGCTTCTGCGGATCGCGGGCCTCCAAGAGCTCCGGGCCCCTAGGCTTCAGCCTACTAAGCCTAATGGATAATCCGGCCCTGCGTGTAGCAATGAGTGGAACGTTGCTTGCTGTGCTGTTGTTGCCACCACCACCTCTTTGGGACAGAAGCACCCCAAAGGCCTGAGATGAGACTGGGCTGCTTCCTCCTGCAGCAGCATCCAGGGATGAAGGAGAAATTCACTTTGCAGTTAAAGGCAACTCTTTCCGATTCACACTTTCCGAAACAGCATGAGAACTGAAGCATAGCCACCCTTTGAAATTCGCACTTCTCTGAATTTTGTGATGCAGTTCACCAAACAACGTTGACAAAGACACATATACTGGGGGAAAGGGTGCATACAAATGAATATATTCGTGAAAGTAACATACAAAACTGCATTGCATTAGGGGAAATTGCTTGCAAAATTGTGTATCTTAGTTAAAACTGCATACAAAAATGTGTTTGTTTGGAGAAATTTGCACCAGGATGCTGAATAATTTTCATGAAGATTTTTTTTAAAAAAAAAAAAATTGCAGGTTGCAAATGTGGATAACTGAATTTAAGATTGGGAAACTGAAAAACTGAGAGAACCAACACTGTCAGATCTTTCCATCACTAGCAGCTACAGTGGGTTTAAGCTCTCCTCCTTGTTTCTTTGCACACAGGGAATCATTTCACTGTTACCAACACCGCTGCTTCTGCTATGAAAGAAACCAGCTGCACCCACCTCGCATCTAGGCCAAGTAGCAGGCAGCGGAGTGCTTCATTCCCCAAGAGGAGACAGTACAGACACAGCAAGTGGCCAAGTGGCTTTTGCTGCCATGCTATAGTCCAGGGATAGCAAATGTGGTGCCCTCTAGTTGCTGCTGGACTCCATCTCTCATCAGGCCCAGCCAGCAAGGTCAATGGTCAGGCATGATGAGAGATGTTGTCCAAAAATACCTGGAGAGCATCAGGATGGGGAAGAGTGCTGTTGTCTAGACCTGAACTGCAGACTGAATAGAAAACCCCCTGTGATGCATTTAATAATAAAAATAATAATAAATAATAAAATTTTATTTATGAGTCGCCTATCTGGCCGAATGAACGGCCACTCTAGGCGACGTACAAAACACAGTAAAATACAATATAAAAACCAATGAGGACCACAATCAATAATTAATCTAAACACCACCCTTCCAGTTAATAACAACATTAAAAGCTAATCTACCCCAGAAATCCCGTAGGCCTGCCTGAACAGCCAGGTCTTCAAGGCCCGGCGGAAGCCTATCAGGGAGGGGGCATGGTGAAGATCGAAAGGAAGGGAATTCCAGAGGGTGGGGGCCACGATCGAAAATGCCCTCTCTCTGGTCCGCACCAGCCTAGCTGTTTTAACTGGTGGGACCGAGAGGAGGTCTTGTATGGCTGATCTCGTCAGGCGGCATAATTGGTGACGCTGGAGGCGCTCCTTCAGATAAACTGGGCCGAAACCGTATAGGGCTTTAAAGGTCAGCACCAACACCTTGAATTGGGCCCGGTAAACAACTGGCAACCAGTGTAGATCTACTAACACCGGAGTAATATGATCACGGCGACGGCTGTTCTTAATCAAACGTGCCGCCGCATTCTGTATCAGCTGTAATTTCCAGACCGTTTTCAAGGGTAACCTCACATAGAGCGCATTACAGTAGTCTAAGCGGGAGGAGACCAGGGCATGTATCACCCGTGGGAGCAGATGGATAGGAAGGTAGGGTTGCAGCCTCCGTATTAGATGTAATTGATACCAAGCTGCCCGGCTCACTGCCGAAATCTGAGCCTCCATGGACAGCTGAGAGTCAAGAATGACCCCAAGGCTGCGGACCTGGTCTTTCAGGGGTAATCTTACCCCATTGAACACCAGGTCTATATCTCCTAACCTTCTCTTGTCTCCCACGAGTAACACCTCGGTCTTATCGGGGTTTAGTTTCAGCCTATTCCCTCCCATCCATCCACTTACGGCTTCCAGGCACTTGGACACGGTGTTCACAGCCAACTCTGGTGAGGATTTAAACGAGAGATAGAGCTGGGTGTCATCCGCATATTGGTGACACTGCAGCCCAAATCTCCTGATGATGGCCCCCAGCAGCTTTACATAGATGTTGAATAGCATGGGGGAGAGGATAGAACCCTGTGGAACTCCACAATTTAGAGGCCAAGGGTCTGAAATCCCCCAATGCCACCCGTTGGTGCCTGTCTGAGAGATAGGAACGGAGCCACCGTAAAACAGTGCCCCCTATTCCTAATCCCTCCAGGCGATCTAAAAGGATACCGTGGTCAACGGTATCGAAAGCCGCTGAAAGGTCCAGGAGGATGAGGAAGGTATATTCTCCCCTATCCAATGCCCTCCTCATATCATCCACCAGGGCGACCAAGACTGTTTCAGTTCCATGTCCAGTCCTGACGCCCGATTGGAATGGATCGAGATAATCTGCTTCATCCAAGTGTGTCTGTAACTGTTTGGCCACCACTCGCTCAATCACCTTGCCCAAGAATGGTAAGTTAGAGACTGGGCGGAAGTTATTCAACTCTTGGGGATCCAAGGAGGACTTTTTCAAGATAGGCTTTATTACTGCCACCTTGAGGGCTGATGGCATTGCATCCTCTTCCAAGGATGCATTTACCACTGCCTTGATCCCTTCGCTCAGCTTCTCTTTGCAGCTCATAATGAGCCACGAAGGGCAAGGGTCAAACAGACCTGTGGTTGGCTTCACAGAAGAGAGCACCTTGTCCACTTCCTCAGAGGAAAGAGGCTGAAACCAATCCCACCATTTAACCGGAATGCAACTGGCCGACTCAGGCCCACTACCTGTATCCACAGCGTACGGAATCATGCTCTTCAGGTGCTCGATTTTATCGGCAAAGTGTTTAGCAAACGTGTCACAGGAGGCTTTAGAATGCTCCATGGGTTCCTGAGCAACTGGACCGACCAGGCTTCGGACCACTTGGAACAACCTCCTGGGGCAGCACTCTGCGGACGCAATAGAAGCAGCAAAGAATTCCCTCTTTGTTGCCTTTGTTGCCACCTGGTAGGCAGCTATTGCTGCTCTAACCAGTTTCCGATCGTCTTCAGAGCGAGATTTCTGCCACCGGCGGTTCCATCACATTGGATATATGTCAGTGAACAAGCGTAGAGCTATGCAGATAAGAGGATGGCTCAGTTTGCAATAGATCCCCACATAGTTTTATGGGGCAAAGTAAACAGGCTGCAGCCTGGGACACAGCAGATAAGGGCAAATCGTGCCAGACAATGTGGGCTACTAAGGTCAGGACTCAGGAGGCAAGTTTCACCCCTGACCCAATGGTGTCCTTGAGCGAACTCCTTTACTGTCTCCCAGGTAAGTGGATAGAAACATAGGAAGCTGCCTTATACTGAGTCAGACCATTTGGGGTTCATCTAGCTCAGCATTGTCTACGCTGACTGGTAGCAACTGTTCAGAAAGGATTGGACCTGTTCATGCATGCACAGCGAATGCTCTACCATTGAGCCAAGTCCTTCTTTGCAATGGATGATGGCCATCCATTGTCACCCTAGGGTTCTTTGGGAGGAAGGGTGGGTTATAAATTGAAGAAGTAATAATAATATATATACTCCCCATCACCCTAATAGTTGGTGGTCTTTGTCAACAAGAATGTCATAGATGGGGTGCAATGCAGAGCACACAAAGTCACATGGCACCCCTGTGGGTTCTCATAAGAACAGAAGGAGAGCCTGCTGGATCAGGCCAGTGGCCCATCTAGCCCAGCATCCTGTTCATACAGTGGTCACCCAGATACCCCAATGGGAAGCCAGCAAACAAGACCTGAGTGCAAGAGTACTGTCACCCCCTGCGGTTTTCAGTGACTGGTATTCAGAAGCATACTGTCGCCTTCTAGGAAGCAGAGTATATCCGTCATGGGTAGTAGCCATTGATAGCCTTCTCCTCCATGAATTTGTCTAATCCTCTTTTAAAGCCATCCAAGTTGTTTGTGGGCATCACTGCCTCCTCTGGGTGTGAGTTCCATAGTTTAACTGTGCACTGTGTGAAGTAGTACTTTCTTTTGTCTGTCCTGAACCTTCCAGCATTTAGCTTCATTGGATATTCATGATTTCTAGTGTTATAAGAAAGGCAGAAAAAGTCTCTCCGTCCACTTTCTCCATCCCATGCATAATTTTATATACTTCTATCATGTCACGTCTTACTCGCTTCTTCTGTAATCTAAAAAGCCCCAAATGCTGCAACCTTTCCTCATAGGGGAGTCGCTCCATCCCCTTGACCATTTTAGTTGCCCTTTTCTATACCTTTTCCAGCTCTACAATATTCCTTTTTGAGGTGAGGCGACCAGAACGGTACACAGTATTCAAAATGCAGTTGCACCATAGATTTGTACAACAGCATTATGATATCGGCAGTTTTATTTTCAATACTTTTCCTAATGTTCCCTAGCATGGAATTTGCCTTTTGCACAGCTGATCTAGGGATGGAAAGATCTGTCAGTTTCAGTTGTCTCAGTTTCTCCTTTTTCCAGTCTTAAATTCAGTTCTCTACATTTCTGCAGCAATTTGCAATTGAAAAAAAAAACTTCATGAAAATTCTCCAGCATTTTAGTGTCAATTTCTCTTAATAAAGTCATTTTTGTAGGCGGTTTTGACTCATGTACACATTTTTGCAAGCAATTTCTCATAATATAAAGCATTTTTATGTTACCTTTACTCATATATTCATTTTTATGCATTTCCCCCCAATATATGAATTTTTGTAAATATTGTTTGGTTTGTGAACTGCATTGCAAAATTCAAATAAGTGAGAATTTCGAAGGATGGCTGTGTTTCGGTTCTCATGTTGTTTCGGAAAATGCAAATTTGATAGATTTGGCTTGAGAGTGAATTGAATTGAATTTCTCGCCCAACTTTAGCTGCTGCACACTGGGTCGACATCTTCATCAAGCTAGCCACTATGATCCCAAAGTCTTGTTCCTGGACTGTCACCACCAGTTCAGACCCAATGAGTAACTAAGATTTTTTGCTCCAATATGCATAGCTTTACGCTTGTTTACATTGAATTGTATTTGCCGTTTTATTGCCCATTCGCTCAGTTTGGAGAGGTCCTTTTGGAGCTCTTTGCAATCCCTTTTTGTTGTAGCAACAACTTAGTGTCATCAGCAAACCTGGCCACCTTACTGCTCACACCTAACTCTAGATCATTTATGAACAAGTTAAAAAGCACAGGTTTCAATAATGATCCTTAGGGGACTCTACTTTCTACATCCCTCCATTGGGAACTGTCAATTTGTTCATACTCTCTGTTTTCTGCTCCAAAAGAGGACCTCTCCTCCTATTCCATGACTGCTAACGGTACTCAGGAGTCTTTGGTGAAGTATCTTGTAGAAAGCTTTTTGAAAATCCAAGTACACTATGTCCACTGGATTACCTATCTATATGCTTGTTGACACTATCAAATTACTCTGTTAGTGAGAAAAGACTTACCCTTGTGGAAGCCATGGTGGCTCTGCTTCAGTAAGATTTGCTCTTCTATATGCTTGGTTATTTTATCTTTAACAATACTTTCTACCACTTTTCCTGGGACGGACATTAAGCTGACCAGCCTGTAATTTCCAAGATCCCCCTGGGATCCCTTTTTAAAGATTGGCATTACTTTGGCCACTTTCCAGTCCTCAGGCATGGAGGTGGATCTCAGAGACAAGATACGTATTCTTGTTAGATCAGCAATCTCACATTTGAGTTCTTTGACAACTTTCGGATGGATGCCATCCAGACCTGGTGATTTGTCAGTTTTTATTTTGTATATTAAGCCTAATACTTCATCGCTTTTCACCACTATTTGCCTCAGTTACTCAGATGCCCTTCCTGTAAAAGTTAGTTCAGTCACAGTGATCTGCCCTATAACCTCTGCTGTGAAGACAGATGCGAAGAATTCATTTAGCTACTCTGCAAACTCCTTTAGCACATCTTTGACTCCCTTGTCATTCAAGGTTTCATCACCTCCCTAGATGGTCTCCTGCTTTGAATGTATTTAAATATTTTTGGGGGGTTGTTTATGTTTTTAGCAATGTGCTCCTCCAATTATTTTCAGCATTTCTTATTGTCTTCTTGCATTTCTTTTGCCAGAGTTTGTGTTCCTTTTTATTCTCCTCATTTGGACAAGAGTCCATTTTTTCAAGGAAGACTTCTTGTCTCTAATACCTTCTTTGACTCTGCTCATTAACCTTGCTGGCATCCTCTTGGCTTTGGTGGTACCTTTCCTAATCTGTAGTATACACTCCAGTTGAGCTTCTAATATTGTGTTTTTAAAGAACTCCCAAGCATTTGGGAGTGATTTGACCCTCTTGATTTTGCCTTTCAACTTTCTTTTTACCAATACCCTCATTTGTGGGAAGTTTCCTCTTTTGAAGACAAATGTGACTGTGTTGGATTTTCTTGGCAATTGGCCATTTACATGTATGTTTAATTTAACAGCACTATGGTCACCGTAATGTGCAGGCCCTCCCTCTAGACAAACTGCACCTATCATAATGGCAGGCATTTGGTTTATTTCATAATCCTTGGTGTAGGGTGAGTGACTCCTCACAAGGGCGATAACCAGTGCCTCCCTTTAATTAGAGTTGCAAAGAATGTAAAACAGGGGAGGCTCTCTCTTGGGTTGCCAGCTGTCAGCGTTATATTTATTTCTGTACAGAAATTAGCTGCCCATCACTGCAAGGTTCCAGGGCGGGTTATAGCAGTGCAACAATACAGGATTAAAATCAGTTAAAAGAATTCACATCAAAGAACATATCAGAAAAGTCCATCACAAATGTATCAGGAAAACAGGGTGGATCCTAAAATACATATCTCAAAGGTCATGGTAAAGAGGTGCGTCTTCGACATATGGTGAAAAATGATGGCACCAGGCACATCTTTAACCTGGCACTGGGTGCAAGGCCTGGGCAATGGGGGGGATGTTTCACTAATGCAGGGGTAGCCAACGTGGTGCCCTCCAGATGTTTTAGACTACAACTCCCATTATTGGCTCTGCTGGCTGTGGCTGATGGGAGTTGTAGTCCACAACATTTGAAGGGTGCCACGTTGGCTTCCCCTGCACTAAGGTGCCACATATCATACTTTGCCTTCATTTGACCTAACAGGTAATCCCTGAGCATCATCCTAGTAATAATGCTAAACCTGCTAAGGAATGACACTACTCTTTCTGACATAGTGTTGTTTTTTTAATCCATAAGCATGCATCCCTAAACAGATGCCTTTCAAACTAGTTCAGAGCACTGAGAAAAGTCAGCATGAGATATGGCAGTGCTGGCTGGGGAAAGTAGGAAGCTGCCTTATATCAAATCAGACCATTGGTCCATCCAGCTCAGTACTGTCTACACTGACTGGCAGCGGCTCTCCATGGTTTCAGGCAGGAATCTCTCCCAGCCTTACCTGGTGGTGCCACGGGGGATTGACTCTGGCGCCTTCTGCATGCAAAATAGATGCTCTGCCACTGAGCTATGTCCCTTCCCCAATGAGGGGAGGGCAAAAGGAGTTGTAGTCTAAGGGTTGTATTCAACTAATATACTCAAACTAGACCCATTTAGAGAAAAGGTGGGTAAGAGGTGACATGATAGCAGTGTATCAAATTACGTATGGCCTGGGCAAAGTGGATAAAGAAAAGTTTTTCTCCCTCTCGCAAAACACTAGAACTAGTGGACACTAGAACTAGTGGAGTCTGTTTTACATGTTTTGTTTAATTGTAGGTATTATGAAGGGGCCAGAAAAGATATCTTATACCCCATTATACAGTCCCTTCCAGGCCGCCCCCTTGAGTCTCTTCTGCCTGTTTTACTGGAGGGCTCTGACAAGGCAATTACCGTCCAAGTGGCCAGATTTCTGAACTTGGCCATTATGACCAGACCTTGCAAGATTGTGAAACGCAATTAATTTTATTATATTGTTTTGATGTCTGCCATAGCTCTGTCACCAAGTAGTCTCATGTTAATATTTTTATATTGTATTGTGGTCAGTTGACTGAAATAAAATTCTTCTTCTTCTAGTGGACATCTAATTTATTTATTTATTACATTTATATACCACCCCATAGCCGAAGCTCTCTGGGCGGTTTACAGCAATTAACAATTTAAAAACAAATATACACATTTTAAAACACAAAAACAATTTAAAAACAATTTAAAACAATTTAAAAACACTTTAATGAAGCTGAACGTTGGAAGGTTCAGGACAGACGAAAGAAAATACTTCTTCACGCAGCACATAGTTGAACTATGGAACTCGCTCCCACAAGAGGTAGTGACGGCCACCAACTTGGATGGCTTTAAAAGAGGATTAGACACATTCATGGAGGAAAAGGCTATCCCTGCCTGTTAGCCATGATGGCCATGCTCTGCCTCCATGGTTTGGGGCTGTATGCTTCTGAATACCAGGTGCTGGAAACTACGGGAGAGAGTGCTCTTGCACTGGGGTCCTGCTTGTGGGCTTCCCATTGGGGTATCTGGTTGGCCACTGTGAGAACAGGATGCTGGACTAGATGGGCCACTGGCCTGATCCAGCAGGCTCTTCTGATGTTCTCATGTTATGTTCGTATGAAATTAATGGCTGTGACTAGCTTAAGTTACTCTGAGTCAACTCCTTCATGAATCTGGAGGATGATTTATCCAAATAAACTTGGATGGCAGCAGAGATGGAAAAATTAATAACTGAAATAAGGGATTGTACAACACAGAATTTTACAGAAACGGGGCCTCAGTTAACATTGTTGGAAATAAGACTTAGGGCTGGTTCACATGGCAATTTAATGTGAGATAGGTGCCATGTGCAGTCCCATTTAATTCGCAGGGTTTACATGACGTTGCCAGCAAAGGACAGGTGTGTTGCTGCTTTTCCCTTTAATCCAAATTAAACCAACCCGCTGACAATGTGAAAAGTGAAGGAAAAAAGTCTCCGCTTCTCCGCACTCCTCCCGTGTAGGTGCTTTGCTCCTGTGTTTTTTGCTGGGGGGTGGATTGTCATGTTCAGATACTCCCCTTTATCCGCCCACTAAACTCTCCATTTTATTTCTGGTAGCTCAACAAGCAACTTCTGACTGATTGCTCCTGAACTGCTGCAGCCCTCCTTTCTTTTGCCCCTTTCTCACCCAGTAAGCTGCCTTCCTTCACTCCTGTCCTTTCTTTGTTTTTAAACTTTGACACAGTTCGAACTCTTTCCACCCAAACTCCCTCGGGCTTTGCAAAAGTGAAGCTGAACTACCCCTGTGACTTTCCTGCACAGTGCCGCCAATCTTCAGGAAGGAAGGGAATGTTGGGCTGTGAATCGTGTGGGGGCGGCATCGGCATCTACTTTTCATTGCAGCACACACAAACACACAAAACCTGTCTCCAACTACCTAATTTTAAAAAAGAAAAAGGAAGAAAGGGTTTTACTAGGAACAGGAGGGGGGTCTAGTCAGTGTCATGCCAACTTCACATGGAGGTGCTCTCCCGGCTTCAGCCTTGGAGCCCAAACAGTCATGGGGATTGCACCCCCCTCTCCATTCTGAGTTCCATAGTCTCTTCCGACCACATCATGAATGTGTGTGTGTGATATTTAACAGTCCCCTGAATGATGGTTGATGGACCCCCCCAATATCATTGTATCGCCCAATTACCAATGTGACGGAAGGCGTGCGCACACACACTCACTCTTCCACTAAAACTTGCATTTCATAAGTACTTAATAAAAAAAGGGTGTTTGCTATAAATATGTCGGGAGGAAATGAAACTGACAGACAGAAGAAACTTTCATGTCAATTGCACCCCCATGCTTCAGCCTGCAATTGACAAGAAACAATGAAACAAAATACCCCTCTCCTCCATTAGCAATACACTGGAGGGAGTAAACATGTAAATTTGGGGGTGGGGCCACAAGGAAACAGTGATACTAAATGTAAATGGAAAACAGCAGATTGGAAGGTAGTGGAAAACAGCAGATTAGAAGGTAGTGTGAATCTTGCAAATTATTGTGAAGGGAAAAGCTGCGTCTTTAATCTGAAGTTTACCTCTCGTGTGAATCAGCCCTATATTGGAAACAATGGGAGGGAAAGGAATGGGATTAAGCTATGCCTCCTCCAGGGCTGGGAAGAGAACTGCATCCTTTGGATCCAAGGCTTTGCCAGTCCCCCCCCCCGAATGCCCCCAGACACCTCCTCCTCCTTTTGGAGCTCTGAGACTGATAGGGCCAGGGCTACAGTGGCAGAGGCTGCTTACACACCACACTTTATACTGTTGTTTACCCCTCACAGAACTACAGTTCCCAGCTCTCTTGTGCCCTTCAAATCAAAGCCAGGTATCTTTTTTTTGTGCCTCCTTTGGGGCTCCTTTGAAAGCACACAGCTGTCTCTCTCTCTTTTTAATTGCTACAATGAATATTCAATTCAGAAATTAAGGTCTAATGAGCACCTCCATTTTGTAATCTGTGGAATCCATCCATGGCTTGCTAGCAAATGGTTATGTTTACTGGAAAGATCAGAGGAAAAACTGTCTAGCTGCCAAGTTCTCCAGTTTATGTGCTGCTACTCCAAAGTACAAAGACCTTTAGGGGAAAGCGACCTTTGTTGCAGAGACACGTCAGCCATCTCAGCAAATTGGGTGAATGCGGTCATCAAGAGGGTTTTTTCACACATCCCCAAATTAACCTGGATTAGCCACTTCTTTCCTGAGTTTATAGCTTCTAGAAAACATTTAGGCTGGGTCTGAGACTATACCACCATCCTGCAGGTGAGGCGTGCCACTTTTGAATGTTCCCCAAAGTTAAACACACACACACAAAAAATTTTTTCCTGCAAGTAGAAGGCTAATGCAAGAGAGAGAGAACATCTAACCCACCTCTCTCCATACTGTGCTAATTTTCTACCTGCAGAACACCCCGTCTGCATTTAAACACCCCATATACATTCAAAGCGGCATCATGCCACTTCCCTCTAAGAAGTGGCTTCCCTCAAAGAATCCTGGGAATTGTAGTTTGTTAAGGGCACTTAGAGTTGTTAGGAGACCCCTATTCCCCTCACAGAGTTACACAGAGTTCCCTGGGAAGAGGGATTGATGGTTAAACCACTCTAGAATTGTAGCTCTGTGAGGGGAATAGGAGTCTCCTAGAAACCGCAGCAGATGCGCCTGTCTAGAGCTGGCCCAACCATCAGGCAGAGTAAGGCGGCCGCTTCAGGCAGCAGATGCTAGAGGCAACAGTGGCAGTCTCCTGACAGCTCATCCTGAGCCCCCTGGCTGTGCCCTTCTCTTAGATGACAGAGCAGAGTAAGTGCCTGCTGCCCCAGGTGTGGCAGAGGACACTGCCCCATGGACAGTGTTGGAAAAAGTTTGTCAACTGCCAGTCCAACTGGCTTCTGTAAGAAGGCATTGTTTTCCGTTCCACCCTTCCATTCCATTCCACATGCAGCACTGTTTTTGTTCCATTGCAGTTTGTCTTCTGCAAAAATGACATTGTTCATCTCACTGTCTGCAGCAGTTAAATTACACAACTGACATAATTTACACAATCAATTATGTAAACTATGTTGTCATTATGTTATTCAATGCAAATGGGGGAAAGAACATAATGAATTACATATCATTTGTGGACCAAAAGCAACAACAACAGCAAATACTGATTGTATTAATTGGATTGGTCTCCATTCTGGACATGGGATGAATAAGTGAACATCTGCAGTTTCTGCTCCTATTTCAATTTTTGTTGGAATTCAGGCAGCAAATTATCTTGGGCTGGTTCTGAGTCCATCTCTTCCCTAGTGATGATACAATGGTGTTCCCATAACACAGTATTTTGCTCCCTCCCTGAAATATCAGTGGGTTTAGTTTCAAACAATCCCAGTTTCAAACAATACTTACTTCTTATACTGTACGTCATACACCGTTCCAGGGGGTGGTTCCTCCCCGTTTGTCCATGTGAAGATATTTTCAAAGTTTGTGGACAGAAAGTTTGCTTGTTGAATGAGTGGTGATCTCTCTGCCAGCAAATTCCCTACAGAGACAAATGAATAGTTATGAGAGAGGTTAACCAGTGGAAACCAATCTCTGTTCTTTGTATTATTATTAGTATTAGTGTTAGTATTATTATTATTATTAGTAGTAGTAGTAGTAGCTTGTTACCAAAAGGTCTCCAAGCGACTTACAACAATGTTAGAAACAAAAACAAATATATCATACCATAAACACAAAACAATAAAACAACAGCAGCAACCCCCATAACAGCCACAGGAAGTTTTGGCAGCATACTAATAATAAACAACATCATCTTAGTCTGTCAAATGCTTGAGGGAAAAGATAAGCCTTTACCTAGCACTGAAAAGATGTCAGCCAAGGTGCCAGGCGGACCTCACTGGGGAACATATTCCACAGACGGGGAGCCACAACTGAAAAGGGCCTGTCACTAATACTCACAGTTTTCTGGATTTTCCTCTCTGAACTCATAACAGTGGCTCTCAGAGACTGCAATAGGGCAATGGGGTGGGGTGGGCATCCGGGGCATGATTTTTTCAGAGACCCCACCAAGGATTGTGCTCTGAATGAATGCAAGTAGCATCTGCCCAGGTTTTCTTGTTATTGCTTTTAATTTTCCTCATGGAGAAAGGAGTTTCCCTTTTTTGGCTTTTCAAAAATATTCAGATACTATGCAAAGGTACTGTTGTGGGCCATAAACCATACTTAAATCCAGAGCTGGGCTGTGTGCTCTCTGATCCTGGAGCTGCAGTTGACAAAGGTAGGGCTTTTTGGACCATGCGAGGGCATGGATAGCCTCTAAGGTCTAGTTATCACAAACAGCAGATGGGTAGTAAACAAAACTGTTTCTGGACCACAGTGCTTGAGACTGCAGGTCACACAGGCTAATTTCAGGACTGGTATGGGGGGTCAGCAGGGTTGGTGCCATATGTGACTGGGCCCATGGGCATCAGCCTGCCCCAGGCCCACAGCGCTGTAGCCCAAATACCCCACCTCCTAATACAGACAGCAAGGGGCTTAAATAGGCCTGTCTGGCCCACCTACTTCCTGCATTGGTGTGCATGCCCAGCAATCTGTGCAAGCACACCTGCCATCACCCAAGATGGCAGCGGGAGCATCAAGCTTTTAAAGACGATCCAGCTGGGTGATGGCATGCATGCATGTGCAGTGCATGGGTTGTGCACACTGATGCGCTAATGTGCCTGTATGCCAGGGGGTGCCTTCTTGCTCTGCATCATGGAATGGGAGCTCCACCCTCTCACCCTAAGGAGAAGCCCCTCAGGGGGCCCCTGTGCCACAGGGGCCCTCAGCCAGGACCCAACCTAGATGTTCACTGGCTCTGGGCTTGGAGGTCGGCATCGTTGGGTGTCTGCAGAGGCCCCCATCCCAGCAGGGAGGCCACTCTTGACCTCTAGAACCCACCAGCCCTGTTCCTTCTTTCTTTTCCTGTTGCTGCTTCTTCACCAAGCTTGTGAGCAGGGATGAAAGTAAGAAGAAAACTAGCCTTCTCTTGCCTTGCCCTTTCCTTGTGAGGGTTTAGGTCAGTTTAGGCCCAGAGGGAGAGGACAAGTAAATGGGCTATGGTAGCCCTTGCCAAAAGTGGCAAGGCAGTGGGCCCACTCGGGGGGAGGAGCTCTGAAGGCATCCTGCCCAAAATGCTGAAGAATTGAAGTGCTGAAGAATTTTCATGACAATGTTTTTAAAAGGAAATTTGAGAATTGTTGAACTTAATTTAAGATTGGAAAAATGAGAAACCAAGATAACCGGAACTAACAAATCCTTCCATCCCTAACAGTAACTAAATAAAGTATACACCAAATGTAAACTAAAACATTTTTAAATTGTTTTTAAAAATGTGTTTTTAAATGTGTATATTTCTTTTTAATTGTTGTAAACCACCCAGAGAGCTTTGGCTATGGGGCGGTATATAAATGTAATAAATAAATAAATATAGAAAATAAAAAAAATAAAGTAAGCAGCAGGAGGAAATTTCGCAGACATCGTTCTTGTGTGTTATGGTGTTATTAAAGGCATAAGATCAGCAGCAACTCTGGGTTGTGCCCAAGATACATGGAGCAGACTTTTGATTTTAAGCAATTTTTGCAAGGCCTTCAACATGGACTCTGGCCTGGGTGTGCCAAGGAGGAAACAAACATCACCATGATACAACCCTACCTCCATTTTTGTGGTTTCCTGAGGTAACTACCATTGGTAATCTTCCAACATCAATTAGAAACACACATAAATCGCTTTGGGCTTTTAGGACATAAAGATGGCTTGGGAACTAATAGTTAGCATGGTGGGTCATCTCCATTAAATTAGATTGCTTATTTTAGACAGGAAGGTGGTTTTTACACATTTTTAATCTGCTGTTTTGTGACCCTGCATTATAATATTGCTGGGCATTGCTCTGGGCTCCTATTGGAGGAAGGCTGGCATATAAATACAGCAAATGAATCAAGGGAGGAGAACGTCAGGCCTGGGGGGGGCACATATGGCCCTCCAGGCTTCTCTGTCTCCCCCTTAGGCCCCTCCACAACTCCTTCCCCAGCCACACCCCCTCAGTGGCCTTGATTTGCACCCTCCTTGAGTGTTGTTGCCTGGCTGGAACGAGTCTTTGAACTCTGGTAATGCCTTTGCTTGCCTGGGTGGAGGAGACAGAGGGGTGTGGGTAGAAACTAGCTTACAGGACAAAGGTAAAAAGGACAGGCCTTGCTTCACTCACTTATGCCTTTGGCCCTGCCCATCCCTGGCATGTGGTCCCCAAAAGGTTGATTGGGCTGGAATTGGCAGCCCTCGAGCTGAAAAAGGTCCCCACCCCTGAAACAAACAAGGATCTTAGGCTACTCCCTGTTGTGTGCCGACCATTCCCAGCTGACTATCATTGCCAGAAGGCCAATCAGCAAGTACAGAGCAACATTGCTTATTTATTTATTATTTGATTTATATCCCACCTTCCTCCCAGCAGGAGCCCAGGGCGGCAAACAAAAGCACTAAAAACACTTTAAAACATCATAAAAACAGACTTTAAAATACATTAAAACAAAACAACTTTAAAACATATTTTTCAGATGCTTTGAAGACATCTTAAAAAGAAAAAAGGTTAAAAAACATATTGTTAAAAGAAAAGGTTTAAAAAAAATTAAAAAGCAAATCCAACACAGATGCAGACTGAGATCAGGTCTCAACTTAAAAGGCTTGTTGAAAGAGGAAGGGCTTCAATAGGTGCCGAAAAGATAACAGAGATGGCGCCTATTTAATATTTAAGGGAAGGGAATTCCAAAGGGTAGGTGCCGCCATGCTAAAGGTCTGTTTCCTATATTGTACAGAACTGACCTCTTGATAAGATGGTATCTTCAGGAGGCCCTCACCTGCAGAGCACAGTGATTGACAGGGTATATAAGGGATAAGATGGTCTTTCAGGTACCCTGATCCCAAGCTGTATAGGGCTTTGTACACCAAAACTAGAACCTTGAACTTGGCCCAGTAGCAAATGGGCAGCCAGTGCAATTCTTTCAGCAGTGGGGTGACATGTTGGCAATACCCTGCCCCAGTGAGCAATCTTGCCACTGCATTTTGCACCAGCCTCAAGGGCAGCCCCACATAGAGCGCATTACAGTAATTGAGCCTAGAGGTTACCAGTGCATGGACAACAGTAGTCAAGCTATCCTGGTCCAGAAATGGCCGCAGTTGTCTTACCAGCAGAAACTGGTAAAAGGCGCTCCTAGGCACTGAGGCCACCTGAGCAAAGATGGATCTAGGAACACCCCCAGACTATGGACTTGCTCTTTCAGAGGGAGTATGACCCCATCCAAAGCAGGCAACTGACCAATTATATGAACTCATTTTAATTTAAACATTTTAATATATTTTTTAATTTAAACATGACTGCTCCCAAGGGCTTCATATAGATGTTAAACAGCATGGGGGACAAGATGGTACCCTGCGGCACCCCACCGCACAGCTGCCAGGGGGCTGAAAGACAGCCACCCAATGCTATTCTCTGAGAATGACCTTGGAGATAGGATCGGAACCACTGTAAAACAGTGCCTCCAATACCCAGCTCACCAGGTCAGCCCAGAAGGATACCATGGTCAATGGTATCAAAAGCCTCTGAGAGATCAAGTAAGAGTAACAGGGTTGCACTTCCCCTGTCCTTCTCCTGATAAAGGTCATCCATCAGGGTGACCAAGGCCGATTCAGTCCCACAACCAGCCCTGAACCCAGACTGGAATGGATCAAGATAATCTGTTTCATCCAAGAGTACTTGCAATTGCTGCACCACAACCCTCTCAATCACCTTCCCTAAGAAGGGGGTATTTGCGACCAGTTGGTAATTGTTGCAGACCAATGGGTCCAGGGTGGGCTTTTTCACCCCCTCTTTCAGGGTGGCTGGAACCACTCCCTCCCGCAATTATGCATTGACCACACCCTGGATTCACTCGGTCAACCCCCCTCGGCAAGCTTTAATAAGCCAAGAAGGGCAGGGGTCAAGAGGACACATTGCTGGCTGCATCATCACAAGCACCTTGTCCATGTCATCAGGCCGCATCAACTGAAATCGTTCCCAAGAAGTTGCAGCAGACATTGCACTGGACACCTCATTGGGGACTACAGTAGATGTGGATAGGGCATCAAGACTGCTACGGAGGTGAGCAACTTTACCCTCAAAGTGCCTTGCAAACAATTCACAATGGGTCTCTGAAGGGTCTAAAACTCCATTTCTTGGAGATGATGTCAACAGACCCATGACAATACGGAAAAGCTCCACCGGACAGCTACTTGAGGATGTGATGGCGGCAGAGAAGTGGGCCATCTTTGCCTCCCTCACTGCCACACAGTAGGCATGGTTATGATGTTTTACTCATGCCCAATCAGTCTCACAGCACGTCTTTCACCACTTGCACTCTAGCCATCATCCAGCATGTTTCATTGCCCTTAGCTCACTGGTGTACCAAGGGGCAAACCGGGCTCCATAATGCACTCAGGGGAAACTGTGTCAAGAGCCCAAAGTGCCTCACTGTTCCAAAGAGTGACAAGGGCTTGAACAGGTTCATCTGCTCTATCTACTGGGAACTCCCCCAGGGCATTCAGGAATCCATTGGATTCCATTTAGCGACACCAGGTCTCCTGCAAATGGCCGGAGACTCCGGCCCCACCCTTGCTTTTCTCACCTCCGGCCAGAATTGCCCCCATGTTGTTTAATCTCTGGCTTTTGTGGACTCCCAGGAGCCAGGAGCCAGACATGCAGATGTCAATTTTCCCCTTGCTTCTTCTATCTGCTTTGCCTCCTCTCTCTCTCTCTCCTTTGCATGCAGACATGCACACCGCAGGGGAAGGACTCCATTCGCCTTGCCAAACGCTATCTCGCATTCTCATTAGCTGCCCCTAAGGCCCAATGAGAGCCGAGCCAGGCTTCCTCTGTGGCGTGGAGCATAGTGAGGGAGGAAATTGGAGCAAGTAGGAGGTGAGTTGACTGGCTGGCAAATGCCCCGGCTTTGAGGGTTTTAGGGAGCTCTAGCTGCTCTAGAGCTGATGAGCAGCTGTGGCCGGGGAGCAATGGCATTCCAAGGGCAGGCTATAAGAGGATGACACAACGGGCACTGCCTCTTTTCCAGCTCCAGCTCACCCAGGATAGCATCCATCTCCCCCCCCTGCATTTAAAGGCATCCTCTCTCCCTGTCCCTGACTCCCCTCCCTTTTCTCCCCTCCCCCTTTGAATTCTTTGTCTGTTTATTTTTTTATTTTTATTTTGCGTGAGAAACATTGGTATTTCTCTCCCTCCTCCTTCTCTACCCCCCCTTCCGCTTCTTTCCCTCACTGATCCCAGGGCTCCCTCACCTCTTCTCTTGCATGCTTGGGAGCCTTTTTTTCCCAAGCACCAGCAGCCTGTAGCAGACTCACTCTCTGCTCGGGGTGGAGATACGTGGGCTGGTGAAACCAGAAATTGCTCTCCATCCCTCTTTCTTTCTTTCTTTTTGTCTCTGTAAGTGTTCATTTACTCAGAAAAACCTGCTGCAGCTTTGTGCCCCCTTTGGGAACCCTCCTATGATAGTTACTTCCAAGAAAGCATGTTCTTCCTCCAGGATGAAGACTGCAATCCTAAACATGCTTGGGTGGCAGAAAGCCCACTGAATTTTGTGAGGATTGCTTTGGAGGAACTAGGCTTGGGATGGACTTTAGAGTCTTTTCCTCTAAAACGAATTGGGTGAACCAGAAAAAAGACTTCATCTTATTTTTCTGTTCTAAACATCTCAAGGCCATTGTGGTCCCTTCTCATGGTATTTCATCTTTAAACTAGCCTTGGACTGGACAGTCCATCAAATAGATGAGGGGTTTCAAAACTGTGGTCCGTGTACCACCAGTGTTCTGCAGCCTTCATTCGGGTGGTCCATAGCATGTCTGCATTAAATATTCTTGTTGATTTTTAATGGTATTTGATTGTTTCTTTTATTAATTATATTGTATTTGATTGCATTATAATTTGAATTCTATGGCGTGCAAATTATAATGCAATAAAATACAATATATAAAAAATAAAAGAAGCAATAAAAATACAATTAAAACCATACAGCATCTGGCACAGTGCATTACAATTGCTACAGAAAAAAGCATTAAGTGGTCCGCCAAGACCATCAGGGATTTTCAAGTGGTCCACGGGGGGAAAAGTTTTTGAACCACTGAAACAGACATCCCTTTCCACATTCCTTCAGAGCAGAGGACTCTGTTCTCTGAAAGCAGGGCGCTATGTTTGACTGGCCTCTCCTCCTGCATGTAACAGAAGTTTGTTCTGCAAATATTGGCAAATGTTAATGCTTAGCATCTCCATGACGAGAAAAACTTCATTCAGCTTGCATTGGCTGCCTGTATGTTTCTGAGCTCGATTCAAAGTGCTGGTTTTAACCTATAAAGCCTTACATGGCTTGGGACCACAATACCTGATGGAACGCCTCTGCCAACACGAACCCACCCATACACTGCGCTCAACATCAAAGGCCCTCCTCCAGGTGCCTACTCCAAGGGAAGCTCGGAGGGTGGCAACAAGGGAGAGGGCCTTCTCAGTGGTGGCCCCCAAATTATGGAATGATCTTTCTGATGAGGTGCGCCTGGCACCAACACTGTTATCTTTTCGGCGCCAGGTCAAGACTTTCCTCTTCTCCCAGGCATTTCAGCATGTGTTTTTAAATTTTTTTTTTAAGTGTTTTTAAATTTGTATATTTGTATATTTGTTTTTAATGTTTTTAATTGTTGTAAACCGCCCAGAGAGCTTCAAATGTAACAACAACAACAACAACAAAATAATAATAATAATAATAATAATAATAATAATTTGTGCAGATCAAGTGGTTGTTAAAGTAGGTTAGGCTGTTGGGGCATGGTTTATATTGATCATATATATAGGAGATTCAGGCTGCAATCCCATGGCTCGTGGGAGGCACCATAGGGACCATACAATGCTGTTGTTATTTATTAGACTTGTTAGTCACTTCTTACCCAAAGGTCTGCAAGCAACTTGCAACACATTTAAAATATAAACATAGATACATTATACCATTAAAAAACATAAAAACATCTGCCATTCATTTATATATATATAAATATAATATTTATATATATAATGAAGCCCCTCTGAGCATTCCATCCTCAAAGCTCTATAACTACCACCTTGGTAACTGCATTTGTATGTTAGCAGCTGATGAAGGCGGAAGCTGAAACGTTTTGTTAATATAATAAAAACCTCTGTTTGGTTAATCACAATTACGTTCATATATATATATGGATGGATGGATGTGTATCTACACACACACACACACACACACACACACGGGGCTGCCTCCCCTACTCGCTTCTCTTGCCACCCACCTACCATCACCAAACTCTCCCACCAACTAGTACTCCCATGGTAACCCCTTAGACCTTTCACCTCTTGTAACTCCTAAGCCCTCTCCCTTTCCCCCTTTAGACCTCACTAAGACCCCTCCCTTTTACCCCTTAAAGCTTCTCTCATCCCCCACGGTTCACCAAAGCTCCCCTGCCCCCCACATGTCGGCAAAGCTGCTGCCCAGCCTCCTGCTCAGCCACCTAGCTGCTGCCGCCACCACTGCCACCACTGGCCTCCCACCCACTCGCCCGGTAAGCCATCTTTGCCACTGCACCCCATTCCCAACATCACACTGTGTAACATCATGACAGCGTAATGTCATAGTCGCTTATCTTTTTATTCTGTAGGAAGATACATGCACACATCACACATACAATGGGGCCTGGTGCCTCTTGGGACTGGTGGGGCGGGAGCCCACTGACAGAGGGAGCCAGAGCTAAGGAGAGGCAGAGCCCATGGATTCTCGTTTTGTCCCCATCCTCTTCTCTGCTGAGTTTTACAACAGTGAAACTAAGGCAAAGAGAAGGAAGCTGACAGCCAATACCACACCCTGGACTAGCTGCAAGTAAGTAAGCAGGCAGGCAGGTAGGGGTTGGCTGAGAGCAGACTGTTGTTGATGGGGCCTTGCCCCATTAGCCCTAATGGAGCAACCTCATTGCCCTCTCTGTCTCTCTCTCTCTCTGTGTCACATACACACACACCTCTATAACAGCCACAGGCAGCTCTGGCAGCACACTAATACGAACAACATCATCTCAGTCTATCAAAAGCCTGGGAGAAAGGCAAGTCTTTGGCACCAAAAAGGTGTCAGCGAAGGGAGGTGTCAGGTAGATCTCACTGGAGAGTGCATTCCACACGTGGGGAGCCACAGCTGAAAAGGCCCTCTCTGTCACCACCTTCCTATCCCCCCTCACAGAGGGGACCTGGAGTAGGACCTCAGAAGAAATACAGTGGATCTCCCTTTCTGAAAACAGAGCGAGAGATCTGCTGTTGGATCCCTCCTCCCTGCTGCAGTAGAAATATCAGCAGCTCTGTCTCTGGCATCAGTAGGGCCAAAAGGAGGACATGTTGGGTGGGCATGCGATGGGCAGACTGGGAAAAGGTATTGATTTAAAGGATCTGTGGATTTTTAGCTTCCTAATGTGCCCCCCCCCAACCAGGGAGAGGTTTATCTTAGGGTTAGTTTCCCTCTCGTTCTCAACAGGGCTTTGGATAAGGGAGATAAACTACTTTTAGATCCCCCACTCTGCACTTTAGGATAGCAGTTTAAGTGTTTAAATGATTTCATGGACATTTTAGCAATGTCTTGCAACCACCTGGAAACCCACATCGTATTATACAGTATTATATCCATATTATAGGGAGAAACGTGAGCCCAAGAATGAGAAGCAGTGGCTTGTCTAAAGCCACCGAGGGAATTTGTGGGCGAGGCGAGATTCGCTCTTAGAGACTTCACTCAATCTTCATCCAAAGATTTATAAACCAGCTCTTGGGGCACACTAAGAATATAAGAACCTAAGAAAGCCCTGCTGGATCAGGCCAGAGGCCGATCAAGTCCAGCGTCCTGTTCTCACAGTGGCCAACCAGATGCCCCAAAAGGAAGCCCACAGGCAGGACATGAATGCAACAGACTCTCCTCACTTGTGATTCCCAGCAAATTGCATACTGCCCCCAACAGCGGAGGTAGAGCCTAGTCATCATGGCTAGTAGCCACTGATAGCTACTATCATGAATTTGTCTAACTCTCTTTTAAAACCATCTAATTTGCTGGACATCGCTACATCTTGTGGGAGCGAATTCCATAGTTCAATCGCTCGTGTGAAGAACACCCACCATTGGCTGCCCTGATGCTGCCCTCACAAGGCAATTTATATAAAGTTTTTAAAATAGGAATTTCAGTTTAACGATGAAATTACCTGAGCACTGGGCAAAGACGTTATTTTCTTTATTTTCATATGCAAGCTTTGCTTAAAAATCTTGATACAGAATACAACTCCTAAAAGAAAAATTTAACATCTGCTTTGCTTGGGTTCAAGGGTCTCCCAGAGGTTCCTAAACTTATAAGCAGCCAATTGCATTAAGGGTAAGAATCACAGTCCGGTCCTCATGCTCCCCTGTCCAGAAGGCAAAACTCCCCTCGGTGGGGAAAGGAAAAGGCACAACTTCACACTGGTTGCCAGTTTGTTTCTGGGTCCAATTCAAGGTGCTCACTGAGTGTTTAAAGCCCTAAACAGCTTAGGTCCCAAATATCTAAAAGACCGCCTCCTTCCCTACAGACCCTGTAGACCTTTAAGATCAGCAGAGGGGACCCTCTTAGTAGTTCCACCACCCTCAGAAGCCTGGGATGGTGGTGGGGCAGCCCCTAAGTTATGGAATTCCCTTCCCAGAGATGCATCAGGTACCTTCACTATACAGTTTTCATCGTAGGTTGAGGACGCATCTCTTTACCCTGGCCTTTGGCACCGGAGATATATGTTTTCAGGACCCACCCTATTTTTGTGATTGTAAATTGTATTCAACTGTTTTAATGTTGTATTTTAAATTGTTGTGACATGCTCTGGGACCTAAGGGTGAAGAGCGAGTAACAGATCAAAACAATAACAACAGCGTTCAACTCGCACTCTCCTGTTAACACAAGGTCCGACTGTGTGGTGGAAAGCCCTAATAAATACTGTGATTAAGTTTCAGTTTTCCATTGTATTTTTCTTCAGACAGGATTGGAAACCATCCACCTATTGAGGGGAATGTTTTCCTTAAGAGTGGGATCCCAGTAGCCATAGAAGAGCACTGGCATTCCTACGTGCTTGACAACTGAAACAAATGAAATTATGGCAACGTCATTGCTATGCAAATTCTCAAGACACAGGCAACGGACACAAGAATTGACCATGGAAACCATGGGATGGGTCCAGTGCTAAGCCTACTCAGAGTAACAAGAATTGACCATGGAAACCATGGGATGGGTCCAGTGCTAAGCCTACTCAGAGTAGACCTATTGAAATGGATGTGCATGACTGACTTAGGTTCATCAATTTCCATGGGTCTACTCTTGAGCAGAATTTAGTTGGCTACAAACCCACTGTTCACCTAGTGGGTGAAGTCGTTCTCTAGCTATAGAGCCAGAGTTAATAAAGAGAGACTTTTTTTTGCTAAAGAGGAACTCAAGGTTGGTTACTTACCCACTAGGGAGCACAGGGCCCAGAAGACAAGAAGTTCCTTCATTAATAGCACAGCAAGAACAGTCGTGTGATGAGTCTAGCTTTCCTGAAGCCTGGCTAAATCACTTTGGGAAGGCGTCAAATTCCTGAGCTGGTGACTGTGAACTGCCCAGTCTGCCCAGGGTCAAGAGTTAATGGGGTATCTCCGTTGCCCCTACAGCACATGGAGAAAAGTGAACCTCTCTGGGTGCAAAGGGCCCGTCCACGATCTCTTCTCTAAGCGCCGCAGGCATCCAGTGTTCTGAAGCAAAGCCAGGTATATTTCCTGATAAGGGACTTCCTGCTGACATTCCTCCTGAGAAGTCAGGAACTCGTTTTTCTGGTCTAGTGGTTCCCCCCCCCTTTCCTTTTGCTATTACCTCAACAGGCAGAAGCAGAGATCCACACCTCAGCCTGCGGCTACGGAACTTCTGCAATTCTTGCTGGGCTGCTGTCGCAGGTGGGGAAAACAAAATCCTTGCAAAAAACAGCACAAGGGGAGATGGTGCCAGCAAACTGGTTTGAAACTGTATCTTCACTTTATAGTGGTTTGATTTCTTTTGTAAAAAAATCTCACGCATGCCTAGGCCCAAGGTGGAATGAGTTCTAAATTCAAATAATCAATAATAATGAATAACATGTAAAAAATCCTTGTTTGAAAGCTACACCTTTTGAATCCTTACATTATTTTTGACCAACTTGGAGTGTCTTTGGGGCAGGGGTGGTTCATCTGCTGCTGTCCAGATATTGTAGGACTACAACAGGAGTACAGACCTAGTTCTGGCCAGCAGGCCAGATCCTGACCTTCCCAACCACTGTGGGCCATTTTGACAGGTGGTTGTGGCCACCCCTGTCAATTACTTCACATCACTGTGATGCTGGGTGAAGCATTTTCCTTCGCCTGCGTGGTTTGAAGTCAAACCATGTAGGCAAAGGAACAGGGCTTTGTAAGTGTCTCTGATTGGTGGTGGCTGCAAATCCCACTTTTGGTAGGGAGCTGCAGCTTTACCTGCCTCTCACCTGACATAATATATGTAGGGTATAGGTCAGGTGTAGGGCATGGCTTGGGGAAAATGGCCTCAGCGGCCGAATTAGATCAGTAGGCTAGAGGTTCTCCACTGTTGGATTACAACTCCCCTCCAAGCTGGACCATTGGCTATGTTAGCTGGGGCTGATGGGAGTTGGGCCAGCAACATCTTGGACAACAGGCTCCCCATCCTTGTTCAAGAAGATCCATACCTTCTGCAGGTCAAAGAAGACGAGAAGTGATAGGGGACAGTTTGGTTTGGATGTGGAAAAAGTTGTTTACGTGGTTTGGGATGGAGGGCAGTTGTTTGGAGAGACTGAACTGACATTGCTGTGAATCTAGCACAGAGTGGAATTGGGCGGGACCCACTATGGTGAAGTGTGAGTGAGAATCCCTGTTCTATAGTCAACATCACTCATTTATTATTATTATTATTATTATTATTATTATTATTATTATTATTATTATTATTATTATTACTGATGATAATAACTTGTAAACCACTTTGATGTTTTTAATGAAATAGTGGTATACAAATATATTTATAAATAAATAAATAAATAGACCTTCCACACCTTTGCATTCTTCCATTTGCATTGCGATGAGGCCCCATCAGCACTATACATTTAAAGTGGTATTATACCACTTTAAACAGTCATGGAAGGAATCCTGGGAAGTGTAGTTTGGTAAGGGTGCTGAGAGTTTTTAGGAGACACCTATTCTCTCACAATTCCCAGAATTCCCTAGGAAGAGGGGGTGATTGTTAAACCACTCTGGGAATTGTAGTTGTTAGTGGTCTCCAATTCTTCATATGCATGGCTTTAATCCACCAGAGCCATGCGCTCAGTTTTGTGGGCCCAATTTTATGGAACTCTCTTACAGTTGAGGTGAGATAGGCCGTCTCCCTGTTGAACTTCTGGCACCTTCCAAACACTTTTTTATTCCAGCAGGCATTTTAACTGAATTCAGATTTTATACTTTTAACCAACCTTTATTTTCATTGTCTTGTATTCCTTCCTTGTACGCTGCATAGGGATTATTGTAGTTAAGTGGTGTTTAAATTCTCTAAACAAACACACAAACAAAGAAAGATACTCACATCTTAGGAAGCCCCCCCAGCCCTCTAATCTCAGATACATTAACCCCTTAGTCTCTCTCTCTCTCCCTCTCCACAGTAGGTCTTCTTAATCAAAGGCTGTTGGAATAAGCAATTCCAACAGCCCAGGGATGGGGAACGTCTAGCCTGCAGGACTAATTGAGCCTGCCAGACCTCTCCATATGGCCTGCAAGGCCATTTTGGCCAAGCCATGCCCACCTGCCCTACACCTGATTTTTATATATATATATATATCAGATGCGAGGGGCAGGTAAAGACCTGGCTCAGCCAAAAGGGGGTTGCAGGCACCACTGATCAGGTGATTGTCACATCTTGTGGAGCGCTTTACCATGGGCTTTGAAAGACTGGACAACCAGCTGAGAGCTGTGTCTTGCAAAGCAGCGGAGGCTGGTTCATTTGGCCAAATGGGGCATTGCCTCGCCAACCTTCCCTCAGTCAGCCCTTGCCTGCCTTCTTACAATCAGTCCAGAGGGCGACTGTCAGCTTCCTCCTCCTTAGTTGCCCTTTGTAGAACTCAGCAAGGAGGAGGATGGGGACAAAACAAGAATTCGTTGCCTCTGATTGGCTGTGGCTCCAACTACCCTTGGTCTTCCACCCCACCAGTCCCAATGGGCACCAGCCTCCATTGTTGCAAAGCCTTCTGCAAGGGATCTGCAAGACTTGAGAAGCAGATAGCACTGGGGCTGATGGAAGTGTCAGTTCAAAATATCTGGAGGTTGCCAGTTTTGTGAAGGCTATAATATCCACTCCCTCCCCCACAGACATTATGATGACAGGCAGCTTGCCTCTCTGTGTGTGATTGTGCGATATGTGAGCTCCCAGAGAACACAGCTACCATCCACCTGTTTGTCAAATGAAGCTACACAACAGGTCTGTTCTTTTAATACATATATACAGCTGTTCATCATCATCATTGGCCTCTTTATTGAGCTGGTTTAGGACTTGCTATCATAAGAAAACAGAGCCACTATGTCAACAGCTGCTTGACTCAGGTCAGAGGTGTGCCTGCCCTTCCATTCATCCAGAGGAATTTTGCCTGCACTGAGAAGGTTTCGCAGGACATGTTCTCTTCACAGGCCCTTTCCTCTTTCAGATTCTATAATGCATGTGAACTCATTCATCTACTTCTGCTTTGTCTGCACACTACCCTTATACCTCAAGTACACTCATTTCCTCTTTCTTGCTCTTTGCACTGGCAAACACCTAACTTTTTCTAAGGTGCAGGCAATAAGGAACTCTGGCAGCCTTAGTATTGGATAGGGGAGCACTCTAGCTGTCCCGTTTCTGTCTGGGGGGCATAATTTGAATTGCAGATGAGTGAGTTCCTTGAAAGCAATGTTTTTGGACTAGGGGGTGCATTTGGAATTTTGAGAAAGTGTGAGTCACAAAATGGCTGCTGTGGGGACATGGCATAACTCAAAATAGCTGCTGTGGGGGCTTATCATAACAGCTGCAATGTAGGAGAGGCCGAGCAAGTGCAAACAGGAACTGTGCGGGAAGAACAAACCGTCTCCCATGTACTGTGGATTTTTGAGGGGATTTTGCCTAAGACCTTTTGCAGGCACCACAGGAGGTACTGGCAGGCACACTGGCACCCATGGGTGTCACACTGACAACCCCTGCTTTAAAGCCATATAATGAGTTCATAGCACAGGTGGGTATAGAACTGGAGACTTCTTGTTTCTCAGATGAATCTGTTAGCTACTACGATAACTCACACTATTAATAAACATTAGCAAGGTAAGATAGGATATGGAATATTAGATGGAGCGGGAGGGAGAATGGCCTGATGTTTGAATGGATGGAACGTATACCAGTGGAGGCTGGTCTATTTGGGCAAGTGGGGCACTGCCCAACCACCCTCAGTCTGCCCCAACCCTCACCCAGAGCTTGGAAATGTTACTTTTTTTGAACTACAACTCCCATCAGTCCCAACCAGCATGGCCACTGGATTGGGCTGATGGGAGTTGTAGTTCAAAAAAGTAAATTTTCCAAGCTCTGCCCTCACCTGCATCACTTCTTCCATCTAGTGCAGAGGGGGGTGGCGCTTCCTGTCAGCTTCCTTCTTCTCCTTAGTCTCAATATTGCCCTTGTGGAACTCAGCAGGGAGGAGGAGGAGGGCAAAATTAATTGGCTCCGCCTCTCATTGGCTATGGCAGTGCCAGTTACTGGCTCTAGCTCCACCTACTGTTGGACTCCCTGCCTTCTGCTCTGCTAGTCCCAATGGGCATCAGCCACCACTGATGTACACAACGGCACAATGGTAAGAGTCACATCTATTGTGTACAGCAGTATGCTTTTAAACATGTTTTTAATATATTTTAAAGTCTGTTTTTATGATGTTTCAAAGTGTTTTTAGTGCTTTTGTTTGCCGCCCTGGACTCCTACTGGGAGGAAGGGCGGGATATAAATCAAACAAATAAATAAATCTGTTGCTCTGCCCACTTGTGCCTCTGGTCTCAGCCACCACTGGCATGCGGCCCCCAAAAGGTGGCTATGAAGAAATGTGTCCCTCTGGCTAAAAAAGGTTCTCTAACCCCACTGAGTGAAAAATGGCGCACTCCCACCACCAAAATCACCACCATTGTCAGGTCCATTAAAAATACACACACACCCCTCCTCCTCCATTTCAAGTTGAAGGTTCTCAATAGAACATTTGGCTCATCCCTTGTTTCAAAATAAATTTGATTGTTCTCATCACTCCTTCACCCACGGAAACACGTTCAAAACACGTTTTGACCCATTTGCAGAAAACACATTTGAACAGAATGAGTTTTTTTTCTTGTAAATATTTATTTTCAGCCCATTTGTGGGTACAAAACATAAAACACACATTCTATGGCAATGTAAATAACCATACAATTTAGCAAGAGAATCAAGAAAACATGCACACATACATATGCACCATAGTTTATTGATAAGTTGCCAGTTTCCAACCCAGAGTTTCCTTTTCTATTCGATAAGGAGACAAGGCACAACCCTGTAATCCCCCCCATTTCTTTCTCATCACCCTTCCTTCTGCCTGTTGAGGGGCACACACCCACAGCTCTGTTCACTATAGCATAGCCTTCCCCAACCTGGTGCTGTCCAGATGTTTTGGACTACAACTCCCATCAGCCCTGAGCTGGCTAGGACAAATGAGAGCTGTACTCCATTTGCTATAGCAAATTGTGAAGAGTGAGGGTGCAAACAAATGGCCCGTAGGGGGGAAAGGGTCAGAAGAAGGTGAGGCTGCCATATCTCCCATTTCAGTAGCAAATTTAAAAGTAGACGGGAGGTTTCCAAGGCAACCTGATGACCAATTTGGGTATTCAGCAGATTCTATCCAATGCTAGGCCTATTCAGAGTAGACCCATAGCAATTAATGAACACGAGTAATGCCACATCCACACTACACATTTATTTCACTATTTTTCCAGTTTAAATAATTATGGCTTCTCCCAAGTAATCCTGGAAAGTGTCGTTTGTGAAGGGAGCGGAGAGTTGTTAGGAGACCCCTATTCCCCTCACAGATCTACAATTTCCAGAGTGGTTTAACTGTCAGTCCCTCTTCCCAAGATTGGGAATTGTAGCTCTATGAGGGGAATAGGGGGGGGGTCTCCTAACAAGAGTGCTCTCCGCAAATGACACTTCCCAGGATTCTTTGGGGGAAGCCATGATAGTTTAAAGTGGAATAAATGTATGGTGTGAATGTGGTCCAAGCTAGGTCTATTAATTTCAGTGGGCCTACTCTGAGTAAATTGGATACAACCCAGTATTTCGCATTCTAGAGAAATGTCTCATTCCCACCTGCTCCTGTTTGTAGAAATGGAATAATGCCCACAAGAGGAATTGGCAAGGTTACAATTCACATTTGTTTCATGGATGTATATCAGACTTTGTCACAGTAAACTTCCTTAGAAAAACACTGTTTGAATCACCCTGAGTGTTATCAAGGGTGGGGGTGGAGGGGGATTTCCAGTACATGTGGCTTGGTGACACAGGGGTAAAGGGAAGCGTAGCTTTGTACAATGTAGGTCTGTTCTCTCCTAGAAAATCCCAAAAACATTGACCAAGGATGATCACTGCTGGTATGAATTGACTAATGGGCCCTTGAATGTTGAAAGAGAGTAGGTATTGGCTGGTGGCTCCATGTCAGTAGGGCAATGGAACCTGCTCCGGGTTTTAGTCTGAACTTTCAAGGAGAACCCTGGACAGCTCTTTGAAAGTTAAGACTAAAACCCGGAGCAGACTCCACTGCCCCACTGACATTGAACCATCACCCCCCACTGAAAGAGAGATGAGTACTAGGTAAGCCACTGGATCAAACATGACCCTTTGACGGCTGCTATCTTAACCCTCAGTTGTCAACTTCTTCTGTCCCTCCACCCCCTTAAATGGCTAGGGACACAGGAAGAAAAAGACAAACACAAGAGAAGGGAGCCCTCCCTCCGTGTACCTGCCTCTGCCTGTCTTACTCCAACCTCCTCCCAACACCCAACTTCAGTTCATGTGAAGAAGGAAAACAGAAGAGGATGCTGGACAGAACATTGCCCGGATTGATCGGTTTGGCCTGTCTTGCCTTCACAGTGGCTTCTTAGCAAAGCTAGTGGCCAGCCACAATACAAGGCTCACAAGGAGACTCGGCAGCCCGTGGGGCCTGCTGTCACCACCAGAAGGTGACAATATGTACACACACACACACACACATATATAGAAAGAGACAGTTTTGGAAGCAACAAACAGAACTTCACCCAAGCTTGCTCTGGATCCCTATGAGGATTCCGTTAATCAGCTAAAAATATATGCACGTAATTGTGATATACACACATAAAAATATACACTTAGAATACACAGCAGCTTAGAACTTATATAATTCAGATTAACAGTGCCATCCTAAACCCATGACTTACTTCCATGTAAACATACACTGGATTGCACTGTTATTGATTGAGCCTCCTGGCTTTCTTTACGTATGCTGAATTAGCTAAGATAGAAGCTTTTGCTATTTCACAGGGTTAAAACTGCCTTTTCTGAAGAGGGAGGCAAATCTTTCTCCCCACATTTTGCAAACGGTGGGGTGGGGACAAGGATTTACACAGCAGCAGCCAAAGACAAGCACCAGTCGGGCCTGCCTCAGATTCTGTGTAATGGTCAACGTTCCACAAGTTCCTTCTCCACTGAAGTCCACTTGACTGATTTGAGAGTAGAATCTACTATACTACCTTTTATTCTCATGCGTAAGTCAGCCTGCTAGATGTCCAGATAGTCATTAAATGTTTCAAAAAGACCGAGCTGTGCTGTGTTCTTGAACTGCAACTGGGTCGAACACTAGTCCAACTGTTCGCAAGATGGTGTGCTCCAACCACACTATCCACCTGGCTTCTATCTGCACTATACATTTAAACAGTGGTAGCTGGTGGCTCCCATGTCAGTGGGGCAGTGGAATCCACTCTGGGTTTTAGTCCTCCGTGAAAGTTTGGACTAAAACCCGGAGCGGATTCCACTGCCTCACTGACATGGGAGCTACTAGCCGCCACTGCGTTGAAAGCAGTGTTATACCATTTTAAACAGTCATGGCTTCCCCCAAAGAATACTGGGAATTGTAGTTTGTTAAAGGTGCTGAAAGTTGCTGGGAGACCCCTCACAGAGCTGCAATTCCCAGCACCCATAACAAACTGCAATTCCCAGGATTCTTTGGGAGATGCCATGACTGTTACAGTGATATAAGAGTGCTTTAAATATATGGTGTGGATGTGACCTTAGTAAAGCATTCAAGAGAACACAGGAGGGCTTAAACTGGGAAGGGGGGAAAAGCACATGCATACCAGCCCTGCTACGGATGTCTCTTTGCACCCATTCCATCCCTGGAAGGTCTGAAGGGAGCTTGTAACTAAGGGAGATGCTTCCAATTGGGGGAACACTGAACGCGCTTACAAGCCTTAGAGCTTCCCGCTTGACATGCCCACTCCCCAATTTAGCCCTCATTCTTTTGAATGCTCATGTCTCTTACGACACTCTCCACTCTCTGTCAAGGGTTCTGAACGCCCGTTTGAAGTTGTATATACACCATTCCCTTAAACTACAGGACTTCCCCCAAAGAATCCTGGAAACTGTATTATGCAAAGGGTGATGGGAATTGTAGCTCTGTGATGAGTAAATCATGAGCTCGCAGGATTCTTTAGGGGGAAGCCATGTGCTTTAAATGTATTATGTGTACACAGCCTGGGTTTTGAAAGCCTGTTTTAGATTTCCGTTAACAGAATTTTATGTTAACAACATCATCACCTCTTTGAAACACTGCACTGTGTAAACAAATTAATAACTGCAGAACACCACCACGAATTTGAATCCTCCACTTCCTTAGATGATGTCCCTCAACTCATGGCTCCACTACAACAGTGTCTCTACCACACTGCCATTTGATTCTGGCATCAGTGGATCCTTTAATGTTTAGCTGTCCTTGAAGCCCTGAGGGGGTGGCAGAACATTTCCATCTGCTGCAGTTCCTTCATGCATTCCTTAGGCCAGAGGTAGCTAACCTGATGCCCTCCAGATGTTGTTGGACCTCAACTCTCACCAGCCCCTGCCAGCATGGCTGATGCTTAAGGATGATGGGAATATCTCTGGAGGGTCGCTGGTTCCCCTTCTTTGCATGATGGGCACCAAGTTTGGGATTCCCAGTGAATCTTACTGTTGTAGATCTTTCAGTGCAAAATTCACCACTTTGATACTGATGAAACAACTAGGGAAATCCAGCCAATTTTAAAACATCCACATCAGGTTCTTGCAATGTAATATGTGTGTTTTGGCCCATGGAACTTAGTTTCTGGAGGACTGTCCCGTCCCAACTCCCCCTTTTCTTTCTGTAGCCCATTTTCTAAGGCTTCCCTACAAGGCATCTTCAAAAAAGGCATTTCGACCACAAGACTTCCGCAGTCACTAGAGTCATTTTCAGATCCTCCTTCATCTACAAACTGCTCCTCAAGAAGGAGCCCACAGGAATCCAGGTTGTCTAGTATTCCAAACAGAGGTATCTTTAAGTCTTCCAGTCTTTCACAGCTGGCTTCAGGATGGCCTCTTGCAGCCGTGAATTGCTGCCCATTGGGAAGGTTGATATCAGATCCTCCCATCAATACAGACAGGAAATCTATATCCCCATTCACATTGTTCCATCCCTTTCCTCTTGCAGCTGGGCAGCCAACTGGAAACCCAAGGGACTCCTCTACACAGGAACTCCCAGAACTTGAGATCCCCTTGCTCTCTTGGAAGCAAGTATCCGCCTCCACTGTCACCCACCCTGTTGAAACAGGGACCTCTGACACCATTAAATCTGGCAGAAAACTCCAAGATCCAGAAGATGGGCGAGGTCCTTCCTGACACACGCTGACCGTTTGGCAGTTTATCCTTTTCTTTTGGAATCGAAGCATTTCAGTGTAAGGTATGGGGCTTCCACTCTCCTCCTCCTCCTCCTCCTCATCTTCTGACACTGAATGCATAGAAGGACTCAAGTCTGAGCATATCTGGAGACCAGTCCTGTTCCTCCTTCCCAATTCAACAGGAGCTCCTGTACACATGAGAGGATGCGCCTTGATTAATTCCATTTCCCCAAATTCCAGCAACTTTGTTGGACCTTTGGAAAAATCCTAAGGGAGAGAGAATGAGATTGATCATTTAGAGGGATATGGCTGGATCTTTTTACTTCTGGATGTCTATGTATATTACTATTTTAAACTAGAATCGATTACGCTAATGGTGAATAGCTGGGGAGACTATTGAGGATGGGGAGAAGTCCAATTCACTTCACATTTTAATGCATACCTATGCTTCAATTGCATTTCCTCAAATAGAAACTGAGCCATTCTTTGAAATTCACACTTCCCTGACTTTTGCAATGCAGTTCTCCAACCACACAAACGCATGTATGCGGAAAAAGTATGCATAACGTGCACGTATTAGTGAAAACACCACACACAAATTCATTACATTGGGGAAAACCGCTTCAAAATGAGTCTATTGAGCAACACTGCCTTCAAAAATGCATTATGTTAGGAGGAATGCACACGAAAATGCTGAAGGCTTTTCATAAGGATTATTTTTTAAAGTTTCAAATTGATGTGGAAGTGTGGCAAGCTGAATTTAAGATTGAAAAAATGAGAAACCAACATTGGCATAATTCACCCATCCCTAGAGATTCTGGTATCGTGTCAGCCCATCCCTGGAGAAAGACCCACTCCCTGAGGCAAAGACTCCTGGGTGGCAAATTCCCAGAATAACACACTTGCCCTTGGGCTGGGTGTGGGTGTTTATGTTTGAGTTTTATTTATTTATTCTATCTGACGGAGGGTGGGTGAAGATTTTATTTTTTTACTTTGACAGCCAAGGCTAGCGTGCTGCCAAAGCGTTCTGTGGCTGCATGGGGGTGGTTATTGTTTTGCTTTATTTACTTTATAATATATTATTTTGCCTTTTAATTATATTGTAAGTCACTTGGAGACCTTTTGGTAGTAAGTGACTAATAAATAAATAAATAAATAAATTAAACAAATAAATGTGCAAAGGAGATCAGAAATGCATTATTTGCAAATGTTTAAAATGCAGCAAAATTTCCAGTTTTGTCATTCAAATTTTGAATGTCGATTTCCCCCCTCAAAAATCCCAGTTCTCTAGTCTTGCTGGCATCTCCTGGTGATTTTGACTTCGGCAGGCACCAAATATGAAATCCCATGACCTGTCAAGTGTGGAATATTAAATACCATTGAATGTCAGTTACCAAAACACTATCAGCTGTTAAAGAGCCACTTATCCTCAGTGGTCGAGCACCTGCTTTACATGCAGGAAGTGTTCACTTCCATCCTTGCACCCCCAGTTAAAAGGATCCCCAGCCACCGGGGGCAGTAGAGAGTAACAACACTGGGTTCCGCAGAGCAACAGTGTGCCTGTCTCAGTATAAGGCAGCATTATCGGTTCAATATCCAGTGTATTTCAGGCCTTGGCACTTCATCAGGAAATTTCAAATACAGACATTCAGTCTAGTTCAAGTCTCTGGGAAGAGGAAAGAATTTTGCCAAGGCCTCTGGGGGAAGAGCCATAGCTCAGTGGTACATAAAGATGGGGAGAGGGGGATGCAAGTCTGTTTGCATTTAAAGATTAAAATCTATCAAATTGTCACTTTCCGAAACAGTATCACAACCGAGACACAGCCATCCTTTGAAATTCACATTTAAAAGAATTTTGCAATGCAGTTCTCCACATCTCCAAACAATGTTTAAAAAACTGCATATATTAGGGGAAAGTGTGCATAAGAATTAATATATTTGTGAAGATAGCATGCAAACATATATGATATTAGGGAAAATTGCAAAAATGTGTACGTTAGTCAAAACTCCCTAAAAAAAAAGGCAAAACAAATTTGCAGCAAAATGTTGATGAATTTTCATGAGGATTAAAAAATATTCACAAATTGCTGCAGAAAGAACCAAGTATAAAATTGGAAACATGAAAAACTAAGAGGGCAGAAATGAACAGATCCTTCCACCCCTGTTAGGGAGTTTCAGATACAGAAATCCAATCTGGTTCACGCCTCTGGGAAGAGGAATGATCCTTGCCAAGGCATCAGTGGTAAAACATCTGTTTTGCATGCAGAAGGTCCCAGGTTCAATTCCTGGCATCTCCAGACAGGGAGAGATGCCTGTCTGAAATTCTGGAAAGCCAGTGCCAGTCAGTGTAATAGACAATACTGAGATAGATAGACCAAAGGTCTCACTCGGTATAAGGTAGCTTCCTGTGTTCCTGTGGCAAGAACCACAGAACTGAGAAGACATCTACCTTCCTCCTTCTCTAGTTCAAAAACGTTCCATACTTCCCATACCAAAGCTCGAGGCATCTTGACTGGTTTCTTCATGCTTTTGTAGCGGTGGAAAACAACAAAGGCGCCAACAGGGAACATGAGTAGCAATGGAACAGCAACAAAGGCCCAGTTTTCTGCTACAAAAGAAAAGAACCCAAAGCAGTTAATGTCTGGGGGCAGCTCATCCCTTTTCTCCACTTCAGCATGCTCTTTCTTCCTGGTCTCTTTGTCCAAAGTGCTTTGCATCAGGAACAGAAGGATGATAATAAGCTTCTAAGAAGAGAACATAAGAACATAAGAAGAGCCTGCTGGATCAAGCCAATGGCCCACCTAGTCTAGCATCCTGTTCTCGCAGAGGCCAACCAGATTCCTATGGGAAGCCTGCAAGCAGGACCTGAGCACAAGAGCATTTTCCCATGCTACGGCTTCCAGCGTATTCAGAAGCATATCACCTCCGACCATGGAGGCAGAGTATAGCCATCATGGCTAGTAGCCGCTGATAGCCTTTTCTTCCATGAATTTGTCTAATCCTCTTTAAAGCCATCCAAGTTGGTGGCCATCATTACCATTCTCTGGTCTGACCACACGGTGTCTCTAGATATATTCCTGGGATGTGGGGCTACCCTTTTGTCTCAGACCCCACCAATACATATGTAAAATTGGTGGTGGTGGGGATTGCCCAAATGTGCAAGCCACTGTATTGCTCATTCATCCAGTTTTGAGAGATCCTTTGGAGCACTTTGGCCACTTCACTGCTCACCCCTAACTCCAGATCACTTAGGAACATAAGAATATAGGAAGAGCTCTGCTGTATCAGACCAAAAGCCCACCTAGTCCAGCATCCTGTTCTCACAATGGCTAACCAGACCTGAGTGCAAAAACGCTCACCCTCCCTGCAGATTCCAGCAACCGGTATTCAGAAGCAAGCTGCCTCTGACTGTTGAGGTAGAACACAGCTATCATGATTACCGTGGAGACTGGTGGCTCCAATGTCAGTGGGGCAGTGAATCCGCTCTGGGTTTTAGTCTGAACTTTTGAGGAACTGTCCAAGCTGCTGAACCTACTTTGGGAATAGGTTTCAGCGTCTGGGACAGCTCCTTGAAAGTTTGGATGAAAACACTGGAACCACCTGCCTCTACTGCGTGGTTAATAGTAATTCATAGCCTTTTCCTCCATGGATTTGTTCAATCAGTTAAAATGCTCAAATGAATAAGTTAAAAAGTCCCAGTGCCTCCCAACCCAGATCCCTGCAGAACCCCACTTCCTTCTTATTTCCATTTGCAGAACTGACCTGCTCTCTGCCTTCCTACTCTTCAGCTAGTTCTCTTATTCCACAACTGCTAAGTTGCATTTGGCTACTACCATGACAAACATGGTGGCCACCATGTGTGTTCTTTATTTTAATTTTTTAACCTACAATGTGCTGGAATTAAAACTTCTAGCACATTGGATTTGGGGAGAAAAAAGTCGGAGAAGGCCCAGGATGGGCCCCCATATCCCTGGTGCTCACCCTGTTCTGAACCATGTCCAGGACAAAAGGGACAGCAAGAGATTACGATGCTTGAACTATGCCTATATGCAAGCAAAGAAATATAAATAAGAAGTGGTTGTGGCTTCAGAGATGCTGATGAAAGGGAGAGGTCAAGGAGGAATCTCCTCACACAACCTCAGGTCCCTAGGTGTTGATGGACTACACCTCCCATCATCCCCAGTCAGTTTAGCTTGGGTATGGGAAACCTTCGGCCTTCAGAATCTTGCTGGACTACAACTCCCATCAGCTCCAGCAAGCATGGCCAATGGTGTTGTAGCTCAACAACATCTTGGAGGCTCAAGGTTGAAGAACACCGCCGCCACAGCATTGCCTTGGACCAGAAGGAAAAAAGTGAAAGGAGGAGGATGCTTGCTAATCCCTTTCCTTCCATCTGTGGCCATAGGGGAAGTTTTTCCATCCATGTCAAGAGACGCAACCCGCCATTTTAGTAGGACCAAGGTGTGGTCACAATGCATACATCAGTATCACATGCGTGTGCTGGGTCAGGGCAAGTGTGCAAAGTGACCATTCAAGCCTTCTTACAGGTGCCCTTTTCCTCCTCTTTGTTGTGTAAGAGCATGCAAATCGGCTCCGAGAAGCTGCTCCATTTCTCGGCCAGGGAGAAGAACGTCCGGGCCCGAAGGCAGTATTTGCCACTGCTCAAATGTGCGGTGTCAATGTCCACCTCATTATCCATAGCCTCGCTGTAGTTTCTCTGGAAGATAAGAAAAGCAAAAAGGGTTGAAATCAACGGGGGTATCAGTGAGCCTAATGCTGGGCCGAGGCAGGAGATGCGGGGGAGGAACTCAATTTCGTTTGCACTTTAATGAGAAGCGACCTACTTTGCACTCCTCATACCAATATGCAAACTGAAACACACCTTCAAAATTTGCACTTCTCCAAATTTTGCGGTGCAGTTCTCTAACCAAATATGTGCACAAAAATGAGTATGTCGTGTAACAGTGTGCATAAAAAACCATATTTTAGTGGAAAATAACGCACAAAATTGTATTATATGGAAAATTACTTACAAAAATGTGTGCATTAACTTTGCACTGCAATGCTGATGAATTTTCCTGAGGATTTAAAAAAAAATCACAAATTGTTCCAGAAATTTAAAGTTGGAAAAATGAGAAACTAAGAGAAACCAAAATGGATAGATCCATCCATCCCTAGCAGAGATGCAAAGAGACTCAAGCTCGGACAAAGAGGGGTGGGCCACAAACTGATATACAAGTTGCCAACTTCCTTTGCTGGCTTTCCTCCTGTGCTTCTTTAAGGGAACAAAAAAGCTTTTCCTGATAAAGCTGGGATGAGGGGGAACATCCTTTCCTGACAAACCCGTGTTTCATGCAATTTATTTATTCATCTGCATCATTTGCATAACCACCCAATTAACAGTGGGCGGTAATAGACGTTAAAAACAATTGTCTCGAAGGACAGCAACCCAAAGGAGCGAGCAGCAAGCAACCAGATGCTCAGATACTCACTCCCAGGGCAGGTCTTCTTCAGTCCCCTAGTGCTGCAGCTGTTCCCCATCTATAGATGTTAGATATAGATGATGGTGGCTTACAAGCAGAGCTTGGAAAAGTTACTTTTTTAAACTACAACTCCCATCAGCCCCAGCCAGCATGGCCACTGAATTGGGCTGATGGGAGTTGTAGTTCAAAAAAAGTAACTTTTCCAAGCTCTTCTAACAAGACCCATTTGATTTTAGAGGTATATTTCCATCTTCTACTCACTGTTTTCTTTGCTCCATTGGCCCCAAACTCCAAGTCATAGTAGGTTAGATCTTGCAAGATGGCCTTTGTGCAGGATGGGTAAGAGAACGTAGCATTCACTCGAAGAGCGTTTTCAGTCTTTCTGACTTGCAGAATTGGGGGGGCGAGTTCCACTGGAAATGATTGAACAGTCATTAGGGCAATACCAAGAGAGACAGAGAAGAATAAGGGCCCCTCCAGACTGTGTGTGCATGCGTGTGTAAGTGAGTGCACTTGCAGGAGCATTCTGCAACATGCCTTTGGTGCAATAAGCACATTAGTGATAGATTTATACCAGACTGTCCGCACATCATCCTTCATTGCTCATTCTTCTTCAATGCCTCCTAAATGAAATATTTATTTAAAATATTTCTATCTCACCCTTCTACCCTACAAAAGGGCACTCAGGGCAGCTCACAATGAAATCATACACAATAAAAAACACAAAAACCCCATTAAAATAGATTAAAAATACATAAAATACAGTTAATTTCACATTAGGGTAGTGATATTAAAAGAGGACTAAACAAGGGGAAATGAAATCAGTTCCAAGCTTAGCCTTCAGTCCCTTCCAAAGGCTCTCTGGAACAAGAGGGTTTTCAGAAGTCTCTGGAACACCATCAGGGAGGGAGCAGAGCAGGCTTTTGGGGGTAAGGTATTCCAGAGCTTGGAGGCCACGGCTGAAGTCTCCTCCTGCATACCTGCCAGTCTAACGTTGTTCATTCCAGGCACACAGAGAAGACCAGAGGCAGCTGATCTTAAATCATGGGCAGATACATATGGGTGTAAGCAATCCCTCAGGCACATTGGTCCAAGGCCATTTAGGGCCTTAGAGGTCAAACTCAGCACTATGAATTGGGCCTGGAAACAAATTGGGAGCCAGTGGAGTCGATAAAGCACAGGGGTGATATGATCCCCCACGCCATGATCAAATTAACATTCTGGCTGCCATTATTGCCATCCGGAAGGACACTCTTGCACTATAGCACAGCTAAAGCAGGGCAAAAAAATAAACTGGAGCATTCGTAATGTGAAACATTACTGGATCTCAGCAGGAAGCTATGGGACATGCACCGATTGGAAATGGAGTAGTATGTCAGCCCCGAAACATCTGCAGGAGCAAACAGTACTGAAAGTAGGATCATCTATAACCACCCTGATACTATAATGAGCACAAGTAATCATGAATGAATCAAAAATATGTCTGCCCGCCCCCAAGATTCCTGCTCATCTCTGGGCCTGGCAGATGAGCTACCTGGGCTATTCTAAGTCAGAGCTTGTGATCTTCTGTGCAATCCTAAACTTTCCTTTGATGCCAGCCTTCCCCAGCTTGAAGCCATCTCAATATCTTGGGCATATTTTCTCGTCTTTCCCCTTCACTGTCCATGAGCACCAGGTTGGGGTAAGGCTGATACCATTAGGTAGTAGGGTTTTCTCTGCATCTGCCAGGTTGTCTGGAGAGAACACAGCCTCTGATCATATGCAGTTCCTCTCTTCTCTTTCATTCATTAGGCCTTCTGGGACAGAGTGTGAAGCTTCCAGGCAAGCAGCAGAACCTTCCGTTCCACAAATTAACAACTGGCAGCATTAGTAAAACCACCTTCTGCACCTTCATGCTGCCTTAGGTTCAAAGGGTCCTACCAAACGTACCGTGGATAGTGTAGTCTATGTCTTTCAATTCCACCCATGCTGATGAGGCAATCCTGTTGCTGTTCTTCATCTGAGCTTTCACTTGGACTGAAAATCTGTTGTTCAGTTCTGTAGACACGCACGTTATGTTGCAGGCCGTTTCAGAGATATCTCTGCAGTGTGAGACGTCATTCCACTGAAGGCTGTAAGGGTTCCTGAATGATGAAGCCACAACGGTGGTGGGTTAGCATTCAGAATCACATTAGGACATAATGATTTCAGCTGTCAGACCTGAGGTCTGCAGAACACTCAGCAGCTGACTGCAGCCAAGGATGGGGCTTACCTGGAACCAGGGTTTGCCATGACTCAGTCCCCAAAGGATCTCTTTCTTTTGTTTTAAATGGCAGGCTCAGCCTTAGAAATAAAATATCCAAGGAAGTATACCATCTTGTATAGGGATAAGAGCTAAAACAAGCTTTGCCAGCCTGGTGCCCTGCAGATGGACTACAACTCCCATCAGTCCCTGACAGGAAAAGCTTTACCTTTTGATTCTACTAATTGTATAAACTAGCTCTGTATCAGAGCTCACCATGTTTTGGGGTGTCAGGAGTGCATGCCTCTCTCTATATTTATTTATTATTTGATTTATATCCCGCCCTTCCTCCCAGCAGGAGCCCAGGGCAGCAAACAAAAGCACTAAAAACACTTTAAAATATCATAAAAACAGACTTTAAAATACATTAAAACATTTAATACATTAAAACATTAATACATTTTCCAATGCGAATTACCCTGATCTGCATAGAAAAGATTTCCAGATGATAAATATGGGGTGTGTGGGTGTCTGTCTATCTATATTTATACATTCCTGTTTTGTTTAATATCTCTATGTAACTTTGCACTTTCCCCAAGAAATAGAATAGTTTTAAAAGATAAAAAAGAAACACCCAACCCAGTAGCTCTGTCAATGTCCCAATCAACCTGACCCTGACCTATGGACTCAGCTGTTCTGACCAGGAGCAGCATGTTGTCCAAGGCCATTTCAGACTGTTGCTATTTTGTGATGGGACCAGCAAATACAGGTCATGTAATTAAAGTGGGTTTGGCACTATTGGACAATCCCGCCCCCCAATAACTGAATGTTTTGTGGGAAGGAAAGTGACAGAAAAATGCACAGAAAAGTGTGGGATAACAATTGCTTGATGTGACAACGATAACCTCCCTGCAATGAATGCTCAACAAAGAGTGGGCATCATACAACCTCCCCATAATCCATCAGGGTGAATGCCCAATAAACAGGTCATGTGGAAGACCGCTTCTCCCCAGTTCCCCTGGGAAGTGTGTGAACCTAGCTTGTCCAGCATGAGGAGTCTAGAAGAGGATTTGTGAACTGGGGACGCCCCCCCCTCCGATTCCTTATCTGCTATTAACATCCCAGAAAAATGAAGAGGAAGGTTTACCCTACCCTTCCCCAACCTGGTATCCTCCAGATATTTTGGACTACAACTCCCATCAACCTCAACCAGCACACTGTGCTGGCTAGGGCTGATGGGAATTGTAGTCTAGAATATCAAGAGTGCACCAGGCTGGGGAAGGCTGGTCGAGCCATTGCCCTTTCCTTCAATGCTCACATCCATTGAACGGTGTAGGATACTCCAGAAGGGACGCTGGCATCCGGCAGCCATGTCAAGAACAGACTGAAATTCTTCGACACAAGCATGACATTGCGAGGAGGCGGTATCAAGAATTCCTGGCCTGTCAGAAATAGGGATGGGGAAGAAATTCGATTCAGTTTGCATCTAAAGGTAAACCTACCAAATCCACACTTTTCAAAACAATTTGCAAACAAAAGGTTCAGAAGAGGGAAACCAGAATGATCAAGGGGATGGAGCGACTCCCTTATGAGGAAAGGTTGCAGCATTTGGGGCTTTTTAGTTTAGAGAAAAGGCGGGTCAGAGGAGACATGATAGAAGTGTATAAAATTATGCATGGCATTGAGAAAGTGGACAGAGAAAAGTTCTTCTCCCTCTCTCATAATACTAGAACTCGTGGACATTCAAAGAAGCTGAATGTTGGAAGATTCAGGACAGACAAAAGGAAGTACTTCTTTACTCAGCGCATAGTTAAACTATGGAATTTGCTCCCACAAGATGCAGTAATGGCCACCAGCTTGGATGGCTTTAAAAGAAGATTAGACAAATTCATGGAGGACAGGGCTATCAATGGCTACTAGCCATGATGGCTGTGCTCTGCCACCCTAGTCAGAGGCAGCATGCTTCTGAAAACCAGTTGCCGGAAGCCTCAGGAGGGGAGAGTGTTCTTGCACTCGGGTCCTGCTTGCGGGCTTCCCCCAGGCACCTGGTTGGCCACTGTGAGAACAGGATGCTGGACTAGATGGGCCACTGGCCTGATCCAGCAGGCTCTTCTTATGTTCTTATGTTCTTTAAAATAGCTGGCTTTTGAAATGTGCACTTCTCTGAATGTTGCAATGCAGTTGTTCAGCCACATAATGTGTACACAAATGCCTACACCATGGTAAACGTGGGTAAAAATGCGTAAATATATTATTTATTTATTTAGGTCAGGCCCAAAGTTGTTCCTAAACATGTCAAACGTCCTTCACAATAGGGGGTTGTGCTCCATTCTTAAGACTGGCTAGGCCACTGGGGAGGTTTCCGTCACCTATGGTCCCATCTGCACTACGTATTTAAAGCTGTATTATACCACTTTAAAAAGTCATGGCTTCCCCCAAAGCATCCTGGGAGCTGTTGTTTGTTAAGGGTGCTGAAAATTGTTAGGAGCCCCCCCCCCCATTCCCCTCACAGAGGTACAATTTCCAGAGGTCCCTGGAAAGAGGGACTGATTGTTAAGCCCACTCTGGGAATTGTAACTCTGTTAATGTCTAGTGCAGATGGGGCCTGAGGCACTTCAAAACACCCAACAACTCCTCATAAGAACATAAGGAGAGCCGGCTGGGTCAGGCCAATGGCCCATCTAGTCCAGCATCCTGTCCTTCAAGCTGTCCATGGGAAGCCCACAAGCAGGACCTGAGCACAAGAGTAATCTCTCCCTCCCTCAGTTTCCAGCAACTGGTATTTGGAACCATGTCAACTATGGAGGCAGAGCCATCGTGGCTAGTAGCCATTGATAGCCCTTTTCTCTATGAATTTGTCTAATCTTCTTTTAAACCTATCCAAGTTGGTGGCCATCACTGCCACTTTGAATTCCATAGTTTAGCTACGTGCTGTATGAAGAAGCACTTTCTTTTGTCTGTCCTGAATTTTCCAACATTCAGCTTCATTGAATGTCCACGAGTTCTAGTGTTATGAGAGAGGGAGAAAAACTTTTCTCTATCCACCTTCTCCATGCCATGCATAATTTTATACACTTCTATCATGTTGCCTCTGACTTGCCTTTTCTCTAAACTAAAAAACCCCAAAAGCTGCAACCTTTTCTCATAGGGGAGTCGCTCCATCCCTTTGATCATTCTGGTTGCCCTTTTCTGAACCTTTTCCAGCTCTACAATATCCTTTTTGAGACGAGGCGACCAGAACTACACACAGTATCCCAAAGGTGTCTGCACCCCCCCCAATTACCTACCAACCAACCAAGGGCAACCATTACCATCCTGGTGCCTGGAGATGTTTTGGACTACAATGTGCCGTCTGGGGCTGATGGGAGTTGTTGTCCAAAATATCTGGAGGGCACCAGGTTGGCGAAGGCTGCTCTAGGGAGCATGTGAAAAAAAGGAAATCATTTCAGTCCCATTGTCAGACAGGTGTTTCCACATTCCCTTTCACCTTGATACTTTTCGAGACACCACCTTTCCATTAGGGGGGGTATCCTTCCACATGCTTAGGCTGACAACCGTGTTTTTTTGCCGTAAATCATTCCCTCCACCCCATTCTGCTGCCAGTGGAGAGATTTTGACAAAGCAAACACAGCAGACTCTCTTTCGAGACTCTCCAACTTTTGGGTGATAATCTGGAAAACAATTGGGCAGAAACAGAAGAGCCACTGGGAATTCGGGCTTACCGACTGTACCTGAAGCCTGCCTGAAGGAAGCAAGAACCAAAAGGCCGTATACCCTCAGAGGAGACATCCCGAAGAGGCAGCAAGTCACTCGCCTTTTGGCCTGGGTACGTCACTTTCTTCTTACTTTCACTCTCTGGTTTCCTGGCTGGCACCTGCAGCACACACGCATGGCAAGGCACGGCAGCCCCCTAGGGGGCAGGAAACACATTTACCTGACATGAGCTTGAAAGCCACTTGTAGCCTGCACTCTCCATCAGAAAAGTGCTGCTCTATCCCAGAAACTGGAAGCTGATTCCATCTTTGTTGTTATTATTGTAGTTCACGTATCAGTCACTTTATACAATTTAAAATGTCTCAGAGCAACTTGACAAAATAAGATACACAAAAACAGCTTAAAACCATGACAATACAAACGCCACAAAATGCTCATCGACCAGTAAGTTCATAAGGACCAGGTCCTTCCCACCCCACTAAGAGATGAACTCCAACACAGGAGGCAACATTAACCGAAGGCCTGGTTGAACAGAAAGGTCTTAGCCTGGTGCCTAAAGGGGGGGAGTCTACCACTGAAAAGGCCCGTTCTCACATGACCACCCTCTGCACTGCCCTCGGGTTTATTATTATTATTATTATTATTATTATTATTTCCATTTACAGACCGCTTACTATCTAAAAGATCTCAAAGCGGTTTTCAATAGAATACACAAGGTACAATAAAAAAACATATCAAATTAATTTACAAAGCAAAATACATAAACAATATCCATATACATAAATATATGCATAAACACAGTATAAAAATTAATGCAACTTCCCACCCTTCCTCCAAAGGAGCCCAGGGCAGCAAACCTATCAATACCAAAACATTACAGTTAATTCCTCTTAAAAAACACTTATAAACAACCTTCTAAAACAGTTAAACACTCCTCAAAGCAATCACCTACTCTCAAAACTAATAATTTTGGGGAGGGGGCAGGGATAGATCTTTCGGCCATCAGATGCCTGAGTGAACAGGACTGTTTTTAAATTTCTCCTAACAGTTAATAATGTGGGAGAGGGATGCACTCACTAGGGAGGGCACTCCAGAAATGGGGAACCACCACTGAGAAGGCCCTATTACAGATCGGCAACTGGGGGAGGGCAGCTCCAGAGAAAGAACCAGCATGCATGCCAGTGTGGTATTCTGGTTAGAGTGCCAGACTAGGACCTGGGAGACTAACATTCAAATCATGAAGTCAGCTGGGCAACCTTGGGCCAGTCACTATCGAACTTACTTGACAGGGTTGTTGTGAGAATACAATGGAGAGGGAGAGAAGTGTGTATGCCACCATGAGCTCCCGGCTTATGTTACTCTGGGTGTTTCCAGACAGGTGTTTATTGTGGGATCCGCACTCTTCGGGCATACACGTTCCTTGCAGCATCTAAATGCCAGCTGGTATTTCCTCCCCGGCCCCCAATTTAATCTGGATTTTCTCTTTCCATGGAAAATCTGCTAAATTAAAAAAAACAAAAAACCTGTTGCGAACAACTTGTTCGCAATACTTCAGTGACTAGTTTGTGATACTGGGCCCTCCTCTGAAAGACCCTCCTGGAAAGCCGCCACATAAACTGGTGGTGTAACAGAAAATGATACTGTAAACTTTCACTTCTGTAGTTCTCATACCCACCTTGTTCCATGCCTTAGGTGCTATTTATCATATATTATTGTTTATTAGATTTGTTAGTCACTTGTTATTCGAAGATCTCCAAGCGACTTGCAACATAGTTAAACACAAAGATATTCATATCCAAGTAGGGTTGGCAACCCCCTGCCTGGAATGCCCTGCCCCTACATTTTAACATGGCTGCTCTAAATTTCTTTACAGATTTGACCCTCCACTTCAGAGGTCTGAAAAATGAGTAAGAGTAAGAAGATTCTCTACTCTTTTCTGTCTCCCCTGTGGGCTGCTATAAACTCACTTTGACAGGCAACCCAATTCCAGTGAATAATAATTGACAGAGAGAAAACACACATGGTTTGGTCTACCTTCATAGGCAGCAGCTTGGGAACAACAAAAGTTGTAGCCATGCTGCCCAGTATGTGAATTCTCTTTTACCACTATTGGGCAACAAACCGTAATGCAAACAAGATGCATCATCAGTGGGTTTAAGGGGGTTGAGTGGAGCACATGGAACCACTGTTGTTGCTTCTATTGATAAAGGGAGTGAGGATAAAGGTAAATGAAATGCAAATAGAAAAAGAAAAACATAAGCCAGTGATGATTCCCTAAATGCAATACCAAACCAGCCACAACAAAATTCCTATAAGGCAGAAAACTCAGCATACCACAGCCAGACAGGCTTCCTAACCAAAAACCAAAACTAAAAAGATCCTGGCAGCCAGTCAGCCAAGGTCACAGAAATCCCCATGCAGCACAACCTGACCTGGGGACTGCAGTTAGTGCAGAATGCTGTGGCATGATTGCTGACATGAGTGGGACCCTATCAGCACATAATACCTCTGCTCTGAAATCTGCACTGGTTGCTGATTTACTACCAGGGTAAGTTCAAGGTGTGCTTTCCATGTTAGGGGTGCCACATAACATAGTACTTGTTCTGCTCTTGTAAGAAATCAGTCCTTTAGTGTGACAGCACCGACGCTTTGGAACTCCCTGCCTATTAACATTAGCAGGTGCCTTCACTGTACTCTTTTTGGCACCTGCTAAAATATTTTTGTTTAGGCAAGCCTACCCAGGCATGTAGAAGCTATTATGTTTTTATCTATTTTTACCTCATTGTTGGTTTTATTATTTTGTATATTTTTAAATATATTAAAATACCTGTCTACTGTTTTTGCCAATAATGTTATTGTTTTAATTCTTTCTGTAAATTGCTTTGAGATTTTCTACAATAAAGTGGTATATAAAGATTGTAATTAAAATATATAAATAATTTTTGGAGTCACTGTGGCCTGTGACGCCCTTCCCTGGCTCTCCCTGTCAGGTTCCCACCTGCTTGTGGCTACTGCCTTTCACTAGGCACCACCAGGGACACCACCAGTCCGGACCGTCCTTTATATGGTTTCTCACTCCACTCTAGCACAGATCTCACTAGATCCCACTGCTAGGCAACACCACCAGTCACATCCGGTAACCAATACTCCCAGAGTCTTTGCCTGAGTCTCTCTCTAGCTGGTTACTTTTGCAACTGCGTGCTTATGCTGTTCCCAACCCCCTTGTATCTTTATATAAAAAGCATACAACTCTGGGTTGCTCTGGATACTTGACTTGTTACAATTCCTCCCTTCACCGCTGCCACCATTAGATACTGCTTCTGTTCAGCCTTGGTAATTACCTTGCCCTCCCTTCTGGTCTGTATATTCCCCAGCCAAGGATCAGGCCTTTGGTAAACCAAAGAAGTATTTATTTACTAATAACAGGAAATAACAAGATTACTTTTAGAATGTTTCACAAGCGTATGGTTTCATATATATATCCTCTTTAAATATCACCCAAGTCCAATCCAAACTTCCCTCAGAACTCTGCCAACCCACTCAACAACCTCTCTCTCAACTCTCTAACTCTCTCCTTCCAACCGACCCCCCTTCATCACTCACAAACCTCCATTTATACCTTCAGCTAGCCAGCCACTCAGCCAATCATCATCCAGCACACTTCAGCTTCTCACCCATGTACTCCCCCTTTCTCTCTCAGTCAATTACCATACATCACCCAATAGACCCGCACTTACCAGATTTACAGATGCTAACTTACAGGAACATCACATGGCCCCTGAGTCTCTTTCCAGTTTTAGGAACAAAGGAATCTGCCTTATACTGACTCAGGCCACTTGGTACCATCTAGTTCAGTACTGATGACATGGACTAGCATTGGCTCTCCAGGATTCCACGCAATAGTCTTTTCCAGAAACTGAATTTTGGACCTTTGCATGCAAAGCATATGCCCTACCACTGAGCTACAACTGTTCCCGTTTAAAAAAGTATGAGAGGGAACCATGTTATCACTAAAATCATATGGGTGCTCAGAACAGGCCCTTACTCTTTTTCTTTTAGTCTCTCAGAATCTGTGAGAGTTGCTGTCCCTTTAAGATTCCTATTCCCGTGAAGCTGTGTATCCTCACTACTAAGTATGTAGATCAAAGGTGAGGGGTAACTGCTTGTTTGCCCTAGAGGAATTCTTAGTTTATCTGTCAAGCATTGTACTAGCTCCTCTGTCTCTTCCTCAAGGACTGTCAGCTTGACAGGAGAATGGACGGAATGTGATATCCTCTTCTATCCTTGAAGGGAGTACTCTATGTAACTCTTTTGCATTTTACTACCTATATATGCATCTTTGATGTTTATTATTTACTGTACCCAAAGTCCTATATAACACTGAGGAGTTCTGAATAAAGTTGTCTGTCTGACCATGGTTGCCCGTCTGTGGTAGCCTGGTGCTGATAGAACCTTTGATCAAAGTATTTGTTTGTGTATGTATTTTCCTTCCTAACTTGGTTTCAGGGTCCATTCTTGCTCCGTGCCTACCTGATGGAAGGAGGCACAGTGAGTTCTCACTTAGATCTCGCTCAACACCCAAGGAAGATGGGCACACAAGGAAGTAATACTATACAACCATATTGTGAAACCAGATACTTATTGGACATAGTATGAAGAAATATTTATATAAGTATGACTGTCAAAGATGTTTATTATTTACACAACCTGTAAATATATTTATAGTGCAATCCTGTTTGCTTACTAAGAAGCAAGTCCCAATGTATTCCATGGGGCTTACTCAAACAGGGAAGTGTGCAGAGAACTGCAACCTCAAGAGATAAGGAACTTCATTCATCCAACCCAAAATTCAGAATCATGCCACTTTAAGCTGTTTTGCAACAGTTTATACTTGTTTTTATGGTTATTGGATTTTTAAAGGGATTTATTTCTTATTGTGAGCCGCCTTGGTTTCCAGTCTGCAACCCTACTTCACAAGGTTGTTGGAAAGACTCCATACACACACACACTGGAGATGTAATAATACATACACCCCATATAATAGTTTATTGTCAAACCAGTTGGTCATTGCAGAACATTTAAAAAAAATGAAATCAGTATTAGTTTCCTACATAATACATGCAGTGATATCTAAGTAACCCTGCCTAATTACTTTAAAAATAAGATTGGAGGGAGAGACAAAGATTTACAACACAAATACAATTATTTGCTATGTTCACTCAAAAGTCCCATCAATTTAGAGCACAATTCTAACCATTTCTACTCAAAAGTAAGTCCTATTGAATTAAATGGGGTTTACTCTGGGTATGTGGGATTGCAGCTTTATTCCCAGAAAAGGAAGTACTGGATTAAAGATTCATATTGGAAATAGAAAGATATCTGTATCTTTAAAAGTTGTGCAGGGGGAAGGCAGAATTCTACCTTGTGGTTTTTCCCATTACAGTGTTGCAAGAACACCTGCACTTGGCTGACTTTCTCTTCTCCTAAAGATACAGGATCAGTCTCAGGCCCTGAACCTGGCAACCCTAATAGGAAAGGTTTTCAAACCACTTCCCTCTTCAACAGCCCAGGAAAATTTAAACTTGTTTGACTCCTGCACACAAGAGAGAAAAAGACTGAAAACTATATACTTACTCACTTGATGAGATTTTCAGAAAAGCAGGAAAAAACAAGTTTTCTGAGTTGCAAAGGGTCTAGTTACTGCCTTGTGAATCATAACCCTGACTTCACTTATTGGCTACAAACCTGAAAGGGCAGGATTATAGTAGCTCATTTAACTGAAGTTGTGGGGGTGGCTGGCTGAAGTTTTGGTGTATATCTCAGGAACCACACCACCTAGAAACTTAATTTTTTATTTAAATGAAAGCTGAGAGTCTGGAGATTAAGGTGACTCGCCCAGAGACCTGGAGAGCACTCCAAAAATCCAGAGTCTCTGGGCAAAAACCAGACACCTGGCAACCCTAGTTGTAGCTGATGTCCTGTGTGATTCTTGATGCTTCGTAATTCAAACTGTAACACCATAAAATACAGGATAAGAAATAAAATAAGCAGTAAGAATGCAATTTAAAATATGAATATTTACTGTGGACATGAATGGACCACCCAAATGAAGCTGATGGACCACTGGTGGTCCACAGTCCACAGTTTGGGAACCTCAGTATTAGTTTACAGCCAGGGTTAACTTCTGGAGATAAACCAAGACGGCTTCGAAACCAAAAACCACGATCTCTGACCTAGAAATGTTAATCCTTTACCTCAGGAGGGTGGGAGTTGGCTGCATGATTCCTCTTCCTGAGCCTGAGCCTGCCCCCTTGGAATTGTTAAGGGTGGGGCTTCCATCAGGATCCAAAAAGTTGCCTGATAAAACACAGCAGCAGCAGGCAGCTTCCTGGATCCCCAAGAGAGCCCTCCCTTCACAGGTCTCTGGAGAGGCTGGAGTAATGTTGCATACTTGAAAGGGATTGATTTCAAGCCCCGTGGCATTAGATTTCTTTCACAAACCCATCCACCGTCTTCTCCCATTGCCTCAGCAGTTATTCCCTTTAGTGCTCTGTCCCCTAGTGGTGGAAGGTATGAATTTCTCAAAACAATTCCATGTTTCAAGTTAACATAATTAAACAATAAATCTCTCTAAACAATAAACGTAAATGAAAATAAAAACAATAGCGAATCATATAACCCCCCCCACAAATAACACAAAGATACAGCATCAGTGTACAACATTACAATATATATCTAAATAATCTCATTACAGAAAAAGTGTCCTCACACGTAATAACTCATGTGTATTGAAGGACCATGCTGTCCTACCCAATCATTCAACAGTCACGTTCGTTATATGCACCCAGATCTCAAGTCATTATTATTATTGGATTTATTAGTCATTTGTTCTTCGACTCACAACATTGTTAAAAACAAAAGTAAATATACTGCACCATAAAAACAAAATAATGAACAATGAACACTGCCATACAGCCACAGAAAGCTTTGGCAGAACACTAATACAAACAACATCATCTCAGTCTATCAAATGGTTGGGGGGAAAGGTAAGCCTTTACCTGGTGTCAAAAAGATGTCAGTAAAGGCACCAGGTGGACCTCACTTGGGAGTGTAGTCCACAGATGGGGAGCCACGACCAAAAAGGCCCTCTCTCTTGTCACCACCCTCTGAGCCTCTGTCAGAGGGGGGAATCTGGAGAAGGACCTTAGAAGAAGTTCTAAGGGTTTGGGTAGTTCATATCAGGAGAGGCGTTCCAGAAGATAATTGGGCTCCTTGGCCGTAAAGAGCTTTATAGGTCGAAACCAGCACTTTGAATTGAGCTGGGAAGCTGTCAGACATTCAACAGCCAGCACTTGTGTACAAATCCAACAGCAGATGAAAAGCCAATAAATAAAACAAGTATTTCTTCACACAGCACTCCCACAAGACATACTTGGATGGCTTGAAAATAGGATTCAACAAATTCATAGAACGTATTCCATTTTGAGACACAGAGATAATGCATTTCTGTCTCAACGGGAACAGTTTTCCAACCATGGGGATACATAACATTGGGTATTACAAATCTTATTTGGGGCTGAAATGCGATGTAAACTAGGTCTGTGCTGAATAAGAAATGAGGAACCAACTTCAACCTCCAGAAAAGGAGACAGAGGAAGATCATGAGGTCAACAAAATCCAGTTGTTGATGCCTTAATTCAGTTACTTGTGACTCACAAAGGTAAATCTAAGGTTGTGGATACACTAGTTGCCTACAGCAAAGCGTTTCCATTGGCCGCACCTGGAGGGGCAACAGGTTGGTCTGCCAATCAGTTGCAAAATCTGACTGAAGCTGAATTAAAAACAAACACTTGAGTTGATCCGACCAGATTATAGAGTAAATAAGGTAAGAGTTTGACTAGCGTCATGTGCCCCCATTTTCAGAAAAGAGAAGGGGAGATGCACTGGAACTGGCACAACAGTACATGTGTCTCTACCCTAAATCTTATTTTCATGGTGTGAAGAAAGTAGATAGAGTTTTTCTCCCTCTCATAATAATACTAGAACTTGGGACCACCCAATGAAGCTGAATGTTGGAAGATTCAGGACAGACAAAAGAAAGCTCTTCACATAGGGCATAGAGCTTCACACAACTCACAGAGCTGCGTTTCCAAGCACACTTAAAAACTACAGTTCCCAGGATTCTTCGGGGGAACCCGTGACTGTTAAAGAGGTATTTATTTATTTATTTAAACTATTTCTATCTGCCCTTCTACCCTACAATAGGGCACTCAGGGCGGCTTACAAAAATAAAATCAGACATGTACATAATAAAATTGTAAGCAGTAAAATCACAAAAACATTAAAATAAATTAAAATACATAAAATACAAGATACGCACACACACACATATATATATACATATATATAGGGATTGGTACTAAAGGGACTACAAAGGTAAAATTTAATGTAAAAGACATAAGGTATAAGAGTCGCTTTAAAGATATGGTGTGGTCATGGATAAGACCAGAGTCTGTGTGTCTTCCCGGAAGGATTGCTCCGCCTGTGGCTGCCTCTGAGAGAGCTCTGTCTCAGAGGAAGCTTTTTTCAGTTTAAAATCAGTCAAAAGGGAACTTTGGCTGGTATAAATGTTCTCCCAGGCAAGGGTGAACCGAGAGATTATCCACAGAAACTTCATTTGGGCTGTCGGTGGCTGGAATCGATCAGGAATTCCCTGGGAAAGGAAGGCATACCTAGCAGCCGAGGACGGAGTTAGGACTTCCAGCAAGCTGGCCTGAAAAAAAGCGAGACGTTTTTTCTTTTAAACGATCCACAACGGGCGAGCTTTCTTCTGTCTAATCTTATCATTTGGCTTAAATTATTACAGTAAAAGAGATTTGTTTAAGAATCAGAAATCAAGATACCTGGGTGAGTTACACTTCTCTCTTTTATACAAGGAATTAAGGAGGAGGAAAGAAAATTTAAAAAGCTTATCTTATTTTTTATGGCAAAAAGCTGGCCTGAATTTGGAAACTATAAAGATTAAAACGGATGAGGGGCAATTTACCCGAAGAGAAAATCTGATCTAGATGATTATTTGATTGATATATGTCTGGGACGACTTTTTCTTGGACTACTTTCTTTAGACGAATCTGCTGTTCGTGTATGTTACTAATTGTTCGGCGCTGTGAACCAAATTTGTTTTGCATTCTTGGACGTGCGGGAGATAAGAACTGTGCTGGCCAGATGCTGTCAACAGGCCTGGAATATTAACTCCCTTATTGCTGGAAAAAGAAGCAAATTACTCTTTGTTTGGGAATTGTGGCTATATTGGAAATTTGAAGGGTTTTTTCTTCGGCTTTAAGAATGACAATCAAAGAAGTAGCAGAGACCCTGGATGTATCCCTGGAAGGGTTTTCCCCTCTGGATATGTTTCAGAAGATAATGGATGAGATTAAGATAACGAAACAAGAACTGGGACAGAGTAGACAAGAGATGGCAACTGAATTTGGTAAAGTGAAACAGGAGCTGAAAGAAATAAAGGATTATATGAGAAAAGGAGCAGATGGACAAGCAATAGAAGATGAAAAAGAAATTAAAGGGAAGGAGCAAATTCTGGAGATTGGATCAGATATATCAAATGTGGAATTGGAAAAAGATTTGGACTTTATGGCAAAAATTAAAGGGAGGATGCAAGTCCTGGAGATTGGAACAGATATATCAAGTGTGGAACTGGAAAAATATTTGGAGTTTGTGGATCCTGGAGATAAAGATTACTGTTTGGAATTCGGCGTTGTCCCTGGAGAAATTGATGAAGATATCAGAGAGAGAGTAGCCTCGGTGGTTAGGAATGCGTTTTACCAACTTCGGTTGGTAGCCCAGCTACGTCCCTATTTGAGTAAAGAGGACCTTACATCAGTGGTACATGCTCTGGTAACCTCACGTTTGGATTACTGTAATGCGCTTTACGTAGGGCTACCTTTGAAGACAGTTCGGAAGCTACAACTAGTGCAAAATGCGGCGGCCAGATTGCTGACAAGGACCAAGCGGTCTGAGCATATAACACCTGTTCTGGCCAGCTTGCACTGGTTGCCAATATGTTTCCGGGCTAGATTCAAAGTGTTGGTATTAACCTATAAAGCCTTATACGGTGCGAGACCACGATACCTTGCGGAACGCCTCTTCCGATATGAACCGGCCCGTGCACTACGTTCTGCTATGAAGGCCCTCCTCCGGGTTCCAACTCACAGGGAGGCCCGGAGGGTGATGACAAGATCTAGGGCCTTCTCAGTGGTGGCCCCCGAACTATGGAACAGTCTCCCCGAGGAAGTACGCCTGGTGCCGACTCTGCTCTCCTTCCGGCGCCAGGTCAAAACCTTCCTATTCTCTGAAGCATTTTAAGTTACACTGATTTACTTTTAAAAATGTTTATTGTATTGGATTGATGATTGTATTTTAGTATTATTTTGTTATTCATTGTATTTTTATGCTATTTTATGTTCACCGCCCAGAGAGCTATTGCTAGTCGGGCGGTATATAAATTTAATAAATAAATAAATAAATAAATAAAGTTATCAATGCTTCGATGGAATTTCTGGACTGGAATGATTTGATGGAACTTGAAAAAGAGAAAATTTATAGAATTAATTCCAGATATGTGACAATGGAAAAACTCTCAAGAGATGTGCTAGTGCATTTCGTAAAAAAGAGGAACAGAGATATGACTTTACAACAATATTTCAGCAACACATTCAGAATTGACGGCAAGGAAATATTTGTGATGAAGGAAATTCCCATCAGACTCTTACTATATGACTATGGCTATGACAGCAAGATTATTATGGGTGCAAGGATGGAAGTTGGAAGATGGAATTAACACTGATAATGGAAAAATGGCTATTGAAATTACTGGACTTAGCAGACTTGACGAGATGGATTAATTGACATGTTTATTTGGAGAAAAATCGATGGATATATTTCTCAAGGAGTGGAAACCTCTCTTTGACTTTTTGCGGAAAGAATAAAGTGATGTTAATGAGATTTGATGATTAATTAAGATAACTACTGGAGGAAAGTGATTTTGTAATATATTAAGAGACAGGTTTGTTATATATCATAGACCTACAACTGATGTGCGACAAATCGGAAGTCAACATTTTATTTTTATTGTTTAATCTGTTTCTTTTTTTGTTTTGTTTTGTTTTGTGTTTGAAAATTTGAATAAAATTAATGGAAAAAAAAAAAAAGACCAGAGTCTGTGAGAATTTCACACATACACACGGACACACATAATTTGTTTCAATTCAGATATGAACCCATAGCAGTGTTTTTTTGTCTTTGTCCTTCTTCTTCTTCTGAAACATACTGGAAACCTCCCTGATGTACGCGTTCCAGCTGGGAGTGGCCAGCTTGAATTCGTGCCAAGTTTCATCCACCGTCGCTTGAACATCTGGAATGAAGGTGCCAGAGTCTCCCTCTGCACAAACTGTAACCAGTGAGAATGGAATGAGATGAGCGGCAAACTCGCGGGCTGGTTTGTCTGCTTTGCACATTCCTTTCTCAAAGTCCGACTGCGTGTCCCAAGGGGAGGGCAGAGCCCAAATGATATGGGGATTTGCTGCCTCCTTCACTGAGCATGCAACGAGAAATGGGTGGCCAGGCTAAAGCAGTGGACTTTTAACCTTTCCTGCTGCTGACAGTGTATGAGAGTACTTTCAGCACACTCTGCCAAAAGTAAACAGGGGTAACCAACCTGGTGCCCTCCAGATGCTGTTTGCCTACAAACAAATCAGAATGAATGCTCACTAAATAGCCAGCGTCCTCTAATCTCACTGACAACAAGTCAGGATGAATGCTCAGCAAACAGGTCACTGGGAAGCACCCTAAGCATAAGTATAAAACACCTTGAGAAGGATGACTTTTCACTAGGCACTTGGGCAGAATAGAATACTACTTGGGTACTTTGCACTATATGTATTTGTTGGTTAAATTGCCAAAGATTCAGGCCCCCTCTACACCATACATTTAAAGCAGTATTATACCACTTTGAACAGTCATGGCTTCCCCAAAGAATCCTGGGAACTGTAGTTTGTTGAGGGTGCTGAGAGTTGTTAAGAGACCCCTATTCCCCTCAGAGAACTACAATTCCCAGAGTGGCTTATCAGTTCATCCCTTTTCCCAGGGGACTCTGGGAATTGTGAGGGGAATAGGAATCTCTTAACAACTCTCAGAACTCTCAACAAGCTACAGGTCCCTGGATTCTCTTTTTTCTGGGGGGAAGCCATGTTTAAATTGGTATGATACTAATTTAAATGTATACTGCAAATGGGGCCTGACTCCCCCCCTTCTTTCTTTCTTTCTTTCTTTCTTTCTTTCTTTCTTTCTTTCTAAAAAAGTAAGCTAAAAAGCCATGAATGGATTCTGGAATATTGCTGAAAGGTTCTCTGTTGTAATGAAATAGGCAACAGATTAGCGCAGTTTAAAGAAGCTAAAATGTGGGGTGTGTGAATTAGTTTCTCTTCACACTTTTGTGCCCCACTTTGGAGGCTTTTGACGAAGGGCAGATAATAAATATTTTAAACAAATAAAACATATGTGGTGATGCGATGGAAAGCAACTGCCACTAGGTGACACTGCTTGCCAGCCCATTGTAGAGTGGGAAAATCCTTCAGCCTGGAAACATATTTTAGAAATTTGAAATGTAACTTAACTTCATTCTTCCCCAGGTCAGGGTCATAAGCCACATGGATTAACATGTCATACAGTACTGTCACTGTTAATTTTTATTTATTTATTAGATTTATATCCCGCCCTTCCTTCCAGCAGGAGCCCAGGGCTATTTTACTTATTTATTTTGGCATCTTAAATTCTAGCTTTAAACACACCAGTTCTTGAGTGCTCAATGCATTCCTAATACGTTATCCAAGTAATTCTTACAACCATCATGTCATTCCCATGTTGCAAATGGATGCCTGAGGCTGAGAGAGAGGGAGAGAGCTGGTTAAACTTCGGTTGAGTTTATTTATTTATTACATTTTATATCCCACCTTTCCTCCAAGGAGCTCAAACGGCTCTCCTTCTCTCCATTTCATCCTCATAACAACCCTGTGAGGTAGGTTAGGCTGGGAGACAGTGACTGGCCCAAGGTCACCCAGTGAGCTCCATGGCTGAGTGGGGATTCAAACCCTGGACTCCCACATCCGGGTCCAACACTCTAACCACTACACCACACTGCTCAAGCAGATTTGGGCAAGAGAACTTCCCAGCACATACGGTTAGCTTCTAGATTGCGCCACCTCTCCCTCTGTTGCTAAGTGCTTGTAATTATGTAAAGTGCTTTCCAATTAGATTGCTCTTACAAAAGCTCATTAGAATTTTCTTTCTAGATGGATAGGAGAAGCACAGGACCTCTCTTTTTTGGGGGGAATGCATTTCCTTTTTTCTTTTTGCAATGCAAAAGTGGCCACTCTTTAGCCAAAAGGCAACCAATGTTGTTCCTTCCAGATGTTGCTAACTCCCATGAGAAAAAGTCTTTGTAAAAGTGCATAGAGTCCTCCCCCATTTCTGGTTTCTGTCCTTACAGCCTGATTTAGGAAGCCCAGGCATTCCTCAACTTTCAGAAACCCTGACACATAGGCAGTGTGCACACTCCCCCTTACTCTGCATCCGGTGTGGTCCCACTGCTGCTTTGGGAAGCACTGCGCACACAACCGTAACAAGAACAATCCATATCTACCCTCTAGCTTCATTTCTCCCCAAACTAGCTTTGATCTGAATTAAGAAGAACGACTTGGCAGGTCTACACCATATATTTAAAGCACACCCAGAGCACATTTAGAGCGCATGACTTCCCCCAAAGAATCCTGGGAACTGTGGTTTGTTAAGGGTGCTGGGAATTTATAGCTCTATGAGGGGAAAACCGCAGTTCCCATGATTCTCTGGGGGAAGTCATGCGCTTTAAATGTGTGTTGGGTTTGCTTTAAAGGTACGGTGTGCATTTTAAGCCAGTAATGTGTACACAGCCTGGGACTGAAAATCCCTCAGCATTCCACAGGATCAGGGCCTCAAAACCAGAAGGGACTGGAATACATCAGCAGTGGGGGACCTCTGGCCCTCCAGATATTGCTGGACTCCAAATTCCTATCAGCCCCAGCCAGCACGGCCAGCAGTCAAGGATGCTGGGCACCATGTTGCCTACCCCTGCTTTAGCCTTTCCTTAGGGCAATGGTCCCCAAACTTCTTTCCCCACAGACCACTTAAAAAGTGCTGATGGTCATAGTGGACCATTAAATTATGTTTCTGCCTGTTGCAGCAATCGTAACACACTGTGCTAGGCGCTGTATGATTTTTTATTTCATTTTCATTGCTTCTTTTCTTTCTTAAATTGTATTTTCTATTACAATTTGCATTTCATAGAATTCAAACTGCAATATGATAAAATGCAATAAAGAAGTAAAAAGGAGCAATCAAATGCAATTAAAATCGATATAAATGTTTAATGCAGACATGCCACGGACCACCTGAATAAAGCTCGCAGACCAGTGGTGGTCCTAAACCACAGTTTAGGATCCTCTGCCTTAGGGAAGTTGTTAGCATGTCTAGTACATTTCAGTTGCCTTTTTGCTACCTTTTCCAACTCGACAATTTTCTTTCTTTCTTTCTTTCTTTGGTAGTTTTCTTGGTCTCAGATTTGTCTCCAAACCTGGACTTCAGCAGTGCAAACCTGGACTGTATATATTTAGCAAAAAAGGATTTTTTAAAAACAAAAAAAGCAGCTAAGGTTTGTGCCAGCTAAACATTTCCCCACCCCATCACGCCAGGCCTGTGTTCACAGTAAGGCAGCAAGTGACAGACAGGAGGCATTACTAGCAAAGGCCTGATGAACCCCCCTTCCCCTTCCCCCAGACCCATTTTCAGACATAATGAAGGTATTTTCCTTTATGGAAAGCATGTGAGATTAGAGCCTAGTCTCGAAGATCCAAGGCCGACATTCCTTCCAGAGTTGTCTCTCCAAGATGCTTTAACTGCTAATTGCCTGGAAACAAAAGCCAGGACAAGCAACCTGAAATGGGAAGAGTCCACAGGCCATGCCAAATAATGATGCTAATGAAGTCTCCTGGTTCCACACCCACAGTGGCTGGGACACCAGGTGCCGGTGATATGAAATGCAGGGAAATATTCCAGCATAGGGCTGCATTTGAATGCATTGTTTGAGGGTTTTTAAAAAACCCACAACAACCACATTGCATTTTTAATCAGTTTTCGTTTATAAAACCGTTTCAAGCAATAACAAAATAGTAGAACAAAATTTAAAGCCACTCCTTCGAATATTTGAACCTGAAGATTGATTGGAATTAATGCAAACTATTTTGCAGAATGTTCTCATGCTTTCAGGGCTGTGGAGTCGGAGTCGTGGAATCGGAGTCAGAAGCAATTTTGGGTGGAGTCGGAGTCGGTAGAAATGTACCGACTCTGGATTCAAAATAAATTTTGATTGACAAACTTTTTAAAATATAAATTCAAAATGTCAAAGAAGCTTCCCAGGAAGTCAGCTGTAGTTGAGCATTTCACCAAAACTCAAGATGGAAAACATTTTGTGTGACAGTGTATGACACAGGACCCAGATGAAGACAACTGCTGTGATGCCAAGATCAGCGCATATTCAGGCAGTGATAAAAATGCTCCTACGAGAGCTTCCAATTTAAAAAGACATTTACAGCCCTTTCCAGGCCTGTGGAGTTGGAAGCAATTTTGGGTGGAGTAGGAGTTGGAGTCGGACAGTAGAAAAATAGAGGAGCTGAAGGTCTGGCGTACCGACTCCACAGCCCTGCATGCTTTTAATTGTTTTTATTAGGATTATCTTGGGTTTTTTTTAACCCATTGTAAAACTGTCCAGGGTTTATATAAAGTAGGTGGGACAGAAGAGGAAGAAAGGGGCCCAGTGGGTGGTTTTGCTCTTTTACTTCTGGATCCCTTCCTTCTCCTTCCTGTTTAATCAAGCCCTTCATTTGGTTTCAATGCTTGCAGTGCTGTTCAAATTAGGGTTGCCAGGTTTTTGGCCTGAGATTGATCCTGTATCTTTAGAAGAAGAGAGAGTCAGCCAAGTGCAGGTGTTTTTGCAACTCTGTAATGGGAAAAACCACAAGGTGGAATTCTCCCTTCCCCCTCCACAACTTTTAAAGATAAAGATACAGAAGACCTCTTGGGCTCTTCCGTATCTTTAAAAGTTGTGCAGGGGGAAGGGGGAATTCCGCCTTGTGGTTTTTCCCATTACAGAGTTGCAAAAACACCTGCACTTGGCTGACTTTCTCTTCTCCTAAAGATACAGGATCAGTCTCAGGCCATGGACCTGGCAACCCTAGTTCAAATACTTTGGTTTGATCCCATGAAAGATATCAGCTGCTAACCAGCTCTCAAGAGATGGCTGCTTCAATTCAGCTCACATCGACCAAATTGAAGATCTTCTTCCAGGTAGCCCCCGGGAGGTTGCCTAGAAGGGAATGCGGCCCTCGGGCTCAAAAAAGGTTCCCCACCCCTGCCTTAGGGGGAACAGCTGTGACACAGTGCTACACCTTAGTAGGCCAGGCTCCAGCATTTTGTGTAGGCGATCATGGGGGGGGGGAAGGTCTGCAGTTCCCCTGCCCCTTCCCACCAAATTGAAGACATATCCTTTAATCTTTTTTGAAAGAGAGATGGCCTGCCTCATGTCCAAAGGGCGAGGCAAGGCTGCCGGCTGGCTCAGCAAGTTTATATAAGGAACAATGCATCAATCTAGTGCTTGTTTGTTTTTCTCCTGGTGTGCGTGTCTCTAACCAACACAAACTGCAAAGCTAAGTTCACCTCACAGGGTGCTGCTCTAAGCACCCGATGCATCTTCACCTGCATACTTGTGCAGGGTGCTTCCATACTAGGCGTTGAGTGTGGAATTGCTACCCTGTGCATCCACCCGCTTTTTATAGGTCACCTGCAAGACGCCGTCATCAAATTGCTGTTCTCCTGTGGTCCTTATGTCTATTTATCTATTTATAAAAATATTTGTATGCCACCGTTAAAAACATTAAGGCAGTTTACATGTTTATGGCAACAACCCTAGAATAAAAAAAACACATTAAAAATGCAATAAAAACAGAGGTCAGTTGTTACGAAAAAAAAGCATGTTCTGCATAGGCCTGGCGAAACAGAACGGTTCTCAGCAGGCGCAAAAAAGTTAAAACCGAAGGTGCGTGCTGAATCTCTGTTGCCAGAGAACGGAAAGGCTCCATTTCATGTCAATGAGTCTCGTCAATTCGGGGGACGACCAGAGCCGCTCCTGCAGATGATCTCAGTGATCAAGATGGGATACAAGGGTTCAGGCGGTCCCTAAGATACCCTGGACCTAAGTTGTTCAGGGCTTTGTAAATTAATACAAGGATTTGGTAGTGGATGGGTAGCCAGTGCAGATGTTTTAAAAGTGGTGCCACATGTTTTCAGCCATTTGTTGCCATCTGGATGCTGTATTTCGCACCAGCTGGAGCTTTGATCCAGGCTACAAGCAGCCTCACATAGAGTGCACTGCAGTAATCTAGCCTTAAGGTTACCAACGCATGGACTACAGAGGTCAGGCTATCCCTGTCCAGGAACGCCCATAGCTGATGAACCAGACAAAACGGGTAAAAGGCACTCCTAGCCACAGAGGATACTTGGGCCTCTAGTGACAAAGATGAATCCAGGAGTACCCCAAGGCTACGGACCTGGTCCTTTAGAGGGAGTGCGACCCCCAGAACAGGTAACCTGCCTATCTCCCAGACATGTGAACCACTTACCCAAAGAGCATCCATCTTCTCAGGATTCAAGCACAGCTTATTGGCCCTCATCCAGTCCACTACAGCATTCAGACACCGATCCAGAGTGTCCACAGCCTCTCCTGATTCAGATGTTATGGAGAGACAGAGCTGCGTGTCATCAGCATATTGCTGACACCTTGCTCCAAAACTCCTAATGACCTCTCCCCATGGTTTCATATAGATGTTGAATAGCACTGGGAAGAGAATAGTACCCTGCGGAACCCCATAGCACAAGTGCCAGGGGGCCAAGGAACACTCACCCAGTGTTACTGTCTGGACACGACCCTGAAGGTAAGAGCAAAACCACCGTAATACAGTGTCTCCACTACCCATCCCACTGAGCCAGTCCAGGAGGATACCATGGTCAATGGTATCATATGCTGCTGAAAGATCAAGCAGAAGTAACGGTTGCACTCCCCCTGTCTCTCTCATGATAAAGGCCATCCATCAGGACAACCAAGGCTGATTCTGTTCTGAAACCAAGTCTGAATCCAGATTGTGATGGATCTAGATAATCAGTCTCATCCAGGAATTCCTGCAATTGCTCTACAACCACCTTCTCCACCACCTTTGCCAAGAAAGGGGTGTTGGCAACTGATCTATAGTTGCTACACTCCATCGGGCCCAGTGTAGGCTTTATAAGAAGTGGACACACCATTGCCTCTTTAAGTGCAGTGGGCATCACACCAATCCGCATTTCAGTCACCCCATTCCAGCTAACTTTAATAAGCCATGATGGACATGGATCTAATGAGCAGGTAGTCAGGCACATCACTCAAGCATCTTGTCCATATCATCAAGGCGCATTAACTGGAATTGATCTCACAACACTGGGTTTGACGTTGCGTTGCGTTACCTTGGCTGGCACTGCCACAATAGTAGTGTCTAAATCACTGTGGAGCCAAGCAACTTTGTCCTCAAAGTGTTTAGCTAGGTGGTTACAATTGGACATTGTATGCTCCAGAGGTCCATCCCCCTGGTCAGGAGTTACCAAACTCCAAACCACATGGAACAACTCAGCCAGACGGTTCCTTGAGGACATAACGGAGGCAGCAAAGTAGGATCTCTTTGCTGCTCCCACCACCATATGGTAGGCCCAATTGTGAGCCCAAACACGTGCTCACTCTGCTCCAGAGTAAGATCTATGCCCAGGGCCAGCACCAGGCGTGACTGGGCCCTTGGGCACCAGCCTGCCCCGGGTCCCCCGATCCCAGCCCCCCCCAAGACTGTGCGGGACTGCTCCACCTACCTCCTCTCTTTCTGTGAATGTCCTGTGCGCTGGGCACGCAGGTCACTGCCATCAACCAAGATGATGGCAGAGGCTTCTCTAAGGGGCTGATACTCCCGCCGCCATCTTCATTGATGGCACGCATGCATGCTACGCTGCGTGCGAGCACATGCCTGCCATCAATCAAGATGGTGATAGGGGCATCAGCCCCTTAGAGGAGCCGCTGCTGCCATCTTGGTTGATGGCAGCTGCACGTGCAGGATGCAGGGCATTCACAGAAATGGAGGAGAGGTAGGTGGGGCGGGCAGGCGCCACAGGCCCGCACAGTCTGCAGTGGGGGGGCTGGGAGTGCCTCCTTTGCGATCTGCGGCAGGGTTGGGAGTCAATCCTGCTGAGGATCGCAGAAGGGGGAGCACTACCCCCACACCCTCTGGACAGCAGGGGCCCTCAGACAGGGCCTGACCTGGCCTCCCTTTGGCTACCGCCCTGTCTATGCCACTTATGCTCTGTCCCTCAGCTCCTCAGTATACCAAGGAGCAAAGTGGGCTCCACAGCACCAGAGAGGGCTGTGATGTTCCTATATTAATGTATATATGGTAAGTGTTGGTTGTTTAGAAGATACATGGTAAGTGGAGTGAAAGAGGAGGGGGAGTGAATGGGCAGTAGAATGCTAGATGATTGGCTGAGTGTTTAAAATGGCTGAACGTATAAAAGGAAGAGTGAGAGTGGAATCATGGGGGAGAAGAGAAAGAGTGGGTTGCTTGGTGGGGTTTGAGAGAGTTGTTTGCCAGGAGAGAGTGGAGAAGGAGGGGGGTGGAGTTCGGATTAGTATTGAGTAAAACCATATGCTTATGTGCCTTAAGAAGAAATCTTGTTAATCTTGTTAGCTTTGTTATCTTTAATAAATACTTAATTTGGTTTACCAAAGGCCTGATCCTTGGCTGCGGTTTCACAGACCAGAAGGGAGGGTAAGGTAATGACCAAGGCTGAAGGGGAACTGTAACAAATGGTGGCAGCGGTGAAGAGAATAACAATACCAGTATTCAGAGTCTCTGGGAATACTAGTATTAGGACGTGACTGGTGGTTGCCTAGCAGGGGGATCTGTTGAGATCTGTGCTAGAGCGGGTAGAGAAATAAAAAAAAGGACAGTCCGGACTGGTGGAGTCCCTGGTGGTGCCTAGTGACAGGCAGTAGCCACGCGCAGGTAGGAACCTGACAGGGAGAGCCAGGGAAGGGCGTCACAAGGGCCCTCAGGAGGGATCATGTAAATGGCCTACAAGTCTCACAATTCAGGAATCGATCAGATTCCGTCCGTTTCCAAGGGTGGACCATCTCCAGGGGACAATTGCCGCTGCAAGACCAAGCCTCACCAGGGAGTGGTCTGACCATGAAAATAGGGCAATAGCCATCCCACCAATTTCCAGACCACCACCCTCCCCACATGGAGCAGAAGACTAGATTGTGGTTATGCCCTGCTCTGTGTGTTGGACCAATTACTATTTGAGACAGGCCTATAGTGGCCATGGAGGCCATGAACTCCCTAGCTGGACCTGAGGCAGCCCCAGCATGGATGTTGAAGTCACCCAAAACCACCGTTCTGGGTTCCTCCAGTACTGCACCTGAGACAACCTCAGCCAGTTCGGTCAGGGAGGCTGTTGAGCAGCAAGGTGGGCAGTACACCAACAGCATCCCTAATCTGTCTCTTTGGCCCAGCATCAGATGCAGGCCCTCCAGTCCCACTCCAAGAGAGAGGGGTTTCCCAGCGATAGAGAGTGAGCTCCTATGGACTACAGCAACACCTCCCCCCTGCCCCTCCAGTCTGGGCTGATGTCATACTGAGTACCCAGGTGGACAGATCTGAGTCAGATCTGGGCCACCCAGCTCCCCTCCCCAGATCTCAGTGATACGCACCAGGTCAGCCCATTCATCCACAATCAAATCATGGATCAACATGGTTTTGTTATGGATCGATCTGGCATTCAACAGTGGAACCACCAGATTTTGGGAGACAGTGGTAGAGCATCTATTAGTATCAAGTATAGGGGAGACCCCAGAGAGGGATATCAGGTCTAAGCACCTATCATCACCCCTCCAACGTCTCCTTCTACCCTGCCTGCCCTTCCCCTCGATCACTGAGATTGCAAAACAGTCCCCTCCTCCAGTATTCTCCCTCCAAGACACATCGTATATGTAGAAACACTCTGCTATAATTTTTTTTTAAATCAATATGCTGCCCTGGGCTCCTGCTGGGAGGAAGGGTGGGATATAAATCAAATAATAAATAAATAAATAAATATTCCAAGCTGTGCAGACATCAACACACAACAATTAGACCACAATACAGTCCGCCCTAAATATACACACCCTCCAACAAAAGGAACAAAACAAATAAGCAGGCATCCCACCCCATCTCTCACCTGGGGCATACATAATCACTTCTCTACAGTAGTGTAGTGACAAATTCAGACGTGCAGGGTCCCTGCATGATAGTTATGCCACATCCCATCACAGCCATGCCCCCACTTGCTTGCTCTCAGTTATATCCACACTCCTCAGTTCTTCCCTCTCACAATTTCTCCCACACAACAGATGCCCCTAGGAGCCAATCAGCATGAAAGGGGAGAGTGTCAGCTAATGAGAAGAATCTTGTCAGTGGCTGATCTACCTGCTTTCACTCGGATTGGCTCCAATCAGCAGGAAAGGACAAGGAAGCATGTTAGAAGACTCTTCTCAATGGCCAAAATACTCCCCTTTCATGTTGGCTTATAAGATGTTGGAGACACAAGGAGGCTGCTGGGAGCCTGCTCCCAAAAAAGTAGTGTCTAAGACCCCCTGAGACCCTGGACCACTACACTCCTGCTTCTCTACCTCTGTATATCTCTTTTAAAACCTTGGAAAAATGTATTATTTATTATTATTGCTGTCGTTGTTATTTGGAAAAGGACACCATTCCTGTAGCATAGATTACGACCTTTTAAAAAGAGGCATGGTTTTGACAGGTGCAGCAATGTGTCAGGCAGGTGAGCCTATTGTCATACTTCATTATATCTAGTTCAAAAGATTTACAACTCATCCATCAGCGCAGACACCAGGGCAGGGTACAGTGTAAAATAAAAGGAACAGCCAACATACAGACAGACAACAATGATGATCTCATCAAACACAGAGACCTCTAAAAACAACAGACACCTAAAAACAACAGATCAAGGTAAAAAATCACCTGCTGAAGAACGCTTACAATTCCTGCACAAATGGCTACGTTTTAACTTAGCGCCGAAACAATAACATGCAGCTATGTCATAGGAGTGCAGGAAACTGCCTGTGGGATGCGTCAGGCCATTGTTTTTTCTAGCAGAGTATTGTCCTCGCCCTTTTGGCCTGGCAGACCAAACCTATTTCTCTTTCCCCCCCCCCTCCCCACCCATATGGGCCAACTTTAGCATGTGGGCTGGACCACCCGTCAATCATCTGATGTCAGGGGATGGCCTTCTGTTCAAGTTGGCCTGCAGGGCTGGAGGGAGATAGCAGAAAGAGCTTGCTCAGCCCTGAGGGCAACGTTTCCCAAACGCACACCAGCCCGCTGACTGACTTGGGAAGTGCTGCACACAAGAGTGAGCAAGCTTTGCAAGCCCTGCGCTCGGGAAGGGCTCAGCACAGGGCTTGCAAAGCCTTTTGCACAGAGCTTCCCAAACGCCTGACAATCAGCTGCTTGCCGGGCGCTTGGGAAATGCTGCACAAGGGGCTTTGCAGGCCCTGCCCGTTCGCCAAGCCCCACATTTACTTGGCCCAGGTCAGGCGTTGGGTATGACTTGCCCCAAACAGCCTCATGGGCCAAACAGGGAGGCCTGGGGAGGCAAATCTGGCCTGTGGGCCAGAGGTTCCCCACCCCTGGTCTACACAGAGCAGACTGCCAGGAGCTCTCCAAAGTTTCAGATGGGGGACATTCCCAGCCTTACCTGGAGATGCTGAGGATTGAACCTGGGATTTTCTGCATACAAAGCAGTTGCTCTGCCACTGAGCTATGGCCAGTAGCATAGTGGCAAATTCAGAAGTGCAGGGTCCCTTCATGATAACCACAGCCACGCCCCCTTTTTTTGCTTTGGGGTTGAGAATGAGCTCCTTGTTAATGCTTCCTCCCACAACAACAGACACCTCTAGGAGCCAATAAGCAGGAAAGGAGAGTGTTAGCTACTGAGAAGAGTCTTCTCAGTAGCTGACTCACCTGCTATCATTCAGCAGGAAGGACAAGGAAGCATGTTAGAAAACATGTTCTAGTCTTCTAGTGGCTAACGCACTACCGTTTCAAGCTGATTGGTTTGTAGGATGCTAGAGACATAGGGGCCCCTGCTCCCAAAAATGTAGGGGACCTAAGACACACACCCCTGAGACCCCAAACAACTAAATCCCTGGCTACAGCCCTTCCCTATTGTTTGGGCAGAACACAGCAAGTTGCACACTCTATGAAGTGCTATACCGCTCCCTGCAAAAGATGGAAAGTCAATTGCAACTCTGCATGCCGCCTACAATGGAAGAACAGTGAACGGGTAATGCTTGGAGTCCGCAGGGTGGCCGTACCCCTATTCTATCCCCTGGTTCATATATTTCCTGTCTATTCGGCGGCTCTTTCTGTGGCTCGAGAGCAAGCATGCCCTCTCTTCACTACCCCACCTCCAACATCTATATGACCAGGTGCCCCGTGGAATAGCCAGTTGAAGAGATACACGGCTACCATGATTCTCTCTCCCTGAAAGAAAAGAAAAAAGAGAGGGGGTGATCATACGGGGCCTCCACAAGCATAGATGCTTGGAAGTGCTTCCAGACTATGGCTATTTTCAGGTGGGATTCAATCACATACTGGCAAATGCAGGTTGCTGCAATTATGCTTGATTAGGAGGTCTTGTGCAAGGAAACCACTTCCCCCCAAAGATCTGACTTTTTGCAATAAGGAAAGTGGCAGGGAAATGCACTGGATAACCCTTGCTTGGATGCAACATCATCAAACCTCTCTGCAGACAAATCAGGACGAATGCTCGATGAACAGATCATCCGTAATCAGTGTTTGCACAGAGCACCCAGCTCGTGCTAAATGTGATCAACAAAAGGGGAACAAGCGAGCTCTGCTTGGTGGGGAGGGTGCAGCTCCCACTATAATGCAAAGCCACACATCATTTTTTAAAGGCACAGAGGCAGGGCTGGCCCTTCCATTAGGGAAACTGAAGCAACTTCCTTTGGGCGCTGTGCACAGGGCGCAGTGAATTGACACCCCCCTCGGCCCACTGCTTGCCTTTGGTGGCCAGCCCTGCTGCCTCCTGGCCACCTAGCAGCGAGGCCCTTTGTCTCCACCTCTTCCTTCCCTGCCTTGCTCTAGGAAGGACCAAGGGGTGTTCTCGGAACAAAGCATTTTGGGCAGGGGGGGCATGAAAGTACCTGCACCACCTAGTGATGCACCACTGGAAGGGGGGGAGTTTGAAGGGACAGATAGTAAAAAGCAGCCTTCCCCATCCTGGTGCCTTCCACATGTTGTTGGATCACAACTCCCATCATCCCTAACACTGGCCATGCTTACTGGGGCTGATGGTATTGTAGTTGGAAACATCTGGAGGGCACCAGGTTGGGAAAGATTGACCTAGGTGGCTCTGAGTCAGGTGGGTGGGGTCAAGTCCCTGCTGATGAACAAGCCCTTCCTGCTTAGTCAGCGGAAAATGACTACCTGCACTGGCAAAAAGGTAATGACATATGTGCGTCATTTTTCGTCAAATAGGAAATCTTCTACAGTGCCGTGCAAAAGCATTTCTTCCCCACTTATTATTATATTCAGAAGCGCTAGAATTCTTTGCTTAAACAATAACAGAGACCCCAAGTTTTTGTTGTTTCCTGCTGTGGTTTTGATTTTATTATTTATTTATTTATTTATTAGAATGTATATCCTGCCCTTACTCCCAGTAGGACTATCAGCAATGTATTACAAATGTTTGGAGGAGGAACTCTTATTACCTTTACAGTATACAATGAATTCTATTTTGCAAGAGGGGAAGATACCGGATAGTTGGAAAAATGCCAATATAACATTAATACCTAAAGAGGAGCAGGATTTAACCAAAACAAAAAATTATCGGCCAATATCTTTATTGAATAATGACTACAAAATTTTTACAATGATTTTGGCTGAAAGAATGAAAATAATATTGCAACAATTTATTCAGGAAGATCAAGCGGGGTTTTTACCTAAAAGACAATTACGTGATAACGTCAGGAATGTTTTGAATGTGTTGGAATATCTAGAACAACGAAATGATATACAAGCAGCTTTGATTTTCTTGGATGCTGAGAAAGCATTTGATAATTTGAATTGGAAATTTATGTTTAAGGTTCTAGAGCAAATGGACTTTGGAGATAATTTTATAAAATGGATCAGATCGATTTATACATCACAGAAGGCACAGATAATTGTCAATGGGGATTTAACGGACTCATGTGAAATACAAAAGGGTACAAGACAGGGATGTCCACTGTCCCCTCTTTTATTTATTTTGGTTCTAGAAGTGCTGCTTAGAGACATAAGGCATGACAAAAGAATTTCGGGAATAAAGATAAAAAAAGAGGAATATAAACTGAGAGCATTTGCTGACGACTTGATAATTGTATTAGAAAATCCCTTGGAAGGAATCAAAGTATTGATGGATAAGTTAAAAGAATTTGGACCATTAGCAGGATTTAAGATTAACAACCAAAAAACAAAGATGTTGGTGAAAAATTTATCTTTAAGGGATCAAAAAGAGTTAATGGAGAAGACAGATTTTAAAATAGAAGAAAAGGTGAAATATTTAGGTATTATTATGACTAATAAAAATTCAAAGTTGTTTCATAATAATTATGAAAAATTATGGACAGAGATTAAGAAAGATTTGTTAAAATGGGATAAATTAGAGTTGTCATTAATGGGTAGAATATCTGTAATAAAAATGAATGTATTGCCGAGAATGATGTTTTTATTTCAAACAATACCTGTAATATCCTCTGATTTACCTTTTAAACAATGGCAAAAAGATATTTCTAAATTTGTTTGGCAGGGGAAAAAACCAAGAATTAAATTTAAATTATTACAAGATACCAAAGAAAGAGGAGGACTGGGATTACCTAATTTGAGACTTTATTTTGCTGCTTGTTGCTTAGTCTGGATAAAGGAATGGATTGTATTGAGGAACAAAAGATTATTGGATTTGGAGGGTCACAACCTGAAGTGGGGATGACATGGATATCTATGGTATGATAAAGTAAACGTTAATGTGGATTTTAATAATCATTTTATAAGACGTCCTTTGTTGAAAATATGGAATAAATACAAAACAAGGTTTTTTTCGAAAATACCATTATGTGTTTCAAGTCAAGAAGCATTTTATAGAAGAGAAATGGCTGGAAAAGAGAAATGGTTAACTTACCAAGAACTATTAGAAAATGTGCATGGAGAATATATAATGAAAGAGAGAGAACAACTAATAAAGGAAGGATATAGTTCTCAATGGTTTGCCTATTTACAATTGTTAGAAAGATACAAATTGGATAAGAAAATGTATGGGTTTGAAATAAACAAATCTGATTTTGAAATAGGTTTGTGTACAAATGATGAATGTATAATTGCAAAAACGTATAAATTTTTATTGAAAATGGACATGGAAGAAGAACAAGTAAAAGAATGTATGGTTAAGTGGGCCAAAAATTTTGGTTATAATATACAAATGGATCAATGGGAAAATATGTGGAAAAAAGGTTTGAAATTTACATTATGCTATAATCTTAAAGAAAATTTTTATAAGATGATGTATCGTTGGTACATGACTCCAGAAAAGTTGTCAAAAATGTATAGTAATGTTTCTAATGTATGTTGGAAATGTAAACAACAAGAAGGATCTTTTTATCATATGTGGTGGTTATGTAAACAGGCAAAATTATTTTGGGCACAGATAGGTAGGATGATGCAAAAAATCTTAAAGATAAATATTCAGTCAAAGCCAGATTTTTTTTTATTGGGTTTTATGGATAAACAAAAGGAAAAGAAATATGGAAGAATAATATTATATATGATTACGGCAGCAAGATTATTATATGCACAAAAGTGGAAAATGGAATCAATACCAACAATGGAAGAATGGCTATTGAAATTAATGGATTTAGTTGAGATGGACAAATTGACATGCCTTCTCAGAGAAAAAACGACAGATACATTTCTTAAGGAATGGAAGCCTCTTTTGGACTTTTTGTTGAAAGAAAAAAATGAAATGATGATAATGGGATTTGACGATTAATTAAGATAGACTATGGAAAAAAGTGAATTTCGTATGTTTTAGGAGACAGGTTTGATATATATTATATACTTATAGCTGATCTGTAACAAATCGGAAGTCAAGTTTATTTTATTATTATTATTATTTTTGTTGTATTGTTTTTGTTGTTTGATTTTGTTTGTGTTTGTTTTATGAAAATATGAATAATAAAAATTATTACAAAAAAAATATGCTGGTTGAATTTAAAAGGTTGCTTTAATTGCAATACATTACAATTAAGCTGGCTTAAGGTCCCACTGGTTAAAAGCTGGCACGTAAAATTTGTTTATTTATTGGATTTATATCCCACCCTTCTTCCCAAAGGAGCCCAGGGTGGCAAACACATCAACAAAACAGTTTAACAACAAAAAGAAAAACATTCTAAAAACAGTTAAAACATTATAAAAGGGCAATTACAGTTTAAAAACATTCTTTTATCCAGTGATCTCCAGGTTGCCAGGAACAGCTTCCTTCCACCATCAAATGCTTGGGTGAACAGGAATGTGTTCTCTAACATACAGATTAGATCTAATAAGTATTTCCTCCATCTACAGTTCTGCGTGCGTTTGTGTCTTTGTGTGGTTATCAGTCTTGTTTCTCATCCTTCCCCAAGCCTCTCAATAACCTTGCAAGGTAGGCCATGCTGAGACAGAGGGACTCATGATGGCTGCCCAGGGAACTTCATAGCTGAAAGTGCTGCAATACTGCACTAGCTCTTTCATTTCTGCAGGCCTAGATTTATTACAGTAACACCCCAGTTAACAAATCCTCCAGGAAAGCAGCACCTTTTAACAAGCTCTTTTTGGGGTGAGGAGGGCACACACTCTGACAAATTCAGAATGTGGCTCCTTGTCTAGTGGATTGCAGCTGCTGCAGGCAGCTCTCTCAGACATGGCTGGAATGGTGCTCCTCACCAGGTGGTGCAGGCGCCTCCGCAGTAAACAGTGCTTTGGGTGACCTGGAAGCACTTTTTACTGCAGACACATTTGCTCGAGTGTAGGGGAGGATGGCAGAGAGAGAGAGAGAGAGAGAGAGAGAGAGACCAAGCACAGGGTGGTGGTGGCCGTGGCTGCCCCTTGCCTGCCTGCTCAAGTGTACAGAGAGAAGAACTGTGCTCAAAGCTTTAGGTTGCTATAGCAGGATGCTTCATGACAAAAGGCAAGGCAGGCATCCCTAGATGCATTTTGGAAGAACCCTTCAAGTGGACTGCATGCAAAGTTTACCTGACCTGACTGTTTCATTTCAGACATCCGTATTGTTAGTTTTAAATAAAAAGTTCCTGAAATATGTTGAACTGCTCTTCTTTTTTTGTGGTGCAGGAACCTATGCCTATTCTTTCCATGTTATTCCTACCTCTTATAGGAAAGTTTCTGTGAAAGAAGTAATGTCCAGGAACGCACATACTTTGTTAACGGAGGTATTACTGTATTTTATTGTTCTTTATTCGTGCCATTTAGGCTGCAATCCTAACTGATCAGCACAGTCGGAAGGGTTTAGGACTAAGCAGAGGTGCTGCCCGTCTCTCCATTGGCAGCAGAGTGCAGAGGCCCCAGATGTAAGGGTTCCTACCACTGGTAGACTCCACAGGGCCCCCAAATGAAGGGGAGGGTGTATCTGGTGATGGATCTGCTGGATCCTGAGTTAGTCTTTGTGAGGGGACCAATTTGGATCTCTCTGCTGCGCCAGCCATCTCTGCTATCTTTTCGGCGCCTTTTGAAGACTCTCCTAGAATCATAGAATCATAGAGTTGGAAGGGGCCTTGTAGGCCATTGAGTCCAATCCCCTGCTCACAGCAGGAAATCCACAGCTAGAGCATCTCCCGCAGATAGCTGTCCAGCCTATGCTTGAAGACATCCAGCGAAGGGGATCCCACCACCTCCCTAGGCAGTTGGTTCCATTGCCGAACTGCCCTTACTGTCAAGAAGTTCCTTCTAATATCCAATCTGAATCTACGCTCCTGCAACTTAAAACCATTAGACCTAGTCCTACCCTCTGGGGCAGCAGAGAACAAATCTGTACCCTCCTCTATGTGACAGCCCTTCAGGTACTTAAAGAGTGCAATCATGTCACCCCTCAGCCTTCTCTTCACCAGACTGAACATGCCAAGTTCCTTCAACCTTTCCTCATAAGACTTGTTCTCCATACCGGCTATCATCCTCGTTGCCCTCTTTTGAACCCGCTCTAACTTGTCTATATCTTTCTTAAAATGAGGCGCCCAGAACTGAACGCAGCATTCCAGATGAGGCCTGACTAATGCAGAATATAGTGGGACTATTACTTCCCTCGACCTGGAAACTATAGCTCTATTTATGCAGCCCAAAACCGTGTTTGCCTTTTTTGCCGCAGCATCACACTGCTGGGTCATGTTCAACTTGCGATCCACTACAATTCCAAGGTCCTTCTCACACGCACTACTGCTAAGCCGGGTATTTCCCATCCTGTACCCGTGCATTTTGTTTTTGTGGCCTAAATGCAGAATCTTGCATTTGTCTTTATTGAATTTCATTTTATTAATTTCAGCCCAATTTTCTAGTGTATCCAGGTCCCTTTGAATTTTATTCCTGTCTTCCGTTGTGTTAGCTATCCCTCCCAGTTTCGTATCATCCGCAAACTTCATAAGGCTTCCCTCCACCCCATCATCTAAGTCATTGATAAAAATGTTGAAGAGTATCAGCCCCAGGACAGAACCCTGTGGCACTCCACTTGAAGCCTTCTTCCAGTCCGAAGCAGAGCCACCGATGACCACTCTTTGAGTACGGTTTTCCAACCAGTTGTGAATCCACCTGACAGTATTTCCATCTATTTATTTATTTATTTAATTAATTAATTACATTTCTAGACCGCCCTATAGCAGAAAGCTCTCAGGGCCGTGTACAACAAATAAAATCACAATTAAAATATGAGCAAGTGTGGAAAAAAATATATATATATAGTACAATTATAAAACATTAATAAAATTGCCATTGAGATTTATAAATTAAGATCATATTAAGTTTAGAATGTTAAATTTAAAATATTTAAAAATTTACAAAATTTAAAAAGCCTGGGCGAAAAGGTAAGTTTTTACCTGGCGCCGAAAAGCTAACAGAGAAGGCGCCAGGCGTATCTCACCTGGGAGGGCATTCCATAGTTCGGGGGCCACCACCGAGAAGGCCCTAGATCTAGTTGTTGATCTCCGGGCCTCTTTATGGGTTGGGACCTGGAGAAGGGCCTTCGACGTCGAGCGTAGTGAACGGGTAGGTACATAGCGAGAGAGGCGCTCCATCAGGTATTGCGGTCCGATGCCGTTTAGGGCTTTATAGGTAAGAACCAACACTTTGAATCTGGCCCGGAAACATATCGGTAGCCAGTGCAGCTGCGCCAAGACAGGTGTTATATGGTCAAATTTCTTTGTCCCAGTGAGAACTCTGGCCGCAGCATTTTGCACTAGCTGAAGTTTCCGAACCGTCTTCATAGGTAGCCCCACATAGAGCGCATTACAGTAGTCCAATCTAGAGGTTACCATAGCATGGATAACTGAGGCAAGATGCTCCTTGCTCAGATAGGGTTGTAGTTGGGCTACCAGCCGAAGCTGGTAGAATGCATTCCGTGCCACCGAGGCTACCTGAGCCTCAAGTGACAGGAGCGGATCTAATAAGACCCCCAAACTATGTACCTGTTCCTTTAGGGGGAGTGTAACCCCATCTAGGACAGGTCGAACGTCAACCATCTGGGCAGAGGGTCCTCCCACCAACAGCATCTCAGTCTTGTTAGGATTGAGTTTCAGTTTATTAGCTCTCATCCAGCCCATTATCGCGGCCAGGCAGCGGTCTAGTACATCAACAGCCTCACCTGACGAAGATGAAAAGGAGTAGTAGAGCTGCGTATCATCAGCATATTGCTGGAAACGCACTCCAAAACTCCTGATGACCTCACCCAGCGGCTTCATATAGATATTAAAAAGCATGGGGGACAGAACTGAACCCTGCGGGACCCCATATTGGAGTACCCAGGGACTCGAGTAATGTTCCCCCAGCATCACCTTCTGGAGACGATTCCCGAGATAGGAGCAGAGCCACCGCCAAGCAGTGCCTCCCACTCCTAAATCCGTAAGTCGCTCCAGAAGGATACCATGGTCGATGGTATCAAACGCCGCTGAGAGATCAAGGAGAACCAACAGAGTTACACTCCCTCTGTCTTTCTCCCGACAGAGGTCATCATACAGGGCGACCAAGGCCGTTTCTGTACCAAACCCCGGCCGAAAGCCTGATTGAAATGGGTCTAGATAATCAGTTTCATCCAAGACAGCCTGGAGTTGGCGAGCGACCACACGCTCTAGAACCTTGCCCAGGAATGGGACATTTGCTACTGGCCTATAGTTGTCCAAATTATCAGGGTCCAAGGAGGATTTTTTTAGGAGCGGTCTCACCACCGCCTGTTTCAGGCAGGGTGGGACCACTCCCTCTCGTAAAGAGGCATTAATCACCTCCTTGGCCCAGCCGGCTGTTCCATTCCTGCTAGCTTTTATTAGCCATGAGGGGCAAGGATCCAGAGCAGAAGTGGTCGCCCACACCTGTCCAAGCACCTTGTCCACATCCTCGAGCTGTACCAACTGAAACTCATCCAATAAAACAGGACAAGACTGTGCTCTGGACACCTCATTAGGATCAACTGCTACAATAATGGAGTCAAGGTCCCGGCGGATGTTCATGATCTTATCACGAAAGTGTCGCGCAAACTCATTACAGCGGGCAATTGATGGTGTTATTGCGTCCTGGGGACCAGAGTGTAAAAGTCCCCGGACAACTTTATAAAGTTCCACTGGGCGGTTAAGGGATGACTGAATAGAGACAGCAAAGTATTGCTTCTTTGCTGCTCTCACTGCCTTCACATAGAGTTTGGTAGAGACCCTCACAAGTGCATGATTACAGCCGTCGGGAGTTCGCCTCCATTTGCACTCAAGCCGTCTCCTTTTTTGCTTCATCACTCTTAGCTCCGGAGTAAACCAGGGAGCCAATTGAGCTCTGCAACGGAGAGGGCGCACCGGGGCGATCGTGTCAACTGCCCGGGCCATTTCCGTATTCCACAGCATGGCCAGGGTTTCGACAGGACTGTCAATTCTATCAGCCGGAAAATTCCCTAGAGCCATCAGAAAACCCTCAGGATTTAGTCCGCATTTGACCAGTTTGCTAATCAAAAGGTCGTGGGGGACTTTGTCAAACGCCTTGCTGAAATCTAGATAGATCACATCTACAGCATTTCCACCATCTACTAAGCTAGTGACCCGATCAAAAAAAGAGATGAGATTAGTTTGACAGGATTTTTTTTATTATCTGTTCTAATATCTTTCCCAGTATTGAAGTCAGACTGACCGGCCTGTAATTCCCCGGATCTTCCTTTTTACCCTTTTTAAAGAGCGGGATGACGTTTCCTCTTTCAACAAGCCTTTTAAGTTGAGACCTATCCCAGTCTGCGTCTGTGTTAGAATTGCTTTTAATATGTTTTCTTTAATAATATGTTTTAAAACCTTTTTTAAAAGATGTTTTTAAATCTTTTTTTAAAAATGTTTTTAACGTTCTTTTGTTTTAATGTATTTTAAGGTCTTTTTATGATGTTTTAAAGTGTTTTTAGCGTTTCTGTTTGCTGCCCTGGGCTCATGCTGGGAGGAAGGGCAGGATATAATAATAATAATAATAATAATAATAAAAAGAGAGAGAGAGGAGAGAACATCTGCCCTCTCCACCTTTGGCCTGGCCGGCAAAAGCAGGCGGGAGTGTGGATGTGAATCCGCCCCTCCCTCACCCATCTTAGGATTTTACAAGCGCCACAGTAATGTTCATTCTGCACTTGCGAAAAAATTTGTGCAACAGCAGTTGTTCCTTTGTTGCGTTGTTTTTTAACAGCTGTTAAAAGATTTTTTGTGTAGGCATGCCTACTGAGACATGCAGTGTTATTATGTACATTTTTAAGTGGTTGATTGTATCTATATGTGGATAATATTATGTCTACTTATTTTTAAAGTCTGTTGATTTTGTCGGCATTTTCTTGTGAATATATTATGTAAAACACTCAGAGGTTTTTGTTGTTGTTGAAGTGTTATATGCAGCTTGTTCAATAGACAACAACAAATAAACAAAGCCGTCACGAGTATTGGGGCGTTCTTTTAAAAAAATAGTAAACTCTGATTCTGCCACACTGTACCCATAGCCTCAAAGGATCTGGCCGTTTAAGTGCCAGACGGCTCCACAGTTTCTCCTAACCTGCCAGGTTTTGCCTGGATCAAGCTCAGACTTGCCAGGCTGTGCCTAAAATTTTGCCTGCCGTGGCTTTGCCCTGTGTTTCACTTGGAGGGGGGATCATTGTTTTTAAGACAAAAGCTAGCAAGGCTCCACATTGCAAAGGGCTTCTCCGCCCATCAGGAGCTGCTGGGGCTAGGACCAAGAGCCCCCAGGACCGAGAGTCCCCATTCTGTACATGGCTGCCCATGTGGTGATCTGCCAGAATGGCACGTCTGAAGCATTCTCTAGAGCAGCCTTTGCTAACCTGGTGCACTCCAGATATTTGGGACATATAACTCCCATCATCTGCAGCCAGTACGGCTGCAGCTGATGGGAATTGTAGTCCCAAATATCTGGAGGGCACTAGGCTAGCCAAGGCTGCTCTAGGCCAAATGTGGGGAACCTTACTTCCCGCCAGATGTTGCTTGCTAGTGCCGATGGGAGTTGTAGTCCAGCAACATCTGGAGCGCTAAAGGTATACTTGCTCTAGAAAGTAAAGGGCTTCCAAGTACTATCATGTCTCTGCCCACAAAGGCAGGCCATTGCCACTCCTCAACAGGAAAAACTTGGTCTTGGTTTTACTGGCTCTTTGCTTGTTCTCTGGTTCTAAATCTCTCCGTTTTGACCCTTGGCTTGATTTCCTGCCTTGACACCCCCCACTCGCGTCTGGTCTCTGGTTTCTGGCTCCAACATGACAACTTCCTCAGCTCTGCCACATTACCCCTCAAGTCGCAGCAAACCCCAGGAATATGGAGCAAGGGTATGGATACATGCCACATAACGGCCTCAGTTAGGGATGGGGGAGAAATTTGGTTCAGTGCTAATGCAAACCCACCTAGTTTGCCTTTTTGAAACTGTTAGAGGGGTTTTGGTATATAAATTGCACTCAAGTGCAGAAATAACTGGTCTGTTAAGACTGGTAGTTGAAAGAATAAAGAATCCTTAAGTTAGTACAAAGCCTTATTAGTACAAAGAGGTAAAGTCATATATGCTGAAGCAGCCATGGAGCCTTCACTCAGAGAGGCATTACTACAAAGACAGGAATAGAACGGAGGAAGGGGAGGAGCAAAGCCTGCCAAAAAAACCCCACACCAAACACTTTAGAGGAGGAATCAGCAGAGGGAAGAATATTGCTCTTCTATCGCACCCCCCCCCAATTGGTTCAGGTCACTTGTAGCATGAGTTGGTGCTTTACACCCAACAGAAACAATACGCAAGCAAGCTATCTTTTGCAATTTACATTTCTCTCCATTTTGTTCCAATGCAGTTCTCCTGTCAAAAAAGTGTACAAAATGTGTGTTTAAAATGCAGATATTAGGCTGTATGCATATACTACTGCCAATAACATACATGCATTATATTAGAATCTACATATATTCACTAATGGGCAAAAACTCTTGCGATTTAAGAACATACCTATAGCCTACAGATATTTTGCTGAGAGTTGCTAGATGCCCTGTTCCCCTCACAGAAGTACAATCCTCAGAAGAGGGGCTGACTGTTAAACCACTCTGGCCACTGGAGCTCTGTCAGGGGAATGGGAGTCTCCTAACAACTGATAGCACCCTTCACAACCTATACTTCCCAGGATTCTTTGGGGGAAGCCATGACTGTCTAAAGTGAAATAAAGGTCTGGTGTGGATGTGGCCAGTGACAGCTTTGGTTTAAATTGTGAGATCACTAACAGAAAAAAGTCCAACAGGGGTCTGGATTTTTCCCCACTCGTTTTACACACTGAACTCTCGATTCTCTCTGTTTTGTGTATCGCCATGCAAACTTAGAGGGTTGTTAAGCAAGCGTTTCTGAGTTCAGGGCTATACGTTTTGTCAGGTTTTGTTTTGAAATGGACATATGGGAAGCTGCAGAATGGCATGGGGGGTATTTTCAATTTAACACTGCAGAATGCAAAAAATCCATGCTGGCTAGAGTACACAACCACCCTTGTGGCTGTATAATTAGGCAAAATTGCATACAAAATGTGTATATTAGGAGAAATACAATGTGAAAACGCTGACACTTTTTAAATACTTTTTTGGGTGTGGGCTTGCAAACTGATGTGGAATTGTACAAGACTGAATGAAAGAAATGAGAGTCGGAGAGAAACCGAAAGGCACGGGTGAATCAACCCAGAGTACCATCAATCCATTTAGTCAATCAACATGCATTTTGTGAATACATCTGACTCGTACATACTGCAGTTGGGGCGGGGATGATTTGCCTCGGAAGGGTTGGTGGATGTGCAATTTGCAACACACCCTCGTGGCAACTGCAAAGTGTGTTCCTCCTTCTCATAAAGCGGAGCCCCTTTTGCAACCAGAATTCCCCTTCTTCTTCTTCTTGTTATTTTTGTTCCACTGACGCTGGAATGACATCACGTTTTATGATATTGTAGAGGTTCAGATTACAGTCACTGGGTTGAAGTACCAGTGACAGTCACATTTCAGAGAAAAAGCTCTACAGAAAACCCTTTGTGTCCATTTCCATGATGTTCAGTGAATGATTAACTTTCAGATTCTCCGGTTATTCAAATCTGAAATGCCTTGAAAAGTCACTATCAGTCTTTTGACATGTGTACTAGTCGGCATCTAGTACATTCAAGGGCGGTTTGACGGTGGTGTATTCAGCGTAGGGCTTTAAGGCAGAAGCCCGGGGTCCCACTCAGCAGAAGGGCCCCAAAACACTGCAAGACTCGCTTCCCACGTGTTGAAATAATTAGGAAGGTTCCTTATACTGACTCAGACTATTGGTCCATCTAGCTTGGTTGAGCCTCCAAGAGGTCTTCTGTATCTTTAAAAGCTGTGCGGGGGGAATGGAAAATTCCACCTTGTGATTTTTCCCATTACAGTGTGCAAGGAAACCTGCACTTGGCTGAATTTTCTCTTCTCTTAAAGATACTGAAATGTTCTCAGGCCCTGAGCCTGGCAACCCTAGTGCTCATTAATATTTTGAGAACTCCACTTTAACCTTGGCTGCAACATGGACTCTGCTTTTAATGAGGAAAAAAAAATCTTATACACTATTTTGACTTTTACTACATCTATCTAGGTCTGTCCTAGCTTGTTAAGGGTACTGAGAACTGTAGCTCTGGGAGGGGTAAACTACAGTTCCCAGGATTCTTTGGGGGAAGGCATGTGCTTCATATGTGCATGAAATACACATTAAATGTTTGGTGTGGATGTGACCTGCTGCAAGGATGGGAAAACCTTGCAGCCCACATCACAGAGACTGAAATCCATCTAGCACATCCTTCCCTAACCTGGTACCTTTTAGATGTTTGGGACTAGAACTCCCATCAGCCCCAGCCAGCACAGCCATGATGGGATTTCTTGTCCAAAATGTTTGGTTGGGGAAGGCTGATCCCACATGAACAGCACATGAACAACTTTTCACTAAGGGACCCATTTCTTTAATGTATGAATGAACATAAAAAAAGCCTGCTGGATAAGGCCAGTGGCCCATCTAGGTCAGCATTTTGTTCTCCTAGCGGCCAACCCAGATTAAAGGCTTCTTCTGGTCTGCTCCTGGTTTTGTACTAATACAATCGACCCTGTAGCAACAGAAACTGTTGTATATAAAGTCCCATTAGTATGAAGCATGCAATCTTATATCACCCACCACACCCAGCAAATTTTGGAAGGGCACAAATTAAGTAAGGCCTCTCTGAGTCAGCCCGCGAGTAAGGGAGGGATCTCCTCCTCCTCTTCCATCTTCTCTGGCTGCTCATCACCGCTTTGTCATCCTCTCCAGAGACAGTTTCTTAGAGCAAAGGTGAACACTCAAAGGCATGTGTCATGAATATGCTCCAGATGGCCCTATTTACCAGGGACAGTCCCTCATTTCTGGCACCTTTTCCTGAAAGGTCACATCCTCGCCATATACTTAAACCACATGGGTTCTCCCTTCTAATCTTGGGAACTGTAGTTTACCCTTCATGGAGCTATAATTTCAAGACACTTTGGAAGGGCTGTGTAGCTCAGCGGTTGGGCGTCTGCCTTCCATGCAGAAGTTCAATCTCCAGCATCTCCAGATAGTTGGGAAAGCCCCCTGCCTAAATCCCTGGGGAGCTGCTGCCGGCCAGAGTAGATGACACTCAGCTAGATGGACCAATGGTCTGATTCAGTATAAGGCAGTTTTCTTATGTTCCTTAACTATAGTTCCCAGGATTCTTTGGGGGAAGCCATGTGCTTTAAATGTATGGTGTGGATGTAACCTGTCAGGCTGTGTACAACCCATACATTTAAAGCACATTTAAAGCATAGGCCCTTCCCTCCCCCAGAATACTGGGAACTGTAGTTTATCCCTCGAAGAGAAAAAATTCCCAGCACTCTTAACAAACTACAGTTCCCAGGATTCTTGGGGTGGGGAGAGTCATGTCCTTTAAATGTGTTTTTACATTTATAGTGTGTGTACGCAGCCTATGTCTGAAGTGAAGTTAGAAGCCTCAGAAGCAGGATGGATGGTTAAAAGAGGCAGAGCAGGACCATGGTTACATCACAGAGTCATGCTCAAGATGTGCTCGGCTGGGACTGAGGGTCAGACTCAGCAGCCAATATAGCCCCAGTGAACTTGAAGCAGTCTTCCCAATGACTTGGAAAGGCCGGCATGTGACTTCCTGGCTAGAGGCAGACCTGTCAAGCTGGGCCACTAAGCAGGCCAGGCACTGTTAATGAGGCATCAGTCAGGGCCCACAGACCAGCAGAGGCCTCCGCCATGCCTCATGGACGACTAGAGACACTGGAATACAGCCCCACCTAGCCACCATCTTGTTTCAACCTTGGGTATGTCTTCAGACGTTTGCACAAGAGGCCGCCAAGAAAAGGTGTGACGTTCTGCAGGGGTGGCATTTTTGAAAGCAAGGGACGTCTTCTGCTGCACTCACATTGCTCTGTTCAGGTACCTTCCCGGTCTCCCACCCGCTCTGTTTGCGCTGGAGGTGGAAGACGTGCCAAAAGGAGCTGCTCCCTTTTTGCCATGCAAAGCCAATGGTGCTCTGTTCATCACTATGGAGAGGGAATCAATCATTCGACGAACGGTGTCGCTCTTGAGACAAACGAAGAGGGAAATGTTGTGCCGTTTCTCCAGATGCCTGCCTTTGTGAGGGGAATAGATGTCTCCTCACAACTCTCCGCACCCTTAATAAACTGCAGTTCCCAGGATTCTTTGGGGGAAGCCATGACTGTTAAAGTGTTATTAGTGTGCTTTAAATGTAAGGTGCACTTGTGGCCAATTTTAGCAGCTTTTGCAATGGAAAGGTCAGCTAGACCCAGCCAGCATCTCTTCCACAAAGGCAGGCATCTGCTAGAATTCCCAAAGTGGCTTAACAATCAATCTCTCTTCCCAGGAAACTCTGGAAATGCTAACTGAGGAGAATCGGGGCCTCCAAACAACTCTCAGCACTTTCAACAAACTATATGTTGCCCTGGGCTCCTGCTGGGAGGAAGGGCGGGATATAATAATAATAATAATAATAATAATAATATAGTTCCCAAGATTCTTTGGGGGAAGCCACGACTGTTAAAGTGGTATAAGAATGTCTTAAATGTATGGTGTGGGTGTGGCCTTTGTAGATTTCAAAATAAGGAAATTGAGATGATGAACTCCTCTGTTGACCTAAAAGCGTACACCTTTAACCTAGAAGATCCTTTATTGTTTGGGGCTTGGAGTCATATCCGTTACTCCTCCCACTATTGCCTCTGCCCTGTCCACCACTGGCATGTGGCCCTTGGAAAGTTGCACATGAGGGAATGCGGCCCTAGGGCTGAAAAAGGTTGCTCAGCCCAACGTAGAGAATTGATCTCTAGCACAGGTGTGAGGAGCCTTTGGCCCTCATGCAGTTGAACTACAACTCCCACCATCCCTGGCCATTGGCCAAGTTTGCTGGGGCTGATGGGAGTTGTAGTTCAGCTTGAAGCCAGCACCTTCTCCATGCAAGGCAGATGCTCCACCACTGAGCTATGGCCCTTCCTTGTGCAATGGACATGGGGAAATCTGGAAGAGAAAAAACTTCCAGCAATATACAAGTTCGCTGGGTGGGCACTCCCCTACTCTTTCCTAAGGGCCTAAGCTTTGAAGAGACCTCTCCTTCCATGGCAACTTCAGGTCTTTGAAGGCAAAATGCCAGCTTTGTTTATAGCTACAGAAAGAGAAACAGATAAGTCTTCCCCCAGCTCAGTCCTCCCTGTTTATGGCAAAGCACTAATATTCAGGCTTAATGAGTGTTTGCAAAACACAACTTGCATTGGGCTTGTTCACACTTGTGGTTTGTTGACGCTTAATCCCTGCTAATTTGCCCACTTTAATGAGGTGTGAATTAACCCTTCCTACTCCCTCTCCTGAATTCCTGAGATCTTGACATCAGAGCTCTGCTTCCAAACCTTCTCTGGATCATCAGAGATGACAGGTAGAAGGATGAGGTGTGTCAAGGTTTAACAACCGGGAACTGTCTGGCCTACATGCTAGAGACTGATTGCAGGCCACAAAGTGAAAACAGGAAAGGGAAAAAGTCATCTCTTTCAGGAACCAGAGAGATCTAGCCCCAATAGCGACACGGGAGAAGTTAGATTCTGTTTGCATTTAAAGCCGAATTTATCAAATCTGCACCTTCTGAAACGATATGAGAACCAAAACATGGCCATCCTCCAAAATTTGCACTTACTTTGTGATGCAGTTCTCCAATCAAGCAATGTTTACAAACATGAATATATTGGTGGAAACAACATATAAAGGAGAAATGACCTAAATGGCCTGCAAAAATGTGTACATTAGTCAAAACTGCAGACAAAAGATGTGTTTATTCTGAGAAATTCACACTAAAATGCTGAAAAAACTTCATGAGGATTTAAAAAAATATTCAAAAATTGCTGCAGAAATGTGGAGAACTGAATTTATAATTGGAAAAAGGAGAAATGGGGAAAACTTAAATTGGCAGGTCCTTCCATTCCTAAACTCCAGACAGCGTTGACAAATGGACCTCTGTGGAAACCGGCGTGGCCCCCCCCCCACCGCTTTTTCAGGCCAGGTGCTGCTTGAGCAAAGGGCAGGGCCATGCAGAGCGGGGCTTTCAGTGGGGCTGCCTCTGTTCTGTAGAACAGCATCCCTGTCAAGATACAAGTACCCACTATCTGCCTTTTCTGGAAACAACTGAAGACATTTTCGATAAGATTTCCCAACAGGATGAAAAGGTCCCTGCCAGGGGTGTCTGGTGTTCTTTTCTGTGTTGTTTTTCATTCCAGTTGATTTATTGTATCTTGTACATCACCTTTGGACAGGTGCGTGGAAGGCAATGAATAAATAATAATATTGGGTTGTCGTCAACTGTTACCCAGAGTAGACCCACTGAAATTAACACATCTATTAGTTATGTCCATTAATTTCAATGGGTCTACTCTGTGTAAAAGTTAGTTGGCTACCACCCAATATTTCCTTTCCACTGATCCATGTTCTTTTTGTTTTCCAGCGGAAGATGCAGCCCTCCGGGACTCTCTTCTCTCCACCTTGGAAGTCTCTCGAGGCCACACCCCCTCTCTAGCCATGCCCCCTTTCTCCAGCCCAGGCAACTCACTGGCCCTGTTCCATGCCCTCCTCCACTGCGTTTGTCTGGCTGGGACACAACCTGGAACTCCGATCATGCTTCCGACTTGTGGGGATGGAGGATAGAGGGGTGTGTGTGTGGAAACTTCCCTGGTCTCTTTGGTCTACAGTCCAACACTGTAGCCACCACTGGCTCCGTAGGCTTCTTCTGCTAGAAGGACAGAGGATTTCAAGAGTGGAACAAGGTAGCCGGACTTATGCTCTTTCCATGCCATGGCTGAGGAACTTAGGGAGCTGCTTTATATCAAGTCAGAACATTGGTCCACCAAACTTAGTAATGCCCACACTGACTGCCAGTGGCTCTCCAGGGTCCTTCCCAGCCCTATCTGGAGACACTAGGGATTGAAATGGGGACTTTTTGCACGCCATGCATGGACTCATCGGAGACCGGTCTGGCAGGGTAAATGGGGCACTGCCCCACTAACCTCATTCTGACCTCAGCCAGCCTCCACCTGTCTGCCTTCTTACTTACAAGCAGTCCAGGGGGTGCCACCGCCTACTGGCTTCCTTCTCCTTAATCTCTCACTCTGCAGGCTATTGGGTTTGACTCCACCTACCCGTGGGCCACATTTGCGCCATACATTTATTCCACTATTATTCCCCTTTAAACAGTCACGGCTGTCCCCAAAGAATCCTGGGAAGTGTAGTTTGCGAAGGGTACTGAGTAGGGGTATAGTTGTTCGGGATTGTGAGGGGTCATAGTCCTCTTACTTTTTTGGCAGCAGGGGCCTAGACAGGTCCCTGTGTATGAGCCGCTTGTCGTGAAAGGGGTGTGTGTTAGCCACTGAGAAGAGTCCTTGTCATTTTGTGCTGATTGGAGCCAATCAGAGTGAGAGGAGGTGAATCAGCTACTGAGAAGACTCTTCTCAGTAGCTAACACACAACCTCCCCTTTCATGCTGATTGGCTCCTAGGGATGGCTGTTGTACTGGAGTGTGGTCTTGGAGATGACATGGAGTGCAAAGGACACGAGGGAAAGTGGAAAAAGGGGCACGGCTGTGAGAGGGGTGTGGTGACAACATAGAGGGCAAAGGACACTAGGGAAAGTAGAAAGGGGGCACGGCTGTGATGGAGGGATCCTGCACTTCTGAATTTGCCATTGCACTACTGATGCTGAGAGTTGTTAGGCGACTCCTATTCCCCTCACAGAGCTGCAGGGGAGGGGGAATGAAATCAGAGGTCCACTCTCACCATGGCAGGTAAGTCATTGAAGTGGCATGTCCAACCCATCATACCTTAATGTCGAAAATGAGTGATGTGGGTCAGGAAGGTCAGGTGGCAGGAAGAGGGGGAGGGATGGGCAAATCTGCCAGTTTTGGTCCCTCACAGTTTCTAATGTTTCCAGCCTTAAATTTGGGTCTCCACATTTCCACATCGTGATTAAAAAAAAGAAGTCCTAATGAACATTCATCAGTATTTTAACACATATTTCCCCTAACATGTTTGCATTCAATTTTGCCTAATACACACATTCTTGCAGAATTTGGAGAAGTGTGAATTTCTTCTTGTGTCTATCCATGGAATGGAGCAGGGGCGGGGGGGAGAGACACCATCTAGTCCATTGTCTGAGGATGCAGAATGTCTTGGACCAGCCCTGACCACAGACCTGAATCCTTGTCCTGGCAATCAGGTGGTCCTGGGGAGCCAATCCTATGCCACCATCTGCTATAAAGCTACAAGGTTCCGCAGTATTCCCTCATTCTGGACAAGGGTGTGAGGGAAAACCACTATTTTATTTATGTCACAACATTTGTATACCGCTGGTTTGTAATCAAACCTCTAAGCAGTTTACAAAACAAAAACAGTGAAATTAACAACAGTTAGCATTCGAAAGACAACTAAAACAGTAAGTAAAAAGCCATAAAAACAGGTCAACATTCTACATGCCTGGATAGGCCTGCTTAAACAAAAATATTTTAAGCAGGTGCCAAAACAGAGTACAGCAAAGGCACCTGCCTGCTGTCCATAGGTTAAGTGTGGGGAGCCCCAGCAAGCACGGCCAATGGCCAGGGATGATGGGAGTTGTAGTTCAGCAACATCCAAAGGGCCAAAGGTCTCCACACCAGGTGTAGGCACTGCCACTAGCTCGCCTTCCACGCCTCCTTGGTGGCTTGCTTGGGTCACATCCACACCATCCGTTTCACGCACTCGTATACCACAGCCACAGAGAATCCTGGGAGCTGCTGCTTGTTAAGGGTGCTGGGAATTGTAGCATGGTGAGGTCAGCACCCTTAACGAACGACAGTTACCAGGATTATTTGGGGGAAGTCATGGCTGTTCAAGTGGTATACGAGAGCTTGAAATGGGTGGTGTGGATGTGACTTATCTTGCATGCTGATGCTCCTCCGAAACTGGGAGGGGGGAGGCTGGACGGTGGTAGGACCTAGAAATTGATGTCAGCTGCACTACTTATTTTAATTGCAGCATATGGGTGTGTCTGCCTGACCTTAAATTTATCCGGTGGAGGAATCTGTATGGGCATTGCCTCAAACAGCCCTCTGCACAGAACACAAAACCCAGCCAGGCCTTTTTTCTGGAGCACATCAGAGGCGTTATTTTGGCTAAAATTCCTTATCGCTACAGCAAACACATAGCAGGATTGCCCAACGCCAGGCTGACGAAGCCTGAAGAGGTAGGTGCATTAGCATCTCCTAATTATTCTCCTCCTTGGTTTGGCAGAAAGGGAGGTCATAAGAACATAAGAACATAAGAAGAGCCTGCTGGATCAGGCCAGTGGCCCATCTAGTCCAGCATCCTGTTCTCACAGTGGCCAACCAGGTGCCTGGGGGAAGCCCGCAAGCAGGACCCGAGTGCAAGAACACTCTCCCCTCCTGAGGCTTCCGGCAACTGGTTTTCAGAAGCATGCTGCCTCTGACTAGGGTGGCAGAGCACAGCCATCATGGCTAGTAGCCATTGATAGCCCTGTCCTCCATGAATTTGTCTAATCTTCTTTTAAAGCCATCCAAGCTGGTGGCCATTACTGCATCTTGTGGGAGCAAATTCCATAGTTTAACTATGCGCTGAGTAAAGAAGTACTTCCTTTTGTCTGTCCTGAATCTTCCAACATTCAGCTTCTTTGAATGTCCACGAGTTCTAGTATTATGAGAGAGGGAGAAGAACTTTTCTCTATCCACTTTCTCAATGCCATGCATAATTTTATACACTTCTATCATGTCTCCTCTGACCCGCCTTTTCTCTAAACTAAAAAGCCCCAAATGCTGCAACCTTTCCTCGTAAGGGAGTCGCTCCATCCCCTTGATCATTCTGGTTGCCCTCTTCTGAACCTTTTCCAACTCTATAATATCCTTTTTGAGATGAGGCGACCAGAACTGTACACAGTATTCCAAATGCGGCCGCACCATAGATTTATACAATGGCATTATGATATCGGCTGTTTTATTTTCAATACCTTTCCTAATTATCGCTAGCATGGAATTTGCCTTTTTCACAGCTGCCGCACACTGGGTCGACATTTTCATCGTGCTGTCCACTACAACCCCGAGGTCTCTCTCCTGGTCGGTCACCGCCAGTTCAGACCCCATGAGCGTATATGTGAAATTAAGATTTTTTGCTCCAATATGCATAATTTTACACTTGTTTATATTGAATGGCATTTGCCATTTTTCCGCCCATTCACTCAGTTTGGAGAGGTCTTTTTGGAGCTCTTCGCAATCCCTTTTTGTTTTAACAACCCTGAACAATTTAGTGTCGTCAGCAAACTTGGCCACTTCACTGCTCACTCCTAATTCTAGGTCATTAATGAACAAGTTGAAAAGTACAGGTCCCAATACCGATCCTTGAGGGACTCCACTTTCTACAGCCCTCCATTGGGAGAACTGTCCGTTTATTCCTACTCTCTGCTTTCTGCTTCTTAACCAATTCCTTATCCACAAGAGGACCTCTCCTCTTATTCCATGACTGCTAAGCTTCCTCAGAAGCCTTTGGTGAGGTACCTTGTCAAATGCTTTTTGAAAGTCTAAGTACACTATGTCCACTGGATCACCTCTATCTATATGCTTGTTGACACTCTCAAAGAATTCTAATAGGTTACTGAGACAGGACTTTCCCTTGCAGAAGCCATGCTGGCTCTGCTTCAGCAAGGCTTGTTCTTCTATGTGCTTAGTTAATCTAGCTTTAATAATACTTTCTACCAGTTTTCCAGGGACAGAAGTTAAGCTAACTGGCCTGTAATTTCCGGGATCCCCTCTGGATCCCTTTTTGAAGATTGGCGTTACATTTGCCACTTTCCAGTCCTCAGGCACGGAGGAGGACCCAAGGGACAAGTTACATATTTTAGTTAGCAGATCAGCAATTTCACATTTGAGTTCTTTGAGAACTCTCGGGTGGATGCCATCCGGGCCCGGTGATTTGTCAGTTTTTATATTGTCCATTAAGCTTAGAACTTCCTCTCTCGTTACCACTATTTGTCTCAGTTCCTCAGAATCCCTTCCTGCAAATGATAACATGTTATCTCTGCTTTAAGAATGATAAACGGATTCTTACTTTTGCTGGTGTTGACTGTTGAACTAACTCAAACGGATCCACTCGGGCGAGGAGGAGGAGGAGGAGGAGGGGGACGTGCTTCCGATTGCATTTTTAAATTGTATTGGGTGAAACTTGCTTTATCTGCATAAAGTCAGTGTGACTTGAGGCTTTTCCATGGGCGGGGAGGGAGGGGTGCAAAATCCTATATCCAAGCATCTCTCATTTGCCAATAGCTGCAGCTTCTTCACTGGAGAAAACCCGTAGACTGCACCTCCCTCCCTACAGAAACCAAGCTAGATTTTTCTAATGGGGAGCAAACTCTGCTTGTCTCCCCCCTCCGCATCCTCTTTGCTTCCCTACTGGGAATGAGGAAAACATCTGATTAAGTTTGCTTTTGAATGCAAACCTACCAGAGCCGCACATGCCGAAATGCCACACGAACCAAAATGCACAGGCATCCTTCAAACTTTGCCCATCTCTGAATTTTGCAGTGCAATTACCCAGTCAAGTAATGTTTACAAACATGCATATAGTAAAGTAGCTTGTGAATTGAAACCTGCACACTTAAGGTAAAATATTAAATGCATTATAGTAGGATAATTGCTTTGCAAAAATGTGTATATTAGGCCAAATTGCATAGAAAAACGTATGTTACGAGAAATGCACACTAAAATGCTGACAAATTTTTAGAGAACTTAATTTTTTAAATTGCAAATTGCTGCAGAAATGTGGAGAACTGAATTTAACATTGGAAAAAAAGAGAACCTCTGAGAACGGAAATGGACAGTTCTATTCATCCTTGACATGTACAGTAATACCTCAGTTAACAAAATAGATGCGTTCCTGGACATTACTTCTTTCACAGAAACTTTCTGTGGAATAACATGGAAATAATAGGGATAGGTTCCTACACCACAAAAAAGAAGAGCAGTTCAACATATCTCAGCAAACTGTTAATTCAAAGCTAACAATACGCACATCTGAAATGAAACAACCCGGTCAGGTAAGCCAGGCAAGATCTTTAAAAGTTGTGCAGGGGGAAAAGAGAGAATTCCACCTTGTGGTTTTTCCCATTACAGTGTTGCAAGAACACCTGCACTTGGCTGACTTTCTCTTCTCCTAAAGATACAGGATCAGTCTCAGGCCCTGAACCTGGCCAACCCTATTATAGACAGCTTTTTTTAAAGCTTTCTGCCCCTTATTTCAGGGTGTTTTACCACTGAGTGTTTCTACATACAAGGTTTAAAGCAGTCTTGCTTCAGACAGTTTGTAAAATAAAATGCAAAACGCCAAATAAGTCAAAGAAGAATGACGTGACACTCCAGAGCTGTTACAGTTGTTTGGGGGCAGTGATAACAGCAAATGATAACCAAGTAGACACTGAATTTAGTAATTCAAGCAAAATCTCTGACAGTGAGAGAACAGTCAAATGATGGCACTGATAGAGAAGCAGAAAGCAGCATTCAAGCCTGGCCAGATTATTCTATAATTTTAGAAGGCTGTATAATCTTAGAGACAGAATGTGTGGTGAAGTGGTTAGAGTGCTGGACTATGACCTGGGGGACCAGGGTCTGAATCCCCACACAGCCATGAAGCTCAGTGGGTGACCTTGGGCCAGTCACTGCCTCTCAGCCCCAGAGGAAGGCAATGGTAAACCCCTCTGAATACCGCTTACCATGAAAACCCTATTCGTAGGGTCGCCATAAATCGGGATTGACTTGAAGGCAGTCCGTTTCCATTTTCATAACCTTAGAGGGGAGCATGGCTGTGACTATCATGAAGGGACCCTGCACTTCTGAATTTACCCCTACACTACTGCATGTGGTGTCTGGGAAGTCGATATGTTGACTGTTCATACTTGGGGAAGGGTGGGGGAGGGGGAGAAGTGAACACCCACGCAACCAAGTGGAGAATTATGAACGTTACCAGAATGTTACCTTTGATGCTGATAGTACTTAGATATGTGTCAGGTGCCCTGAGTGATGGTTGTTTTTCCAATCCAGCTGTACCCTTTTAAGCAGAGAACATTGCATTCTGAAGTTATACGCACTGTACCAATGAGGAAGAAGATCATATGTTTCACTAGCCTGCAGGCTTCAGAGGCCCAGCCTTGTGAAAGAGCATTCTTAGCATGCAATGCTGGCGTTAAGCAACAAGGTGTTGTTGAGATCTTTATATATAGCAGAGCGGGCGTCCTAACCTATGGAGATCAGTTATTATAATTACAACTTGCTAATAATGACTAGCTAACACAGCTAACGTGCTCTTCGCCCACCACAGGTCCTCTTCAAAGGCCTGCTCAAACAATTGTTAATTAATAACACCTTCCGTTGCTTTGCAAATTTAAATGGTGTGCTGTTTAAGCAGAGTGACTGGGTGCAAAGTAACACTGAGAGAGTTGGCATGTGCCACAGAAACTGGCCTGTCGTCATGGCGAGCCAACTGGCAGCAGTAGCTGAGGCGATTTTGCAAGAGACTGATGGCATGGTGTACTAGGAAGCAGCTGTTTGTTCACAAATGGTTCTTGTATTCCACTGAGAGTGACAAAAGGAGATTTTGCTACGATTTCAGCAGGATCTGGCTTCTGGGGAAAAAACAGATCTAATTTTAAAAGGCACATGCAAGCAATAGGTGAAATTTCTCTAACCCTTAACTAAATTCCTGAAATGCACATCATACATGTAAAGCGCCTGGCTCCCCCCCCCCCCCAAGATTCCTGACACCTTCAGGTACAGTTGGGAAAGACTCCTGCCTAAAAATGCTGAGAGCTATTGGGAGACCCTGATTCCCTTCGCAGAACTACAGTTCCCTGAGTTTCCCGGGAAGAAGCATTGCTAAACCACTCTAGGAGTTGCAGATCTGTGAGGGGAATAGGGGGGCCTCCTAACAACTCTAAGGATCTTTAATAAACAACAGGTCCCAGGATTCTTTGGGGGAAGCCATGGCTGTTTAAAGTGGGAAAATACTGCTTTAAATGTCTGGTGTAAAAGGGGCCCTGGAGTCAAGATGCACCCCCTGCCCCAAAGAGATTTTTCTAGAGGCCCACGGGCTGAGAACTGAAACTTTGAAGAACTCTTGTGTGTACGGAGTCTTTGCATGCTGACACTCAGTGGAGGCTGGTCCATTAGGGTGAACGGGACACCGCCCCACCAACCTCAGTCTGCTCTTAGCCAGCCTTCACCTGCCCTGCCATCTTACTTAACCAGTCCAGGGAGCAGAACTGCCTGTCAGCTTAGTCCCCCTTAGGCAACATTCACACCATCCATTTAAAACGCAGCTGTTCCACTTTAAGCAGTCATGGCTTGTCCCCCAAAGAATCCTGGGAAGTGTCATTTGTGTTGGGTGCTGGGAATTGTTAGGAGACATCCCCCCTTTTCCCCCTCACAGAGCCACAATTCCCAGTGTTCTCTGGGAAGAGGCACTGCCTGTTAAACCACTCTGGAAATTGTAGCTGTCTAAGGAGAACAGGAGTCTCCTAGCAATTCTCAGCATCCTTCACAACCTACACTACCCAGGATTCTTTGGGGGAAGCCATGACTATCTAAAGTGGTATAATAGTGGAATAAATATATGGTGTGAAGTGGTCTTATGCCACTTTCACACTGAACATTTTATTTATTTATTTATTTATTTATATATTGAATTTTTATACCGCCCCACTAGCATAGCTCTCTGGGCGGTGTACAACAAATATGAATGAATACAATAAAATCACATAAACAATACAAAACAGATATATATATAGAAATCCACAATCTAAAACCAGATTAAAAACATATATAGAAAAAAATAAAATGCCTGATAAAATAGGAAGGTTTTAACTTGGCACCGGAAAGATAGCAGTGTCGGCGCCATTCGTATCTATTCGGGAAGACTGTTCCACAGTTCGGGGGCCACCACTGAGAAGGCCCTAGTTCTTGTTACCATCCTCTGAGCTTCCCTATGGGTCGGAGCTCGGAGGAGGGCCTTCGATGTTGAGCGCAGTGTACGAGCAGGTTCATATCGGGAGAGGCGTTCCAATAGGTATTGTGGTCCCACGCCGTATAAGGCTTTATAAGTTAAAACCAGCACTTTGAATCTGGCCTGGAAGCATATAGGTAGCCAGTGCAAGCGGGCCAGAACAGGTGTTATGTGTTCGGACCACCTGGTCCTCGTTATTAGTCTGGCCGCTGGTATTATTCCACTTTAGACAGTCATGGCTTCCCCCAAAGAATCCTGGGAAGTGCGCTTTGTTAAGGGTGCTGAGAGTTGTTAGGAAAGCCATATTCCCCTCACAGACTGGCAATTCCCAGAGTTCTCTGGGAAGCAGGACTGACTGTTGAAACCGCTCAGGGAATTGTAGCTTTGTGAGGAGAATAGGGATCTCCTAGCAGCTCTCAGCACCCTTCACGTATTACCCTTCTCAGAATTCTTTGGGGGAAGCCATGACTGTTTCAAGCGGAATAATAGTGGAATAAATGTATAGTGTGAATGTGGCCTTATTCTGTCTCAGTGTTACCCATGTAGAACTCAGCAGGGAGGAGGATGGGACAAAACTAGAACCAGTTGGCTTTGCCTTTCATTGGCCCTGGCTTGTTACTGCTTGAGCTCCCTGCTTTCTGCCCTACCCGTTCCAGTGGGCACCAGCCATCACTGGTGGCACTTTAAAAGGCAAAATAGGGACAGGAATTTACTGGGGACAGGTCCCAGAAAATGGAGACTGTCTCTTAAAAATTATAGATCAGTGCCTGCTGGTGGGGATACTACTGGGAGCTCTGTGTAAGCACTCGTCCTGCTAAGCTTGGTGAGATGTTGTCAGATCAATAGGCAACTGCATTGACACTGTGTGGACTGGTCGCAGGGCTGCCAATCTGATCATATTCAGCTGTTAAATAATGTTCTGTCTAGTAGTGCTGTCAGGTCAGACTTTGAATCAGACATCCAGGCCTCCATTGAGCAGAATGAACGGTGGGAGTGTATGCGTGAGTCCCCAAATGCAGTGGGGCTGGCTTACCACAATTTGAAGTATGTGAAGTACTCGCATGACCATCTAAGAAGTGCCCTCCCCCTGTGACACCATAAAGTGCAACATTACCTAATTCTACCACTAGTTTTCTTAGGCAGCCAGTCTTAGGATTTGAAAAGTTGTAAACATGCATTTCTACTCTGGCTCAGCTCCTTAATTTATCAGGTTCTGACCTGGCTTTATCTCCTGTCACTTTCCCACCCACCATCCCAGAAAAGTATTTCTCAACTCAGATATTGGCACCTCTGCTAGGGTGACGTTTAGTCCTTGGCTCAGAATTCCTCCTTTATTTTGGCATTGTTAAAGCAGTATTCGGAAGCATACTGCCTCTGACTGGAGGCAGAGTATAGCCATCATGGCTAGTAGCCACTGATTGCCTTCTCCTCCATGAATTTATCTAGTCCTCTTTTAAAGCCATTCAAGTTGATGGCCATCACTGCCCCTTGTGGGAGTGAATTCCATAGTTTAGCTACATGCTGTATGAAGAAGCACTTTCTTTTGTCTGTCCTGAATCTTCCAACATTCAGCTTCATTGGATGTCCATGAGTTCTAATGTTATGAGAGAGGAAGAAACACTTTTCTCTATCCGCTTTCTCCACACCATGCATAATTCTATACATCCTTATCAAGGTAAAACCTTGTATGCTGTCCCGAGCTCCTTGGACAAAGGTGAGATATAAATACAATTAACATTGTTGTATATCTTCCCTGGGGAAAAAATTAGAAACCAGCAAAAATGAGATATCCCAAACAAAGTTGTGCTTTTTTTTTTTTTACTATGGCTTGGATGAAGTCAGTGGGTAAAACTTTTAAAAAAACCCCACAACCTACAGATATTAAATTCCCTCTTCAGACCACCACAGTCTAACCGGAGCCAGTCCCTCCTCCTCCCTCCCTCCCTGCCTCTCTGATGCATTACGGTTGACAGCAGTAATTTTTAATGACAGATACAGAATTCACCTAAGGCTAAAGACAACAGTGATGGAAGTTTCCTGTGGGAAAAAGTCTTTTTAACAGCGCTTAGAGTTTTTTTTCATCCCTTTCTGGTTTCTGTCTTTAGGGCCTGATTTCAGGAGGCCCAGCCATCTCTCGACTCTCAGAAACCCTGAAACTGAAACTGAAAAGTCCTCCACAATCTGCAGGATCAGGGCCTCAAAGCCAGAAGTGATGGACTACAGCAGGGATGGGGAACCTGTGGCCCTCCAGATATTGAGGACTCCAGTTCCCATCAGCCCCAGCCAGCATGGCCAGGAGTCAGGGATGGTGGGAACTGTAATCCAACAACATCTGAAGGGCCCCAGGTTCCTTATTCCTGGAATACATATTACATCAGATTGTCCGTAGTCTCTGATGATAATATTAGGGGTCGCAGTTCAAAAAATCCTAGTCAATATACTGGACACAGATGTTGTATGTATATACAGTGTTTTTTGTGTGTGATGGTATTCACTGGTATGGAGTATAGGCATCTCTTTTTTTTGCTTCCATGACAACCATTTTGTGCTGTCACACATGACACTTTTATAAATGTATGTACTGGCACTTCATTTTTTGCCAAAAAAAACACATCATCATCATCATCACATTTATATCCTGACTCTCTTCCAAGGAGCTCAATTCTATGCATCCTTATCAGGGATGTAATTTTATACATCCTTATCAAGGGGAAACAAATATGGATTTCCCTCTCCTGATTTTATCCTCACAACAACCCCATGAAGTAAGTTAGGCTGGAGACAGTGACTGGTTTGAGGTCACCCACTGAGCTTTATAGCTGAGTGGAGATTTGACCCTTGTTTCCAGGTCCCAGTCCAACACTCTAACCACTACACCACACTGGCTAGACTACTTTATGCACAATACATATACACAGTGACTAGAATACTATATGCTAGGTGAGGAATCTGTGGCCCTCCAGATGTTGCTGCTGGACCACATCTCCGATCATCCCTGATCCTTGGCTATGCTGGCTGAGGCTGATGGGAATGGGAGTGCAGTTCAGCAATATCTGGAAGGCCACAGATTCCCCACCATGGTGACCAGTCCACATACACATTTCCCCAAAAGAGGTCTTGTGTCACCAAAAAAAAGACACTGTTTTGCACAAAATTTGCCAATGGTAATGTATATGGCCAGATACACATTTAGAAATAATAACTATAATTTAAATAGTACAACAGCACATCTTACTGGGAGCTGGTAACCTCAGACTGCTATCCAAGTGCCAAGTGGCAATTAGGGAAGGAAAAATCTGTCAGTTTCATTTCTTTCTGCTTCTCATTTTTCCAATCTTAAATTCAGGTCTCCACTTTTCTGCAGCAATTTGTTTTTAAATAATCCTCATGAAAAATCTTCACTATTTTAGTGCAAATTTCTCTGAATAAATACATTTTTGTAGGCAGTTTTGACTAACGTAAACATTTTTGCGAGCAATTTTCTCCTAATATAGTACATTTGTGTATGTTATGTTCACTAATATATTAATTTCTTATGCACAGTTTCTTATGCATTTTTGTAAACATACTTTGGTTGGAGAAGCGCATCACAAAATTCTGATATGTGCAAATTTCAAAAGATGGCTGTGTCCTGGTTCTCATATTGTTTCAGAAAGTGCAAATTTGACAGATTCGGCTTTAAATGAGAATTGAATTGATGATAAGCAGCTTCAAGGTCTTGGCTCTACATGCTGATGGTTCTTTATCTTTGGACCAGAGATCCACTCAAATACGGGATGCCTTCAAACAGAGAACGATACTCCGACACACATTCAAAAGAGAAGGCTGTCCTGTGTAAAGTAGGATACAGGGCCACCCTATTCCACACCCCAGCATGGAAGAAAAAGCAGAAGTGGAACGAATTAGGTCTGGTAAGGAAGTTGTGGGTGTTGGAATAAGCAACAGTTTCTAAGCAAGCCCCACTGTGGAGAGAGACAAAGCCACTAAAACAGTGGTTCTTAATCTTTTTTGGGTCACATGCCCCGCTGAGAATCTGATGAAAGCTATACACCCTCATAAATAAATATTTTTTTAAGAAATGGCATTGAAAATTGATCTTTTTTGTGCTTGCTTCACAGACCCCCTGAAGCCCATTCATGGACCCCCTAGGGGGCCATGGACACAGGTTAAGAACCTGCACAAAAGGGTTAATGTGTCTAGGCCCAAGAGGTTGAGCGACCTTCCTGAGCTGTGAGTTTTGTTTCTTTTCTGCCTTCTGCTGTAACAAGTAATGGCTGATACTCCTATGTAAAAGGATCCAGTTTAAGCTTAAAGCCGTGTCTGGTTTCCACAGGGTGAGATAAAAACCTACTCTGCAACTGGAGGAATCATAAGGAATGATCAAATTAACAACAATGTTGAAAGATTAAGAAAAGCATACAGAGCTTCCAAACAGAAGGAACTCAGTGATAGGTTAAAAAAAAGTTAGGAACTTTGAGGTTTGGAATTGACTATGGATCAGGAGCGGGGAAACTTTTTCAGCCCAAGCGCCACATTCCCGCAACCTTGTGGTGGACACATGCCAGTGGTGGGCAGGGCCAGTGGCAAAAGTGGGTGGAGCAACTACACTAAGCTGTAGGCTGGAGACATCTACCCACCCCTCTCTATCCTCCACCCAGGCCAGCAAGAGGTATTATCAGAGCTGAAAGACACATTCCAGCCAGGCAAAAACACCCAAGGAGGGCTGGTAAGGAGGGTGACCTGGTGAGGTCCCCAAGGGCCGGATAGTGTGGCTTGGAGGGCCACATTTGGCTTCTGGGCCCAAGCTTCGCCATCACTGCTGTTGGTTCTCATTTTATTAATGGCTCAGCAAGGAAGAAAACAAACGATAGCGTAATGGCAAATTTAGAAGTGCAGGGTCCTTTCATGTTGATCACAGCCACACACCCCTCCCCTTTTTTGCTGCTGGATTGAGAATGAGATCCTTGTTAATCCTTTCTGTCACACCAAGATCCCCAGGAGCCAATGAGCATGAAAGGGGAGTGTTAGCAACTAAGAAAAGGCTTCTCAGTGCCTGACACATCTCCTTTTACTCTGATTGACTCCAATTAGCAGGAAACCACAAGGAAGCATTTTAGAAGACTCTTCTCAGCGGCTAACATTCCCTTTTCATGCTGATTGGCTTGTAGGATGCTAGAGAGATAGCAGTCCTTCTCCCAACCAAATAAGGGGTCTAAGACCCCCCTGAGACCCCAGATGACTACACCCCTGAAATCAAACTGTTTGGATAATTAAAGAAGGCGAACTTAGTGTATAAATACAGAATTTTGTATTAACTCTTGATGTGTACGCTTTGTATTATATACTCTTTCAGAAAGAGAAAAAAGTAATTGTGTATTAATCCTATGAGTTTGGATCAATTAATTACATTTTTCCCGGCCTTCCTCCCAATGGAGCCCAGGGCAGCAAACATATTTACATTTTAAAAACACCACCAAAAAGCATTCCAAAAACAATCTAAAAAATAAAGAATAATCAATATGATTCTATATGCAAACATTGGAAGAAAGCACTCATTTCAGTGTGTTAAGTGAGTAATGAAGTGAATCAGAAATATCCCACCATATGGTCAGTATGGATGAAGCCATTCTATGTTGTGTCCAAGGCTTTGAAATCAGCAGTGGAATTTCCTAAAAGGCGAATGTTGCCCCTTCCATTCAGTGTGAGAAATTAGACAGTTTGATTTGCATTTAGTACAACGAATTTAAAAACCATGGAGCCAGACTCCAGCTGCTTTTCTTCTAAGCCCTTTCCTCCCTTCTAAAATCTTAGGACAGCATTTGTTAGACTGTCTGATTGGTAAACAAGGCTCTTGCAGATGAATAATACAGATGCTGTTTTCCTTTTGCTAATCCTTTATTCAGCCCAGTTAGAAGTACACAGTCAATTTCAAGGTAGCTTTTGAGCACTTGCTACTCAAGATTCATGAGGCTTACGGACAATTCAGTTTTTTAAAAAAGGACAGGGAGGAATTTTCTTTTGCAGTGTTTGTTCTGTGAAGTTTGTATCTTTAACTACAATCTTACTTAACCCCTTTTTGGTGTTCTACATACATAGCCCTAAAACTCAGTTTTCAGCTTAACCCTATTATAAGATTCAAAGGATCTTATTCTTTTTCCTTCTGCTTAAAATAAACAAAACCATTAAACAGATTAAAGTTGGGGACAGGGGGAGAGAAGAAACAATACTTCTAAAGAGGAAAAACGTATACACAAATGATTTGTGTTTAATGATGCACATGCATGATTCTTCTTCAAAGGCGAGGCTTTCTGCCCACAGGTTTTGGAGCTGCTTATTTTTAAACATTTTAAAAACAACTGATTAAAAGAATCTATAATATAATTTTGGAACTTTTTCCAAAACATGAAAAATGTACACCATCCCTGAAAATGAGGTTGTGCACAAATGGTATCACCTTATTATTATTTTGGATATACGTTCCAAAGTAGGATTAACATTGATCCATTGTTTACAGTTATCTAAATCTACCTATGTATAGCTATCTATCATGAATGACTAATTGGTTTGATATTGATGATATGAATAGTGATACCATGTAATCTTTATTTCTTTTGGAGAGGAGTTACTTGATATTTATTTATTTATGAATATAAACTGCTAGACATTACAAGATACTACAGTGGTGCACAATAGCACTAAAAATACAACAAATAATTGTTTGGGTTTTTTTTAAGATGAAATAGTTCTGCAAAGAGAAATCGGATACTGCCCCTGGGTCATCTCACTTTGACAGGGTATATGGCCTGAAGACACGCAGGGCTACAATTTTGCGGAAGCTGAGCAAGTCTGGGTCTGGTCAGCACTTGGGAACCATGTGCATATCACTTTGGATTTCATGATGGAAGAAAGGTAGGATATAAATGAAATAAAATGAGATAAAAATTAAGTACCATGTTTAGTGGGGGCTTACTCTTAGGTAAGTGTGCATTAATATCCACTAAATTGGACTTCGTACCGGAGTTTGACTGAATCTGACAGTCTGCTATCTTTACAGACTGGCAATGATTTCTTACAGTGGGCTGTGGCTGTAATTGGCAAGGCTTTTTAAAAAAAAGTCCCTGATTTTACATAATTAATTATCCATTAACTTCCACGGATTTACATAAGCATTTATGTTAAAAATTATGTAAAAAAATTTTGCCACCAAAAAAACACACAAAATCCAGCGGATCAAATTGGCAAATGCAAAAGTAAGCAGAACCAAAAAAACCAGCAGATCAGGATTGAACGACAGACTATCAGAATACAAGCAGATCAGAACTAGGCAGCGAACCCCATCCCTAGTGTGCATAGGACTGCAGTCAGAGTTAGAATCAGCTGTCTTTGTTTTTGGTGCATTCTTAAGATTTCCCAAATGCATGTTTGTTCATTCTGTTGCTTTAACCGAGCTTCCAGATGGGTGTTTATTGTGAAACAGCTGGTTGTCGTGCATGCCATTTTTTCTCAGCGACCACACAAAACATAGTTTGCATCAAAATGCCAGTCCGTATTTTCCTCCCCATTTAATCCAAATTTACTCTTTCTGGGGAAAATCCAAGTTAAAAAAAACCCCTAACCCTTTGATCAATGACTTGTTTGTGATACTCGAACAACCCATTTACAATATTAAGTCCCCATCTGGAATTATCCATAGTCAAGGCATATTGACACACCACAGATTGAAACTTGTTTAATACTTACTCCCTCTCCTCGGGGAACCCTGGAATTTGTCATTCAGTAACAGAATTCTCAGTATCGTCACTAAACAATACTTCCCAGAGTTCTTTGGGAGAATCATGACAGTTAACAATGATATTGCACCAAGCACTGACTAGTGCAGAGGTGGGGAACTTTAAGATAGGGGAGGGAGGGCAAATGTGGCATTCCAGCCCATGCTATCCAACCTGTGGGACTCTCCCCAGACATCTATTCCCAGGCCACGCTCCCTCTCCCTAAGCCAGACTTTTCACTGGCCCTCCTCACATATCTTGAACTGGGATAATGCCTCTTGGTTTTCTGCCTGCGTGGACCTCTGACTTTAGTCTGGAACAGAGGAAGCTGCCTTCTACTGAGTCAGACCACTGACTGGTAGTGGCTCTCCAGGATTTCAGACAGGAGTCATTCCCAGCCCTAACTGGAGATGCCAGGGGTTGAAACTGGGGCCTTCTACATGCAAAGCAGATGCTCTACCGCTGAGCTATGACTCTTCCCCAAAATCTGGCATGTAGTCTACTGTACAAAGGTCAGAGTCACATCCATTGCTCTGCCCTGGCCTCTTTTTGGTTTCTGACCTCACCAACGTCTGCTATGCCATCCCCAAAAGGCTGCCCACAAGAGGATGTGGCCCTTGGGCTGGAGAAAGGTTCCCCATTCCTGGACTAGTGCATATACCATTCACTGATGCATCTATGTTGTTTTTTGTACAGCAGGGGTAATATCCAAGGGAATAATGCGATGCACAAGCCAAAGATGTGTGGATACAGGTTGTGCATCTTCCCCGTTCAATATTACAGCAGAAGTGTGGAAAGGTGAATAAGCTACCCATGTGCTCTTGCCAGCACTTGCTGAAATGTCCAAAGCTCTTGCCAGGGTGGCTGCGGTGTGGCAGAAGTGAGTTTTTTTTTCTTCCAGACCTTCAGCCCATCTTTTATGGGTGTGATCTCTCGATCCTTTGATAATCTCTGTTTTCAATCCAAATTAATTAAGTTGGGTGAGTTTTCGCAACCACAAAGGAACTCCTCCATAGCTTTTTTTTTACATACTCCTTAGACTATAAGATTTTGTCCGTCTTCCTCCAGCTACTCTCATTGTGTGAATGAAAAAAGAATTTAAAATGTGTGCAAGATGATTCAATACGTGTTAGGGAATAGGGGTGGGGGAGGCATTAATTCTGATCGCATTTTAATGGGGACCTACCAAATTTACACTTCACAAACCAATACGTGAATCGAAACACAGCTTGCCTTTGAAGTGTGATCTTCTCTCCATTTTGCGATGCAGCTCTCCAGCCAAAGAATGCGTACAAAAATGCACATACTAGTGAAAAAAAACCATACAAAAATGCATTTTAGTGGGGGAAATTTAGGAAGAGGCCTGCTGGAACAGGCCAGTGGTGCATTTAATCCAGCATCCTGTTCTCACAGTGGCCAACCAGATTTCTATGGGAAGCCTGCAATCACATTGGCTTGCAAAAATGTATATACCATGCAAAATCGCATGCACTATGCCATGCAGTAGGAAGCATGGACATGAAAATGCATATGAATTTACCTGCGGAGTTCTTTTTTAACTCAAATGTATGCAGAAATGGGGCAAAACAAACTTTTGATTGGGAACCTGAGAATAATCATCATTTACAGATTCGCCCCTCCATGCTCGAGAATGCAGCACAGCAGAAAGGAATGAAAGGTCTCCTGCACAAGACCCATTGAAATTAATGGGAGCTATACAATTTAACACTGATGTCAAGCCAGGTCTGGGCCATTCATTTAAAGCACTGTGGTACCACTTTAACAGTTGTGGCTTTCCCCCAACGAATCCTGGAAACTGAAGTTTATGAAGGGTGCTGAGAGTTTGTAGGAGATCCCTGTTCCCCTCACAGTGCTACAATTCCCAGAGTCCTCTAGGAAGAGGGATTGATTGTTAAGCCACTCTGGGAACTGTAGCTCTGTCAGGGGAAATAATACACAAAAGTCCATGATATTAGAGGAAATTGCTGTGCAAAAAAATGTGTATAGGAGGTGAAACTGCATACAAGCACGTGTATATTAGGAGAAATTTGCACTCACGAGGACTTTTTTTTTTAATGCGAACCGATGTGGAAATGTGGAGAACTGAACTTAAGACTGGAAATTGAGAAACTGAGAGAAACCAGAATTGGCTGATTCACCCTTTCCTGGCCTGCAATAAAATAGGTGGAAGCACAGGACTACAGGCAGGTGTCATAACCTAGGACCACGGGAAGCTCCCTGGTTTCTCTTCAGATCATATAAATCTTTCACCTTATGCCAAGTCAGACCATTGGTCCATGTAGCTTGCTATTGTCCACACTGGCTGGCAGGGACCCTCCAGGTTTTCAGGCAGGGGTCATTCCCAGATCTACCTGGAGATTCCAGGGATTGATCTTCTGAGTGCAAAGTTGATGTTTGTCCACAGATGAAACTCCACTGGTGTTGTCCCCGCCCCCTTCTGAGTAAAAAAATTTCAGAACGAGGAGGTTGAAATCCGCTGCTGTTATCTCCAAGGCCTCACCTTGATCTGAAATGTCATCTTTTGCATAGTGCCTGCAATGGTGAGTTAAAACCGGAGTTGAGCAACTCTGATCTCGAAGGAAAAATAGCTTAGATTTTGAGTCACAGCCCAATTGCTCACATCTTGATTGGCACAGGCCCTTTTGGCAATCCAAGCCCATATAGGGTGGGAGGGGGATACAGAGATGAGCTTATTTGCGTATAGGCAATAACCATCCATGAGGCAGATGCTTATTCACTCAGTCCTTAATTTGGGTCATGCTCTCACAGACAAGGATGGTGGCCCTGAGTAAGGAGCACGTCACACGCTGAAGACAAATGCAGAGCGTAAGAACTTTATCCTATATTTCAGTTCAGTTTTTTGAGGGCCCCTCTAGACTGGTGGGTTTTTTTTGCAGGCATATTCTTCAACATGCTCTTGACACAATAATAGTGCGTTAGTGGTGGATTTATCCCAGACTGTCCACATATCCTGCTTTAGCAGTTGTTCCGTGATGCCTCCCCAGTGGTATTGCATTGTATTACGAAAGTACCAAAAACCCCACCCACTCTCTTAAGGTATGAAAAGTTGCCTGATTTCAGCAGGAAGCTATAGTACATGCCCCACTTGGAAATGAAGCAGGGTGACCGCCCCTAAATTCCTGCAGGTGCAAAGGGTATTGAACGCAGGATTGCGTAGAACTGCCCTGATGCCAACATGAGCACAAATCATCCTGAGTGCATGGTACAAAGGACGTCTGAAGGGGCCCTGAGGGTTGCTGCATAGGTGGGTCAGCAACAGCCACAAACTAAAGGGAGGCATCAGCAGACTCGAGGTAACTCAGAGGTTTGCAGATGTACAAAAAAACTTTTTAAAGAAACCCAGGGGGAGCACCCTACAACGGCCCAAGGAAGACTCGCTATGCTCAGCGCCCGTGGGATCGACTGATCCGCAGTGTCTTTTGTTCCTGTTTTATGCATGTGGCTTTTGTTGTTGGTTTCATGCTGTTCACCGCCATTATATTTTTCCTTAATGTTGGAGGAGTACAATTTTTTGCAAATAAAGATAATGAAATAACACGCTGACTAAATGTTGGGGGGGGGGAAATCGGCATGGCTGGAAAAGGAGAAGGGTGGAATGTACATCGAGATAAAAAGGTGCCGGCTCATTCACTCACTCGCACATCAGTCATTGAGATGTGCTCAGTGGAAGAGCATGTGCTTTGTATGCAGGAGGTCCATAAATGTAATAAATAAATAAATAAATAAATGTAATAAAATAAATAGTGAGCTAGATGGACCAATCGTCTGACTCAGTGGAAAGCAGCTTTTTGTGTCCCAATGTTCACTCTCACACACACTCTCTCTTTTGTTACAGGGGCCACCTTTCATATATTTATAGTGAACTCAACTGTTGGGTGTGCTGACAGCATTATAGCCAAAACAGGGCCACTCACCCCAGGACATGCTTGGGGAAACCCTGAGCTGGCAGAAGTACAAAAAATATTTAGGGGGGTGGGAAATAGCCCAGTGACAAAGACTGAGCATGCTCAGTGGCCACAGAATGTGGTGTCTGTTGGGCAGGGGTGTCTTCATCCAGGGTCTTGGGGAATCTTAGACCCTTTACTTTTTTGGAAGCAGGGTCCCAACAGGGTCGCTATGTCTATGAGCCAATCAGCTTGAAAGGGGAGTGTGTTAGCCACTGAGAAGAGTCTTCTAACATACTTCTTTGTCCTTTCCTGCTGATTGGAGCCAATCGGAGTGAAAGGAAGTGAATCAGCCACTGAGAAGACTCTTCTCAGTAGCTAGCATGTTTCCCTTTCATGCTGATTGGCTCGTAGGGACATCTGTTGTTGTGAAAGAAGGCATTAACAAGGATAGAGAAGCAGAAAGCAGTATTCAAACTTGGACAGGTTTTCTATAATAATAGACTGTATAATCTTAGAAGGGGTATGGCCATGAGGGGGTGTAGCTGTGACTATCATGAAACAGCCCTACACTTCTGAATTTGCCACTACACTAGCTGTTGGGGAAAAAGAACATCTGTTGGGTGGGAATGGAATAGAGTGTCCTGGAAGAGGGTGTGTGTCTGGCTGGTTGGACCCAGCAGCATTCCACACGGCAACATTTCCTTGCAGGTTCTAGTTGTATATACTGATTGCAAGCTCAGGCGGCTGAGTGCTGATCAGTTGAGAAGCAAAACAGGGCCACCACAAATAAGACAGTGGTTCCCACATATTTGGTGGATTATTTAGGTATGCAGAAGTATACAGGTTTGTGAATTTAAAGAAAAAGTAAAGTGCAGAGGATGGAACACTAACAGCCCAACGATGACTAACTATGCTTGGTAGTCTTCAGGAGCCGTGGAATGTTAGACTGCAAATAAAAATGGAAAACCAGGATGGTGGTGGTGGGTTTCTTGCTTGACCCCTTTGTAGCTAACAGTATCCTCGAGGGGGCCATAGGCTGCAGCAGTGAAAGCAGCACTTCTGCTAAGGCAATGGTTCTTAACCTATGGTCCATGGACCCCAGGGCAGCCTTTTCCAACCTTTGGGTCCCCAGATGTTGCTCGACTACAGTTCCCATAATTTCTGACCATTGGCTATGCTGGCTGGGGCTGATGGGAGTTGTCATCCAGCAACATCTGGGGGCCCAAAGGTTGGGAAAGGCTGCCCCAAGCACACAAAAAACCCATCCAATGCAATAAAAAAAATAGTATTCCAAAAAAGTTATGTATATATTTATGTGCTTTTTCAGGGAGAGGGGGAATTTGCAAAGATTCTTTTGCAAGGATAGCATTCACCAGATTCTCAAAGGGGTGTTTGACCCTCCAAACAGGTTAAGAACCACTGTGCTAAAGGGTGAGGAATCTAGGGAAGTTTGAGGAATTTGATCTTTGCCTGGCCTAATCAGCACCACTCGGGGAAATGTATGTATTTGGAACAGCTTTCCTTCAGATTTTGCACCAAATTTTGCAATGCTGTTTCCAGTTTAAAAAATAATACTGAAATGTATTTAGGATGAAATACATTTAGAAATGCATAGTTTGTGAGAATATTTTTTTTAAATATTTTACTGTAATTTTTGTGTGGATTTTTTTGAAATTAAAAATATAGATGAACGGAACCGAGAACATAGAAAACTGCCTTCTACTGAATCAGGCCATTGTTCTGCTAGCTCAGTCCTGTCTACCCAGAGTGGCAGTGGCTCTCCAGGGCTTCAGGCAGGGAGAGAACCTTCCCACCCCCACCTGGAGATTATGATTATGATTATGTTTAATTATATTTATTAGTCGTTTTTCCCCCAAAATGGAACTCAAAGCGGCTTGCCAAAAAAAAAATTGTGCTCAAAGTAGCTTACAACAAAAGCAAAAAAAAAATTCATAATAAAATGCAACAGCGGTAATAAAACAATAACAAATGTCACAGCAAACACGAAACCCTTTTCAATACTATAACATTACATTCTTTAGCAGGCCACATTACACCTCTTGGCAATATGGCAAAAATAAAAGGAAATGAAGAAATTAAATTAAGAAATTAATTAAGAAATTAAGAAAATTAAGACAGTTTCAGCTTTGCTCCTAGAAACACCCCACCCATGATGTTACTCGCAGATGGCAGGGACTGAACCTGGAACCTTTGGCATGCAAAGCAGATGCTTTGCCACTGAGCTATGACCCTTCCCTAATGTGAAAGCAAGACTGAGCAGACTTAGGAACACACATTTGCCAAACTGTCACGAACTGGAAACTGATTGTTCTCGCCATCCCTAAATAAAGCATTGCAACATTGTCAAAAAGTGAAGAAATGTATTGCTGGCTCTCTCCAAGCGTCCATCCAGTCTAACATGATGTTTCCAACAAGGGGCTTCTGGGAAGCTAATAAGGACGGTATGAAGGTGATGGTTATCTTCTTTTGTTGTTTAGGTCTTGAGCATCTGGTATGCAGAGGTACACTATGTTGGCTCTGTACGAGGGGCTTATCTGGTCCTCCAGATGTGGTCAGATGCCAATTCCTATGAGCCCCAGTCAGCATGGTCAGCAGCAGGGGATGACGGGAGATGTAGTCCAGCAACTTCTGGAGGGCCACGAGTTAGCCACCCCTGGTTTATGGGCTGGGAGAAGTGAGTGTGGTGTCAGATCCAAGTTTTGGAGGGAGTGTCCTAGAATGCATCCTCCATGGTTAGGAGTCTACCTCCTCACCACCATTATCACCAGCTGCTGCTGCTCTTCTGCCTCAAAATTGCTTCCACCTGCTTGCTTGCCCGCCTGCAACAGGCAGGCAGGCAGACAGAGTCATCTCCTCCTCCTCCTGCACCTCATCACTACTGCTCTCTGGGGCAGAGCACAAGGCGGGTGAACAAGCAAGCAGGTTGTAATGCTGATGAGGATGAGTAGGTCCATGGAGGTCGTCAGTGGGCCCCTTGTTGGGGTGTGGGCCCTTGGCATATGCCCAACCATGCCAACACAAGACCTGCCCTTGGTGGATGATCATAGCCATTATGTGTTCTACTGTCCCTTCTCTAAAGCCCTACCAGAAACACTACTGGGTGTTTTTATCTGACCAATATGGCTGGGCAGCTAGCAAAAGTAGAACTTTTTGTGCTGGTTGCTAAATTACAGCCAGGAGATAAAGTCACATTATCCATAGTGAGTGCAGCTAAGATTAGACTTTAAATTGTGAGAAACAATAGATTCAAAAGGTGGGTGAACATTGTCTTCATGTGTGCCTGAGGTGCCAGTGCCCTATTCTTGTGAATTTGTTTCCGTATCTTCAATACATATATTTTAAAATTAATAGACACAGGAATCTCTACGTCAATGTGCTGTGGGGCAGGGTGGTGGTGGTGGATGGAAGATGCATCACCTCTACACACACTGACATAACCTATGAGTCCCTCCGGACTGGGTTTTGTTTGCAGGTGTCTTCTGCAACATGTCATTGATGCAACAATAGTGCATTAGTGGTGGATTTATATTAGACTGTCCGCACATCATTCTGCTTTATTAATTGTTCTGTGATGTTTCCCATTATCACATTATTGTCTTCCTGCACTATAGCGCAAGAAAAAAAACAGGCAACAAACCAATAAACCCTGGTACATTTGTATAAAAATTTCCAAGCAGGAAGCAACAGAACATGCACAGATTAGAAACAAAGCACTAGATGTGCTCCAAAATCTTTGCAGGCAGAAATAGTATTGAAAGTGGCATTACGTATAACTGCCCAATAGCATCATGAGCACAAATCATCATTAATGCACAATAAGAAAGACATCTGGAGGGGCCCTACATGTGCTCAACCCAGGAGAGGGAAATATACAACTCAGAAGATCCCCAAATGGCATAAAAATAGCAGACACCACTCACAGCATTCGTGGAGAAACCCCCAAAGCCCACCAATCATAGCCAGTGTGGCAATGTGGTACAGCGGATGACATGATGAAGTTGCAGAAATGTTGGGGGAATGATGTGAGGATGCCCCTTATCAGGCAGATGTGGGAAGAGCCAATCTGATCCACTCAGGCTGACAGGGAGACGCCCCCATTGCATCCTCCTGCTCCGCCCCACAACACAACACATAACTTGTAATTATGTCCAGTGCTGTCCTACGGGTAAGTCACTCTGGCACAAGCATGAAGACAACAGCAACAGTAAAGAGCCTAAGGGATGGATCCAACTCCTCTTCGACTACACACTGCTCACAAGTACTGTTTATGATCTCAGCAGGCACCAGCTTCAAGATCCAATCATATATACTAGATGCCGCCAGCCTGGTGGAATATGCACAGCGTCCATGTGGTTCATATGCAGGATTCACATCCCCACCACTTGTGAGGAATCAATCCTTTAGTACGGTGGCATCAATTCTGTGGTACTATGGAATTCTGTGCCTATTAATATTAGGCAGGCATCTTCATTGTCCTGTTTGCAACACTTGCTGGTTTTCTTTGTTTAGGCAAGCCTACTCGGACTTTTATTATTATTATTATTATTATTATTATTATTATTATTATTATTAATTATTATTATTATTATTCCACCCTTCACCAAGGTCCCAGGATGGGTTACAAAATCTAAAAGACAATGTATTTTATTATGTAAATTTGTTTTATCCATATTTCGATAAAAATTATGTCTACTTGTTAAGTTTGATTTTATCTGTATTTTTTCTTATACAGGTTTTATATTGTATTATGTGAACTGCTTAGAGATTTTTTTTATAAAATACAGTATATAAATCTTGTTAAATACAATACAAAAGGTGGCAGCGGCTCCTCTTTAGGGATAGAAGGATCTGTCAGTTTCTGTTCTCTCTGTTATTCATTTTTCCAGTCTGAAATTAAGTTCTCCCCATTACTGCAGCAGGCTGAGATAAAAAAAAATCTCCCTCACGCAAATTCTTCAGCATTTTACTGCAGATTTCTCCTAATAAACACAAATAGGTTTTTGTATGCCGTTTTGATCAATGCACACATTTTTGCAAAGCAATTTCTCCTAATATAATGCATGCTTGTGTGTTATTTTCACCAATGTGTTCATTTTTAGGCACACTTCTCCCTAACATATGCATTTTTGTAAACATTGGTTGGAGAACTGCAAATTTTGAAGGATGGCTGTGTTTCGGTTCTCATGTTGCTTTGGAAAGTGTGAATGTGATAGATTTCGCTTTAAAGGCAGACTGAACTGAATTCCTCCTCCAACTCAACTGAAATTATCATACTTTGGACACATCATGAGAAGACATGATTCACTAGACAAGACAATAATGCTGGGGAAAAGAGAAGGGAGTAGAAAAAGAGGAAGGCCAAACAAGAGATGGATTGATTCCATAAAGAAAGCCACAGACCTGAACTTACAAGATCTGAACAGGGTGGTTTACAACAGATGCTCTTGGAGGTCGCTGATTCATAGGATCACCATAAGTCGTAATCGACTTGAAGGCACATAACAACATCAGCAACAATACATCAAATTTGGCAGTTCAAGCCCAATCAAGCCTTGTCCTTGTCACACCACCTCTTGCATCATGTGCCTACTTACATTCAAGCCAAGTGTGGATTGTTTTCTTTAAAAAAAAGTCTAATTATATGCAAAGTTATACAGGAAAAAAAATCATATATTACATGATAATACGTATAAAAGAGCCAAGCCCCATGTGGTACTATATTTCTGCAGTGTAACTTTATAAGTAATAATATATATGCACTTTAATAATTAGATATTATATGTGTCTGTTTATGCATTTGTGTGGGTTACTGTAGGAAACCTGGTATGTATATGTGTATAATCTATGTATAATACAATGTGTATAATGTGGACAATGTGCGAGAATCATTTGCATTATAAGAGTGACCAGTAAGAAAACAACAACTCACTTCTCACAGAGATCAAGGAGAGGAATAGGAATTAGGAAAAAAATCCATATGGATAAGCTTGTGATTGAGATTTTCATAAAATAAATTTAAATAAATTCATCTAATAATAAATTAATTAATAATAAAATTCCATCTGTACCTTCCACACTTAGGCTGTGCTGTAAACACACCCCATACATTTAAAGCAACCCCCCCCGAATCCTGGGAGTTGTACTTTGTTAAGGGTGCTGGGAATTGTGAGGGGTAAACTATAGTTCCCAATATTCTCAGGGGGGGTGCTTGAAATGTATGGTGTGTACACAGCCTCAGACAATGCTGAGTCATCAACCACATTCACACCCATATACAGTAATACCTCAGTTGACAAAGTAGATGCATTCCTGGACATTACTTCTTTAACATTAACTTTGGTACCAGAGGCAGGAATAACATGGAAAGAATAAGGATAGGTTCCTATACTCACTCATAGATGGTGGGGGCAGCTTCAACAGGGGCTTTAAAGGGTGCCTATCAGGTACCCACCCACCTCTCCCCCTCTGAATGGTATTGGATACTTCCCAACCCAGCCCTGCAAGAAAGCAAGAGATCCCTTTAATGCAAAGCAAACACACAGGCTTGTCAATTTCACTCTAGCAAAGCAAAGGCACAGATGGTTTATTGACAGCAAAGTCAAAGGCTGGTCAGTTTCACCTTAAAGCAAAGACTCAGGCTTGAAAGTTTATTCATAGCAAGGCAAAGACACAGGCTTGAAACTGGATCCATAGCAAAGCAAAGCTGGCTTCTCCTTTAAAAAAGCCTTCCCTAAAAGGAGCTTCCTTCCTGGAGGATTGGTTAACTTAGGTATTACCAGGGCCAGCCCCAGGCATCCCAGGGCCGTTGGGCACCAGCCTGCCCCGGCCCCCGGCACTCCCCTTCTACGATTCATGGTACTGCGGATTGCAGGGCGGGAGCTCCCAAGCCGCCCGCCATTCCCCTGCTCTACTTACCTTTCTCTGTGCTGTTTTTTTGGCTGCGCGCACAGGTTTGCCATCAATCAAGATAGTAGCTGAGGTTTCCCTGAGGGGCTGAACCCTCTGCCACCATCTTGGTTGATGGCAGCAATGTGCATGTGTAGCATGCATGCGTGCCATCAACCAAGATGGCAGCAGAGGCTCCAGCCCCTTAGGGAAACCTCGGCCGCCATCTCGATTGATGGCAACCCTACGCGCGCAGTGCATGCAGCCGCAAAAAAAGCAGAGAGAAAGGTAGGTGAAGCGGGGGAATGGCGGGCGTCTTGGAAGCTCCTGTCCTGCAATCTGTGGCAGCAATCCTGCTGCAGATTGCAGAAGGGGAGTGCAGGGGCCCCTGTAGCCCTCGGCCAGGGCCCCACCTGGCCACCCTTTGGAGCCGGCCCTGGGTATTACTGTGCTTATTTGACTATTATTCCACTTTAAACAGTGATGACTTCCCCCAAGCAGTAGTGTAGTGGCAAATTCAGAAGTGCAGGGTCCCTTCATAATAGTCACAGCCACACACCCTTCTAAGATTATACAATCTTCTAGAATAATCCAGCCAGGCTTGAATACTGCTTTCTGCCTCTCTGTCACTGTCACCATTTGACTGTCCTTTCTCATTGTCAGAGATATTGCTTAAATTACTGTGTTCCGTGTCTACACATTTTTCTCCTGCTGCTACCAAACTGCTTGATGATGAAGACGAGATCACTGTCTCTTCTTCTGTGCAACTTGCCTTGGCTTTTTGAAGTAGGAGCTAATAATGGCTTGCTTGCAATTGAGCCAGTGTGGTATAGTGGTTAAGGTGCTAGACTATGGCCTGGGAGACCAGGGTTCGAATCCCCACACAGCCATCAAGCTCACTGGGTGACCTGTGAGCCTCAGACGGAGGCAATGGTAAACCCTCTCTGAATACCACTTACCATGAAAATCCTGGTAAGTTGGAATTGACTTGAACGTAGTCAATTGACACTCACTGGACTCTTCTCAGTGGCTAACACACTCCCTTTTCATGCTGATTGGCTCATAGAACCTGGCTGGAGACATAGGGACCCTGCTGGGACCTGGCTCCCAAAAAGGTAAAGAGTCCAAGACCCCCTAAGACCCTGGACAACTACACCCCTGCCCCCAAGCATCCTGGGAAGCGTAGTTTGTAAAGAATACTGAGGGTTGTTAGGAGACCCCCTATTCCCCTCACAGAGCTACAATTGCCAGAGTTCACTGAGAAGATGGATTGACTGTTAAACCAGCCTGGAAATTGTAGCTCTGTGAGGGGAACAGGGATCTCCTAACACCCTCGGCACCGTTTGGTTGCCATTTTCAATACCTTTTACCACTCCATGTGGGAAAATAATTCATTGGTAAATATATTTGCTCGGCAATCCTTTATCCCTGGTCCTTTTCTGACTTTGTTTTCCTGCAGCAACTGAGCATAGCTCATAATGCCAGCAATGACAGTTTAATGCTTTTTATCTGTAATCCACTCCCAACCCATCTGTAGGGCCTCCTTTCAACAGTAAGGTAGGAAAACAGCAACAAGAAAAAAATCTCAGCCAGCCACCCAAGATCCCACCCCTTGGAAAAGCAGAGAAGAGCAACTGATACAGAAAGAGACCTGGGAGGAGAAATTAGTAAACCATGTTGCCATAAAAAAATTAATCTACTGATCCCCTAAAGTGTGCCCTGGCCAGAATTCTACTGGCATTAATTAATTAATGTATGGAAGCAGCACAGAGTGTATGTTTTATGATAAAAGTGAGGACTGAGGCCCCATCTGCACTAAACACTTAAAGCAGCATCATACGACTTTAAACAGCCATGGCTTCCCTCAAAGAATCCTAGGAACTATAGTTTGCTAAGGGTTCTGAGAGTTGTTAGGAGACTCCTATTCCCCTCACAGAGGTACAGTTGCCAGAGTTCCCTGAGAAGGACAAATTGTTAAACCACTCTGAGAACTGTGAATCCATTTTGGATCGCAGCCTCAATGTGTGACAGGACAACTTTTACTTCAAGGACAGTCAGGGATGATGGGAGATGTAGACTGGGGTCCCAAAGTTGAAAAACGCTGACCTAGTGAGCTATCAGCCACTTCACACAGTGTGTAGAGCTGGTAAGACTCATTTTGAACTGTTCAGTGTGGTGATGAGTGTTATGGGACAATTTGTGGCCTGATCCATACTGTGGCTATGCAGATTCTTTCTTGGCTATCAACATACAAATATACTGCATTTTGGTGTTTTTAAACTGACTCTGGTGACCCATCTTTTCTCTGCCACCTTTAGTGGTTAGTTGTTGATTTGAGCAGAGCTGCAAAATGGCATTGCCATTTGATTTATATTGTGTTTAACTGCATGCGGGACTCTTTTGCTTTTTATGTGTATGTGTGTTGGCTTTTTAAATTATTCATTCATCCATTCAACACTTCCTATACTGCTTTTCACAAAATATATCAAAGTGATGTACAACAATTCAAAACAATGCAGCCTCCTAAAACTCAAAAGCTTTTAAAGATTTGTAGGATTATTGTGAAATTGGGATGTTTTTAAAAGTGTGTTTTATATTGTTTTGGTGGGGTTTTAAATTATTTATTTATTTGTGGCATTTCTACCCCACCTATTCCTCCAAGGAGCTCAACGTGGACTCCATGGTTCCCCTCCCGATTTTATCCTCACAACCTCCCTGTGAGGTAGGTTAGCCTGAGAGGCAATGACTGGCCCAAGGTCACCCAGTGAGCTCCATAGCCAAGTGAGGATTTGACCCTTGATCTCCCAAGCCCAAGTCCAACACTCTAATCACTACAACCACACTTTGTTAATATATCTATTATTGCTTATAAATTTATATGATATATTGCAATACATTAGAATAAGTGTAGTACAGTATTCTTATTTTACAAAATTTGTATACCGCTTAATAAAAAAATCTCTAACCGGTTTACATAAGATATAGTGTAAAATACACATTTGCGGATCAATTGCTTGTTACCCTGCACAGTGGTTAGAGCAGCCTTTCCCAACCAGTGTGCCTCCAGATGTTGTTGGACCACAACTCCCATCTTTCCTGACCATTGGCAATGCTGGCTGAGGCTGATGGGAGTTGTGGTCCAACAACATCTGGAGGCACACTGGTTGGGAAAGGCTGGGTTAGAGTGTAGGACTAGGGTATGGGAGATCCAGATGCAAATCTCTACTTCAGCCCTGAAGTTCACTGAGTGGCCTTAGGCTAGTCACTATCTCTCAGCCATTAAGCCTTGCCTTCCTCACAGGGTTGTTGTGATAATAACATTAGGTGGGCAGGGAGGGGAAAGAGAATGATCCTGTACACTGCCTTGAGCTCTTTGGAGGAAATGCAGGATATAAGTGAAACATAAATAAACAAACATCTTTCCACCCACCTCCTGTGCGTAGCCACCTGCTGACTTAATCAACCTTGCTGAATGTACTGGAGTTCTGCCTCTGTTCTAATCAGGACAACCAGATTGAGGATGTGATATTAGAACGTACAAGGTTTCAGAAGCAAGCACAAAGACATTCTACTGAAGGGCTAAATTCAAGGTGCTGGTTTTTGTGTACAAAGCCCTATGCAGTTTGGGATTAGGAGACCTGAAAGACCGTCTTACCCCTTATACACCCAGTCAATCACTGTGCTCTGCAGGTGAGGACCTCCTGCAGATACCATCTTATCAGGAGGTCCGTTGTGCACAACACAGGAAGTGGACCTTTAGTGTAGTGGCACCTACCCTTTGGATTACCTCCCCTTAAATATTAGACAGGCGCCATCCCTGTTACCTTTTCAGCAACTACTGAAGACATTCCTCTTTCAACAAGCCTTTTAAGTAGAGACCTTATCTCAGTCTACATCTATGTTGGAATTGCTTTTCAATATGTTTTTAAAACCTTTTTTTAAAAAATATGTTTTTAAAGCTTTTTTAAAAGATGCTTTGTTCTAATATATTTTAAAGTCTGTTTTATGATGTTTTAGAGTGATTTAGTGTTTTTGTTTGCCACCCTGGGCTCCTACTGGGAGGAAGATAATAATAATAATAATAATAATAATAATAATAATAATAATAATAATAATAATAATAGCTTTTCTGCAGGTGGTAGGATAGTGCCCACAGCATATACGGTGGTGAAGAGCCAGGAGGAGGGGGGAAACTTAAGCAGTAAACCTTGATGTGAAAAAACAGGGATGTTGGAAGTGCACAGAAATGTCCTTGTTTTCCTCTGTGAAACACTGGTGGGTTTGGATTTTACACACTTTGCACTCATGTACCTTTATGTACATGCACTTGGAATGCATTTTGATTCTGATTTGACTCTCGGTATGTAAAGGAATGCTGCCTCTGAGCCAAAACTCAGTCGCAGAATATCTGCTTTGCATGCAGAATATCTCAGGTCCAGTCCCCAGCATCTCCAGGTAGGGCTGGGGGAGAGATCTGTCTGAAACCCCAGAGAGCCGCTGCCAGTCAGTGTAGACAATACTAAACCAGATGGACCAATGGTCTGACTCCGTAGAAGACAGCTTCCTATGTTCCAGACTAAAGTCAGAGGTCCATGCAGGCAGAAAACCAAGAAGCATTATCCCAGTTCACAGTGTGCGAAGAGGGCCAGTGAAAAATCTCCTGGCAGGGCTGGGGAAACTTCCTCTCAGAAACCCCAGGGAGCCACTGGCAGTCAGTGTAGTGGACAAAACTGACCTTGACTCACTATAAGACAACTATTTGTGTTCCTATGTTCTTGTTATTAACATCCATTCGTTGCATGTTTGCACTCGAGTGCCTCAAAGCAACATAGACATTAAAAATAAAATAACAAAGACATTAAAACCGGATAAAAACAGCAAGACACAAAAGCTAAAATACTCATCCAACAATGTATTTAGAAGGAACAAGTCCTACCCACCCCAATGAAAAGATGAGCGCCACAAAGGCCCCTGACTGAGCTGTTTTCCTCTCCTGTGTTGCTTTTTGTGCTTTTTTGGGAGAGCAGCCTTCAGAGGGCTCCACCGCCAGAGGTTTGCTGGGCAACTTTGGGCCCATCCATCTTTACTTTCTGGTTGTGCCACTCAGGCTACGGAGCTGCCAGAAAGTGCTCCCTGCCCAGAAAGGGCTGCACAATTCCTGCCAGTTTTAAAAACATGCTCTCCTTCTGCAGGCCTAATGAAAGCAATTGTTTTATTACTTTAATCAATCCACGCCGCCTCAAGCGCGTGGGGAATTGGAATGCAAATGTTTTGAATGAATGGATTAAAATAATGTGTTTGTCTTGTAATTGGTCTCTTAAAAAAAATTACAACAGCTTCTAAGAGCTCCCAATAAGGTATGGGTGTTGTCCTTTATGACGCCTTACAGCAAATATTCTGCAATCACTTCCAGCACAGGGTAATGATCCCAGCACAATGTAATGTAGTAATTCCAAAATGCAGCAGCAGCAGCTTTGGCTCATTATGCAATTAATTCCTGTTTTCTCTTCTATGCAGATTGCTTTTGTAAATATATATATATATATACATTTGCCTTTGCTGCTGCTAAGGCAACTAAAGCAACGAGTTCTGGGTTTAATTACTAGATTGGTTTTAATTAAGTTGTTTATTAATCTCTGTACTTTCTTTTGGCTTCATCGAGCAGCCTGATTGGGCAGCAACTGGATAGCGTCAGGTCTGCCTCAGTCCCATCTACTGATTATGACTTCCTAATAACAGGCTGGGGCCAGTGTCTTTGGCTCACTCTCCTTTGATCTTATTTACAGCCCTTCCGTTTAATGTTTAACGAGCAGCAGTTCTCCTGGCTGCCAACCGAAGGGACTGGGAGGGCACCGGGACTGGTTTTATGGGCAACGGAGCAGCACATAATTAAGCTATGGAATTCCTTCCCACAAGCGGCAGTGATGGCCACCAACTTGGATGGCTTTAAAAGAGGACTGGGCAAATTCATGGAGGATAAGGCTATCAGTGGCTGCTAGCCACAATGGCTATGTTCTACCTCCACGGTCAGAGGCAAAATGCTACTGAACACCAGTTGCTGGGAAACAGCGGAGGCTGGCCCATTAGAGTGGGGCACTGGCCCACAAATCTCAGTCTGCCCTAAATCAGTCCCCACCTGCCTGTCTTTTTACTTACGCCTAGCAAATAGAGTTGCAACAACAGAAGATTTATGTAACTTTAAAGTTGACAGCGAGGACATTGAACTTGTCAAGGATTATCAATACCTCAGCACAGTCATTAACCAAACTGGAGACAATAGTCAAGAAATCAGAAAGCGGCTAGGACTGGGGAGGGCAGCTATGAGAGAACTAGAAAAGGTCCTCAGATGCAAAGATGTATCACTGAACACCAAAGTCAGGATCATTCAGACCATGGTATTCCCAATCCCTATGTATGGATGTGAAAGTTGGACAGTGAAAAAGGTGGATAAGAGAAAAATAAACTCATCTGAAATGTAGTGTTGGAGGAGAGCTTTGCAGATACCATGGACCACGAAAAAGACAAATAATTGGGTGTTAGAACAAATTAAACCAGAACTATCACTAGAAGCTAAAATGATGAAACTGAGGTAATCATACTTTGGACACATAACGAGAAGACATGATTCACTAGAAAAGACAATAATGCTGGGAAAAACAGAAGGGGAAGGGGAAGACCAAAGAGATGGATTGATTCCATAAAGGAAGCCACAGACCTGAACTTACAAGATCTTAACAAGGTGGTTCATGACAGATGCTCTTGGAGGTCACTGATTCAGAAGGTCACCATAAGTCGTAATCGACTTGAAGTCACATAACAACAACAACAAAGCAAAGTCTGTAGCATGGCACTGGCTGTCTGATTTCTCCTCCTCTGTCTCAGCGTTGCCCCTTGTAGAACTCAGCAAGGAGAAGGCGGACGGGGATAAACGTAGAATTAGTTGGCTCTGCCTCTCATTGGCTGTGGCTCCACCTACTGTTGGGCTCTTTGCTTTCTGCCCCACCAGTCCCAACGGGCACCAGCCACCAGCACTGTTGGGACTCACAAGCGGAGACAGTTTCTGTCTCACTCAGGTCCTGCCCGTGGACTTCCCAGAGGCATGTGGTTGGCCACTGTGAGAACAGGATGCTAGACTAGATGGGCCTTTAGCGGCTTGATCCAGCAGGACTCTGCTAATGTGCATCCTCCTGACTCATATGCCACTGAAGTGCATTTGTAGCAAGAGGGACTGTTACACCACTCTGAGAATGGTAGCTCTGTGAGGAGAATAGGAGTCTCCTAACACTCTTACTACCATTCATAAATACACTGGGAGAAGCCATGGCTGTTTAAAGTGGAATAATAGTGGAATAAATGTATGGTGTGAATGTGGCCGAAGTGGTTAGTGCTTCCCCAAATGCTCAGAGTTTCACTAGTCTGACCCTTGCCCAGCCACAGTTCTACCTGGTAGGGTGGATTGTTCAAGATCGCTACCACCCTTTTACTTAAGTGACCCTGGAACAAATCCCCCTTTAGCAACAGTGATTCTGATCACTGGAGGGTGCTTAAAGGTGTGCTTGTGTAAATTTTAGTTCTCTCACTTTTCCATTTTTCCAATCTTAAATTCTGCAGCAGTTTGAGGTTTTTTCTTTAAAAACCTCATGAGCATTTTAGTGTGAATTACTTCTGATAAACACAGTTTTGTGTGAATTTTTGACTAATATACACATTTTTGCATGCAATCTCCCCTAATATAATGCATTTTTGCAGGCTTTCACTAATACATTCATTTTAATGCACCTTTTCTCCTAATAGATGTATTTTGCAAACATTGGCTGGAGAATGTTGCATCTGTCTTCACAGTGGAAGATATAGGGCAGATCCCTGAACCTGAACTAACATTTGCAGAAAGGGATTCTGAGGAACTGAGACAAATAGTGGTAACGAGAGAGGAAGTTCTAAGCTCAATGGACAATATAAAAACTGACAAATCACCGGGCCCGGATGGCATCCACCCGAGAGTTCTCAAAGAACTCAAATGTGAAATTGCTGATCTGCTAACTAAAGTATGTAACTTGTCCCTTGGGTCCTCCTCCGTGCCTGAGGACTGGAAAGTGGCAAATGTAACGCCAATCTTCAAAAAGGGATCCAGAGGGGATCCCGGAAATTACAGGCCAGTTAGCTTAACTTCTGTCCCTGGAAAACTGGTAGAAAGTATTATTAAAGCTAGATTAACTAAGCACATAGAAGAACAAGCCTTGCTGAAGCAGAGCCAGCATGGCTTCTGCAAGGGAAAGTCCTGTCTCAGTAACCTATTAGAATTCTTTGAGAGTGTCAACAAGCATATAGATAGAGGTGATCCAGTGGACATAGTGTACTTAGACTTTCAAAAAGCGTTTGACAAGGTACCTCACCAAAGGCTTCTGAGGAAGCTTAGCAGTCATGGAATAAGAGGAGAGGTCCTCTTGTGGATAAGGAATTTGTTAAGAAGCAGAAAGCAGAGAGTAGGAATAAACGGACAGTTCTCCCAATGGAGGGCTGTAGAAAGTGGAGTCCCTCAAGGATCGGTATTGGGACCTGTACTTTTCAACTTGTTCATTAATGACCTAGAATTAGGAGTGAGCACTGAAGTGGCCAAGTTTGCTGATGACACTAAATTGTTCAGGGTTGTTAAAACAAAAAGGGATTGCGAAGAGCTCCAAAATGACCTCTCCAAACTGAGTGAATGGGCAGAAAAATGGCAAATGCAATTCAATATAAACAAGTGTAAAATTATGCATATTGGAGCAAAAAATCTTAATTTCACATATACACTCATGGGGTCTGAACTGGCGGTGACCGACCAGGAGAGAGACCTCGGGGTTGTAGTGGACAGCACGATGAAAATGTCGACCCAGTGTGCGGCAGCTGTGAAAAAGGCAAATTCCATGCTAGCGATAATTAGGAAAGGTATTGAAAATAAAACAGCCGATATCATAATGCCGTTGTATAAATCTATGGTGTGGCCGCATTTGGAATACTGTGTACAGTTCTGGTCGCCTCATCTCAAAAAGGATATTATAGAGTTGGAAAAGGTTCAGAAGAGGGCAACCAGAATGATCAAGGGGATGGAGCGACTCCCTTACGAGGAAAGGTTGCAGCATTTGGGGCTTTTTAGTTTAGAGAAAAGGCGGGTCAGAGGAGACATGATAGAAGTGTATAAAATTATGCATGGCATTGAGAAAGAGGATAGAGAAAAGTTCTTCTCCCTCTCTCATAATACTAGAACTCGTGGACATTCAAAAAAGCTGAATGTTGGAAGATTCAGGACAGACAAAAGGAAGTACTTCTTTACTCAGCGCATAGTTAAACTATGGAATTTGCTCCCACAAGATGCAGTAATGGCCACCAGCTTGGATGGCTTTAAAAGAAGATTAGACAAATTCATGGAGGACAGGGCTATCAATGGCTACTAGCTGTGATGGCTGTGCTCTGCCACCCTAGTCAGAGGCAGCATGCTTCTGAAAACCAGTTGCCGGAAGCCTCAGGAGGGGAGAGTGTTCTTGCACTCTGGTCCTGCTTGCGGGTTTCCCCCAGGCACCTGGTTGGCCACTGTGAGAACAGGATGCTGGACTAGATGGGCCACTGGCCTGATCCAGCAGGCTCTTCTTATGTTCTTATGTTCTTAACTGCATCACAAAATTCAGATAAGTGTGAACTCCAAAGGACAGCTGTTTTGATTCGCATATTGTTTCGGAAAGTGTGAATTTGGTACATTTGCATTTAAATGCAAACTGAATTGAATGTGACCCCCAACCCTAAGTGTCATGATTGTACATAAAGACTAACCCTAAATAACAGAAGCAAGCAAGCAAGCAAAATTCCTGGCCCGAGGAGAATACACATCCATGGGTTATTTTGTTAGTTAGAGATGAGGTATATGAGGTTGCGCATGATGGAGGCATCATTGCTCATAGTCTGTTCACACTTATTCTTTCTATCCGACTTTTATTTCTGGTCAAACAGGCTTTTTGTAGTGCTTGGAAAAAAACTCTGCAAAACCTGCTTGATTGTAGACAATAGTGGGACAAAAGACATGAATGTGTGTGCCACAGACAACAAGGCACCATCATTTTACTTTTGACTCCTACAGGGCTGTAGCTCAGTGGTAAGAGCCTCCACTTTGCACGCAGAAGGTTCCAAGTTCAATCCCAGGTAGGCCTCGGAAAGACCTCTGTCTGAACTCCTGGAGAGCTCCTGCCAGTCAGTGTAGACACTGCTGAGTTAGATGGACCAAAGGTATGACTCAGTATAAGACAGCCTCCTGTGTTCCTCACTCTCTTAAAAACCATAATCTCCAAAATGGAAATGGACTGCCTTCAAGTCGATGCCGACTTATGGCGACCCTCTGAATAGGGTTTTCATGGTAAACAGTATTCAGAGGTGGTTTTACCATTGCTTTCCTCTGAGGCTGAGAGGCAGTGACTGGCTCAGAGTCACCCAGTGAGCTTCATGGCTGTGTGGGGATTCAAACCCTGGTCTCCCAGGTCGTAGTCCAACATTCTAACCACTTCACCACACTGGGTCTCATAATCTCCAAGACACAGGCAAAAGGCTTCCAATAAGCACATTTGCAGCACATCTTTTCTCTCTCAATTAATTCTGGGCATTGTAGTTTACCCCTCAAAGAGTTACAATTTCCAGCAACCCTTACCAAACTACAGAGCTCAGAATGGTTTTCGAAGATGCTTTAACATATAGTGTGTAAGGTCAGCAAGTGACATCTACAGTAATTAATTCAGGGCCCATCAAATCTACTAAACAAGAACACTAGTCCAGCATCCTGTTCTCACAGCAGCCAACCAGATGTCCATGGGAAGTCCGCAAGCAGGACCTGAGCGCAAAAGCCCTCTCCACATTCTCAGCAACTGGCCAGGAGAGCAACACTGCGACAGTGCTGGCCCAAGAGATTTTGTTGCCTGAATCAGAGCCCAAACACACACACACACACACACCATGAGGGCCCACACTTTAAAAATCTTGCCAATCCATTCAGACACCAGTCCTTGCCTTTATCTAATCCAGAGGCCACATCCCCTTCTGACGACTTTCTGGGGGCCACATGCCAGTGATGGGTGGAGCCAGAAGCAAAAGTGGGCACAACAATTCATGCTAATTTTACCTTTGTACGGTTGGCTTGTTTCTTCACGCACCTCTCCCTGTCCTCCATCCAAGCAAGCAAGAAGCATTATCGGAGTTCGAGGACATGTTCTAGCCAGGCAAAAAAAATGTGCAAGGAGGGTGCAGAGGAGGGCCGGTGATAGTTGTGGCCTAGGAAAAGTCCTGAGGGCCAGACACAGGGGTGTAGTTGTCCAGAGTCTCAGGGGGGGTCTTAGACCCCTTACTTTTTTCAGAGCAGGGTCCCAGCAGGGTCTCTATGTCTCCAGCATCCTATGAGACAATCAGCATGAAAGGGGAGTGTGTTAGCCACTGAGAAGAGTCTTCTAACATGCTTCCTTGTCCTTTCTTGCCGATTGGAGCCAATCAGAGTTAAAGGAGGTGAGTCAGCCACTGAGACGTTTCTTCCCAGCAGCGAACACTCTCCCCTTTCACGCTTATTGGCTCCTAGGGATATCTGTTATTGTGGGAGAATGTTTAAAAAAGATCTCATTCTCAACCCAGCAGCAAAAGCGGGGGGGCATGGCTGTGACTAACATGAAGGGACCCTGCTCTTGTGAATTTGCCACTACACTACTGGCCAAACAGAGAGGCTTGGAGGGCTGCATTCCCCCCTTCTTTGGGTCTGAGGTTACTCATACCTCATTCAATCCCCGCTTATGGATGCTGCTGCCTACAGTAGGTCACTTCACCCGCTGCATCCTGGAAGGGCCGGTCCTGCCTGGCACCGTGGCTGCCTTGTATGCCATCGAGACACTCTAGGAGAGTGGAATGCTCCTGGGAGGGGCTGCCATGCCAACGCAGCTACTTCCCATGCCAGTGTTCTCCCAAATCCCGGGGAGATGCCACGGGAAGTGACCATGCTGGCAATCCCTCTTGTGTAATCTGAAGGAAACAGGAACATCCCTGATACTGGGCCAGGCTATTTAGCAGCATCCATGCACCAGGCATGTAAAGCACATGACTTTCCCCAAAGAATCCTGGGGACTGTAGTTTCTTAAGGGTGCTGGGAATTGTAGCTCTGTGAAGGGGTGACCTATAGTTCCTAGGATCCTTCCCACTTGGGAATGTGCTTTAAATGTTTGGCGTGTACACAGCCTTTGTCCATCTAGCCAACTATGATCTATTGTTTTTTATTGAATTTTTATGATTGCTTTAAGATGTGTATTCTGGGTATAACTGAAGCAAAGTGAGACCACAGCCTCTTCCTTCCTTCCTTCCTTCCTTCCTTCCTTCCTTCCTTCCTTCCTTGCTTCCTTGCTTCCTTCCTTCCTTCCTTCCTTGTGGCTCCATGTCAGTGGGGCAGTGGAATCCACTCTCGGTTTTAGTCTGAACTTTCAAGGAGCTGTCCAGGTGCTTCAGCAAGCTGAATGTTCAGACTAAAACCCGGAGCAGATTCCTCTGCCCCACTGACATGGAGCCATCAGCTGCCACTGCTTTCTTTCTTCGAGTGGCAACGGCTTTCTAGGATCCCAGGAAAGGATCTTTACCAGCACCTGCTACCTGGTGCCTTTAACTGGAGATGCCAAGGATTGAACCTTCTGCCTGCAGCTCTACTGCTGAGCTACGGTCCTTCCCCTGTTCAGTTCCTAAAGCATGGCTCCCTCTTGTTAATTTGGGGATCCTATCAATGCCAGTGCATACAATGTCAATTCTTGGCTAATGCAGTAATTCTAACTAGCTCCTCCAATCTGGGGTCGAACGTGCTCAGCAGCAATGCAAAGGAACAGGAAGGAAAGCCGTTACTTCCTCTTCCCCTGGGTTGCTGCTGAGCAAATTTTGAAACTGATTGCAGGGGCCAATTAATATTAATGTCCAGGCCAATATCCTGGTATGCACACTGGTGTTGATTGGAACCCCAAATTAACACCTCTCGTGCAACTAAGAAGGGGCCTCTAGTAGATTCCTTGCCACCCAATCTTTGGCTTGCAACATCAGCCAAAGCAACAAAGTAGGTTAAATCCCATCAGGATCCACTTATGCAATTGAGTAACAGCTGGGCATGGGTGAAGCATTCCTTCTTTGTGCCTGAAGGCTGCCAGCACATGCCCCGTGGCAGAAGCTTAGGCTGCCTGCTTTAGTTCTTAACCTCGCCTTTGATCTCTCTTGTACAATTGTTGTTTTGCGGTTGTAAAAATTTCCAGCCTATTTTGTAAAACTCAAGACATGTTTGCTGTTTTTCTCTCTGTGGCGATGCTCCTGCGGCTGTGAATTCCACAGGTTGTCATGGGCAAACGTCACATGCCCCTGTTCTCTTTAAATCCCACCATTCACCACCATGACCCCCCTGTGGGTCCCTTTCGGGCAGTATTGTGCAAAAAAAAGCCAAGTGTCTCTCAGTGACGCTGGTGGGAGATAATGGCTACTTATGCTCCTTGCAAATAAAGGCCTCCTTGCAGGAATTTGCTAGGGAAAAGGACAGCCCTATGAAAATAATGGCTTTTTGCTCTTCACCAGTTCAGAGAATGCAGACCAAGTAACCAGTTTCATGGTTTGTTCCCAATATGGGTGCCATTTTTTAATTGTAAAATATTGATACCCTGACCATGTTTGACCAGGGCAAGCAGAGTTGGTTATTCCGCTAAAATGGAATTGGGAGGGTGGGGGTGCTGAGCAATGCCTTCAATGTGTAAGACCAACAGGAAAAAAATATTTCTCAGGCTTGCTCTGAGGGTCTTGCTAGCAAGCAGGGACGGACCATTCTGTCAATTTCAGTTTCTCTGTTTCTCATTTTTCCAATCTTAATTTCAGTCCTCAACATCTCTGCAGCAATTTGCAATTTAAAAAAAAAAATCTTTATGAACATCTGTTATAAAGCAAATTTATCCTTTTAAACAGATTTTTGCATGCAGTTTTGTCAAACATACATATTTTTGCAAGCAGTTTCCCCTAATATAATGCATTTTGTATGATTTTCACTAATCTATGCATTTATATGCACATTTTACCCTTGTTTATGCATTTGTATGCCACATTAAGGGGCTGGAGAACTGCATTGCAAAATTCGGGAGAAGTGTGGATGGCTGTTTTGATTCTCGTATTGTTTCAGAAAGTGCAAATTTAAATGCAAACCAAATTGGATTTCTCCCCTACCTCTTCTACCAGGTATAAATTATTTTAGGGACATGATTAGTTATTAGCCATCATGTTGTGTGCGTTTCTTGCAATTACTGCACCACAACCATCTCAATCACCTTCCCTAAGAAGGGGGTATTTGCAACCGGTTGGTAATTGTCGAAGGCCAATGGGTCCAGGGTGGGCTTTTTCAGGAGTGGTCGGATCACCGCCTCTTTCAGGGTGGCTGCAACCACTCCCTCCCACAACGATGCGTTGACCACACCCTGGATCCACTTGGCCAAACCCCCTCGGCAGGCTTTAATAAGCCAAGAAGGGCAAGGGTCAAGAGGACATGTTGCTGGCCGCATCATTGCAAGCCTTTCCCAACCTTTGGATCCCCAGATGTTGCTGAAATACAATTCCCATCATTTCCACTGAACATTGGCCGTGCTAGCTAGGACTGATGGAAGTTGTAGTCCAACAACATTTGGGGATCCAAAGTGTGGGAAAGGCTGAGTTAGGTGATGTTACTGGAAGGGTCGGCTTTATCATTAGGCACAACAAGGTGGCCACCTCATGCAGCAGGCCAGATCAGCCCAGCACCCACACTAAGCTAGCCTGCTGCCCACAGGTGTGGCTGAGGACTCTGTTTTGTCACTACTGTTGAAGGCAACATCTGCACCAGACATGTAAAGCACTGTTATAACAGGTTAACAATCATGGCTTCCCCCAAAGAAACCTGGGAGCTGTAGTTTGTTAAAGGTGCCAAGAATTGTTAGGAGACCCCTTATTCCCCTCAGAGAGCTACAATTCCCAGAGTTCCCTGGGAAGAGGAATTGATTGTCAAACCTCTCCAGAAATTAGTTGGCTCTGCTGTCATTGGCTCTGGCTCCATGCATGTTGGTCCCTCTGTCTTCTGTCCTTCCTGTCCCAGTGAGCACCAGCCACCAGTGGGTTTATCTTGAGGAGGCATGCATAGGATTGCTCTGCTGCAGTCGCTCTTTTGCTGTGCATGACCTCAAGGCAGCTTACAGCCGTTAAAAGCAATCAAGTACAATAAAACCTAGCACAAAGACAACATAATCACAGAAATAAAAAGCAGGAGAACCAGTAGATTAAAAAGCTTATGTGCCTGCAAAGTTTAGCAGAGCCAGCTGAAGAAACTGAAACGGATACATTCACCCATCCCTAGTTGAGAGTACTGTGTAGTTTCCAGCTTCTACCTGCTGCTACTAGTGATGGAATAAGCTCAGCCTTATTAGTCTCTGTTTTGACATGAGGCGACATTCAGACAGCTCTGAGAGGAGAGACGGAAGGAGCCCCACCCAGGACAACAGGTACCAGCCTGCCTGGCCACCTGAGGAAGTCCACCTGTCATCATTTATAGCAGGCATTGTAGTGCGTCATGTTTGGGCCAATGTTTCAGGATTGGTCACAGATCATGAGGTCGGTGCAAGGCAGGTTATTTAAAACAGCCTAATTTCCTCTGGAACCGAATTCATTAGTATACAGCTCTTATGCTTCTTTCATAGCATGAGCTACTCTTCGCTCCTGTCTGCCAACCACTCTCAGAATCATAGGGAAACCATTCCTGTATTTTTAAGAGAATAGGGCTGACATCCCCAACCCAGAGTGCAGGAAGGGCCATAGCTCAGTGGGAGAGCATCTGCTTTGAATGTAGAAAACTCCAGGTTCAGTGCCCGGCATCTGCAAGTAGGGCTGGGAATGTTCCCTGTCTGAAACCCTGGAGAGCCGCTGCCAGTCAGTGAGTTTAGACAATACTGACCTAGATGGACCAGTGTGCTGACTTAGTATAAGGTAGGTTCCTGTGTTCCTGTCCTAGTGTCGTAACTTCTAACATTCACTGCTAGGTAATTTCTGAGAAGGACAGCTGCTGAGAGGGCCTGGACAGGCACCTTGACCCCACCTCTCACATTTGTAGAGAACACTGCAGTTACTCATTTTTGAAGAAAATGCACTCTGCATATGCTCAAGGGTGCTCTCTTTGATATTCCTCCAAATGTCCCAGATTTGGGGCTGGGTTCTGGCTCAGTTAAGCTCTCGATAAAAACCACTGGAAACCTGCTCCAAAACAAAACAAGGAGAAAATGCTGTGGGAATAATTGTTAGTGTTTTCACGTTCAATGGGATAAATTTGATGTTTAAGGGTAAATGTATTACCTGGTGAAGGGTGGGTGGTAATAATAATAACAATAGTAGTAATAGTAATAGTAATAATAATAATAATAATAATAATAATAATAATAATACACTGGCTTTTCTGTGGATGCTGAATTTCTGGTCCATGGCAACTTGTATACTACTGTATACTCTTACAAGATTACTGATTATATTTGTAGTCCCATCTGTCCTCCAATGAGTCCAGGATGGCGTACAAGGTGTTTCCTCCATTCTATCCTCACAACAGCCCTGTGAGGTGGCACATTAAACTGAGAGTTAGGGATTGGACCAAGGTCACCCGGGATGCTTCCAGATTGTTGATTCAGTCACATAACAGCACATTCAGGTTGCACAATTGTCGTTGATTAGGAGAATTATAGATGATTGGGAGGTCTTGTGCAACAAACCCTCTTCCCCGAAAGACTGGACTTTTTGCAGTTAGGAAAGTGGTGAGGAAATACGCTGGAAAGTGTGGGATAAACACTTGCTTTGATGCAGCTTCATTTAACCTCCCCACAAACAAATCAGAATGAATGTTTATAAAATAGTCAGTATAATCTAATCTCCCTGCAAACAAAACAAGATGAATTCTCAATAAATAGATCATCTGGAAGCACCCCCAGGGAGTTCCATGGCTGGGGAGGGATTTTAACCAGGGGGAGGTGTAAACCCAACATGCTGTCCTGTACACCACACTGGCTCTAAATACATGGACTCTGCCACGTCCTGACCTTTCACACATTGCTGTTCTATACTGCAGTATTGTAGATTACTGTAGAGCTACACTGTTGTAAAGCTAGTGTGGTATAGTGGTTAGAGAGTTGAACTAAGATTGGGGAGACCTGGGTTCAAATACCCGTTCCACACACAGCCAAGAAGCTCACTGGGATGACAATGAGCCAGGCACCATCCCTCAAACTAGCCTACCCTGTAGGGTTGCTGTGAAAATGAAGGGTGGAGCGAGAAGAATCATGGACGTCACCTTGAGCTTGTTGGAGGAAAGGTGAGAAATGAATGCAATAGATACATAAATAGTAGAAAAGCAGGGTGTAAATTCTTGGAAATATAGGCACAACACATAGATATAATTGTATTCAGGACAGTGATGCACGGAAGATGGCAAGATATTGTTTCAGGTGACCTACAAAGGACCTTCATCATTCTGGTAAAGCGTTTGTGGCGGTAGACAGAAAAAATCAACCAAGGGGGAAAAAAATCTGGCACTGATACAGTTAATAACGCCAAAAAGCAGAGCAACCCTTGTAAAAGAAGGGCACAAAGGGAGGGAGAGTGGCAGCTGGGAAATGCCACATGCCTGAAACAATTTCATCCGGCTTTGGAAAGGAGCAAAACTTTGCATCACAGACACAGAGCTCCTTTCCTGTCTTGCCCTCTCACCTTGAAGGTTTGCAGTGTCTGCAACCTTTATTTCCGTGAGGGGATGGGGGAAAGGGAAGACATTGAGCAGCAAAGCAGAAGGGCGTTGCCAGGCGCCCTACATTCAGTCTCTGTGATCAACAGATTCATGCAGGTGCCGGAGGCGATACAGGCGCATTTTCATCTCAGAGAAGCTGCAAGGATGTGGTTTAGTGATAAATAAGGGCTGCTGTTTATTACCATCCCCCTTACTCCATTCTCCTGGGAACTGCAGACGACGAGGAAAGATGTTCAAAGATACACAAGATGCTTTAGGCACCTGCCTATAAGCCAAGAGGGGATTAAATTCAGAAGCTAGGCTCTCTTCTTTTTTTAGCGTCTTTGAAAAGTTTTTGTATATCATGTCTCTGTGCACCTAGCCCTAAAAATTGTACAATGGCCAGTATAAGGGAATTATTCTGTTTTCCCCTTATTGGTATTAAATATGGTTGCTGAGCAATGAGCTTTTGCTGTCGCAAGGTAAGCGTGCAATAATTCCTGTGGTTATTATGCGCTGTTGGCTACGTATTTTTACCTCAGGCTAACTCATTTTCAGAGCTCAGATGAATATTTGCAAATATTTGAAAGGTGCTAACATTTCTCATTTTGCCATTCGCATTTTGAACGTGAAATAATACCTCAGCGTCTTCTTCCTTTTTTAATCACAGCATTCAGCTTTGCACAAAACCCAGGTTGATTCTTTGCAAACTGTTTTTTTACAAAGATTGAAATATGAGGTTGATTTTAACAAACCCAAAATACGTTCATTTCCAGCTATAATTTGGAGAGTGTGACGCATGAGGAAATGCTGACAGGCACGTCACATGGAGAGAAGATGAATGGCGGGGGGGTGGGGGAGGCGAAAGCAGTTTGACATTACCAAAGTGGAGAAGAGCTGCTGTTTACCAGAACCATGGAGGGAAGGCCAAGAGGTAATTGGGTTCAAGTTGCAACAGTTTGGTTGACAATCAGGAAATGTTTTGTCACTCTCCTAGGATGGTTGGAATGGAGTCATGGGGGGAAGAGTTGTCCAGGGAGACCGTGGAATTACCTCCTCTGGGTCTTCCTGAGGGCCTCTTCACATGAGACTGTTTAGGGCCTGTAGGTAGGGTAGAGCAACAAATGTATCCCCCATGGGGTAAGGGGGACACAGTTTTCAGGTGGGTCAGGTAGGTGCATGAGTGGGTAGCAGGGACAGAGAAAGAGATGTGGTTTTGAATGAAGAACAGAATTATAGAATTGGAAGGGGTCTGGTAGATCATCTAGTCCAGGGGTTCCCAAACTGTGGTCTCTGGACCACCAGTGGTCTGTGAGCTCCATTTAGGGTGGCCCACAGCATGCGTGCATTAAATATATTGATTTTTAATTGTACTTTATTGCTTCTTTGATTTCATATATTGTATTTCTTGTATGACCATTTGAATTCTATGGAATTCTACGAAAAAGGACGTGGCTGGCTGGAATCTGGAACAGGAGCACTCTGTACTGCAAGATTTTGTTGTGGGCCCCTTTTGTCAGATCTATCTGTCTAAGCCAGCCAGAGCCCAATATTCTGTCAGTTTCTACACTGGGGTGGGGAACGTCTGGCCCTCCAGATATTGCTGAACTACAACTCCCATCACCCCTAGCAAGCATGGTCAGTGGCCAGGGATGACAAACAGCTGGGGGCTATAATAATGATGATGGATGGATAGATCAGGTCTATGGATCCAGTGGTTCAGTTCACATAAAACAGGAGTAGCCAATGTGATGCCCTCCAGATGTTGCTGGACTACAACTCCCCTCATCCCTGACCATTGGACATGCTGGCTGGAGCACCACGTTGGCTGTCCCTGTGGGAAATCATAGTCAATAGTTTACCATGAACACCGCCATAGGTTCAGCACCTTGGCCAGCTCCTCAAAGTCCAGATTAAAACTTGGAGCGGATTCCATTGCCCCACTGACGGGGAGTCACCAGCCAGCACTGCCTTAAACTCCTTGAAGAATAATAGGATTTTTAAAAAATGAAATTATAAACATATATAGAATTTTTGTGGCGGCCTTACAGAGAGGTCCAAGGTGAATTTAAAGTGAGCTTAAGCCAAGAGCCTGTGTACTATAATAATGTGTTGGACTTGGAACCAGGGGGCTTCCAGATTATTTTCTGGTGGGATTCAGTCACATACGGGCAAAGTCAGGTTGTACAGTTCTAGTTGACTGGGAGGTCTTACACAACAAACACGCTTTCCCAAAATATCAGACTTTTCACTATAAGGAAAGCAGAAGGAAATGCCCTAGAAAGTGTGAGGTAACACTTGCTTTGACGTAACATCAATGAACCTCCCTGCAAACAAATCAGAAGAAATGCTCATTGAATAACCAAAGTTGTCTAACCTCCCTTCAAAAAAATCAGGAAGAATTTTCAATAGACAGGATGAATGTTCAATAAACAATGAAGGTAGAAGCACCCTTGGTTTCAAACTTCACTCAGCCATGAAACTCATAGAGGGACACTGGGTCAGCCGCTGTGTCTCAGCCTAGCCTGACCTTCCTCACAGAGTAGCTGTGTGTGTTTGAGGGAAGGAAATAGCATAACTCAGCTGACCTGAATGCCGGAGGAAGGATGGAATGCAAAGGTAAAAAAAATAGATAAGTACTTTAGTGATAGGGGCATATGTTGAAATGGAAATGGACTGCCTTCAAGTCAATTCTGACTTATGGCGACCCTATGAATCAGGTTTTCATGGTAAGTGGTATTCAGAGGGGGTTTACCATTGCTTCCCTCTGTGTCTGAGAGGCAATGACTGGCCCAAGGTCACCCAGTGAGCTTCATGGCTGTGTGGGGATTCAAACCCTAGTCTCCCAGGTCGTAGTCCAGCACCTTAACCACTACAACACGCTGGCTCTCTGGGGCATATCTTAGTCATTCTAAAACAGGAAAAACCTATGTACTTGTCCTCTGATATGTTTGAAGTTATTTAATGCATTAAACACTTTTAATGTTAAAACAATGATATTAAATTTGAATTCAATAAAAAGTCAGGGGTTCTTCATTCATCCCAATTTATTTGCTCTCATTTGCCAGAATTAGAGGTGAGCAGATCTATCTGTTTCTAGTTCATGCCTGTTTCACATGCTTTCATTCAAAGCCCATTCCATCCCTTTCCATCATTCAGCTATTTATTTTTTAAACCGCATGAAAATTAGCATCCCCCCCTCAATGTGCATTTTGGAAAACACTTTATCCTGATGTACACACATTTTATAAAATACATATTTTGGTACGCTTTTCTGAGCCATGAAATATAGCACCAAATTTTGGTGTGAAAAGCCAAAAAGGATATTCAGATTCTGCACATTGGTCTGGGATGTATAAATCAGTTTGGTTCACTTATAAAAAGTGGCCTAAGTGAAACCTCCAAGCATCCCTAGTCAGAATACTTGACAGACATGAGCACTGAACAAGTGTATAAAGTGCCTGCACATTTGCCCCCAACACCACTTTAAAAGCATGCAAATAAGCAAGCAGAGCATTCAGACCAAACTGAAAAGACACTAATCATGCAAGTGGCAATTGCTACAATGGCTTTAAACAATAGCCATTACATCCCCTGCATCTGGATTGGGACCTGGGGGGGGGGGAGATTTAATGCTTTGACCCTCCCGCCCTGCAGTCCCAATTTGGTGTTTGATGAGGGTGAGGGCACTCCCTGATGGGTAATTGGTTGTGGATGGGCTTGCTCCTAGGTAGGGATGGAAAGATCTGTCATTTTCCATTCTCTATGTGTCTTATTTTTTCCAGTTCTCTGCATTTCTGCTGCAATTTGTGGTGGTTTCTTTTTAAATCCTCATGAATCTTCATCAGCATTTTATTACAAATTGCTCCTAGTAAACACATTTTTGCATGCAGTTTTGACAAATGTTCTCACAAAAATGCTGAAGAATAAAATAGTCGCTCAACAACTAGGTAGGACTCCCCAGCTGGCACTTTTGAACCTGTTCACAGGTAACAATGCAGACCCGATTAACAATTGCCAAACACTGGAAGAATTTGCAAGGAACCAGCCTAACCCTTTGCTGTAATAAAAGTGTGGCAGATAATATTAATATTAATTATGTGAATACTGCAGAGAATAATAGGAATTCCTCATTGTGTTTGGAATTCTTGATGCAGTAATACCTTGCAAATAGTGGCTGAGAAGGATACTATGTTAGATGCTTGGTTCACAAGGATTTTCTTAATTGCATATTCCTGCAGAAACCTGGAGAAGTAAGTTTAAGAGTGGAAAAATGAGAAACTGAGAGAATCAAAACAGACAGATCTTGCCATCCCTGGTGTGTACATTCTCCATTCTAATGGGGGGGGGGGTGGAATATAACGTTCTGGAGAAAAATGTGCAAACAAATGTATGCTATGGATGCTTGGGTTTTCCCAACAAGAGAGTAAAAATGCTGGATCCCTGTTTGGCTATTTCCCATTCCAGGCCTGGAAAAACTTTCCAGAAGGCCCACACATGGCTTGCCTTTTGACAAGTACTGCTTGAGGTGTGTGCTGTGCTGCTGCTGATAGAGCAGAATCCATTCCAAGAGCTGGGAGCTTCTCTGATAGCAATGACGATTAATTGCCAGCCCTTTCAGAGAGGAAATTCAGCTTGTCAACTCAGCTGAGGCAGATTGTAGCTCTCGCAAAACAAAACAAAACCCCCAAACCCCGCCCTAATTGCCCAGGTGAGTTCAAAGCAGCCCTGTGGTACACCTTGCCGGAAGTTCACACACCCTCTTATCCTATCATTAGTGATTTCAAAATAGCCCCAGATGTTTAACTCACTGAGGCCAACAACATGTTTATGTTTCTCCCTTAAAAACAAACAAACCACTAAGTTGCAAACATGAGTAAGAGTAAGATAAAGGTACTGAGTGAAATAGAAGATAAGGACATAAGAAGAGCCTGCTGGATGAGCCAATGGCCCATCTAGTCCAGCATCTTATTCGCACAGTAGCCACTCCAGAGGCTGATGGGAAGCTCTCAAGCAGGACTTGAGTGTAAGGGCACTCTTCCCTCCTGTGGTTTTCAGCAGCTGGTATCAGGAAGAATACTGCCTCTGACTATGGCTAGCAGCCACTGATAGCCTTTTCCTCCATGAATTTGCCTAATCCTCTTTTAAAGCCATCCAAGTTGGTGGCCATCACTGCCTCTTGTGGGAGCGAGTTCCATAGTTTAACTATGCCCTGTGTGAAGAAGTCCTTTCTTTTGTCTGTCCTGAACCTTCCAACCTTCAGCTTCATCGGATGTCCATGAGTTCTGGTGTTATGCGAGAGGGAGAAAAATGTCTCTCTGTCCACTTTCTCGATGCCATGCATAACTTTATAAACGTCTGTCATGTGACTGTTTACTCCGCCTCTTTTCTCTAAACTGAAGTTAGCCTGTATTTAACTCTCCTCTGTGTCCATTTAGCACCAGGACTTTTCCATGTGAGGCCACAGCCACACCTCTTCTTTAAAGAAATGTATATGACGTGCTGAGTATGCTAAGCAATTGCAGCCCGTCCTCACACAGTGAGATTTCAGAAGTGCAGGAGTTCTTAATGTCTTCACACTTTCTACCAAGAAACTTACAGTGTGGTATATGTGTTTTTCCTCTCCACCTCACCCCCTTTCATCATGGCAACAACTCTGGGCATTTGCAGGTGACCTGACGTTGGCTATTTTAATGAGCATTTGTTTTGATTTGTTTGCAGGGAGATTAGATGCCATTGTGTCAAAACACACCTTCCACTGCAATTTACTATTGCTTCTCTTAATGCAAAAAGTCCAACTTGGGGAGCAGGTTTGTTGCACAAGACCTCTCAATCAACTATAATTGTGCAACCTAAATTTACTAGAGTGTAACTGAATCCCACCGCAAAATAGGGACAGTCTGAAAGTGCCGCCAGAGGAGTAGGTTAAGCTGAAGGGTAGCAACTGGTTCACTCAGTAAGCTTTGCAATCGAAAAAAGATTCAAACCTGGGTCTCCCTTATTCTAGTTAGGAATGGAAGAGGAATTTGTTTGATTCCTGTTTTAATGCAGATCTTACCCACTTCCTATTTCTTCAAACAGTCTGTGAATTGAAAAACAGCTGTCCTTTGAAATTCACACTACCCCAAATTTTGTGATGCAGTTCTCCACCAAAACCTGTGAATGAAGATGTGTATAGTAGGGGGAAATGTGCGTTTCCCAAACTATATTCATATATGAATGAATGAATGAAAATAAGGTACAATATGCATTATATTGCTTGCAAAAATAATGTGTACATTATGCAAACTTGCATACAAAAATGTGCCTATAGGAAAATTATGCACTAAAACACAAATGAATTTTCAGGAAGAGTAAAAAAATAAATGTGCAAATTGATGTGGCATTGTGGTGAATTGAAGACTGGAAAAAATGAGAAATGGGACGAATCCATAATTGACAGATTCAGCCCTCCTTAGTCCTAATCCATCACTCTAAGCCAGGGGTTCCCAGACTGTTCTCTGTAGATCATCTGCAGTCAGCGAGCTTCGTTTAGGAGGTGGTCTGTGGCATGCCTGTATTAAATATTCATATTGTTTTTTAATTGTATTTTTATTGCTTTTATCTCTTATATTGCATTTTATTGTTTTGTAATTTGAATTCTATGGAATGCAAATTGTAATACAATAAAATACAATATCAGAAATAAAAGAAGCTTTCAAATGTAATTGAAAATCATGCAGCTTCTAGCACAGTCCATTATAATTGCTACGACAGGCAGACAAATCATTCGCAAAGCCCCTCAGGAATTTTCAAGTGGTCCATGGGGAAAGGGGCTTGGGAACCACTGCTCTCAACCACTGTAGCTCTCTAGTATTGTCCCACCTCCTTTGACAGCATTTTGAGAGCACAAACCATTTTTTAAAATGCTTGAAACATATAGGTTTCTTGGGCCACCTGTACTGGGCCACTTCCCCCACTGCTAGCAGACCAGCAAACCTGTGTGGCCTTGCAGGGCAGGGAGTTTTGAAGTCCTAGTTCAGAATATAATATGAAAAAGCTCTTTGTCCATGATTCTGCATAGTTGCTGATGCTTACTCTCTGTCTCTTGAGTTTCTAGGCTGCCCTTCAGCATAAGACTCTAAGGCAAGTGTATAACTGCTAATAAAATTACAATAAAATGAATGGTAATCTGTGATAATCATACTGAAATTTGGGAAGATAAACACTGCAGTGAGTGGTAGGTGGTCTTGCACCTCCCTCAGAGAATGATCAGCCCAGCAGGAGAATATGTGTGTCAGCAGCTGCTTTAAGTAGCTACATGTTTTACTCCTGTGACAATGGTTTATTTTTGTCCATCCCTGAAAAATACATCTCCAAAAAACAACCCTCCAGCAGGCCTATCTTTGGGTCTAGCCTAGCTGTTCATTGCTTCTATTCTGATTTCTCCCCTTCCCTTCAAAAGACCTCCCATAAGGGTTAAATTAAACAGCCTCACATTAGTGCTAATTTAGGGGGCTAACCTTTCTATTCTGTATGTAACAAAAGCAGCCAGAGACGCGACCACACGCAGCCTCAGCAGGGCACACACAACTCGGACATCTGCAAAGTTTTTCCTAGTTCCTTTCACACATAAGGGGTGGGCAAGAGATTAATTGTAGACTGTAATTACTGTGATTTGAGATGGGAGGGGGTGAAGTTTAATTTGAGAAATTTTGAATTGTGTTTGTGGTCAACCTACCCTTCCCTCAACCACAAAAAAAATGGAAAAGCCTTTAATTATATTTTCACTAATGAGTCTTTCTCCTAGAGATGCCAACTGGCCAGAAAAAAAAATAGCCCAGATTTCTTCTTTGCCTGTTGCTTACAATGGGAGGGTGGGGTGGGGAGAAGATTTTCATAGCACAGAGGTAAGCAGCATTATCTCCTAGGGCCCTCCAGATGTCCTTTTCACTGCGTATATGTGATGATTTGTGCTCATGATCTGAGCTGTCACAAGGGTTCAGAACCTGTGGCTCTCCAGATGTTGCTGAACGACAACTCCTACCATCCGTGGCCATTTGCTAGGACTTATGGGAGTTGTAGTTCAGCAACATCTGGAGGGCCAATGGATCCCCACTTCTGTATATTGGGATGATCACACATAATCCAGCTTTCAATGCTATTGGGGGGGCGTGGGAAGCACTGCTGTAGGAGAATGCCATTGGGTGCATCTTTTCTCACCGTTGCCTGACAAGCTGCACCTTCCAGGTTTTTCTCTTCTATAAAGCTGTGACAAATAGTCCAGGAGTCCACCTGGGACCTCCTTTTCACTTAGTCACCCCAGGAATGGCATTGCATCCTTGGAAAAAGTGTAACAGAGAGGCGGTCTGGCACAGACTTGTTGCAAAATTTCCAAAATCACATCTATCTTCCTCCCTCTCAATCTCTTCTAAAATTTCTAAATCTTCTAAAATGCCTAAATTTTCTACACCACCCTTAGGCAGTTCCCCATATTCTGGCCTGCTGGAGCAAGCAGGATTCTTCCACTGCCCCGCAGCAGATGAGACACTCTTCTCTCACAAGTTGGAAATGGAGCCAATGACTCCTCTGGACATCCTGTTTTATTGCATATTCATGATTATTTCTGCTGTTGATGCTATCAGAGCAGACCCAGTCGGTCCCGCTTTCAAGATTGTTTGCACCCACAAACATTTTGGGGCAGACATACTGCTTCATTTCCAGTGCATATCCCATAACTTCCTGCTGAAATCCCGTAACTTTTTATTCCACAAATGTTCCAGTTTATTTTTGTCCCGCTTTTGTTGTGCTATAGCCCCTCCGGACAACGATCATGTGGTAGCATTAGGAAAGCATCTTAGCACAAACAAAAGCAGAATAAATCCACCATGAATGCACTACGATTGTGTCAAGATGTTGCAAAATACATCCACAGTAAAACGCCAGTCTGGAGGGGTCCATACCAATGATTGCAACATGTGAAACTGCTGTAAAAGGAACAGAAGACAGAAAAATATTGGCAACTGTGCATACTCTCTACATAGTGGTGGCGGCAAAGGTTTTAAAAAAGGCTCATTGTCTGAATGTTCAGTGCTCAAGCTGGATATCCTTACCCTCAAACTGTCTGTAAATAATACTGAGACATAGTTTAAAGCTGTTTTTCAAAAAGATGTTTTGAAGCTATTTTGTTTTAATATGTTTTTAAAGTCTTTTGTTTTTAAGATGTTTTAGAGTGTTTCAGTTTGCTTCCCTAGGCTCCTTCTGGGATTTAAATTTAATAAAATAAAATGCCACAAATAACCCTGTCTCTGCTGTTAGGGTCCCAAAAGCCCAGGTCTTGGTAAGGGTTTTTAGTTCTGTAGCATATTGCTCTATACTTTCATCCATTTTCTGCATGCACGTAAAGAATCTATGCTTTTCAAAGGTTTCATTCTTTCTGGGTATACTCCTCAAATTTTGCCATTACTGCACTGAACTTCGTGTTTTCTCCCTCTGCAAACACATCTCCAACGCTTCCTCCCCCACCACATGTAACAGTACTGATGATTTTACTATATTAGGTTTCCCTTCAGCCCCTGTGGCTACCAGATATGAGTTCAAATCTTTGCTTGAATTTCCTCCAATTTTCTGCAATATTCCCAGACATTTTCAGGCTTGATGGAGGTTGTAAAAGTTCCATAATGACCGTTGTGCTGAGGAAGCTAGTGGTTCTTCTGCTGTTAAATTTAGACCAGGCCTCAGGCCTCTGGGTGGGGCCCTTCTGTCCTACAGTAAGCTGCCCCAAGGCAGAAGATGTTGGAATATGTGAGGTTCAGCTCCAACTTGTGGGTTGAGGCTGCATGGGGTTAAAAAGGGTAGCTAGAGAGGAGACCTCTTGGTTGCTAGGCTATACCTATCCCTTTGATCTCCTGCTGTCTCTTCCTTCCTGCTAGACTGATATGCAGAGGATGTTGATCCCAGTTCCTTCCCTCCTTCCCAGTCTTCTTCTTTCTCTTGAGAGGGGAGCAGACATATTCCTTTGTCTCTCCCTCTCCTCCAAGCATGAGGGCAGACACTGGGCTCAGTGTTTGTGCCTCCAACATAGCTAGTTAGCTAGATATAGGACTCTTTCCTATCAAGCATGTACTTCCAGAATAAAGTAGTTATTTCTTATTTTTGAAGCTTAATGTCTCTGTCTGACTAATTTGCAGGGAAGGTATAATCTTTAGCAAAGATTCAAACACACACACATAAGCACGCTCAGAACTCTCCGTTCCCAGCATCGCGACTCTCCGACAGAAGAAAGCTACGCATTGCTTCAGAAGCCTTGTAGTCTCACCTTCTGATACCATGTAATATGCTTGGGTTCGATAGATAGAGCCAACAGTTAACAAGGTAGCTTTATTAAGTAGTAGGGAGTAGAAAAAGGAGACCAAGCAAGAGACAGCTTGAGTCCACAAAGGAAGCTGCAGACCTGAACCTACAAGATCTGAACAGGGTGGTTCCCGACAGATGCTACTGGAGGTCGCTGATTCATAGGGTCGCCATAAATCGTAGTCGACTTGAAGGCACATAAAAACAAAATTACAACAACACCTGTTTTCTCCTCAAGCTCCTCCAGTCAGCCAGGCTCCACCCCCTCACCTCATTCTTCAGGGATTCTTCATTCTAAGCTCCCATCCCAATGTTTCTTGTAAGGAAATGTCTCTAAATTACTACAGTCACTACAATAAATAAGTATTTTGAGCTGATGCCCCACTTGTGGTTGGTGTGATTGGCATTTTCTAGATCAGGCCAGGAAAGGTGGTAGCCACTGTTGGTTTGTGCACAGCGCTTGATTGCTTTGACCTCTTACTCAAGGTGTGGGAAAACGCTTTCAGGCTGAGGGCCACATTTCCCTACTGCAAGCAGTGGGCAGGGCAAGAGGCAAACAATGGATGTGCAGTGGATGGTGTGACTCTCACCTTTGTACAGTAGGCTACATTCCAGCCATGCAAAACCCAGAAGTTTCTGTGCAGGAACATGACCCCACTTACATCTCTCCATCCTGCATCCAAGCAAGCAAGAGGCATTGTCACAGTTAAAGGATGCAATCCAGCGAGGCAAAAGCACTCGATGAAGGTGTGGTGCAGGGCCAGTCAGGAGTATGGTCTGGGGAGCGGGGGTGACCAGAGCGGAGAGCCCTGAGGACCAATTAAAGAGGCCTGGAGGGCCACAATCCCCCCCCCCCGTGGGCCTAAGTTTCTCCACTCTTAGTTGCTCACAACGAGAAAGTGTCGTTCCTTCCTGATAGCTTCCTTTTCGGTCCTGTCTAAATATTCTCATTGCTGGGGAGCTGGTGGTCTCCAAGTCAAGTTCCACTTCTAACAGGAACCATATTGAGATCTTCCGTTGTTAGATTCTGAGTTATATTCCGTGCTGATCCTACTCAGAGTAGACCCACTGAAATCAATGGACATAGGCACATTAATTTTACTGGGTTTACTCTGAGTAGGGTTTAGTTGCATACAGCTCTCTCTGCTTCCACGTAGGGTGATCAAGTGGAGGTCAGATGTTGTTGAATCAGGTGCCTCTTCTGGGGTGCATCCAAATGGGTGTTTATGGTGGGATGGGTGCTCCTCGTCCATGCAAGTTTTTCACTGTGTGAAACCTATTGAAATTAATGGACTTGACTAACTTAGGTCTCTTAATGTCAGTGGGTCTCCAGTGAGTAGAACGTAGTTGAGCGCAACCCTTATATCTTCCCTTTGTTTTCTCTTCATAGCTTGTTATTACTAGTTAATATTTTTTTGTAAATTATGTACTGCTCTTTGTCAAATAATAAGCAGCTTCCATCTGTATACAACATAATCTCCATGCAATGCAATCAATAAATAAACATATGTAAATGCAATTCCAACTTTACTATTCTACTGTTCTATGATAATGAACACAATGAATACATGCTAAGCAGCAATCTCCAATTATACACAATATCATCCTACGAACAACCTCCACAACACTGTAAAATCCAGCGTCGTAAGTTATTACCTACTTATCTTGGGTGCAACTATAAATCCTAATACATATCTAATAACAAGAGCCTCCTGAAAAATAAAGGAGGGGGAAATCAGCAGCAGGGTATTTCAAGTGCAGAAACAATATACAAGTGCACAATCTCTCTCTAGTTAAACTATAGCTCAGGGGTTCCCCAAAGGTGGTATGTGGACTACCAGTGGTCCATGAGCTTCATTCAGGTGACCCGAGGTATGTCAATCTTGAATATTCAAAATTATTTTCAATTTTCAGTTTCATTGCAAAATATAATTTCTTATGTTGTATTTTATTATATTACAGTTTGAATTGTATGGAATGCAAATTGTAATACAATAAAACACAATATATAAGAAATAAAGGAAGCAATAAAAAGGCAGTTAAAAACCATACAGCATCTGGCACAATGCATTACAATCTCCACAACCGGTAGAAAAAAACATTAATTTTCAAGTGGTCTGTGGGGGGAAATGTTTAGGAACCACTGCGCCAGATTATCAACTCCTTGAGAAGGGGACGTATTTCTCTTTTCTCCTTATTATATAAAGAGCAATGTACATTGATGATGCTGTATAAATATATATATTTCAGAGCTTGGGAAAGTTACTTTTTTGAACTACAACTCCCATCAGCCCCAGCCAGCATGGCCACTGGATTGGGCTGATGGGAGTTGTAGTTCAAAAAAGTAACTTTTCCAAGCTCTGATTTTAGTGTATTTAAACTTACCCTCGTTGTTTTACTGACAATTAAGCAAACTGGATATGAGGCAGGTAGGGCAGGTGGTTGCACTGAATCTTTGACACTGCTTAAACTTTTCCCAGTCGGTTCATATTCTGAAATAGCATTGCCAGCTTTTTTTCTGGCAGAGCTCCTGTGCCTTTAACAGCTGCATGGCAGGCATAAATTTAACAGGTGAGAAACTTTTATCCTGCATATAGGTGAAGTACTAGGAGAGAGCTACACCTGCTGAACTTCTGCCTGCCACGTTGCATTGATAGGCACAGGAATCCTGCCAGAAAAAAAGTTGGCAACCTTATTATAAAATACAGGACATCTCTCTCTCCTTTGCCCTCCCCTTTTTTTCTGCTTTGTACGCAGAGCATTTTAATAATAAGCTGCAAATATCTGCAGTCTGATTCATTTTCCTCTTAGCTGACTTGGTATTGTAAATAAGGTTGGGAGATACGGGCACCTGCCTCAGGCGCAAGCTGGAGAAGAACACAAAAGTGATCCCAAATGTCATGCCATACTATTGATGTGTACAAAACTAATATTTAAAATGTTGTAATGTTTTCAGTTTTTAGCTTGGAATAATTAGATGTGGAAGATTAAGAGAAAAAGTACAGGCGGTGTTCAATGCTAGTCCTACTCTGAGCAGGAGACCCATTGAAGTTAACAGGCATAGCTAACTTAGGTTCTTTCATCTCATTGTGTCTAACCTGAGTAGGACTTAGTAGAATCCAGCTAAGTTGGAAAGTACTTTTTCACACAGCACAGAGTTAAACTGTGGAATTTGCTCCCCCAGAAGACAGTGATGGCCACCAACTTGGATGGCTTTAAAAGAGGATTAGCCAAACCCCTCCTCAATTTATCCATCCTTTTGTCTTCACAGTCTAGCATCCCCACCACTGCCACACTGCTTGATGATGATGATGATGATGATGATGATGATGATTAATAATAATAATAATAATAATAATAATAATAATAATAATAATAATAAAGCAGGTTGGCTGAGGTTGGAGTCCACATACTGCAGCTGAAATGAATGTATTTAATTATTATTGCATTTATATCCCACTTTTCCTCCAAGTTGCTCATGGTGGTGCACATAGTCTCCCCCTCTTTCCATTATATCCTTACACCAACCCTGTGAGATAGGTCAGGCTGAGAGACCATGTCTGGTCCAAAGTCACCCAGTGGGCTTCATGGCTGCGTGGGGATTTGAACCTGGATCTTAGTCCAACAGTATAACCCACTGGGGTTGGGAGACAGGGCTGTACATCTTCAGACGGGGGGGGGATCCCAATTTGATTGGACCCTTGCATTAAGAAAAGAAAGCAATACCTCCCTGTTTGCACGGAGCTTTTTATGGAAAGGGATATTTGGAGATTAGATTTAACTGTCATACTTTGGACACATCATGAGAAGACATGATTCACTAGAAAAGACAATAATGCTGGGGAAACCAGAAGGGAGTAGAAAAAGAAGGCGGCCAAACAAGAGATGGGTTGATTCCATAAAGGAAGCCACAGACCTGAACTTAACAAGATCTGAACAGGGTGGTCCATGACAGATGCTCTTGGAGGTCACTGATTCATAGGGTGGCCATAAGTCGTAATCGACTTGGAGGCACATAACAACAACGACAACAATTTTTTCAATTAAAAGAGACTAAAATTGCAAATAGCTTGGGGGGTCGCAAAATGTTTGGAGCTTACAAAGGGGCTCCTGTATTCATAAAGGTTGGGAATGGCTGTGCTAGGGTGTTCCAGAGAGGACTCTTTCCCAGCCATACCTGGAGGTGCTGAGGTTTGTGCCTGGGACTTCCTGCCTGCCAAGCAGGTACTCTAGCGCTGAATAACAGCCCTTCCCAAAGGTGTTCTCTGCCACCATTAGAACCAGAGTGTTGCGTTTCTTACTTGGAAATATGGGGACACCATGCAGGGACGTGGGTGGAGAAACAGACAAATATAGGAGGGATGGCGTGTTAATTGACACGTCTGAAGGCACTCTACTGAAGACCGAAACTTGCAGCTGATAACGATCGAGGGATACGATAGAACAACAGCTTCCGTGTGATAGCGTACAGCTTTCACCCCAAATCCTTGCTCCTATGAAGCTGTTCTTTTACAAGTACCAACTGGAGTTGCTTATTACAACAGCTGTTCATCAGAGCTAAGGAGAGGCAGGCTGGGATGGGGGAAGAAATTGTGAAGTGCGATGGGGAGGGCACGATAAAATGGTTTCGCATTTTTAGCACCATGTGATAGCTGCAGGATCAGGCAGGAGACTGTCAGATTAGCTCTTTCATCATAACCATATCACTTTAGCTTTGGCTTCCTCCCTTACTGTGATTTTGCTATCTTGTCTGTTTTAAGGATATATGCATATGCATTGCTGGATCAGTCCAAGCCCGCTCTAATTCAGCATTCTGCATTCAGCATTCATGCATTCTGTCCCAAGCAGCAGCCACCCAGATGCCCCTGGGAAGTTCACAACAAGGGGATGAAGGTAACGTTTATGTTTATTTATTTATAGCACATCTGTACCACTCAGTTACCCAAAGTTCTCTGGGCAGTTTAAAGGTTAACACTACCCGTCCCATCCACACCCGTATACCACATTAAGAGTCATGGCTTCCCCCAAAGAATCCCTGGGAACTGTATTTTGTTAATAGACCTTAAACTACAGTTCCCAGGTTTCTTTGGGGAAAGCCATGACTCTTAATGTGGTACAGGAGTGCTTTAAATGTATGGTGTGGATGTGACCTCTTTAAAACCAAACGTCTAAATTAGCACAAAAAATAGCCCAATACACAAATGGCAACTGAGCAGTTTGCAAGACTAAGGAACACTGGTGGAGCACTTTCTAAAAACCCAAGGAGAATAAAAAGGACTTCACCTGGTGCTGAAAGGAGCACAGTGAGGGTACCAGGCGAGCCTGTTTGGGGAGGACATACCACAACCAGAGTGCCACCTTGGGCTCAAGTTACAGGAAGCTAGATTTCAACTGAACATCAGGAAAAACATCCTAACATTTACAGGAGTATGACAATGGAACCAATTATCTAAGGAGGTGGTGGCCTCTCCAATACTGGAGGCCTTTATCAGGCAGCTGGACAGCCACCTGTTGGGTATGCTTTCAGTTGGATTCCTACATTGAGCGGGGGGTGGACTGGATGGCCTTATAGGCCCCATCCAACTCTACTGTTCTCTGATTCTACCTGGAGATGCTGGGCCAGAGACTGAACATGGGACCTTCTGCATGCAAGGCAGATGCTCTACCATTGAGCTATGTTCCTACCCATCAGCATTTTAGTGTGCATTCATCCTAATGTACACATTTTTATATGCAGCTTTGCCTAATATGCATTTTTGCAAGCATTTCCCTCCCTCCAATATAATGCATTTTGTAAGTTCTCTTCACTAATATATGCCTTTTTATGCACACTTCCCCCTAATGTGCACATTTTATACAGATTCTTTGGTTGAAGAACTGCAAATTTTGAAGGATAGCTTCATTTTTGTTTGTGAATTGTCTCTGGATGTGTAAATTAGATAGGCTTGCATGTAAATGGGAACCAAAGCACAATTCTTCCCTGACTCTCCTTGTATATACTGTAGTGATCAGAATGATAGAAGATAGAACTTCCATATACAGAGGAAATATACCCCTGAATACCAGGTGCTGGTGAACAAGCAGCACAGGGATGCCTTCAGTTTCACACCCTACTTGTGAGCTGGTTGTATTTGGAAGTAGGGTGCTAGACTCTGTGAACCTTGATTTGATTCAAACTCGCAGTTCTTGTATTTTGATAAACATAGAACCTCTAAGCAGTTTACCCCCCCAAAGAAAATAAAAGACAAAGTTAAAAACGGTTTTTTTAAAAAAAAATTCAAGATGTAATGAAAATCAACAGTTAAGCTAAAACCAGAATAAAACGCATGTCACATTCTACATTTCTGGATAAGCTTGCCTGAACAAACACATTTTTAGCAGATGAAAAGAGTCCAGCAAAGGAGCCTGCCAGATGTCAATAGGCAGGGAGTTCCAAAGTGCACGTCCTGCCATAGTAAAAGAATAATTTCTTACAAGTGTGGAAAGAATATTATGTGACAGCTATTACAGTGTTAGTCAGGCCCGGCGCCAGGCATGACTGGGTCCTTGGGCGTCAGCCTGCCCCGGGCCCCTGCTCCCAGCCCCCCCTACAGACAGTGCGGGACCACTCCACCTACCTCCTGTCTCTTTCTGTGAAGTCCTGTGCGCTGGGCACGCAGGTCGCTGCCATCAACCAAGATGACAGCAGAGACTTCTCTAAGGGGCTGATACCCCCGGTGCCATCTTTGTTGAAGGCACGCATGTGCGCTACACCGCGTGCATGCACATGCCTAGCATCAATCAAGATGGCAGTAGGGGCACCAGCCCCTTAGGGAAGCCTCTGCTGCCATCTTGGTTGATGGCAGCTGTGCGCACAGCACGCAGGGCATTCACAGAAAGAAAGGAGAGGTAGGTGGAGCGGGCGGGTGCCGCAGGCCTGCATGGTCTGTGGGGAGGTCTGGGAGCTCCATCTCCGCAATCTGCAGCAGGGTCTCAGAAGGAGAGCGCTACCCCCACACCCTAAGAAGGGGCCCTTCAGGGGCCCTTCTGGGCTGCAGGGGCTCTTGGCCCTTTGGTGCTGGCCCTGGTGCCAGTTCTGCAGATCAAAGTGATCTAGTGATCACACATGGGGTCAAGGTGATACCTCAGGTAATTATCTGTCCATGCCAATTAAGCCTCTCTTTTGTTCTTCCCCACCCACAGATTGTCCTGTAATCCTGTACAGAAGACCAGATCAAACGTCAGCCCTGCCCCAAGTGGGGGCCAGATATTAACTGAGACAAGTCCATGGTTGACATGATAGCCACAGAATTGTGAGCTGCTCCTGACAGGGTGACCTCAAGGTGAACATTAGAGAAGATGAAGATTCTCCAAGACCACCAGATTTGGGGTCCTCAGGACCACATTTTGAGACTTACTTGAGACTGTAACACCAGGTACAGCCATTCAAAATGGGTCAGCTACCAGAAATCCTATGCAGCCTTTTGCCAAAAATGACTCATATGCTCCCAAGAAGTTCTCTATCACCATGAGGACTAGCTTTCTCATGGGGGGGGGGGGGCAGGATGGAAAGCGTAGAACTTGTGGCTGATAACAGATCAAACCGTACATAGTCCTGCCCGTTGCCATCTCACTAATTTCTGGGCTACAAAGTGTTCCTAGATAGAATCCAATTTAAGCACATTCTTCCCCTGCTACCTAATGCTTTCATGACTTATGCCATGAATGATGTCATGCTGTATGCAAATTAATGAATCTTGACTCTGAATGAGTAAAGTATGCTGAAACCGAGGTCTTCCTGGAGCCTGGATTGATTCCTTGTTTCACAGTGAAGAAATACCCAGCTGTCAGCTACTCAGAAGGGCTGGAACCTCCCTTGCCATTGGGAAAGGATTTCCCACTGCTGCAACTCCAGGAGGCAAACTCACAGCCACTGAGTTAGGCCACTGCTTTTTCATTCCTTTCTCATTCATCTCAGGGCTGAATTTCCAAAACCAAAGATGCCATGGAGGCACATTCTGAGAAAGCCTTCTCTCTCTAGCCCACCCTCTGCTTTGGTGGGGAAATAATCTCAGAGGTCCTCTTGTGTCATTTATTTTACATGGGATGGCTAACCTTTTTTGGATTGCCCTGTTGCAGCTCCTCCGGGGACCACGTGGCAGTAGTGAGTGTGGCCCCAGAAGTGAGCGTGGACACAACTAGGGGCAGCTACAGTCCTGCACACACACACACATCCATGCATCACTGTCATGTGGAGGGGACCGAGGAGGTGCCCAATGTCAGGATGGGGTTAAAGATGCAATCCTGCAACTCCTTTCAATATGCGTTGCATTGCGCTGCCTTCATGCAAGCAAGACATGTTTTCCCATCTTTTTTTGCATTCTGTCTTTCAAGGTACCCGTGTGTTCTGATAAGAGCTAGAAGCAGATCAAAATGACTGCTATTTCCCCCCCCCCAAAAAAAAGAACTGCAACCATCATCTCTTAGTCTTTGAAATCCACGGCAAAGAACCTTGTAAGTATTTTGAAGGCTAATAACGGCATTTATTGATTTATTTTTAATTTATTGCACACATTTATAAACCGCTTTCCAGCCAAAGCTCTTGATCTAGTGTACAACAAAATGAAATCCAAAAGATACAGGTTCTGAAAAACATACAGCCATGACTACAATTGCACAATTAATATATCATAAAATGACTGGGTCACATTTTCAGGAAAGCCTTCCTGAACAGAAATGTCTTCGGTAGGCACCTAAACAGTAAGATGCTAGGTGCCTGTCTAATTGTAGCTGGTAACTGATTCCAGAGGGCGGGAGCTACAGCACTAAGAGCCTGCTTTCTATTACAAACTAAGCACACTTCTGGGGCATGCGGTACTCTTGTGCCCCATCTGAGGAGCAGAGTGGCTGGACAGGGCTATATTCGGCGAGGTGCTCTCTTGGGTAACCTGGTCCCAAGTTATGTCTGAAGCTGGTGGACTAGAGTTGACATCATCAGATGCATAAAAGAATATATTTGTCTGGGTTCAAAGGGGGAGGTGTGGTAGCAGTAAACAAAGCCATGAAATGCAAAAACGACAGCGTGCGTATCATTTGTAAACAGTTTTGCATTTCATGACATTTGACCTCACTGTTTACTCTTTGAGGTACTTCAGGACTTCTTGTTTTTACTGCAACAGACCAACACGACGACCCCTCCAGAAATATGTAGTGGTTAGTATACTCTGCGATCTTGCCCACTGGGTTTAATCTAATGTGCAGTACAATCCGATCCATATTTACTTAGAAGTAAGTTCAGTGGGCCTTCTTCCATAGCAAGTATGATTAGGATTGCAGCCCTAATCAGCCTGCAAAGGACTTCCTAATTGCAATGTGGTTTTCTCATCCTCACTCCTGTTTGTTGCTATTAACATCGCGTATAATGAAACTGAAGAGTTCTGCAAAGCTTAAATAAAAAGTCTCAAATCCCTCACTTTCAGTTGGTCTGAACAAAGGTATGTCTTTTTTTAAAGTAAAGGGTGCAGTTTCATTGCGTTGCAGTTTCAAGCATGGCATCTCTCTCTCTCTCTCTCTCTCTCTCTCTCTCTCTAGTGCCCTTTGGGTGTAAGTCCAACACCTCTTTTTTTGCTAACTGTGGCAGCTATTTTGTGCTGGCACCTGTGCACTTTTATCAAGACATGAGTACCGGCACCTCTTTTTGTACCAAAAACTCCCCGCCACTGTCTGTATATTATGTATGAGGAGCTTATGGGAGGAAGACACAAAGGGATGTGGCCAGAGTGTCCTTTTGTGTGGGATCCTGTAGACAAAGCCCATAGGAAACAATGGTGTGGATAATGGTTTGTGCATTCCTGCGTGAAGTGCCGCCATCCATGCACGTGGTTCTTTACAAAATAACATCAGCAAAAATGACATGTCTCTCATCCAAGGAGTTTACATTCTAATATACTTGCCTGTGTGATCTTCCTTCACTCCCAGCCTGTCCTATTCCTGAGGCTGTCAGCAGTACATTCATTCTTCCATAAGAACATAAGAACATAAGAAGAGCCTGCTGGATCAGGCCAGTGGCCCATCTAGTCCAGCATCCTGTTCTCACAGTGGCCAACCAGGTGCCTGGGGGAAGCCCGCAAGCAGGACCCGAGTGCAAGAACACTCTCCCCTCCTGAGGCTTCCGGCAACTGGTTTTCAGAAGCATGCTGCCTCTGACTAGGATGGCAGAGCACAGCCATCATGGCTAGTAGCCATTGATAGCCCTGTCCTCCATGAATTTGTCTAATCTTCTTTTAAAGCCATCCAAGCTGGTGGCCATTACTGCATCTTGTGGGAGCAAATTCCATAGTTTAACTATGCGCTGAGTAAAGAAGTACTTCCTTTTGTCTGTCCTGAATCTTTCAACATTCACGAGTTCTAGTATTATGAGAGAGGGAGAAGAACTTTTCTCTATCCACTTTCTCAATGCCATGCATAATTTTATACACTTCTATCATGTCTCCTCTGACCCGCCTTTTCTCTAAACTAAAAAGCCCCAAATGCTGCAACCTTTCCTCGTAAGGGAGTCGCTCCATCCCCTTGATCATTCTGGTTGCCCTCTTCTGAACCTTTTCCAACTCTATAATATCCTTTTTGAGATGAGGCGACCAGAACTGTACACAGTATTCCAAATGCGGCCGCACCATAGATTTATACAACGGCATTATGATATCGGCTGTTTTATTTTCAATACCTTTCCTAATTATCGCTTGCATGGAATTTGCCTTTTTCACAGCTGCCGCACACTGGGTCGACATTTTCATCGTGCTGTCCACTACAACCCCGAGGTCTCTCTCCTGGTTGGTCACCGCCAGTTCAGACCCCATGAGTGTATATGTGAAATTCAGATTTTTTGCTCCAATATGCATAATTTTACACTTGTTTATATTGAATTGCATTTGCCATTTTTCCGCCCATTCACTCAGTTTGGAGAGGTCTTTTTGGAGCTCTTCGCAATCCCTTTTTGTTTTAACAACCCTGAACAATTTAGTGTCGTCAGCAAACTTGGCCACTTCACTGCTCACTCCTAATTCTAGGTCATTAATGAACAAGTTGAAAAGTACAGGTCCCAATACCGATCCTTGAGGGACTCCACTTTCTACAGCCCTCCATTGGGAGAACTGTCCGTTTATTCCTACTCTCTGCTTTCTGCTTCTTAACCAATTCCTTATCCAGAAGAGGACCTCTCCTCTTATTCCATGACTGCTAAGCTTCCTCAGAAGTCTTTGGTGAGGTACCTTGTCAAACGCTTTTTGAAAGTCTAAGTACACTATGTCCACTGGATCACCTCTATCTATATGCTTGTTGACACTCTCAAAGAATTCTAGTAGGTTACTGAGACAGGACTTTCCCTTGCAGAAGCCATGCTGGCTCTTCTTCAGCAAGGCTTGTTCTTCTATGTGCTTAGTTAATCTAGCTTTAATAATACTTTCTACCAGTTTTCCAGGGACAGAAGTTAAGCTAACTGGCCTGTAATTTCCGGGATCCCCTCTGGATCCCTTTTTGAATACTGGCGTTACATTTGCCACTTTCCAGTCCTCAGGCACAGAGGAGGACCCGAGGGACAAGTTACATATTTTAGTTAGCAGATCAGCAATTTCACATTTGAGTTCTTTGAGAATTAATGGGTGGATGCCATCCGGGCCTGGTGATTTGTCAGTTTTTATATTGTCCATTAAGCCTAGAACTTCCTCTCTCATTACCACTATTTGTCTCAGTTCCTCAGAATCCCTTCCTGCAAATGTTAGTTCAGGTTCAGGGATCTGCCCTATATCTTCCACTGTGAAGACAGATGCAAAGAATTCATTTAGCTTCTCTGCAATCTCCTTATCGTTCTTTAGTACACCTTTGACTCCTTTATCATCCAAGGGTCCAATCGCCTCCCTAGATGGTCTCCTGCTTTGAATGTATGTATAGAATTTTTTTTGTTGGTTTTTATGTTCTTAGCAATGTGCTCCTCAAATTCTTTTTTAGCATCCCTTATTGTCTTCTTGCATTTCTTTTGCCAGAGTTTGTGTTCTTTTTTATTTTCTTCATTCGGACAAGACTTCCATTTTCTGAAGGAAGACTTTTTGCCTCTAAGAGCTTCCTTGACTTTGCTCATTAACCATGCTGGCATCTTCTTGGCCCTGGCGGTACCTTTTCTGATCTGCGGTATGCACTCCAGTTGAGCTTCTAATATAGTGTTTTTAAACAACTTCCAAGCATTTTTGAGTGATGTGACCCTCTGGACTTTGTTTTTCAGCTTTCTTTTTACCAATCCCCTCATTTTTGTGAAGTTTCCTCTTTTGAAGTCAAATGTGACTATGTTGGATTTTCTTGGCAATTGGCCATTTACATGTATGTTTAATTTAATAGCACTGTGGTCACTGCTCCCAATCGGTTCAACAACACTTACATCTCGCACCAGGTCTCGGTTCCATGACCAACTGGTCTAGGGAATAGTCATTTAGAATATCTAGAAACTTTGCTTCTTTGTCCATGCTGGCTTAGGTGATCCATATTTCAGTTTTCCTCAGGAAGGGAATTCAAAGCCTGCTCTCTGATTTTGTCAGGATTCGGAGTCAGCAACCAATCCATTCCAATAGGATGGGTTGTACACTTCACCCCCAGAGACACATAATGAGAAGACATGATTCACTAGAAAAGACAATAATGCAGAAGGGAGTAGAAAAAGAGGAAGACCAAACAAGAGATGGAATAAAGGAAGCCACAGACCTGCACTTACAAGATCTGAACAGAGTGGTTTAAAACAGATGCTGTTGTAGGTCGCTGATCCATAGGGTCACCATAAGTATTATCGACTTGAAGGCACAAAACAACAACAAAGGATGCTTCCTTATAATGTGTCAGACCATTAGTCCATCCAGCTCAGTATTGTCAACGCTGACTGGCAGCAGCTTCACAGGATTTCAGACAGGCATCTTTCCTTCCCTGTTTGGAGATACCGGGAATTGAACCTGGGACCTTCTGAATGCAAAGGTGATGCTTGACCATTGTGCTATGGGTTTTAGACCCTTTCTCAAGACCTCCTGGGAAAGGAGAACGCTCAGGGTGAGAATCCAGAACTAAAGGTGTACCCAGTGTTAGGCCTACTCAGAATAGATTTATTTATTTATTTATTTAATTACATTTCTAGACCGCCCTATAGCAGAAAGCTCTCAGGGCGGTGTACAACAAATAAAATCACAATTAAAATATGAGCAAGTGTGAAAAATATAGTACAATTATAAAAACATTAAACATGATAAAAATCTGAAATAGAGTTGCCATTGAGTTTATAAATTAAGATCCATATTAGGTTTAAAATATTAAATTTAAAATGATTAAAATGCCTGGGCGAAAAGGTAGGTTTTTACCTGGCGCCGAAAAGATAACAGAGAAGGCGCCAGGCGTATCTCGTCTGGGAGGGCATTCCATAGTTCGGGGGCCACCACCGAGAAGGCCCTAGATCTAGTTGTTGATCTCCGGGCCTCTTTATGAGTTGGGACCCAGAGAAGGGCCTTCGACGTCGAGCGTAGTGAACGGGTAGGTACATAGCGAGAGAGGCGTTCCACCAGGTATTGCGGTCCGATGCCGTTTAGGGCTTTATAGGTAAGAACCAACACTTTGAATCTGGCCCGGAAACATATTGGTAGCCAGTGCAGCTGCGCCAGGACAGGTGTTATATGGTCAAATTTCTTTGTCCCAGTGAGAATTCTGGCCGCATCATTTTGCACTAGCTGAAGTTTCCGAACCGTCTTCACAGGTAGCCCCACGTAGAGTGCATTACAGTAGTCCAATCTAGAGGTTACCATAGCATGGATAACTGAGGCGAAATTCTCCCTGTTCAGATAGGGTCGTAGTTGGGCTACCAGCCGAAGCTGGTAGATGCATTTAAATTAATGAACATTACTAACTTAGGTCCATTAATTGCAATGGGTCTACTCTAATTAAAAATAGTTATATAAAGCCCTATACAGCTTGGGTCCAGGCTATCTGAAGGACCGTATCTTCCCATATAAGAATGTCCGAGCCCTGAGATCATCGGGGGAGGCCATTCTCTTGGTCCTGCCACCCTCGTAGGCACATCTGGTGGGAACACTTAAAAGAGTCTTCTCAGTGGTTGCCCCAGGCTCAGGAACTCCCTTCCTAGGAAAGTTAGACTAGCTCCCTCCCTGCTGTCCTTCCATTGGCAGGTTCAGATTTTTCTGTTCCGACAGGCTTTTGGGAACTGATTGCAAGGGCTATTAAATAGGGTGCTGTTTTGACTGAGTTGCATTTTGGGGTGGTTTTTTTAATCACTACGTTTAAATGGTTTTAATGTTATAGTTAATTACATTTTGTTGTTATTAACAACAGCAAGAACAACAATAACTATATTAATGATAATAACGGTAACGACAATGGCAATGATAACAACAACAATAATAATAATTCTATACAACCCATAGGGGGAGGCTGTTTTCCACTGGGCTCATCTCCAGCTGAGCCTTCCTATTCTAAAATTTAAACTCCTTTCCCCACCAGCCTCAGTAGCTCTATTTTGCTTGCTGTGGGTGATAGTGAGTTGCATTAAACTAAGTAAGGGCTCATCTACATGGGAGCATTTCTTCATAGGAAATACACTTCTTTTACCTTCGCTCTTCAGTTGCATTGTCTGTAGTTCCTGCCCAAAAGTTAGCTGCCAATCACTTTTCCCCATTCACACAAGCAGGCATTCCTCTGCGGAGGATTAGTCTCACTTTTTCCTTATGGCCCTGCCCTCTAATTATACATTTCCACTCCCTCTGTTACTAAGGTGACCAAGCATGCCCAGTCTATTCTACAGCTGCAGTAGCTCCTTTTAAAAAAAAAAAAAACACAAGTGTGAATATCTGTGTTCCCCCTGGTAGGATACAACTGAAATACAAATTTTTGTTTCAGCAGTGTTGTGCTTTTGGGGGGGAAATAAAATAAAGGTACCATTTGCAGCAACGTAAAAAAGGACAGCAGGATTGAGGAGAGCAACTGGAAGTTGTTTGTGAGCCTGCAGGAATATAAAATGACCAAAGGGAAGAGGAGGGAGTGGGTGTGGAGAGGTGAACAATTGACATACCCACCTAAAAGCATCAAAGTAAAGCATCTGCAAGCACTAGAGAAATAGAGTGAAGAGGTTTTTTTCTTCCCTTTTCATATTATCAGTGGATTGGGTTAGTACAGATTTACAGGAGATGTGAGTAGAACCAAACACACAGTAAACCACTGTGTAGGTGAGCCCTAAGTCACAAACAGATCCCACTGGAATTCAGTGGGTCTTGGCCATGACATAGATACATATTTTGCACTTGTTGTTGCTTAGCTACCATAACACATCAGACAGGCACAATTTCATTGTGCCTAGTGAAGACCTTACTTTTTCAACAAGCCTTCTAAGAGGGGAGGTTTTTATTCCTGTCTATCTGTACTGGAGTTGTAATGGTGTAAACATAGTCATTTATTTTTAATTGTATTTATATAGAGTATTGTTTTGAATTGTTTGTATATATGGAATTGTTCTGAATTGTTTTCACTAGGAAATTGCTTCAAGATATTTTATGGAAAGTGAGTCATAGAGAGAACCATATATATATGTGTGTGTGTGTGTACATTGTACATTTGCACAGTGAATCCACTTTTTAAAAAATCAAACTTTTTGTGGTAAGGAAAGCAATGGGGAAATGCATTGGAAAATGTGGGATAACAATTGCTTGAAGTCAGATAACCTCCCTGAAAACTTTGGGCAAACAAGTCAGAATCAATGCTCAGTAAACAGGACTCTTTTGCACTTTGCTCCAGTTGGTGGATCTTGGGGTCCCAAGTCAAAAACGAAGTAGATCCTGCGAGCCTCTAAGTCTGCCCACCCCTGCTCTAGTGTCTCTTTGCATCAGTCGCCTCTTTGGCTTTTTGTGACCCTTGGAAGGATGAGAGAGACTTCAGGAAGTTTGATTGCTCTTAATTTATCCTTTCTGCCTCTGAGTGCAGTTGTGGTTCTGTGTCCTTAAGGCATGAAATGCCCTGAACCCTTTGCCATTGCCCTCTTGTTGAACCAACACGAATGAGAAAGAAAGCAGATAAGGGGGGGCTCTATCTGTGTATTTTCTGGACATCAGCCTTTTGGTCTCCTGATGAAAGATCAAACAGAGCCAACAGACATCACCGATCACCATCACTAGACCCTCTTTTGCTGTCTGGTATCTGCCATCTTCAAACCTCTGATGCTGGCTCATCCCACTGTCCTTGCTATCCCTGGAGGCTGCGAATATCCAAGGGACTTTGCAATGACTTACACATTCTCTGTCTAGCCACCTGCAAGCTGATGGATACACCCTTGGCAGTATAGCTAAAGCAGTCAACGAGACAGGCAGCTAATTAATTCGCTTTCGCTTAAGGGAACTGGAAAGGTAAAGGATTCAGAGCTACCTGGCAAAGCCCAGGGCGCCTCCTCCTAAAAATAAGATTTTAGGCTGCAATCCTAACCCTGCTTACCTGAGAGTAAGTTGCATTGAATTCAATAGGACATACTTCTGAGTAGACATGGTCACAGTAGGCCCTTTATTCCTGACACACATCAAGGGTAGCTGAAGGCATGACCCCAGTCTAGCTAAAGCTAGTTGTACGGGTGAAAGCAGTGAAGCTTTCAGGGCTAACACTAGGTTTTTATTTATTGTCAACATTTATGTACTGCCTTCCATACTAATTCCCAAGATGATTTGCAGTCTTAAAAGACAATCCAATAAACACAATTTCAACCCAATATAACTAGAACAGTTCTCAAGGCCAGGTCTCAGAAATCCTCCCCGCACCCCCTCCACAAGGCCTAAGTGGATAAATGTGTTTTCAGGAGTGCCGGAACTTAGCAAGGTTGTCATGCCTGCCTTATAGCTGGGGGGGTGGGTGAGATGGTTCTGTAAACTGGGTGGCACAACAGAGAAGGACCTCACCCTGGTTGCCACCAGAGGTAACCTCGAGGCTGGATTACTGCAATGTGCTCTATGTGGGGTTGCCCTTGGCCCTGGTGCTGAAGTTCCAGCTGATGCAGAATTTGGTGGAAAGGCTGGTGATGGGGGCACATGGCAGTCCTGTGAAATGCTCTACCAATAGAGATTCATCAGGCATCTTCTGTTCTGACTTTGAAATGCCTGCTGCAAACTTTCCTCTGTCACCAGGCTTATGCAGGGAATTAAGAAGATCTCTTTCTACAACAGTTAGTTAATGACTTTTGGTTTTACATTTTTATATGGTTTTATCGTGTTTTTCTTTATGTGGTTAAGAGCTTTGATTTTTTTAATGAATAGTGGTATATAAATTGTTTTTTATAAATAAATATATTTCAACAGGCTGAGGACCAACCAAACTGAGCAACTCTAACCACATAGATCACCCCAGCCTCATCCTGAGATTTCAATAGCTGGGGTGATCTATGTGGTCAGAGTTGCCCCCTGTGGTTTGAGGAGGCACTGGACAAGCTGCTCTGTGCACCTCTCCCCACCCCCCAGCACCAGTCTGGTGGGCCCAGATCAGAGCTTGGAAAAGTTACTTTTCTGAACTACAACTCCCATCAGCCCCAGCCAACATGGCCACTGGATTGGGCTGATGGGAGTTGTAGTTCAAAAAAAGTAACTTTTCCAAGCTCTGGCCCAGATTTCCCAAAGGTTCTTTCCATGTGGCTGGTGGTCCCTGTGTTCCTAGACCATCACAACTTCCAATGCTGTTAGCAGACACGCTAAGATAAAAAAAGAAAAAGAAAAATCCATGGATATTATGAGTATGAAAGGGCTACAAGTGATCTATTATTGGCATTCAATAATCTCTCCTTTTGGTTTGGTATTATTTTTGAATTCTGTATCAATGATAAAAAATTTACTTGAAAAGAAACAGTTTAAGCTTAAGATGCAAGATGTTGCATATCTCAAAGAGCTGCAGATATAGTTGTACAGTTCCATTCTATACATCAGGGTTCTGAACCTGCAGCCCTTCAGGTGTCGTTGAACTCCTAACGCCTATCAGGGATGACAGGAGATGTAGTCCAACATCATCTAGAGTACCACAGCTTCTCATCCCTGCTATACACGTTGACTTGGAGAGAAGACCTACTTTGTTCGATGGAGCTTACTCCTGTCCCAGGTAAGTGTACCTGGCATTGCTGTCTGAGTCTCACACTTGTTTTTTTTAAGTTTATTTAAACCAAGGCAGTTAGAATCTACTCTCAGGACAAAAAAAGGGGAAAAACAGATGTCCAAAGCAGCCTTCAAAAACGAGTGTTTTACAGCAGGAGTTCCCAAACGGTGGTCTGTGGACCATCAGTGGTCTGCAGTAGGTCTTGAAGAACATTTACAATTTGGATTCTGTGGAATTCAAATTGTAATGTGCAAAATTGTGATATAAAAGAAGCAATAAACATACAATTAAAAATCTGACAGCCTTACAATTGCTACAACAAGCAGAAAAATCATTGAGTGGTCTACCAAGACCTCAGCAATTTCCAAGTAATCCATGGGGGTGGGGGTGGGGGAAGTTTGGGACCCACTGCTTCCTGACTTGAATCAGGACCTCTCCACTCCTTGTCTAACCATTGCTCCGCACTGGCTCTTTCAAAGGCATGTTAACCATATATCTTTGCATGATGTTCTTTCCTAAACCACAGAGCAGGCAGTGAAGAGTAGCACAAACTGTCTAACTAACATAGAATCATAGAACAGTAGAGCTGGAAGGGACCTATAAGGCCATCAAGTCCAGCCCCCCGCTCAATGCAGGAATCCAAATCAAAGCATTTCCGACTTATGGCTGTCCAGCTGCCTTTTGAATGCCTCCAGTGTCAGAGAGCCCACTACCTCTCTAGGTAATTGGTTCCATTGTTATATGGCTCAACAGTTAGGAAGTTTTTCCTGATGTTCAGTCGAAATCTGGCTTCTTGAGCCCATTATTCTGTGTCCTGCACTCTGGGACGATCGAGAAGAGATCCTGGCCCTCCTCTATGTGACAACCTTTCATGTACTTGAAGAGTGCTATCATATCTCCCTCAGTCTTCTCTTCTCCAGGCTAAACATGCCCAGTTCTTTCAGTCTCTCCTCTTAGGGCTTTGTTTCCAGTCCCCTGATCATCCTTGTTGCCCTCCTCTGAACCTGTTCCAGTTTGTCTGCATCCTTCTTGAAGTGTGGAGACTAGAACTGGATGCAAGATGAATGTTGATCTTAACATTTCCTGCAGGCCAGTTTCCTACCTTATCTCTGCTGTCTGATGCCATCTTGTTCACATAAGCAGGCAGAATTAGGTGGACAGAGCATGAAAATGAATGAATGCGCATGTAGTACACAGGACAGTGAGACTTGCTCGGCACAAATATGTATGGCGCCACTTTAAGCTCCTTGAAGGAAACAAATCATGAAAGAATTTGTTGGCTGGTAGTGGTAACGGGGGTGGAGAAATTACAGAATGGCTTGTATCCAGAATAGAACCAATTGAAATTAATGGACCTAAGTTAGCCATGTCTACTAATTTCATTGGTTCTACTCTGAGAAGGGTTAGCATTTTATACAATCCAATATCTTTATATCAGGACATGAGTGAGAGAGAGCCAGTGGTGCAGTGGTTAGAATGATGGACTAAGACCTCAGAAACTCACTGGGTGACCTTGGGCCAGTCTCTCTCTCTCTCTCTCTCTCTCTCTCTCTCTCAGCCTAAACTACCTCACAGGATTGTTGTGAAGGTAAAATGAGGAGGAGGAGAATCATGTCTGACACCTTGAGCTCCTTGGAGGAAAGGTGGGGCATAAGTGAATTAAAAAAAACATTGTATTAAACATTACAAAGGGGGAGAGTAAACTCAAGAACCGAGGAGACAGCCATGTATTTATCAATAGATCTAGTTTTGGCCCTTAAAAAAAAGAAAAAGGAAAGAAAGAAAGAAAGAAAGAAAGAAAGAAAGAAAGAAAGAAAGAAAGAAAGAAAGAAAGAAAGAAAGAAAGAAAGAAAGAAAGAAAGAAAGAAAGAAAGAAAGAAAGAAAGAAAAAGTGATATCGGAAGCCACCCTGAGTTAAGTTCACACCAAAATGACTGTTTATCCCACTGATTTTTTAAAAAATAAAAAATAAAAAGAAAGAAAAAAACATTCCTTTTGCAACATTTGGCTGAATAGTGGGGCACTAAAAACATCAGAGATGGCAGTTAGCAAATGTTACTGCTGGCCCCTAAGGGTGTGGGGATTTTCCCTCCTGGTGGAAAATGCCTACTGCGGGACAACACAATTGTGGTTACAAAACAAGATGATGCTGCCGCCCTATCATTGCAAGGAAAACGACTGTGCTCCTTCTTACTCTGTCTTCCCCCCCCCCACAGAAAACATCATCTCCTGCTGAGGTTGAGGAACATATTAAGAAGACAGCCCTTTGCTTTTCTTCAGGATGCCTTTGAGAAACCCATGAGCATTGCTCAAAGGCAGCAGATTTGGTTGTTTTGATACTATTTCATTTCATTCCTTTAGAAGATTTCTAAACTGCTTGATCAAAGAGCTCTCCGGGCAACGTACACACAAAACTGTAGATAAAAGTGCAGCTACAATCCACAACCCAATTGAAAAGCAATCAGGCATCAAACCAAAACGAAGGGCTGTCGCTCAGTGGCAGAGCATCTTCTTTGCGTGCAGAAGGCCCCTGGTTTGACCACCGGCCTCTCCAGGCAGGGCTGGGAGAGACTCCCAGCCTGAAAGCCTGGACAGCCACTGCCAGCCAGTGCACACAACACTGAGCTAGATGAACCAATGGTCCGACTCAGGCCAAGGCCGCCTCCTATGTTCCTAAAACAGAGATAAAGGGCCCTTCCCAAATGTCACTATTTTCAAGTGGAATCCAGATGAGCTGGCTCTCGCCGGATTAGACCATGGGTACAACACTGCATCACGTAAAATGGATGATTGTGTTGAGAAAGGCTCTCACTAACCTAAGAAGAACCCTGCATCTGTGTTGGATTTGCTTTTTAATATGTTTTTTTTTTTAATCATGTTTTTAACCCTTTTTAAAAGATGTTTTTAAAGCTTTTAAAAAAATGTTTTTAACATTGTTTTGTTTTAATGTATTTTAAGGTCTGTTTTTATGATGTTTTAAAGTGTTTTTAGCATTTTTGTTTGCTGCCCTGGCTCCTGCTGGGAGGAAGGGCGGGATATAAATCAATCAAACAAACAATCAATAAGAACCCTGCTGGGCCTGTCTAGTCCAGAATTCTGGCCAACCTCTGGGTATCCCCCATGCAGGGCACGAGCACAACAGCACACACCCCACTCGTGTTCCCCAGCAACTCCGATCAGCTCCAGCAAGCATGGCCGATGAGCAGGGATGATGGGAGTGGTCATTCAACAACATCTGGATGGCCAAAGGTTCCCCATCCCTGCTATACAGCCAGAGCCATCATGACTAGAAGCCATTCATAGCCTTGTCTCCCCCATTAATTGAGAACCTTTTCCTTCATGTCTAAAGCCTTTTTAAAGCCACTCAAGCTGGTGGCCATCACTACCACTTGGAAATGGGAATGGACTGCCTTCAAGTCGATCCCAACTTATGGCTACCCTATGAATAGGGTTTTCATGGTAAGGGGTATTCAGAGGAGGTTTACCACTGACTCCCTCTGCGGCTAGTCCTCCCCAGCTGGCTAACACCTGCGCAGCTTGCCACAGCTGCACAAGCCAGCCCCTTCCTTGTCCACAACTGCCAGCTGGGGGGCAGCTGGGCTCCTTGGGACTATGCAGCTTGCCCACGGCTGTACAGGTGGCAGGGCACGTAACCCCTGAGCCACTCACTGTGGGGATGATCTTTAGCTGGCCCTTTGCACCCAGGAGACATGAGTGGGGATTTGAACTCACAGACTCTGGACTCCCAGCCAGGCTCTCCTCCCCACTTGACTCCTGTTTAAAACCCCAGAGAGCCGCTGCCAGTCGGTGTAGACGTTGCTGACCTCGTTGGACCAATGGTCTGACTCAGTATACGGCAGCTTCCTAGGTTCCAACATTCCGCTTCATTGGATCCCAGGTTGTTGCATTACACGAGAAGGCGAACGAGATTTCCCTATCCACTTTCTCCCCACTTGCCTACCCTCCTATCTCAGTGGTGGCAAGTTGTTAGCCTTTTTTTCAGAACTGAAAGCGATGTACAAAAGCACACATTAAAAACACGTGTAAAAACAAGAACAAAACAACCTATACACACACATCAATCAATTATTTTGAGCTTTCAGCTAGTCAACATGGGATCTTTTTGTGATTTGCTGGCTGCCCGTTTTGTTGTCATTCTGTTCTTGCCTTGTTTTGTTTTTTAAACTGATCTGGATTTTTTTTTACATTGTTTTATACGGCTTTAAAGAACATGTGTGGGCTGTAAATGTTTCAAATAAATAAAAATACATACATATTTCGCTGAATTCACCCCGTCACTTTGGCCCAAACTGACCAAGAGTTTTGACCACTAAAATCAGGCAGACTGATTTTTATGTAGCCTAAAATGAACTTTGAATGGATTTCACAGGGGATGAAAACAGTCACCTGAGCTATCCAGACACAATGTATTCGAAATAGGAAATTGGAGGGAGGGGAACTTTTTAATGTCAGGCAGTCCATATTGTTTTCAAAGGCAAGAAAGATCCCAGACCCACATATCAGAGAGCACTCTCCCCCTTCTACTCTTGAGATCTGGTGTGTTAGAATAACAACAAAGGAAAGACCAAACAAAGGGTATGACAAATCAAATAGTCCAAATTTGCATCTTGAGAAAGATTTTGAAAGAGGTTTCCTCTTCTTCTTCCCAGGAGTGAGCCTGGGGTTTTTGAGCAACCTGCTTTGTATATCCTGATCAGCTCAGATCATTACATACAGTCGATAAGTGTTGATGAGTCACATGGAATCTTTTGCAGGGATTCCCCAATAGCCTTCTCCACCTGGGAGAGGCAGAAAGGGGTGAATCAGGGCCAGTTCACAGGAGAACTCAGAGCGTGACTGGAAGCAATTGCTTTTCTTTATAAAACCGAATTGCACTGTCCATGTGACTAATAACAAATCACCAGAGTTGTCATTATTATTACTACAGATGAGACCTGCAACAAAATGTTGCAGTGCAGAGTGCTCCTGTTCAAGATACATGCAGTGAGCTCCTAGGTTCAAACTGTGACATCTTCAGGTAGAGTTTTGTGAGAGATTCCTGTCTGAAATCCTGGAGAGCCACTGCCAGTCAGTGTAGACAGCACTGATCTAGATGGATCTATGATCTGACTTGGTATAAGGCAGCTTCCTGGGCTCCTGTATTCCTATTCCAGCCAGCCATGCCCTTTTCCAGGACACTCCATTCCATTTTCCCTCCCCGTGTTTTTCTGCTGTCATTTCCCCTCCCCCCCCCCAACAGTAAGCCAACATTCTGCAGCCACAGAACATGCTCAGTCCTCCTCAGGCTGTTGTTGTTTTTTTACTGTAATTTCCCCCCCTAAAGTTTTATTTTGTGCTGCTACAAACCTTGGGGTGTTCCCCAATCTGCTGATACCCCCCCTTGTGTGTGGATGGTGCCCTTTTGTCTACATAAGAACCAGCACTCAGAGAATGAGTTAGCTGTTAGTATATTGCAGAAAGTACTTCTCACAGCAGCGCATAGTTAAACTATAGAATTCCCACTTGGATGGCTTTAAAAGAGGGTTAGGCAAATTCATGGAGCAGAATGCTATAAATGGCTACCAGCCACAAAAGGCTATATCCTAGCAGTGTGCCTCTGAACACCAATTGCTGGGAATCACAAGTGGAGAGAGTTGATGTTGCACTCAGGTCCTCCTCGTGGGCTTCCAATGGGCAACTGGTTGGTCACTGAGATAACAGGATGCTGGACTAGATGGGCCACTGGCCTGATCCAGCAGGCTCTTCTTATGTTCTTATTGTATGTGAAAATTTAAGCCTTAAAAAGGAACCATTGCTTAAGCAGCAAAACACATGATTTCCATGCATAAAATGTTCCCAGGTTCATTTGCAGGCATCTCCAGGTAGGGCTGGGAAGTGGGAAAGGCTCCTTATCAGAATCCCTGCCAGTCAGTGTAGATAATATTGAGCTACCTAGTTGGACCATTCATCTGACTCAGTATAGAACAGCTTTATAGGTTCACATGACTATAGTCAGTTTATCATTCATTCCCTTCCCCTGGGGGAACTCCTAGCTCTGTGAATGGTGCTCAGTCACAAACTGAGAATCTTCAGCACTGATCTCCAAAGGCCAGTTCCCAGGATTCTTTGCAGGAAGCAATGGCACCTAAATCGGTTTCATGCAGTAGTGTAGTAGCAAATCTAGAGTCCAGAGTGCAGGATCCCTTCATGATAGTCATAGCCATGCCCCTCTTTTTTTGCTGCTGGCTTGAGAATGTGATCCTTGTTAATGCCTTTTCCCACAACAACAGGCACCCCTAGGAGCCAGTTAGCATGAAAGAGAAGAGTGTTAGCTACTGAAAAGAGTCTTCCCAGTGGCTGACTTGCCTCCTTTCACTCCGATTGGCTCCAGTCAGCAGGAAAGGACAAGGAAGCATGTTAAAAGACTCTTCTCAGTGACCAACACATTCCCCTTTCATGCTGATTGGTTTATAGGATGCTGGAGACATTGGGACCCTGCTCCCCAAAAAGTAAGGGGTCTAAGATCCCCTGAGACTTTAGATGACTACACTCCTGGTTTCATAGCATTAGATACGCCCTTAGGATTCATTTCAGCTCCAGGTGAGAACTAAAGTTTTAAGTCAAATGCATGGTGGGTTTTTAGATGGGCAGAGAGAGGTGACCTAACACGGGCCGCTTCTAGACTCTCACTATTTTGTGGATCGGATTCAGTCACATAACGGCATATTCAAGTTGTGCAGTTAAAGTAGTTTCTCGCAAAACACCAGGGCAGTTTTCTGAATCATAAAAACATTTAATAGTAATACACATGGCCACTCAGGAGACATTTTAAAGAGCTGCCAAGGCCTTGTTGGCTCAACCCCCCCCCCAAAAAAACCCCAACCCTCAAGAGATGCCTGAAAGTCAAAAGCGAGAGAATGTCTGCTAAGTCTCTGCTGAAAGAGTTCCATAGCATGGGATCGGTGACACGAAATGCCAGACTTCTGGTCGAGGCCACTCAGGCCTCTGTAACGGGGGGGGGGGGGGACAACTAACAGCACTCCTTCAGATGATGTCAGTGATCAGGCTGGGAATCTTGGACAATCAACCTGCTTCTAAAACAAATAAAAAGGGACTTTTTGCACTAAGAAAAATAACAAGGAAATGCACTGGAAAGTATGGGAGAACAATGGCTTGGCATGACATCATCTAGCCTCCCTGCAAACAAATCAGGAGGAATGCTCAATCAACAGGGTATCTGAGAGCAATCCTAGTTAATCTAGGAGAGAAACCCAGACTTGAGGAGGCCGGCCATACACAATCCAAGAGCCAAAGCCCAGCTGTGGTGGCTGGCGCTGATGGGAGTTGTAGTCTAAAACATTTGGAGGGCACCTGGTCGGGGGAGGCTGCATTAACATGATGTCTGCCATTTTGGGGTCAGAACCTATGGCCCTCGGAAGAACTGTTTAGTCCGCTCTGAGAAGTAGAGCGTTGCTGTGGTACAGTCATATCCTGTGTGAATCAAGGACAAAATGGGCTATGTAACTGACTTCTGACAGGAATGACCAGGCACTGCTATTTACAACCAGCTCTGTGAAAGCCTTGGGCAACTCCCTAGTGTGGCTGGCCACCTTCCCATATTCTGAATGACAGCTCTGAAAGCTAAAGAGAGAAGCTGCGTTCTTCTTCCCCATAGTTTTGAAAGGGCGTCTTCATCTCATGGGTCTCTAAACGACACTTTGCTAAACTTCAGCTGCTCCAAAAACACAGCGGCCAGATGACTAGCAGGCTTCCACTTAGATCTTCTGATGTTTTATCCTCTGATGTTTTGATTCATGTTTAAAATGTATATTATCGTATGTGTTTTTATTTTTTGTGAGCCGCTTTAAGACCCAGATGTGGTGAAAAGTGGGGCATAATTTTTAAAATAAACAGAAATTAATAGTGGTCCCCACCAGTGTTCAATTTACATGGTGGCAGAAGGACCCAGGTCCCTACATTTCGCGATGACAACCACACACAGCTGCATGGAGGCTAAAATTCAGCATTGGAGCCTATGGATTTTATTGCAGGGCTCCGTCCTCATTCATTCTTTTATTTGTCTTCCACTTTTTCACAAGGTTGTGCCCAAAGTGGCTCATGACTACTTTCTCCCATGATTTAAACCCTGAGCCTCCCTCAGTGGTGGCATCTGTGGCTCCTCCTCTTCCTTCCCATCCTGTTACTCACCCAGACCATTGGTCAAGGGGACACAGAAAGCTGAGGAAGCCAGTGACACAGACTGGGAGCGACCCTCCAGGATTTCAGACAGGGTTCTCTTGAAGTCTTATCTGGAGCTGCCAGGGATTGAACCCCGGGCCTTCTGCATGCAAAGCAGATGTTCTTCCACTGAGCTATAGTCCTTCCCCAAAGACAGGAACATAGGAAGCTGCCTCATACTGAATCGGACCATTAGTTCATCTAGCTCAGTACTGTCTACACTGACTGGCAGTAGCTCTCCAGGGTTTCAGACGGAGTGCTTCCTTGGGACCTTCTGCATGAAAAGAAGATAACCTTCCACTGAGCAGGCGGCAATACAGAAGAGAAGGAGAAACAGCTGTCACCACCACAATTGGCCAGAGGTTGGTAGCAGGTCCTTCTGGGCCAACATGGACTTGTCAGCTGCCCAAGGGCACAGATCTACATGTGGAGTGGGAATTCTGCCTTATTAAGAACATAACCAAGGGGGTCATGGAAATCTCCAGATGGATGTTTACTGTGGAATCAATGTGCTCCTCATGCATGTATGTTGTGTGCATCCTCCATCCACATGCTGTCTTTGGCATCAAAGGCCCAATCAGCACTATACATTTAATGCACTATCATAGCATTAAACAGTCATGGCTTCCCCCAAAGAATCCTGGGAACTGTAGTTTGTTAAGGGTGCTGAGAGCTGTTAGGAGACTTCCCTTCACAGAGTTACAGCTCTCAAGAGATGGTTTAACAATCAATCCCTCTTCCCAGGGAACTCTTCCTAGGAAAATGTCAGCCTGTATTCCTTCCCCCATTTAATCCAGATGTATCTTTTCTGGGGAAAATCCAACAATAATAATAAATATATACAGTATATTTTCAATGATGGCAATAGTCCATTTGCGATATCTCAGCAACCTGTTTGCAAATTAAGCCCGCATCTGGTTCCAGGTCAAGTCTTATTTATTTATTTAGACTGGGGGTTCCCAACCTGCAGTCTGTGGACCACCAGTGATCTGCAAGCTTCATTCATGTAGTCTGTGGCATGCCTGTAAAAATATAATTAAATTTTTTAAATTAAAATTAAAACTCGTACAGCACAGCACATTGCAATTGCTACGACAGACAAAAATAAATAAATCCTGCAGCGGTCCTCCAAGGCCCTCAGCAATTTTCAAGTGGTCCACAGGAAAAGAAGCTTGGGGCCACTAATTTAGAAAGATTTACAAACGGAGTAATGAAAGAGCTCTCTAAGCTGTGTGTGCAACAAAATTGTAGATAACCCACAGATAAAATCCTCAAACCTATTTTAAAAAAGTGTATATGATATAAAAATCATGAAAACACAGATAACATCAGTAAAGCTTTTAAAGCAAATAAAGGTAACCTAATTATACATTTGGGTAGGCTTGCTGAATTTTTAAAAAAAAGTTTCAGCAGGCATCTAAAACAATATAGTGAGGGTGCCTGCCTAATGGTAATTATTCTGGAATAAAAGGCAGCAATCTTGCATATATGCCCCCAAGCCGGTCTCTTCGGAGCCCCCGTTCTGTCTGATCTGTATTCCCTCTATGCAGAAACCACTCTGACTGCTCGCTACTTCCCATCTCTGATTCTCTAAAAAGTCACAACAAACAACTCTTCTTGGACTAGGTGAAGGGTGTTCCTGAAAGTAACCTTAAACTGAAATGTGCTCGGTGTGGTGGTGTGCATGTTCATTGTTGGCATATTTAAACTGAAAGTGGTGGCATCCAAGACACTTCAGCTGTTTGCAATCCAAATCTTCCTTTTTGCTATAAGGAAACTGGTAGAACTAGCTAGGAAGGAAAGGAAAGAAAGCACCAGGAATTTTCCAGTTGCCCATCTTTTACCTTCCCGACCTCTGCTGCAGAGTGTAGAAATGTCCCTTGGAGCAGGGGAGAGGGGTCAGATTGTTTGTTCTAGCTCCTAGCTAGGCACTGTCCATTCAGAAGAGCCAGGGATGCTTCTCATACCGCATTTTTTCAGATGCATCTATGGGTCACTTTAAGGTGTGTGTGTGTGTGTGTGTGTGTGTGTGTGTGTGTGTGTGTGTGTGTGTGTGTGTGTGTGTGTGTGTGTGTGTGTGTGTGTGTGTGTGTGTGTGTGTGTGTGTGTGTGTGTGTGTGTGTGTGTGTGTGTGTGTGTGTGTGTGTGTGTGTGTGTGTGTGTGTGTGTGTGTTAGAAGAGGGGTAGCCAAAGTTGTTGGGGAAGGGCCCTAAGTCAGTGGCAGAGCATCTGCCTTGCATGCAGAACATCCCAGGTTCAATTAGTGGCATCTCTGGGTAGGGCTGGGAATATCCCCTGCCTGATACCCTGGAAAGCTGCTGCCAGTCAGTGTGGACAATACTGAGCTAGATGCCGACTCAGGCTATAGCAGCTTCCTCTGCGGTGCCCTCCAGATTCCAATCACTGCAGCTGTTCCAGTTGTCACAATGCTGTCCCCTTGTCCTGGATCTCTCTGCGTGTGGGTGCTTAAATCCAGAGCTTGGAAAAGTTACTTTTTTTGAACTACAACTCCCATCAGCCCCAGCCAGCATGGCCACTGGATTAGGCTGTTGGGAGTTGTAGTTCAAAAAAGTAACTTTTCCAAGCTCTGCCTGTGCCCATCACACAGGCACGGGATGTCTTGCATGTGTGAATGAGTGTCACAGATGTTAACACTGTAGACAGAAGGTTCAGATGGAAAACACAATGCTTTGCTGTGGGGCCAACTCTCCCATACAGCTCCAGCTGCTGAGTGCACAGTACTCAAGTGATTTGCATGCATGTGTGAACATGCCCTTATCTATTCCTGCCACAGAGGTTATCCAGTGATGAGTCCAGCTCCACCAATTGCCAGTGCAATTGCCACTTAATTAACTCCTTGGCTGGTTATAAATTGATGAGCTCCTCCACCTCCCACCAGCCATCATTTGCAGTGGAAGATTTATCCCAACGCTAACACCATTGCTGCCTGATCTTTGCAGCTGTTCCCGCAACTAGAGTTAACCCAGGGCTCCTCCAGATGACCTATTTATTGAGCATTCATCCTGCTTGGCTTGCACAAGGCTTATGCGGATGTTAGATAATATCCAGTCTTTATTGAGCATTCATTCTGATTTGTTTGTGGGCAGGTTGTACAACATGCAACATCCTGATTTTCTTCTGGGGTATTTGCATACCTTCCCATTCATCATTGGTTCAGTCCACACTTTTCAATGCATTCCGCTGTCACTTTCCCAACTGCAAAACCCTGTTTCTTTTTTACAGTGGATTTGTTGCACTAGGGAGACAGGGTGCTTTAATTGTGCAAAGCAAAACTTCCCGGTATATGCTTGAATCCCTCCCACAAAATACAGACAGCCCCTCAGTAATAAGCAGTAAGGATGTCAGAGAATTCCCTCAAAATAGGAAATGGTACCAGAAATTGTGTCCGTTTGTGTGTCCGTCTGCAAACAGGAATGGAAATCAGGCAGGAGAATATGATTAGTTTTCTTTGTTATTTTTTTTTCCAGACTGCAATTCGCTGTCAATATTTTTTTCAGTACATGATATCCCACACACACACACACACCTTGAAATGAATGGTGTGGAATTATGTTATTAAATATGGCCACAGTGAACAGCGAGCTGAATAAGTTTGATTTTGCAGAATCCAAACTGCAGTGGAACAGAAACAGTGTTGCATGTGATGGATACACTGCTGAACAAGAAATCATGCCTTTTTCTGTCTCAAGGAAGCAGTACCCAACCTTGCCAGCGCACTTTTGCTCATCCTCACATCCAAAAGGCACGTCTGTTGGTTCTGATGCGCCATGCTGCAGTTGGGCAGGCTCTTAAGTTAAGTGCTCTGCCATATTCTGCAGACTTTCACATTTGTTGTGAAACGGACCACAATCGTTTCATTTCTTTTTAAGATTCCCCTTGAAAGACCAGCTCTGTTCTGCTGCTGTTCATCTTAACTGCCTGCCTCGCTTTTATTTTTAGCATATCATAAAGGGCTTTTGTTCCAAGGTATATTTAACAGGGGAGTGGAGAGGGAGTGGGCCAGCAGTGTGTGTATGGAGAATGTCCCCTGCCCTCGTCGCTTTCTTCCCACCCATTTCCCCAAACACTCCCAGAAGGTGGAGTATCAGTTTTTAAAAGAGAGAAAATACAACTTTAAAATACCAAAATCAGACAGAGAGATAGTAATATCTAGGTGCCCAAGCCTGGAGGAATCTTGGCAGCTTGGAACAGACATTATTTTGGAAATTATTTCAACATGCTCCTAGTTCTGCCTAGAGCACAACAAAGGTGGTCTCTTCTACATCTGAGATTTTTTTCTGGCTAGCACTGATTGCAAAAATGCAATCTCGCTGTAGAGCTTTCACCTCCCCCCCCCCCAGTTGCAGGTACCCTACCCACAGGTACCCTATACCTCCTCTAATGCGACTCCACAATCACTCTGGTCTTAATCGAAAGCAGGAGTGTAGTCATCCAAGGTCTTTTTTAGGAGGACAGTCCCTATGTCTCCAGTGTCCTACGAGGCAATCAGCATGAAAGGGGAACATGTTAGCCATTGAGAAGTCTTCTAACTTGCTTCCTTGTCCTTCTCTGCTGATTGGAGCCAATCAGAGTGAAAGGAGGCGAGTCAGCCACTGAGAAGACTCTTTTCAGTAGCTAACACTCTCCCCTTTAATGCTAGGGATGTCTGTTATTAGGGAGAATGCATTAACAAGGATCTCATTCTTAATCCAGCAGCAAAAGAAAGGGGGGAATGGCATGGCTGTGACTATCATGAAGGCACCCTGCCTTTCTGAATTTGCCACGGCGTTACTGATCAAAAGTGCCATCTCCACCTATGTGTTTGCTCTGATTAGAGCTCAGCCTAGCTCTGACCCATCCCATCCCCCCACCACATCTCCCATTCTGTACTTCACTCCCTTCTCAGACCTGGATGCATTTTCTTCCCTAGCTACATCCTTCCTTATGCATGCAAAGCATCTATGACTGAGATAGGATTTTTTATTTTTATTTTTCAAAAAAAGGCATCTGCCGTTGCAGGCCTGGTGCTGGCGGGCAGCCAGGTCAGGCATTGGCCAAGGGCCCCCACAGGGGATATGGGGATATGAACCAGTGACCGCAAGACTAGCACAGGACACAAATGCCACCAATGATCCATCAGGTTCTTCTGCCTTGCTTGCCCACTGGCCAGGCATTTTTAAAACAGTGAAAGTGTGGCAACCCTTAGAGAAAGGTGGGGACTATTTTTCAGACCAAGGGCCACATTCCCATCTGGGCAACCTTCCAGGGGCCATATGCTAGTAGCGCACAGAGCCAGTGGCAAAAATGAGCAAAGCAACTGATGTAAATGTCACATTTGTGTAATAGGCTACTTTCTACACTCGCTCACTCAGACAAGGAGGAGGCATTTATGGAGTTCAATGGCAAACTCCAGCTAGGCAAGAATATCCAGGGAGGCTGTGAAGCAGGGCTGGTGAGGGGTGTTTTCTGGGGAGAGGTGTGTCCAAACTCTTTGCCGTGGAGGCCCTAAAAAGTCTCACATCAGCAGTGGGGCTGGGTATATTCCAGTCAAACAATGAAGACATGTACAGCCAGGTGCAGATTCGTTTCAAGTGCACCCAGACAAAACGGGCTTGCTGCTTTTTAAGGAACTAGTGTGCACGTAGCCTAAGCAATAGGAGGAAGCTGACAGACTATGCCACCCCCTAGACTGGTTGTAGGTACGAAGGCGAGGGGTGAGGACTGACTGAGGTTGGTGGGGCACTGCCACATTTGCCCTTATGGGCCAGCCTCTACTGGACTGTGGCACTGTACTCTCTCTTCTTTGACCTAATTTTCACCAAGATGATGAATCTGTGTCGACAGTAGCTGGGAGCTTGCATTACACTAATGTATCATCATCATCACCACCATCATTCCTCTGCATAGAAAACAATTTGTTTATTCGTAATTCATAAAACAAATTTCTCCAGGCATCTCACAGATAAAGAAATGATCGAGACATTAACTGCAACAGTGCTACGATACAAACCACAATGAGCTTAAGAGACAATCAGCACAAGTACCAAAACCACCCTAATATTTTATGAGAGGGTGGTATATAAATATTTTGATAAATGAGCAAAACTTCCCCACCTAAAATTAGGCTGTTCCTAATTTAGATAACCAGGAGGACTGGGCTTGTATGTGAGCTCACTTCAGTTGTTCAGTGGAGGCTCGTCCTTCAGGACTTATGGGTAACTGCTGCACTAAACTTAGCCTGCCCTCCTGCCTGTCTTTTTCCTTACAACCAGTCCAGGGGGTGGTACTGCCTGTCAGTTTCTTCCTCCTTAGTCTCAGGGTACGGACACACTTGCAGTTACACTGGTTCCAGTGTGTTTCCACCTCTGTGTTGTGAATCCGAGGACACATGGAGTCAGTCAAACTCCTCCCCTTTTTACTCAAAATCTGGGATTTTTGAGATTGGATGCATTTTCAAGCCCAGTTCCCCAGATTTGCCCAGATCCCCTCCCAGACCAGTTTTAAACCATTCAGTGAGCCATATGTAACCAAAATAAGCATATCATATAAAAGGGAAATTATACCCCCTTCGACAGTCAGACTGCTGCAGGCATTCCTGTTCAAACAAAGTTAGTGAACCCTGCATGTCGCACTGTCTCCCCAATTTCACTGCACAGCTATGAAGCTGGGCTACTTTAAGCCAGAAAACCTCTGCTTTAGGAAGGGAAGAGAGAGCTTTTCAGAGTTCCGTTAGAGAATAGATCCCATGGCCAGGCCCGTCCTTAGCATAGTTGGGGCCCCCCACATTTCTCTCTTTCAAACCTTCCGCCCAGAATAAGCCAGCGCTGCACAGCTGATGAGCGGGCAGCAGGCAGCACAAGGAAGCCACTCAGGCACAAGGAAGCCACTCAAACCTCCCGCCTAAAATTAGCTAGCTAAGCGCCGCATGCACACCCGCTTCACAGCTGATGAGCGGAGAGGGGAAAAACCGCTCAGGCACGCAGCCGAAGAGCAGAAGATTCCCCAAGAGCGGGAAGCAGCTGGCGAGACTGCACAGCTGAAGAGAAAAAACCCTGCCGCAGCCCAGCTTATCACCAAGCGCAGGGGCCCCCCAAAGCGCGGGGCCTGGGGCAACTGCCCCTCTTCCTGGTGCCTAGGGGTGGCTCTGCCCATGGCCTTATGATTTCTGAACTTTCCCAATCTTTGAATTGCTCACACCTCTCAGGTCTGCAAAAATCCGGCTGGTCCAAGACAAGGCACAGGAGGAAAGGGAAAAGGGAGAATCTTCTGAGGGGATGATTCACACTGAGGTTTAATGTGAGTCTGGTGCTACTTGCATCCCCATTTAATTTGCATGGTTCACATGATGTTGCAGGCAATCAGCTGCTAGAACGCAGTTTTCCCCCTTTAAATCCATAGTAACACAACCCTCTTTTAATCTGAAAAGGGAAGGGGGGAAAAGTCTCCAAAGCCAGGACAATTTGTGGTTCCCTGGTTTTCATTCATTAATGTTTCCAATGAAGGTAGAAAGTCTCCACATACACAGAAAGACTTTTGGAGGTCATTTCTTAATTAAGTGACTTACAAATGTACACTTGCTCTAGACTTTTTTCCTGATACCCTTATTGTAACTCAATTTCTTTGTATTAGTTGAGACTCGTTCTTATGTTTGGCTTGATGTTTATTAAATAAACAAATAAATAAACAGATTGGTGAATAAACCCCCTGTGGCTGCAAGGTGTGTCCAATGGAAATGCCTTGCTGTGGGCAGTCCTGAAAAGTCTGACATCAGCAGTGGGGCTGGGTGTTATTCCAATCAAACCATAAAGACATGTACAGCTGGGTGCAGATTCGTTTCAAAGCGCACCCAGACAAAATGGTCTCACTGCTTTTTAAGAAACTAGGGTGCGCGTAGCCTCAATGCTGCCCTTGTGCAACTCAACAGGGAACAGGATGGGGAGAAAACTCAAATTAATTGGCTCTGCCTACTGTTGGTCTCCCTGCCTTCCATCCTACCAGTCCCAGTGGGCACTAGCCACCAATGGTTCTGGTACTGAAAAAAAAAATCCCTAGGATCCAAATGTGTGAGCACTCTATTCTTTAACTCTGTACCTTTTGCACTTGGCTCTGGTTGGTCGATCTTGAGGGTTCTAGCAGGGGTGTAGCCATCCAGGGTCTCACAGGGCCTTGGACCCATTACTTCTGGCTCCCTATGTCCAGCATTCTATGAGCCAAACAGCATGAAAGGGGTGCGTGTTAGCAACTGAAAAGAGTCTTCTAACTTGATTCCTTGTCGTTTCCTGCTGATTGGAGCTAACCAGAGTAAAAGGAGTTCCTATTAGTTCCTGCTTCAAAAAGCCAAGGTGCAGAGAGTGAGAATTCTGTAATCGCAGAAGAGGAGACAGTGAATCCTGTTAATAGCATCCCATCTATGTCATCTATGTCTGGTAGCAGCCAGAGATAAAACGTGTAGACACTGAACTCAGTAATTCGAGCAAAGCTCAGACAGTGAGAAAGGACAGTCAAATGGTGACAGTGACAGAGAAGCAGTATAATATTTAGTGTATTATATCCTATGCTTTTTAAAACTTAAAATAATCTCAGAACTCTCCATTTTTTATTTTTAACCCCTATTTATATTATTAACAATAATAACTTTTCTTTTTTGTCTTGGTGTGTTCCCCCCACCTTAATTTATATATGTATACATGCTTTGATTGTATAAGCTATATATGTTAGTACATTGTAATAGGGTATCTATTTTTCTTTTAAAAAATTGTACACTTAAGAAATGGAATAAAAATAATTTTATTTTAAAAAAGCAGTATTCAAGACAGGCCAAATTATTCTATAGTCTTAAAAGGGGGTGTGGCTATGAAGGGGTGTGGCTGTGAGGGGTGTGGCTGTGACTATTGTGAAGGGACTCAGTAGGAGCCGCCCTGGGATCTTACTGGGAGAAAGGGCGGGATATAAATCTAATAAATAAATAAATAAATAAATAAATTTCTGAATTTGCCACTACACTACTGGGCTCTAGAAATGAAAAAATAGATCCAACCAAGCTACAAATGTATTCTATTATTTTTTAAAAACTCATTATGTAAAACTTTTAAATTTAGTAATTTATATTTCGAGGCCCCTCACAATCTGAAATCCTAAACTTCCTTAGCTTGTGCATAGATCAGGCACTGTCTAAATGGCAGGCTTCCCTAGTGGGAGAAGATGGAAAGATTTTTACCCCTTGGTTGTAGTTACCTATTGAGGTGGGCGAATTCAGGCAGATTAAATATCAAGTAGAGGAGAAGGGAGACCAGGGTTCGAATCCCCACACAGCCATGAAGCTCACTGGGCGACCTTGGTCCAGTCATTGCCTCTCATGAAAGCCCTATTCGTAGGGTTGCCATAAGTTGGTATTGACTTGAAGGCAGTCCATTTCCATTTCAGAGAAAAAGGAGGAGGAGGGAGATAATGAGAGAGAGCACGCACTGAACTTTTTTCTTCCTTTGGAATCAGCTTGTTCCAACATGTCTTCTGGAATTGCCTTCTATCCCCAACTGGAGTGAGTCACAGGCCAGCCCATCCTTTGCCTGCTCTCGTTGCAACGTGGGTGACAGAAACTATTCAGCAGGAGGGGAAGTGCTTGAATATTTGTTTTGTTTCTGTTGCATAAATCTTACTTCTCAATCATCCTGTGTTGGAGGGGTGTGATTTATGCAGTCAGTTAAGCCAAAGAGGTTTTAAATGGATCAATTAGTGGATTAAATATGAATGAATCTGCATGTGATTAAAACAAAAGATTGATGGGGGGGAACGTATTGTTTTATTTTCAGATGGTCCATGCATATATGACACTTGATACTTGATGTGTGCATGTGTTAAAGGGGAATACTTCTAAGATGGTGCCTGTCACCTGCGTTTAATAGGTGCCTATGTAAAAATAATGTGGTTTTTTAAACAATTGTTTGATTAAGTGGCAATGCCTATTTCACCAGCTAAACTTTATTAATCACTTAATGTAACTCGGGGTGGGGAACCATTTTCAGTCCAAGGAAAACATTCCCTTCTGGACAATCTCTCAGAGGTCACATGCCAGTGGTGGGCAGGGCCAGAGACAAAAAGTAGGCAGAGCAACCGATGTGACTCTTATCTTTGTACAGTAGCCACAAAAGTCAAACGTTATAGAAACCCGCAACTCTCCATCATCCATCCATTCATCCGTCCAAACAAGTAAGAAGCATTATCACAGCTCAGACACAGTTCAAGGAGACAGACAAAACACTCAAGGTGCTCAGCAAAACCAATAAGGGGTTTAGCCTAGGGAAAGTCTGGAGGGCCGGACAGTGAGCCTGGAGGGCCACATTCAGCTCCGGGTCAGAAGTTCCCCACCTATTATTTATCTATTTTATTTAACAAAATCTATCTATATACAATTGATTATTAATATTAATATTATTATTAATGATAATGATAATAAATAATTTATATCCCACTTTTCATCATCTAGGTCTCAACATGGCTTACAACAAAAAAATATTTAAATTTAAAACATATATTAAACCTTGAACATTTAAAACCTCCTAAATTTAAATCCTGGGGGAAAAAAACCCTAGAATCTAACTGATTAAGGGTGCAGTACAATACATGCCCACTCAGAAGTAAGCTCCTTTGGGTTCAATGGGACTTACTCCCAGGTAAGTGTGTATTGGATTGCAGCCCAATTGATTAAAGCTGCAAACCTCAACTAAGTTACTCAGCAGTAAGTCCCATTGAACTTAGTGGGTCTTACAGCTGAGTAAAGATGTGTAGTGTACAAGATTGCAGCGCAGAGACGGCAGCCCTGTTTTGCTGGGTTTTGTTTAATTCAAAATCTTTGTACCCAACCTTTCCACTACTAAGCTTTCAAGGCAGCTTACAAATCCGGAATACGATAATAAGATGACAGCAACAATAATCAAGTAATCAGGTAGCTGTAAGGGGGGGAAATCTGCTAAAGGAAAATAAAACAGTTTTGACTTGTTGCCCCAAAAATTGAAGATTAGGCACCAAATAAATATTTACCATTTGTGTGTCACCCCAGAAAAGGCCCTATCACTGGTCCCCACCCACCTAATCTCTGCAAGTAAGGAGACCTAGAGGAGGCCATCCGAGGATGACCTTAAAGAACAGGCAGCCTTATATGGAATAAGGTGATCCTTCAAATGTCCTGAGTTGGTTGTTTTCTGTTTTGTGTGAGAGATGTACATAGACTTCCCACTAAAAAGCATGGCAGATTCACTCCCATTGGGCATGCCAGGAAACAGGATAAAAACACAGCAATAATGTCCAGGAGGAAATCCTAACAAACATTTCCTTTGAACTGGCGAATCCCATAACCAAGTATGTGGTCAGAAACTGCAAAGTGCTGTTTGCTTGCAGCAGTGAAGTCAAGTCTCTTTTTCCTAAGGGGTCGGAGTGCTATATTTGCCTGTCACATGCTAGCACTACCGTGTGCTGGTTCCTGACGCCTGGTGGACCAGGAGAACTTAATGTATGTGAGGGTTTATAGTGGGAAAGGAAGGATCTAAATAATTGTGATAAAGCAGGTGCGAGGAACCTTTGGCTCTCCAGAAGTTGCAGCTCCCATCAGCCCCTGCAAGAGGGGCGATCGGCCAGGGGTGATGGGAGTTGCAGTTCAGCAACATCTGGAGGGCCAAAGGTTCCTGATGTGATAAACAAACCATCTGCCACTGAACATGCTTGGGGTCTCTTTTTAACTGAGCCCTCAGTCATCTTACATGTGCTCTTAGCACATCATTGCAGCACCTACCTGATGAGGCTACAGATCTCTGGTGTGCGATTATGCATGCTCAGGCCAAACGACCTGGCTTAAACAAGATCCTCGCTAAGCAATGCAGCATTGCACAGTTAAGGTCTTGCAGCCTAGCATCACGTTTCAATCAAGGCATTGAAGAACAGAAAGCAGACGCAAAGTCTTAACATTGCTTACCTGGGAGTAAGCCCCATTGAATTCAATGGGACTTACTTCTGAGTAGACATGGTTAGGCTTGCAAGGAAAGAACCTTGGTGGGGATGAAGAGGGAGGCATTTGAAGGGGCTGGCAGAGCTATAGCTCAGTGGTAGAGCATCTCATTTGCAGGCGTGAGGTCCCCAGGTCCATCCCCTGGCAAGCCTAAGTCGGGCTGGGAAACAGTGGTGGCTCATGGCTCCATGTCACTGGGGCAGTGGAATCCACTCCGGGTTTTAGTCTGAACTTTCAAGGAGCTGTCCCAGGTGCTTTCAGCACCTTAGACGTCTCTCTGAAAGTTTGGACTAAACCCCAGAGGAGATTTCACTGCCCCATTGACATGGAACCACCAGCCACCATTGCTGGGAAAGACTTGGGTCTGAATTAGGGTTGCCAGGTTCAGGGCCTGAGAATGATTTTGTATCTTTAAGAGAAGAGATAATTCAGCCAACTGCAGGTTTTCTTGCAACACTGTAATGGGAAAAACCACAAGGTGAAATTCTCCCTTCCCCCTGCACAACTTTTAAAGATACAGAAGACCTCGTGGAGGCTGGGCCTGACAACCAAGAGGTCTTCTGTATCTTTACAAGTTGTGCAGGGGGAAGGGAGAATTTCACCTTGCGGTTTTTCCCATTACAGTGTTGCAAGAAAACCTGCACTTGGCTGAATAGTCTCTTCTCTTAAAGATACAGAATCATTCTCAGGCCCTGAGCCCGGCAACCCTAGTCTGAATCCCTGGAGAACCACTGTCAGCCGGCATGCCATAGACCACTGTTCTTTGACCTTGGGTCCTCAGATGCTGTTGGACTACAACTTCCATCATCCTCGGCCTTGGCTAAGCTGGCTGGGGTTGACAGGAGTTGTAGCGACAACATCTGGGGACCCCAGGTTGAAGGACCGTGCCATAGACAGTTCCACACTAGACAGATCCATGGTCGGACTTGGTATATGGCAGCTTCCTATGTCTCCCATGAAATGCGACGATGATAACATCTCAAAGAAGTGGTCTCAATCACTCTGTCAGGCAGTCTTTTCTGACCCGGCACCCTCCAGATGTTTTGGCTGGGGCTGATGGGAGTTGTAGTCCAAACATTTGGAGGGGCGCCAGGTTGGGGAAGTCTGCTGTAGCATGACCAAATGCAATACAAAGCAACTGAAAGGGGGTTGTGTATACAGGGGGAGAATTTCAGCCTGTGCAGCTTCTCTGCTCATCCGCTTGAGGGGTGAGAAAAGTTGACTCTGCTCAATGTAGCAGTGCAGGGGCAAATTGAGAAGTGCAGGGGCAAATTGAGAAGTGCAGGGTCCCTTCATTATAGTCACAGTCACAGTCACACCCCTCCCCCCCTTTTTTGCTGCTGGGTTGAAAATGAGATCCTTGTTAATGCCTTCCACAACAACAGACGTCCCTAGGAGCCAATAAGCATGAAAGGAGAGTGTTACCTACCAATCAGCAGGAAATGACAAGGAAGCAGGTTAGAAGACTCTTCTCAGCAGCTAACACACTGCCTTTTCATGCTGATTAGCTCATAGGATGCTGGAGACATAGGGGCCCTGCTCTCAAAAAAGTAATGGGTCTAAGACCCCCTGAGACCCTGGACAACTACACCCCTGGCTCAATGACAAAATGCACCAGAGCTTTGACTCCGTTTGTGTTGCCTTTATTTGGCACATAACTCCTTTTTTCTCCTCCAATACAGAAGGCAACACACACGGCCAGGAATTTTTGTCCCTTGCAGACAGAAAAACACACACTCCTCTGTCTTCCAAGAAGGCCAGTTCTGTAGACAACTTCATTATTGCCTGGTCTAAAACCCACAATCCCTGAGAGCAAGCACAGAACCAAATGATTTAATAGGATAATCCACATCACACACCCCCTTTCTGTCTCCCACCAGGGATTTTCCTTTGCGTTTGCCTCCTCGGTCACCATCACCCCCCCCCAAGAAGGAAGATCCTCCTCTCAGCATCTGGCTGCTCGGTTTGCCAAGGGTTAACTGCTGCACCTGCTGAGGTGTACCTGTCTTCTGGCACCTGTCTCCTCCAGCCAATCAGAAGCAAGAGTCCCAGGGAACTTACCTGTCAGCAGAATGCCTGCACCACATAAACTTCTCACTTAAATCCAACTCTTCATTTTCCAGGTGATGTCTCTGTTTAGAAGACGGTATTAGGAGGGGGGGGAGAAATATCTGCCGCTCTTACTGTTCGCAAGGGATTGGAAAACGCTGGGGGAACATGTCTAATGAGATTGAGTAAGTCAATTGCTTTTTATTACTCCAAGTAATCCCCTCAAGTGATGCTGAGGGTTTCAGCCGAGACGGATCTCAAGCCTCTGTACGATTTGAGACAGCCGCTTCTCTGTCGGAAAGGAGAGGATGGGGAGAATCCCAGTTTTTCTGTGATGTTGTCGTCTAGCGTTCTCTGATGCCCTCTTGAACGCCAGCAAAGCTTTAGGACGCGCGATGCTTTCATGCGCTGCGTATTGCAGTTTGGCTTTGACGAAGCAATGTCAGTATTTTCCGAGCGAAATCCAGCCAAGGCTAAATACTTTGAAAGAAACTTGTCCGGTGGGTGGTAGTCAAGCATGTGCTTGCCTTTCACGCTGAAAGCAGTGGAAAAGGCTTTACTTTGGCTGGGTCGTGTTCTAAGCTGCTAAAGTTTGAAAAACGGGGGGTGTATTCCACTTTCTTCGCCTTCCGCTTTTCTCGGAATTCTTTAGCGTCCAGGATAATTGTCATTGACGGGTGTAATCGGGAATACGATTCGAGCTTATTGTTAACCTCTGGTGATGCTTTCCCCTGGAGGTGTCTAACTTGGACAGGATTCAGGATTCTTTTCAAAGACTAGTGGAATGACGGGAAGGAGTTCTGAATTAATTGGGTATAGGTATGTGTCTGCTTGCCATCTGGGACTAAATACTCCCAGAAGGTCTATTGCGAAGAAACTGTATTTAGTTCCTAAATGCTGATGAAGGTACAGATTTGGGGAGCTCACATATTATGCTGCCACTGTGGATTAAATAAGGGATGCAGGCTGATTGCAGAATGATCCCATGGTCTTCAACAGATCTCCTCTACTGTAAGTGTTTTGTGGGCTGTAGTGACGGGTGCTTGTAGGTAGAGAGTCCCTTTTTATGAATGGCACATTGTGGGTTAGAGGAGCAGCCCGGTACAGGCTTACTCGGAAAGACATTCCACAGAGGTTAATGGGACTGACTTCCATGTAAGAGGACATAGCGTTGCCACCTTGGTTTTGTTACAGCAAAGAATCTTGCGGCACCTTAGGGACTAGTGTATTTGTTTGGCAAGAGTCCTACATCAAATGCTTATGGAATATTGCATGGCAGAATTCCAGCAATGGGGGCCAATCCTCTGCTTGTGTTGATTCAGAGAATGTCGTCTGAAGTTAAAGGGAGATGCCCCTGCAGACCTCAAATCGGCTTGCATATGATTCACCCCAAAATACTTCCTTAACAGAACTGGGAGATGGAAAATCAACTCTTAAAGTTGTAGCTAGATCCAGGAAAGCGTGTGTGTGGTATGTTTAACCATTTCAATTGTGCGTTGGATAGTTGAAGATGCAACAATGAATGTCTGCCTCATAGGCACATGGATTTGGTATCAGGTTTCATTCTCAGATCTGAATTTCACCACTAAAAGATGTGGAAAGATGGGGTTTGAAATAGGGGGCATCTGTTATGTTGGGTGGGATTTTTAAGCAAGTATGAGGCTCTTTCAGATAAGGTCTGGATATTTTATTTTGCATACATTCTTGTTAAACCTAAAGAATAAGAAAAGCTTTCCTATTGGACTAAAGTTTAGTTGGTGTAATAATGTGAAAGCTTCAAAGTTTGTGCAGTAACTCTTTGCCAGAATGTGGAATGGAAGTTAGCTGACTAGCAGCAGTATGCAAATCGCAATTGAGCTCCCCTAAAAATGCAATTGTTGCTTCAGGTAGACTGTGGCCAAATTCAGTGCTCCGCCTGCCTATCAAGCACAGAACACTGTGACCACCAGGGGGTGAGGGACTTGTGTATGACCATACTTCTGGATCAGGTTCCTGTATCTTGCAACATTACAAATTCAGACTCCTGGTTCAAGAAACAAAACGTGCTGTAATGCTTTCTCCTTTTCAGGACATATATTTTCTTGAGTTAGCTTATTTATTGATTTTTTTTAAAAAAGATGAATGGTGTACATGATTGCCTGTCCATATGTACACATAGATGCCCTTAGGCTAGGGTTGCCAACTTTCTGTACTAGCATTGCTCCTATGTCTTTAATAGCAGCCAATTTTAAACAAGTGGAGCTTTTCCTCCCATTAAGATGATGCCATGGGAACAACTTGGCTTTTTTAATTTCTGTGGATCAGGCTGCCATTTATTTATTTACCCTATTTAAGGGTTGCCAGGTGTCTTGTATCTAAAGAGACAACCCTCTCTTTTTACGGAGTGACTTCCCCCACCACCACCTGTGACAACTTAGAGTTATGAATTTCCTTTATTGCAGCCCATCCCAACTCTAGGAGGCTTATAATATTTATTTAAACATTTTTTCCTAAAATGTTTTTGTTTAGGAAAGCCTTCCTAATTGTTATTATGTATGCTTACTTTTAAAATCTGTTGATTTAATGTATATTTTTATCACTTTATTACGTTTACTGTTTTCAAAGTCTGTTTGGGGAAGGGCTGTAGCTCAGGGACAGAGCATCTGCCTTGCATGCAGAAGGTCCCAAATTCAGCCCTCGGCATCTCCAGGTAGGGCCGGGAATGTACCCAGTCTGGAACCCTGGAAAGCTGCTGCCAGTCAGTGTAGACAGTACTGAGCCAGATGGACCAAGGGTCTGGCTCAGTATAAGGCAACTCTCTATGCTTTCTTTTTATTGCTACTTTAATGAATATTTTATACCATTTTATATAAACTGCTTAGAGTTTTTTTATTAAGTGGATTCTATGCTATTTTTTATTTTAAAAAAGGCTCAAAATATCTTGCATATGCAATTTTCCAGAAACACTACAATTTTGCCTCTGTTATTACAACTCTTGTCTATGTCTATAACACTTTCCCATCTTCTCTAACCATTTCGGGATGGAAGCAGACTGTTGCCTGCTTGCATTTCACATTTGTGCCATAAGACTCCTCCAAGTCTGCAGATTTGATCCTTACGCATTATTTCTGTTTAGTACCTGTAGCCAGAGGCATCTGTTGTGTGTTTGCCTCTACAAGGTTTTAAATATACCTCTAAGCAGTAGCTAGACGCCAGTTCTTAGATCAAAGTAACTTCAGCCTACCTTCAGCGTGGCGCTGGGACATATTGCTGATACCCTGGCTGCAAAATGCTGACTTATATACAAGCTGCAAAATGTGTGCACATACATGCTACCATCATCATTGTTGCTATTAAAGCATAGTCAGTGTACAAGGCACTTTATAGAACAGAAGTGGGGAACCTGTGGCTCTCCCCATGTTGGTGGACTACAACTCAGCCAAGAAGCTCACTGGTTGACCTTGGGCCTGTCACAGTGTCTCAGCCTAACCTACCTCATAGGGTTGTTGTGAGGATCAAATGAAGAGGGAGAAGAGCCAAGTATGCCACTTTGAACTCCTTGGAGGAAAGGTGGGATATAAACGTAATAAATATATAAACTCCCATCATCCCTGACGATTGGTCTTGCTGGCTGTGACTGATGAGAGGTGGCGTCCAACAATGGCTGGAGGGCCGCAGGTTCATCACTCTGGTTATGGAGCAACATAAACAAAAGATAAGAGGTCCTGAAGACTTACCCATCACAGTCCATGTAATGAGCAAGTGTTTTGACCTTGTCCTTTGTGAAGTCTTTGAACTTTAAAAGTTTGGTTTTCCTTATGTCTTTCCTAAAATGATGTGTGTGTGTGTGTGTATGTGTTTAGTTGTGTTTCTGACTTAGATAATATGCAATTCAGACCAAAGAGATTGTGTGAGTCAATGAGCCTGCTATTTGTGCCTCCTCGAAAAATTAATGGCTTTATTTGTCCTTCAAAGGCAATTACTGGCCTCTTCCTTTTGTGATGCTGAATGCTGATTTTTTTTTTTTTAATTGAGTACTTTCTGCCTTCTCTTTGGTTTATAGAACTCTTGGCTTTAGACTCTGGCTTGATGCCTTCAGCTCAATAGATGCAAGGGAGCCTGCCTGCCACCTGCTTGAATATTGTGGCTGCCATGCTTATGCAGATGTCAGGGGCCAGCTTTTTCAGAAACTATGGCTCAAGAGGAAGACCAGTGGCAGAGTATATGGGTTGGTTTTGACCTGAAGGTGTGGGCAGCTGAACTTTGCAAGAACTGCAGGATGCCTTCAAAGAGAAAAAGAAGGATGTTCTGACAACAACAGAAGTGACAAAGCGATAAGAGTTTGGGGATAGGCACACGGTTAAATAACCATTCCCTGGATAGTCAGGCAGGCCCTGGGGATTGGCTTCCCTCGATAGAGAACCTGCTTGCCAAAATTGTATTTTGAGCACTGCATTCCTGTTCACTGAAGCAGGAGGGGATAGCCCCTTTGGCCTGCCAGCTGCTGCTGAACTACAACTGCCATCAGCCCTAGCAAGCATGGCCATTGACCAGGGATAATGGGAGTTGTAGTTCAGCAGCATCTGGAGGGCACCACGTTGGCTAAACCCTGGGTTAGGTGGCTCCATCCTTCAGAGGTAGGAGGTTAGGCTGAGAGAGATGGTGACTGTTCCAAAGGTCGCGTCAATAAACGTCATGGCTGAGTTAGGACCTGGCTCTCCATGTTTGGCTGCATATGCACCATACATTTAAAGCACAAGATTTCACCCAAAGAATCCTGGGAACTGCATTTTGTTAATGGTGCTCTGTAAGGGGTAAAGTCAGTTCCCAGGATTCTTTGGGGGATGTTGTGTGCTTTAGCCACTACTCCGCACAGAGGAAAGATGAATAGTGTTCAGCATCCTTCTGGGACAAGGGACCAGTAGTGTAGTGGCAAGTTCAGAAGTGCAGGGTCTCTTAATGTTAGTTACAGCCACCCCTCCCCCTTTTTTGCTGCTGAGTTGAGAATGAGATCCTTGTTAATGCCTTCTCCCACAACAACAGACATCCCTAGGAGCCAATAAGCATGAAAGGGGAGAGTGTTAGCTACTGAGAAGACTCTTCTCAGTGTCTCTCGCCTCCTTTCACTGACTGGCTACAATCCACAGGAAAGGACAAGAAAGCATGTTGTAAGTTTCTTCTCAGTCGCTAACACACTCCCCTTTCATGCTGATTGGCTCGGAGGATGCTGGAGACATTGGGACCCTACTCCCAAAAGAGTAAAGGGTCTAAGGCCCCCCTGAGACCCTGGACGACCACACCCCTGAAAGGAGCCTAGTCCTGTGGATTTCTGAAGTATAAGCGTGCATTAACTAGAGCTGAAACAAAACTTGTGGAGGAATGTCTTCTTGCTGAAAATCTTATACTTTGAATGGGGCAGTGTGTTAAGGTTTCCACAAGGCTGGGCTTATTTTGGGTTGGATGGGTTAAGCGTAATTTGTTTCCAGTGAAAGTGGATGTGATTTGGCCTATACGTATTTAGATGGATCTGTTTTGAAAAATCCATTCAGTTAAGACATTTTGGATTGGCTTGATTAAAGTGATATCAGCACCAGAGGATGCATGGAGGCTGTGGCACAGGGGTGGCAAACCTGTGGCCTTATTTATTTATTTGATTTATATCCCACCCTTTCTCCCAGTAAGAGCCCAGGGCCTATGTATAAAGCAGCTTCCTATGTGCCTAAGATTCAAACCCAGAATCAATTGCTCAGAGGAGCATCTACACTGAATAATGCAGGAGCAAACAGCTTAGAGGTCTTTATTTATTAATTGATTAATTATTTGATTTATATCCTGCCCTTCCTCCCAGCAGGAGTCCAGGGTGGCAAACAAAAGCACTAAAAACACTTTAAAACATCATAAAAACAGACTTTAAAATATATTTTAAAACTACAACCATTAAAAACATCTTTAAAAACATTTTTTTAAAAGCTTTAAAAACATTAAAAAATAAGGTTTAAATATATATTAAAAAGCAATTCCAACACAGATGCAGACTGGAATAAGGTCTCTACTTAAAGGGCTTGTTGAAAGAGGAAGGTCTTTAGTAGGCGCCGAAAAGATAACAGTGATGGTGCCTGTCTAATATTCAAGGGGAGGGAATTACAAAGGGTTGGTGCCACTACACTAAAGGTCCGTTTCCTATGTTGTGCAGAATGGACCTCCTGATAAAGATGGTATCTGCGTCTCACCCTCACCTGCAGAGTGCAGTGATCGACTGGGATAAGACAGTCTTTCAGGTATCCTGGTCCCAAGCTGTATAGGGCTTTGTACACCAAAACTAGAACCTTGAACTTAGTCCAGTAGCTAATAGGTAGCCAGTGCAATCCTTTCAGTAGTGGAGTGACATGTTGGCGATACCCTGCTCCAGGGAGCAGTCTCGCCGCTGCATTTTGCACGACTGCAGCTTCCAGACCAACCTCAAGGGTAGCCCCACATAGAGTACATTACAGTAATCCAACCTGGAAGTTACCAGTGCATGGACAACAGTGGTCAGGCTATCCCTGTCCAAAACCGGCTACAGCTGTCTTATTAGCCAAAGCTGGTGAAAGGCACTCCTAGTCACAGAGTCACCTGGGCCACTAGCTACAAAGATGGATCCAGGAGCACCCCCAGACTACAGACCTGCTCTTTCAGAGGGAGTACGACCCCATCCAAAGTACGCCTTCCAGATGTTGTTGGACTCTCAACTCCCATCATCCCCAGCCAGAAAGACCAATGCTCCTGAGCTGTGGATGATGGAAGTTGTAGTTCAGCAACATCTGGATGGCCAAAGCTTCTCCATCCCTGTAGATCAGCCTTTCCCAACCAGTGTGGCTCCAGATGTTGTTGGACCACAACTCCCATCAGCCTCAGCCAGCATTGCCAGTGGCTGAGGCTGATGGGAGTTGTGGTCCAACAACATCTGGAGGCACACCGGTTGGGAAAGGCTGCTGTGGAAGATCAGTTTTGACATGATCCAAAAGCTGTCACTGTTGAAACCCTATCCCACGCTTTGTACTGAACAAATAGATAACATGTTTTGCTGGAGGAAATGGCTAGAACTACAGGTTTGGACTCTGAGCAGATGTATTAAAGTAGAGGAGAGGAGCCTGTGGACCTCCAGAAGTTGTTGGACTCCAGTTCATATCAGTCTCCAGCCAGCATGGCCAGTAGTCAGGAACTATGGGAGATGGGATCCAGCAGTGGCTGAAGGGCCACAGGCGCCCCATCTCTGTTCTCAAATTACCTGGCTGTTCTGGCCACGAAGCATCCAGGGCTCCATGCCTTCCATTCCCAGTATGTCAGAACAACCAGAGTGATGGTGATTTGCACATGACACTTATTAAAGTGTGCCTGCTAAGATGGTAAGTGCAGGCAAACTTGTGCTTGAAAGTGCATTGTTCACACTGGTATATTCCTCCGTACTGCCTTCAAGTCGATTCTGACTTATGGCGACCCTGTGAATAGGGTTTTCATGAGGCTGAGAGGCAGTGACTGGCCCAAGGTCACCCAGTGAGCTTCATGGCTATGTGGGGATTCGAACCCTGGTCTCCCAGGTCGTGGTCCAACACCTTAACCACTACACCACACTGGCTCCACTGATTATCAGCTGTATCAAGTGCTAACTTGCCTGTGTGAATAAGCCATCACCACAGGTGATAGAATGTAGATCCAGCCTGGTCTACACATTTTAGCAAAACAAGGCTGTAAGGGGTGGAGGATGCCATTTTTGAATGCTCCCAGCAAGTAAAAAAGCTAGTTGGCAAGGAAGCCCACTACCTGCTGACTTTTCTATCTGCAGGGAGTTACCCGTTCCGCACCTACAGTCTGTGCTGTCCATTCTGCCACCTTGTTCCCACCACATACTGCTACACGTGTAGACCAGGCCTTTCATATCACTCTCATATCCAGTGTGTTTCCATGAAGATATATCCCACATTCATTTGTAATCTAGTGTTGAAAAATACAGTAGTGCCATGCATGTGTGAACCAGCTCAGACTCATTAGGGAAATTGGAGCTGGCTCTTTCTCCTTCCCATCGAGGATATTTTCAAGGGCCACCCTGGGTTTGCTCTGTGTGATGTGTGCAAAAAAGGTAAAGGTAAAGGTGTCCCCGCACTTGTAGTGCAAGTCGTTTCAGACTCTTAGGGTGACGTCTTGCGACGTTTACTAGGCAGACCGTATATATGGGATGGGATTGCCAGTTCCTTCCCCGGCCTTTCTTTACACCCCCCCCCCCAGCATATGCCCGGTACTCATTTTACCAACCACGGATGGATGGAAGGCGCACAGGTCCTGAGAATCTGGGATTTGACAATGGCAAAACATGGCGAGAGGCTTTAAAAACTTTTTAAAGCTGCATTTCATTCATCAGAAGGATAAATGGGTTGGGAAAATGACACTTTTGCATGTGACCCAACTTTTAACATGCAGAGCTTTGTCAGTGAGCCAGATGTGTGTCATTCATGGCAGCAGCCAGCCCTGAAAGAGTTAACCAAGAGCTGCTCCCTGCTGTGGTTTTGTGGTCGAAACCATGATTGCCAGGAGCAAATTTTTGTCATGCAAAAAGGCGTGCTATTAAAATGTTGAGTTATGCTTTTAGTGAATGAAAAGGTTAAAGCCCTTCATTAAAGCGCAGAAAGGGGTGTCCTGCCCAAGGAGAAGGATCTGTTTTGTTTCTAGCCACACTGTTGCTGTTGGGTGTTGTTCTTTTCCCCTCCCCTTTTTACTTTAAATAAAATGATACACAGTTCTAATCGGAAAAGATAAGGGCATAGCTTACAATTGGATCTTTAAAAAAAAGAAGGAAGCCCAGACAGCTGTGTACATACCATACACTAAAGCACATCACTTCTCCCCCAAAGAATCATGGGAACTGTAGTTTGTGAAGGGTGTTGAGAGTTATTAGGAGATCCCTATACCCCTCAAAGAGCTACAATTTCTAGAGTGGTTTAACATTCAGTCCTGCTTCCCAGGGAACTCTGGAAATAGGGGTCTCTTAACAACTCTCAGCAGCCTTCACAAAATACAGTTTTCAGGATTATTTGGGAGAAGCCACGACTGCTTTGCATGTATAGTGCAGATGGGGGCATAGATTGTGCTAAGCGGGTGAGCCCACTGGCCAATTTCCATAGGACCACTTGGGCAGCTGCTGGTTTTGGGATACTGACAAAGAATACCGACCTAGGTAGGTGAATTTCACTGTGATCCTATAAGTAGGCATGAGATTGGATAATTTAATGCAGATTGGGCCAGATCAGAGGTTAAGTGTCAAGCAATCCTCCTCTTGCTTTGTAAAATTAAAGCATGCCAGCAGACTACAAGGATTCTAATAAAATAAGAGAACGAGAGAGAGTAGATCCCACAAGACCGATACCAGCCCACCCATCTCTAAATAATGAACATTCTGCAACCAGGATAACCAAGATGTTTCACCCAATATACCAGTGTTTGTGCTTGTGAGGCACCTCACGCCCTTTAAAAGCTGAATTTAAGCAAGCCAAAAGCCAGTTCTAATAAAAAGCTTTACAGTGTTTTACAAGGATTGAGGCTTCATTTGAGCCATAGGTGGGGCCTCTGGGGGAAAAGAAATTCCCCAGTACCAGGATTTGAGCGGCCTTTTTAAATCCTAAGAGTGTTCCCATGCTTCTAACAGCTGGATTTGGGCCAAAATTCAACAGGTGTAGCTTTCATGGTTCAGAGTTCAGTGTTTGGTAAATGTTTACTTGTTAAACAGAACAGAAATTAACTTTTGCACAAGTTTAAAACTTTGGCTGCATTTTTTTAAAACAGAGGACTTGACCTTCTGAATTCCAGACACTTTCAAATGTGTCTTTTGATAATCAACACTGAAGCATACTCATGAATTTAAAGCTTAGCATATTGCTTTAAAATTAACAAAAGCTAAGGATTAACTTAGTTAAATTTAATACTTGTACATCTGTCCCCCCCTTTGTTTGTTATGTTTTTTTTTAATCCTTAAATCCATCAGCATCCAAATCTGGGAATACTTAAAAAAATATTTTTTTGCACAGTAGGAGGATACAAATTTGAACTTCTGCAACAAATTTATGCTTGATGAATTTGTTTTGAGAATTTCCCCCTTGAATTAGTTTCAGGTCAAGAGATTAATTTTGGTCTGTCATGCAACTATGCCTGTGACCTAGTTCTGAAATTCGTGAAGGAGTTGCCTCTATGGATGTACACAGTGCCGTAATCCACACCTAAACACCTGAGATTTGAAATTCAGAGGTTCATCTCTAGGTCTGAAGGTGCAGACTTCAAATAGCTTTGAGACTCTTAAAGGCCCTGATTTAGACTTCTGTGTTTGTTAGTATTAATTAAGTGTGCAATTGTCTAAATCTTTAGCCTTGATGTTCCTCCAGGAAAGCATAAAGCAACCTCAAAAGACAATGAGAAGCAAGTACGAGGCTGGTTTTTAATAATGTTTCATGTCACACAATCTGGTTTTTGAAGTTGTTATTGCATCCTATGGCGGTAACCTAATAAGCATGCAGCTTTCTTGGTGTCACAGTTTTGAAACTGTACACTTAACAGTGCAATCCTATGTATGTGTTCTTGGAAGCAAATCCCATGGTGTTCAATGGCCCTTGCTGTTTGGCAACTGGGTTTAGGACTGTTGCCAAAAAGGTACTAATTTGCAGAGTTAAATACTAGGGTTCCAGACGGTACCGCTGTAGGGAGAGGAGGCCATATTTGTTAATGCTCCCCTGTGCGTAAACTTCCTTGTACATGGAAAACCACCACACCAGGGAGAAGGCTGTGCTAAAGCTTTATGCCTATTGTGCTGGTTTGCTACGTGTGTGAAATTCGTAAGTGGAGGACGCATGGAAAAATACGACTCCCATCCGAAAGAGGTAATGTGCACAGAACACCTTTGAAACCAATGCCAAAGGGGAACTTGCACATCTACTGAAGTTCCCATGTCAAGAATGAAGGCACTATTGCATAAATGGATTCTGGGTTTGAAGCGTTTTGATCTGGATAGCAATTTCAGTTTGAGCCCGTGTATAGATCTCCAGAGGGATAGCTGCGCTGACCTCTTGTTGCAAAAACAATGGCCATGTGCACACTTAACCCATATGGAGTGCAAAGTAGTAGTTTTCTCACTACAGAATTGTTCCTGCTCATCCTCAACATGCTGTTTTCAATCTAGATTGATTCTTGATCCTGCTGTCCACAAGGGTGGGTGTGGCTCTTGATATGCCTTCGAAAGCCCTCCTCTTATCCTCCCTGCCCATGCCCCAGTTGGATGAAGAAGGAAGTGATGATTGTCATACACACCCATCCACAACATAATTGGACAGGTGTTGATACAGCCCCCATTGCTTTCATTGTTTTCAAATCGATGCATCTGGGGTTAATGCAGAATCAATCTGCATTGAGCTTTTATTTCCAAATGAAATTAGTTTGTGAAAAAGGGCTTTTCAGGGGCATAAAATATACTGTAGGTCCAGACTGTGTGTGGACTAGGTAGAAAGCACAAGATCTCAGTGTGTATTGGAATGTAGAACGGGGTGTAGTTGTCTGGGATCTCAGGAGACTTAGGCTCCTTACTATTTTGGGAGCAGGGTCTCTATGTCTCCAGCATGCTACGAGCCAATCAGAATGAAAGGGGAGTGTGTTGGCCACTGAGAAGAGTCTTCTAATGTGCTTCCTTGTCCTTTCCTGCTGATTGAAGCTAAACAGAATGAAAGGAGATGAGTCAGCCACTGAGAAGACTTCACAGTAGCTAACACTCCTCCCTTTCATACTCAAAAAAAGGATGGGAGGGGGCATGGCTGTGACTATCATGAAGGGACCCTGCACTTCTGAATTTGCCACTACACTACTGAAGTAGAATATAATGTTGTGTGTGCACAGCCAACAAAGAGTCTTGGGTCACATCCACGTTATATATTGAAAGCACATGGCTTCCCCCGAAGAATCCTGGGAATTGTAGTTTACCCTTTACAGAGCTACTATTCCCAGCATCCTTAACACACTACAGTTCCCAGGACTCTTTGAGGGAGGCCAGGCTTTAATTGTATTATGTGGATGTGACCTTGGGGCATCTTGAAGACTTAAAATATTCCTTATGGAATAAGCTTTCACGGACTGCAGCCTACTTCATCAGAGGCATGAAGGGTAGATCTGTATTTCATAGGTTCCTAAAAGAGTGCTTGTTTGCATTAACAAAAGGTGATGGCTAGCTGGCTCAGAGGCAGTGAAGCTGACTGGATTCCACATGTGATAAGGCTCCTGTGCCCTTTAAATGGCAGTGTGAAAGGAAGCTGCATGTCTTCCTTTGGAAATCCTGAGAAGGCAGATGAAATCCTGAGATTGTCGGTCAGACCCTGAGGACTAGCAACCCCAAAGCCAACCCGGGAAGCTGGTGCTTGCCCTTTCTGAAGTAGATGCATTTATCCAGCCATTACTCTTCCCGTTGAGGGTGGGGAACCTCAGGGTCCAAAGGTGGCCCTCCAGGCCTGTCTACCTGGCCCTCGGGACTCTCCCCAGGGTTTCTCCCCAGGGACACACACCCTCACCACCTCTATTCAACGCCCTTCTTTTTTGCCTGGCTGGGATGCGTCCTTGAGCTCTGATAATACCTATTGCTAACCTGGATGGAGGCGGGTGTATGAGTGAGTGTGTGTCGAAACTAGCCTGCTGTACCAAGCTGCATTTGCTGCTCTGCCCACTCTTGCCTCTGGCATGCGGTCCCTGGAAGGTTGCCCAAATGGGTTGCTCCTCAAGCCGAAGAAGGTTCCCCACTCTTGCCCCACGAGGTGCCTCTGAAGCATCCTCAGAATGGGAAGCCACAAGCAAGCAAGTTAGAAGAGCAAAGAGGCTGAGTCAGAGGCTTGTCATCTAGCCCAGCGTTCTGATTCTGACGCTGGCCAGCCAGATGCCTCTAGAACAGTGGTTCCTCAACTTTCCTCTGCAAGGACCACTTGAAAATGGCTGATTGTCTTGGCAGACTAGTTAATGATTTCTGACTGCTGCAGCAATTATAATATACTGTGCTTGGTGCTGTATGTTTTTTTTAATATTGTTTGTATTGCTGCTTTTGTTTCTTATCTTGTATTACAATTTAAATTCTGCGGAATATGAATTGTAATACAATAAAAAAGCTACAATTTGTATTCTGCAGAATTTAAATTGTAATACAATAAAAGAGAAATGAAAGAAGCAATATACGCAAATTAAAAATCAATGTTAATATTTAATGTAGACATGTCATGGACCGGCTGAGTGAAGTTTGCAGACCATTGGTGGTCCACGGGCCATGGTTGGGTAACCCCTGCTCTAGGAAGCTCATGTGCAGAAAGTGAAGGCAAGAGCCCTCCCTCGGTATGTCCTCCGGCAAGTGGTATTCCAAGGTATACTACCTCTGAGCTTGGAAGTTCCATTGAGGAATCATGCCACAGCAGATGTTCATATCTGTGAATTTGTTTAAATCCCTTATGAAAGCCCTCTCTGCTAGCGGCCTTCACCATGTCTTGTGGCAGTGAGTTCCATCGGTTAATTATGTGCCGGGTCTGTCCTGGCCCTATTGCTATTCTGTACGCAGGTTGGGGTGTACAACTTGACAGAGGATAATTCCAGGAGTGGTTTGCCCAGTGGGGCAGAGCGGCTATGCTAGCTTCCCCGCAGGTGGGTCACTGTCGCTTATCGAGAAGGACAGGGGCACGGTGGTAGGGAGGGTATTGCTATTTATTTCTTGCATTCATATCCTGCCTTTCTTCCAAGGAGCTCAAGGTGGCGTATGTAGTTCTCCTGCCTCTCCATTTTATCCTCACAACCACCCTGTGAGGTAGGTTAGGCTGAGAGGCAGTGATTGGCCCAAGGTCACCCAGTGAGCTTCATAGCTGAATGGGGATTTGAACCCTGGTCTCCCAGGTCCCTCTCTAGCCACTTCGCCACACTGGTGGAGCCAATCTGTCACTCTTGTCGGTGTGTTTGCACTGCCCCAAACTCCGCAGCACCTCAGCTCTCTCCTTTCCAGTATGCAACAGCAACCCACCTGCAGAGAAGAAAGCATGGAGGCTCTGCCCCGCCCAGTGAGCCGCTTCTGGATTGTCCTGTACTTGAGGACCAGGCAATCTAGTCCAGCATCCCGTTCTCACAGTGGCCAACCAGGTGCCTATGGGAAGCCCAGAAGCAGGACCTGAGCTCAGCAGCAACTCTCCCCTCCTGCAGTTTCCAGCAGCTGGTATTCGGAAGCATACTGCCTCCTACCTCAGAGGCAGAGTGTGGCCATTATGGCTAGTAGCCACTGATAGCCTTATCCTCCATAGTATCTTTATTACGGTCAAGGACCAGCCAAATTATCCTCCATTAATTTGTCTTAATCCTCTTTTCAAGCTACCCAAGGTGGTGGCCATTGCTGCCTCTTGTGGAGGTGAGTTCCATAGTTTTAACGATGTGCTGTGTGAAGAAGTCCTTTCTTTTGTCTGTCCTGAATCTTCCAACGTTCAGCTTCGTTGGATGTCCATGAGTTCGACGGGAGAGTGGAGAAAACCTTTTTTCTATCAACTTGAGGACCAGTGATCCAGCATCCTGTGCTCACAGTGGCCAACCAGATGCCTCTGGGAAGCCCATAAGCAGAACTTGAGTGCAAGAACGTACTCCCACTCCTGCAGTTTCCAGCAACTGGTATTCAGAAGCATATTGTTTCTGATAGCGGAGGCATCACGCAAGTTTGTGTGGCAGCTAAAGCTCCTTCCCTCCCTTGTATTATTATCCTTATTCTTAGCTCCAAAGGATGTAGTTTTTCTTATACTTAACTGGTACAGCCCTTTCTTCCCAAGCAGGAAGACAGGCCACCTTGTCTGCTTTACAACTGTGGATTTCCCACCCCATCCCCATTTCATTTGCCCCCTTTTAGTCCGACAGCTACACAAAAGAGAACAACCTCGTAATAAAGGAGGAGAAATAAGTTTGTTTAACTAAGCAGAATTGCCCGCAGATGGAGAAGTCAAGGATAGCATGACAAATACTGCAAAGTGGTGGGTGGGAAACCGTCTTAGAGAGGATTTGGGGGCATTACTTGGGCTGATCTTCTACTGCCTGTTTTAGGCTTTAAAAAGAAGAGAAGCTAAACTGGAGGTGGGGGACAACGACAAGGACCTGCCATTGAGTGCCTACCTACTTACGTCATTTTATAGCCCTTCGCATCTTCAGCCCATAACCGATTTATCCTCACAACAACCAGGTATGGGGGAGAAATTCAATTCAGTTTGCATTGAAAGCTGAATTTATCAAATTTGCATTTTCCAAAACAATAAGGGGACTGAAATGCAGCCGTCCTTTGAAATTCGCACTTTTTTGAATTTTGCAGTGTGGTTCTTCTGCCAAGCAAGGTGTGCAAAAATGCATCTGCTAGGAGAAGTGTGCCTAAAAATTGATGTATTTGAGAAAATAACATTAAAAATGCATTATATTAGGATAAATTGCTTGCAAAAGTGCTGAAGAATTTTCAGGATGATTATAAATAATTGAATTTCAGATGAAAAAACTGGGGGGAAACAACAGAGAACCAAAATTGACAGATCCTTTTATCTCCAACAACAAAGCATAACTCTGTTTTGTAATTCGCAAGGGACTGGTCTAAAAGATCTGGTGTAAAAGAATAAGGGGAAGGCGTAGAGGCGTAGGCAATAGAGAGTAAGCAAAGAGGAGGGTGTGTATGTGCTGCAGAAGTTTGCACTATGGTTTGAACTTAGTAGCCAGTCTTTGGCTTAAAAGTTTGTCTATTAATTTAGAAGACTAACAGTGCAATCCTATTCATGTCTATTCTGACCCTAACTGGTGAAATCCTATGCATGCCTATCCCACTAAGTCTAATGGGACATGCTCCCAGCTGAAGGTGTATAGGATTGCAGCCTATATGCATCGATTCCACGCTATAGATTTCCTTTCCTTACAGATTCCCAACTCCACTCTGGTAGAATGAGTAGCATAAGCTTCCTCATGGTAAATGTCTGCTGAACTGCTTTGTCCAAACTTAATTCTGACAGGTCCAGGCCACCCATGCTTCAGAGCAGGCTTGTCAGCTTTACCTCTTTTGGGTGCTAGTCTACTATGCCAATATATACATCTATTTCCAAGGAGCTCAGGTCAGCAAATGTGATTTCTTTCCCCCCCCTTTTATCCTCACAATAACCCTGTGAGGTAGGTTGAGGCTAAGAGAGAGTGACTGGCCCAGGATCGCCCAGTTCAGTAGGGATTTAAGCCTGTGTCTCCCTGGTTCTAGTCTGACACTCTACCCATGACTTCAGACTAAGAGCTGTTCTAAGCTCCTAGTCCTTACCATTCTTGAATCATATTTATTTATATATTAATTAAACTTATATACCGCCCGACTAGCAATAGCTCTCTGGGCGGTGAACATCAAAAAAATACAATAAAATTACACAATCTAATAGAATAAAGTATATAAAAACTGTACAATCTAAAATCAGATACTACAGTTTAAAATTAAGTTGACTTAAATTAAAATGCCTCAGAGAAGAGGAAGGTTTTAACCTGGCGCCGAAAAGATGATGTCGGCGCCAAGCGCACCTCCTCGGGGAGACTATTCCATATTTAGCACTTTGGGAAATTGATTTTTCTCTGGCCTTTTAAAAATATCTTTTTTTAAGAAGGCAAATAAGTATAGCATATGGAAGGCAGACTAGATCCTTCATAAATGTGCAGATAAGAGAGTTTTGTGTCGGGGGGGGAAGCCTTTGCCAGTGGATCGTTATAGGACAGGTGTGGGAAGCTTTGGCCTGCTAGATAATGCTAAACTAGAACTCCCCATCATCCCTTGCCATTGGCCACACTTGCTGAGGTTGATGGGAGTTGTAGTTCAGCAACATCTGGAGGGCCAAAGGTCCCCCCAGACCTCTGGTAGGAGTATATGTCAAGTACCTCCCTATTTCTACCTGTGAAATGTTGGATGATGTGATTTTGGTCTGATCCTGCAAGACACCAGTGGTGCTGTCAAGGCAGGACTTTGTGGCTGATTTTGGGGCCCCATTGTGCAGGTGGGCCCACAAAGACAGGAGGGCTATTGGCTCACTACATTTTGAAGTAATGCTCATTACCATCTAAGGAGCCCCCGGCCCTGTAAAATCATTAAGTCTAGCGTTTAAAATTACTGTACTGCACCGCTGCAAGGGACTTGCAATTCTAGCCATGTCTATTCTGATCATGTACAGTATAATCCTAGGTATGTCTACCTGACCAAGTTCAATGGTTCTACGTTCCTGGGATTTCATTCTTGGGAGCAAATAGCTTAAAGCCGATTAGTTCTGCTGTAACTGTTGAGAGATCGCGAGCCTGTCCTGTTTGCTTTGTCGGTTTAAGACACGGCGGCAGACCAGGGGGAGTTTAATTTAAAAACAAAAAGCAAAGAGGAGACCACGCAAGGCTTGAAGTGAGCCCATCCCTGGGGTAAGCGGCCCCAGTGCTGATTCCCCCCCATTCCTTCTCCCCACTCTTTTTCATGTGAATATTTTGGATTCAGTCTGGCTGAAGGTTCTTGTCTGAACAGGATTAAGCAGAGTCGAGGGTGGTGAAACCTGAGTCATTCTAACGTGTGCGCCTTGGAGACAGTCGGGGCGGCACTGAAGGGGAGGGAGGGCTGCGTGAGAAAATTTAAAGACAACGAAACTTGCACCAAAAAAAAAGCACGAAAAGAACCCCACCTGTTGGAGTTTTCACGCAGTGGGTGAAACTAGAACTAGCGTTAATGCCATTAGTCCCATTGGTAGAGGCAGGTGGGGAAAGGGGGGGTGCGCATGTGTGCGCACGAAAGGAGGTAACATTTTGCTCTCCGACAATTGGGCTGGAGTTTTGATGTCTTTCATCTGATAGCCACAACTGTAGGAGCTGGACGAATTAGAGGGAAAGCTGTAATGAAATGTTGTCTTTGGAAAGACAGAGACGTGTCTTTTTGATCCACCCCGTGCATTTAAAGCACACTGATGTGCATTTAAAGCACATGGCTTCCCCCAAAGAATTCTGGGAACTGTGGTTTTCACCCTCGCAGAGCTACAAATTCCGAGCACCTGGGACAGATTAAGACATGTTGCTGAGGTCCTAAACCATGTCAAGACTCAGAGGCCTCATACTGTTTAAAAAAAAAAAAGAGGGGAAAAAGTGGTGGGAAAGTGACAAGGATTAGCAGACATGGTGCCTGGTATAGAACGCAATTTTAGAAAGTATTGGTAAGGCTAGCTCCCTTTGTCTCATCTTGAGGCCTGAGATGACATTGGGCAACCTATGGATGATGCAAGTGGACCAGTAGCCCTGGAAGGGGATGGGATTGGTTATGGATTGGGATGGGGAGGTCCGGGCTCAGAATTTTGGTGGTGGATTTAGGATTTTATATGAAAGGTTATTTAAGCCAAAACTATTTTAATTATAATAAATCTTTTTAGTTATCAATCTTCTTAGTTATCTCCAACATATTTAGAGTCCCCCTCACAATGTGAGGCTCTAAGCCTTTGCTTACCTAGCTTGTTCCTAAATCCAGCACTGCCCAGCAACTTTTACGAACTACACTTCCCCTGATTCTATGGGGGAAGCCATGTGCGTTGGATGTGTTTTAAATGTATGGTGCAGATGTGCAAAGATAGTGTTGGCATGTACATTCTTGAGTGTCTGGTTGTCAACTTTTCATTTTTTAAAAAAATTGGTCCCTGCTCCTATGCTTTTAACAACAGCTTCTTTTGCGGATATTATTTAATGACCATTGCTATTTCCAGGCTGCAGATAAAACCTTTGGCAGACAGAGCTGCTGTTAGAAGCACAGGATCATGCCAGGCTGTTGTTGTTGATGATGTTTTCGTGGCCATTTGACAATGTTTAGTGGTCCTTGCTGATTGGGCACTTCAAGACCACATCCACACCACCCATTTTAAAACACTTTTATACCCCTTTAACAGTCATGGCTTCCCCCCAAAGAATCCTGGGAGCTGGAGTTTGTTACAGAGCTACAGTTCCCAGCACCCTTAAAAAACTACAGGTCCATGATGGTATATGAGTGCTTTAAATGGATGGTGTGGATGTATTCAGTTGATGATGCTAATCTGAAAACTGTTGGGATGGGTCTGTATTGAAATGGTCAGCTTGGTTGTTTGAGCCACCTGGATTTTTTCACCTGTCAGCACTTTGGACTCCCCCCTCCCCCCGCCACAGTGGTTGCTGCTGTTGCAGACTATACGGCTGTTTGGTGATATTGTAATGGCCCGGCTATATCTGTCATGCATAGCGTGGGATGGGATGGGATGGGTGGCTGTCTTCTCCCAAGATCTCTGCCCATGCAGGGTGGGAATCTCGGTCATGTACTGATGGCAATAGTGATCTGGCCCTCCAGATGTTGTTGGACTCCATTTGCAGTCCAACAAGATCTGGAGGGCCATAAGTTCTTCATCCCTGTGTCATTGGATGCAATTAAGGCTGAGCCATCGACATTTGTTTCCATTCTAGCAAGTGGTGTGTGAGGCAGTATGAAATGCTTACAGGGCACAGGATGAGCTGATAAGCTACGCAGGGTTGAGCAGTGAGGCCTGCCATCTCCTGAGAAAGCCACAATAGGCCCAAGTGGCCCCTTGGCAGTTCCTGAGAGCTGCTGCTTCTGGTGCTGTTGTAAGCTTTCCAAATGAAGCCCTATCTGCACTATACTTTTAAAGCAGCATCATACACTTTAAACAGCCATGGCTTCCTCCAAAGAATCCTGGGAACTATAGTTTGCTAAGGGCGCTGAGAATTATTAAATGTAAATGGACTACCTCCAAGTCGATTCTGACTTATGGCGACCCTATGAATAGAGTTTTCATGGTAAGCGGTATTCAGAGGTGGTTCACCATTGCCTTCCTCTGAGGCTGAGAGGCAGTGACTGGCCCAAGGTCACCCAGTGAGCTTCATGGCTGTGTGGGGATTCAAACCCCGGTCTCCCAGGTTGTAGTCCAACACTCTAACCACTACACCACACTGGCTCTCGCTGAGAGTTATTAGGAAAGCCCTATTCCCCTTGCAGAGCTACAGTTCTCAGAGTTCCCTGGGGAGAGGGGTTGATCGTTAAACTGCTCTGGGAATTGTGTGGGGAATAAGACACCCTTAATAAACTACAGTTCTGACGATTCTTTGGGGGAAGCCATGACTACTTAAAGTGGTATGATACTGCTTTAGATGTATAGTGCAGATGGTTCAGAGAAGATATGTGGTCCTGCTTAATTATTGCATAGAGTCTGAAAAGCAGCTGTGGCCCAGTGGGGGGGGGGGTTCTTTAAGCTCTTACAAGAAGATGGCTCTGGGGTGGGGGAGAAACTCAGTTCAGTTCACATTTAAAGGTGAATCTACCAAATCTGCATTTCCAAAGCAACACGTGAACTGAAACCTTGCTATCCTCTAAAGTTCGCACCTCTCGAATTTTGCAATACAGTTCTCCAGCCAAGTAGTGTGTACAAAGATGTGCAGCTGCACACTAGGGCATAAAAATGCTTATATTCGTGAAAATAACTGCGAGAATGCATTATGTTAGGGGAAATTGCTTTGCAAAAATGAATGAGAAATTTCCATGAAAATGCTGACTACCATTTCCATGAGGATTTTTTTTTTAAAAATTGGAAATTGATGCAGAAATGTGAAGAACAACTTAAGACTGGAAAAGTGAGGAGAGAGCCGAAATGAGCAGATCCATCTGTCCCTGGGTAGGGGTGACTCATCCCAAACAGTGGCACCAAACTAGACTTATATTAAAATGCCCGTTTACAGTTCAGGCCTGTTATTAACTAGTAAGCAATAGCTGCTCTTTGATTCTGGGATGGTGGAGTCGAGAATGCTCTGAGAAAAACTCTTGCCCCTCAGGCCATGGTGCCTCTTAGAGTGCACAAGCACCCAAGGGTGGGGCTTGGCAAGGATGTCTTTCCCTCTGTCCCCTCTGGCAACGCTTGCTCTCTTTATTTGTTCTGGTTTTCCTCTTTCCTCCATTAGCTCCACTGAAAAGAAAAGCTCCGAGGAGAAGGTTCCCCTCCCCTTTTCTTATCATTGCCAAAAAAATCCCCAAACTGCAAGATAAGCTAGGCCAAGAGCATGCGACTGGCTCAAGATCACCCAGTGAGCTTCATGGCTAAGTGAGGATTTGAATCTGGGTCTCTGAAACCCACACTCTGCTATTTAATTATTTATTACATTTATAGCCCACCTCTCCTGCAGGAGCTCAAGGTGGCGTACAAACATGGGCCTTCCCTCCTTCTGATTGTATCCTCAACACAACCCTGTGAGGTAGGTTAGGTTGATTGATTGATTGATTGAGTTTATTACGGTACAAAGACCAGTTTAGGGTAGGTTAGGTTGAGTGACAGTGACTGGCCCAAGGTCACCCAGTGAGCTTCACAGCTGAGTGGGGATTTGGACCCTGGTCTCTCAGGTCCCAGTCTGACACTCTAACTGCTATACCACACAGATCTAAGGGAAGTGGTTGTGGCTTGACACAAGGCCTGTGAGGGAGGAAAGTAGTACAGTTGTGGTTGTAATGGCCACCAGCAGTGAGCCAAGGTATCATTGCCATGGTTGTTTTAGGCTCCATCCTCCTTTAAACAGCTATGGCTTCCCCCAAGGAATCCTGGGAATGGTAGTTTATTTATTTTATTTATTTATTATTTGATTTATATCCTGCCCTTCCTCCCAGCTGGAGCCCAGGGTGGCAAGGCTGCAGAGAGTTGTTTGGAGAGCCCTCACATAGCTACAATTCCCAAAGTGGTTTAACAGTCAGTCCTTCTCAGGGAGTGTGAGGGAGGGGCGTCAAACTGAATTACGTTTAGGATGCATAGATTGCAGCTGTCCCCCAAAACTGCTACTCTACTCCAAAATGATCCCTCCCAAAGTGGATTTACTTTAAACAAAATTGGACTCTTCTTTCTGCACCCTCTACTCTCTGTGTGTGTGTGTGTGTGTGTATTCTGCAACATCATTGTCAAATTAATCCTGGGGTTCTCCACATACATTTGTATGGAATGTGTAATTAGCCCCTCAGCAGCTCTTCCACAGGGAACTGAATTTTATTTATATGTTAAAATATTTCTGTATTGTCTTTCTGTCCCTAAAGAGGCATATAAGCTGTGTACAGTAGGGCCCCACTCATACAGCGGGTTACTTTCTGGACCCCCGCTGTAAAGCGGAACCCATTGACTTGACCAAAATGGCGCCCGACGGCAAAAAAAGCCGTAAAAGCAGAACAAGCGCTGTAAGAGCAGGGCCTTTCTGCAACTGACAACCGCAGCATTAGCGGAATGCTGTAAAGCGAAGTGCTGTAAAGTGGGGCCCTACTGTACATCCATCCATTTAAAGCACATCACTCCCCTCACTCCCCCAAGCCTTCTGGGAACTGTAGTTTATTAAGGGGATTGTAACTGTGAGATGTAAACTACATCCCCAGGATTCTTTGGGAGAAGTAATGTGCTTTAAATCTATACAGTAGGGCCCCACTCATACAGCGGGTTACCTTCCAGACTCCCGCCTAAAAGCGAAACCCTCCAAAAAGCAGAACTCCGTCAATAAAATAGCGCCTGACACCCGAAAAATGCCATAAAAGCGGAACAAGTGCCATATGAGTGGGGCCTTACTCTAATTGAAAGCCACCGTTTTAGCCGGCTGCTGAAAAGCAGGACCCTACTGTAGTGTATATGCAGTATTTCATCTTCCTGGGCAAATTTCTGAATGCAGGCATTGTCTGGAGATCTGTGCCTTCATATCTTCCGGCTTTTTGAGTAGCTGTGAATCCATCCAGCGCCTTTGGGATGGGATGTAAATAAATCCTAGGAACAACCACCACAAAAAATCAGTAGAACACTTGGCCAACTGAAGTCAAAGAGGAAACAAGCCCAGTTGCGTCGAGTTACTTGGTTCTCATGAGAGCCCCATGCTTCCTGGCCTTTCATAATGTTTCTGAGGAGTCGTTCCAAGGTTTCGTTCATAGTTAAGATGAATAATTGCATCCTGGAAAAGTGATGCTGTGCAATCTGTCTAATCATAACTATGATGCAAATATATATGCAGAGAAGAGTGATTGTCAGAGCTGAGCATAGGCCTTGAGTGGGAACCAGAAATTAGGAGGCAGAACTAGGAAATGGTTCTACCATTTTCCATGTGAAATCCCAGCCTGATCATGACTCTTTATAACAGGGGTGGGAACCTTTTTTCAGCCCAAGGGATGTGTTATTTTCTGGGCAACTTTCCAAGGGCCACATGCTAGTGGGAGATTGGGCCAGAGACTAAAGTGGGCAGACCAAGAAATGTAAATGTTACCTTTGCACAGTAGACTAGTTTCTACATATACTTCTCTCTATCCTCCATTTGAGAGCCAGTGTGGTGTAGTGGTTTGTGTGTTGGACTACAACCTGGGAGACCAGGATCAGAATCCCCACACAGCCATGAAGCTCACTGGGTGACCTTCAGAGGAAGGCAATGGTAAAACCACCTCTGAATACCGTTTACCATGAAAACCCTATTCATAGGGACGCCATAAGTCGGGATCGACTTGAAGGCAGTCCATTTCATTTTCATCCTCCGTTTAGACAAGCAAGAAGCATGATCAGAGTTCAAAGATACATTTCACCCAGAAAAAAAAACACTCTGGGTGTGAAGCAGGGTCACTGAGGGGCATGGCCTGGAGAGAGTTCCAAGGGCCAGATAGAAAGGCCTGGGGGGCCGTGTTCAGTCCTCGGGCCCGAGGTTTCTCTCATCTGTTTTATAGCCTTTCCTCTTGAGGGCAAAATGTACTGGGGTATCTTACTGTTACTAGCTTCCAAATTGTTTCTGGGCAAAATTCAAGGTGCTGATTTCATTCTTTGTGTGTAGGGAACCTTAGGCCCTCCAGATGTTGCTGAACTACAACTACTATCATTGCCATGCTTGCCGGGAGTTGTAGTTACAACAACATCTGGATGGTCAAAGGTTCCCCACACCTACTGTATGGATTGGGTCCAGGATGCCTGAAGCATTGCATGCTTTGGTATGAACATTTAAGATCTTTATCAGAGACCCTCCTCTGGGTGCCCTGACCTTCAGAGGCTAGGTGGCTGGTAGCTAGAGAGAGGGTGTCACCACCAAGAAATTGCCAAAACTTTCTGCAGAGACCTTTGGCTGGTGCCTATTTCATCCCCGTTTTTTGCTCTCAGATAAAGACTTTTAGTGAATAATACTTTAGTCCTGTTTTCATTGCCGGTTCTGTTGCAGATTATTTTATTGTTGGCCTCCTCTGCCTGTTTTAATTATTTTCATTGTTGTATATTTGTTTTAAGTTGCTTGCACCTTTTGTTGTGAGCCTTACTGAAAGGTGGAGTCAAAATATCTTAATTTGTTCAGGGCTTGGCTTCAGAGGTAGGGCTGGACTCTAGAAAATAACCAAGTAGGAGTAATATTGGGTTTCCTTGTTTGGAGAAAAAATCTGCATCCCCAACCCGCCCTTCCATCCAATTAGAACTCAATTAGGGCAGCTCACATTTATAAGATAAAACAATTGAAACACAACAAATTATCTTAATCTTTGTCTTAATCTTAATTTTTGGGAAGAAATGGAGGAGGAGATGAGAACGCATCCTCCTTTCACTGGTTTTTGTCTCTTACACCCCAAGCATGTGCAGATTTGCAGAAAGAAAGAAGATTTCAGGGGTATAGTTGTCCGGGGTCTTGGGGGGGGGAGTCTTAGACCCTTTACTTTTTTGGGAGCAGGGTTCCAGTAGGGTTCCTAAGTTTCCAGTGTTCTATGAGGCAATCAGCATGAAAGGGGAATATACTAGCCACTGAGAAGAGTTTTCTAACTTGCTTCCTTGTCCTTTCCTGCTGATTGGAGCCAATCAAAGTGAAAAGAGGTGAGTCAGCCACTGAGAAGACTCTTTTCAGTAGCTAACACTCTCCCCTTTCGTGCTGGTTGGCTCCTAGGGACATCTGTTGTTGTGGGGGAAGGCATTCACAAGGCTCTCATTCTCAGCCCAGCAGCAAAAGAAAAAAAAGGGGGAGGGTGTGTGGTTGTGACTATCATGAAGGGACCCTGCACTTCTGAATTTCCCACTACATGACTGGATACAATTGCACCCCTTTTAAGCTTCCCCTGGAAAATGCTGGAAATCGACATTCCAATACATGTTTTCCCTTCAGTTTCAGGTCTGTGCGCCTTCTGAAGAATGACGGGATGGGCTTCCAGAAATACTCCTATATGAACGAAGACGAGGCTTGGAAGAGTTACCTTGAGAACCCTCTGACAGCAGCCACCAAGGCGATGATGAGAGTTAATGGAGATGATGACGGCGTGGCTGCCTTGAGTCTCCTCTATGACTATTACATGGTATGGAAAGCAGCCAGCAGGCCCTGAAAATGGCATTTCTTGCAGCCTCCCCCAACTGGGTGCTTTCTAGATGTTTTGGCTATCACTCCCATCTGCCTCAGCCAGCATGTGCTATCTGGGGTGGATGGCAGTTGTAGTCCAAAACATCTGGAAGGCATCCCGTTGGGGGAGGCTGGTTTACTGCCCCCTATTTAAGTTCTTCACAGAGAAAATGCCCATAAACATGACTAGTTACCTAGTGCGCTTAAATGTATGGCATAGTCTCAGGGTCTACATTCTTCCCCTGTGGTAACTTGGTGGTCCTTATCCTGCCAAGTGGTCAGGAGAACTTCACCATAGATCAGGTGAAGATGTGTGGTTGTCTGGAATAGGTCTTAATCTCATTTGGATACAGGAGCACCGCTACCTCAAGTTTCGAAAGAACCTGTACCCCGACCCCGGCCACATTCACACAATACATTTATTACACCTTAAACAGTCATGGCTTTCCCCAAAGCATCATGGGAAGTGTAGTTTGTGAAGGAGACTCCTGTTCTCATAGAGCTACTGTTGTCAGAGTGGCTTAATAGTCCCTCTTCCCAGATAACTCTGAGAATTGTAGCTTTGTTTGGGGAATATAGGTCCCCTAATACCTGTTAGCACCCTTCACAAATGATACTTCCCAGGGTTCTTTGGGGGAAGCCATGGCTGTTTAAAGTGGAATAACAGTGGAATAAATGTATGGTGTGAATGTGGTCCCTGTTAGAGACTTGTCCATGTCTTGTCTCATCAAAAAGATTTGCTCCTCAGCAGAACCATTAGCAGCGAGTTATTGGCAAAGTAGTCACAGTTTTTGTTCGTTCAGAAAAGACTTTCCCCACCCCAACCCTGGCACAGGAGTGAGGGGTGGGAGTTGCTCCAGATGGAAACGGGGATGGTGTGAAATCACAATAAGTACTGATATTGAGGGGAAAGCGAAAGCATGGTCTCTTCAGCAAGCTGATCAACCCATGTTGGTAGTGGCCAGCCCAGAAGTATATCTCTGCTCCCTGTTCTACAGGTAACGTTTCTGTTTTTTCTGCCTTGGCAGGTTCCAAAGGAAAAGAGGATCCTTCCATCTGGAACAATGGGGCGCAATGAACTTGGGAAGAGGTGAGAGAGAATCCTGTCCCAGTAGGCCTCAAACATTTGCAAGCGCAATGCTTTGGCTTGCGTCTGACCAGCTTTCAAGTACAGTGCTGTTACTGTCAGAAAATGGAGACCACATATATAAACTTATTTCGCAAGGGGTCTTTGCAAAATCAACAATGTGTGCTTAAATGTGTGGTATGTATGCAGCCCGAAGTTTTGGCTTTGGCAAGTCTCTAGGAAGAGGTAATTCCACAGCTGAGGGCCAGGAGCTGAGAATGCCACTCTGGACAGCCATAAGATCTGACCTAGTGTATAGATCAGCCTTTCCCAACTGGTGTGCCTCCAGATGTTGTTGGACCACAACTCCCATCAGCCTCAGCCATTGGCAATGCTGGCTGACGCTGATGGGAGTTGTGGTCCGACAACATCTGGAGGCACACTGGTTGGGAAAGGCTGGTATAGATAGTGTGGTTAAAATGAAACCATTCCTGGTCAAGCTTACAGGTTGCAGTAGATCACAGTGGTGAAAGTAGTCTCAAATGTTCTGGCCTAGGCTGTTGCCAGCACCTTGAAATGGAGCTGGTGCAGCAGACCCTGGAGCACTGGTGTTCATGGGTTAAAGATGTGTGGGGCTCCAGAAAATGGTTTGGTAGACCCCCTCCCTCTCAATTTTCCTTTATTCTAGCCTGAGAGGGCTTGAATTTCACCCCATGTCCCCTGTGGTGGAGCTGACAAAGTACAGCAAGAACTAGGAGGGACAGGCTCCCTGTGGTCTCTCTGCACTGAGCATGAGGGTGATAAGCATGCTTTTGTTTCAACTGCTTCCAAAATGAGCAATGTTCTCCCTTTCATCCTCCTTGGCTTCCATGCCTTTCAGATAACCCTCCCAAAAATAAGTTAACGGTCCGTTGGAATCTCTCAGTTCAGTCCCTCAATTCCTGGACTCTTTGTACCCCTGAGCTATGTGTTTTACATATCTATTTCTGAACTACTGACCCTGTACCAGGGTCATGAAGTATTGACTCTCCCTGATCCCACCAGGACCGAGTGGTGGGAAAGGGTTACATTTAACTCTTTACCTTGCTTGGGAATGATGGGTTTACCATTTTTTGAGAGGGGGAATCTTTTCTCAGAGGTAGCATTTGGATATACAGCTGAAGACCTCTTGGGAATCGGAGTCCTTGTCCCTTTATGTGGCATATTCTCCTTCATGGAGGGAGAAATTAAAGCTTGTATCTCTCTTCCTTCTTCTGCTCTATGTACATTTCAAGGGAGAAAAAGGTAACCAACCTCTCCACCTCATGACCAAGGGGGCAATGAGTGAGAGGTTCAGAGGCTTCATATGTACAAGGGGAAGATCTCAAGGGCATCATTGCGCCCACAGGTACCATGTTGGCAACCCATAAGAACCTGTTGTATTTCTGTGCCCTCAGAGTATAAGGTGGGAAATCAAAGGTGCCAGAGACCAAGAATATGAACAGGACTCGTGAGGAGTGAACATAGCTTTTCACTTGCACAGCTCAAGTGTTTGGTTATGATGTGGTGATTCAGAGGCTGAAGTCTGTTTTAGTCATTCAGGCTTTTACCAAGTGGATGTGTAGGCCTCTCAGTACCACTGTTTCAGCAAAGCAAAGCAATTATGATTATTTTGTTTTAATTTAATTGGATTTCTTACCTGCCCTTAACCGTAACTCAATCAGGTATTGAGGAGCAGCCAACTGGGTACTCTAGCACCACATTCACACCAGACATTTTTCCACTTTAAGCAGTCATGGCCTCCCTCAAAGAATTCTGGGACGTGTAGTTCTGGGAGGGTGCTGAGAGTTGTCAGGAGACCCCCTATTCCCATCACAGAGGTACAATTCCCAGACTTCTCTGGGAAGAGGGACTGACAGTTAAACTGCTCTGGGAACTTGAGACCATGTTCTCCAATGTGGTTGTTTTGAGCTCAGACAACAGGCTTGTGAAATGCTGGAGTGCTACCCCTCAGCAAATGGTTGTTTGTGTTCATTTCTTGCACATCAGGTGCAGATGATTAGTAAAATGTCTTCCTGTCTGCCTTGCATGGCTAAGTACTTTTTTTTCTGGTCTGGATCCTTCTTCCCCTCTAGACACTGTCACGGGATGGAGTATGAACCTGATATTTCCTCCTTTGAAAGCTCTGCTCACCTCATGAAGCTCTTGGCTGAAAATGTTTCCATGAACCAAGAATATTCCGATGTGCCTAAGAAAAATGGCTTAGGGCTGGAGGGTATCCCCTCTCCTCACAAGCCACCTGCCCTGCCTCCTGGCACCAGCAAGTTGGAAACCAATCCTGAGAACTATATGATAACATCAGGGGATGTGTACGACAACAGCTCTCTCAACTCCCTCTTTGACGTGATCCCTGTGGCTCCGCCGCAGCAGAGGTGGCAGCCAGACAGCACGTTCAAAGAAGACCCTCAGGAGGTCAGCAGTGTGCTCGGGGATCTGGGCCTGCCAAAACGTTTCTAGAGCAAAACTGTGTGGCTCTGCCCATCTCTAGGCAGGATGTGACATGTATGGTATAAAAGGGAGCAGCACAAATTGCACTAATGAGGCGAGCAGAGGGAGTGTCCCTTATGTGCCAAGTTAGCCGTCATCGAGATTCAGCAGGGTGAAGTGGTTTGTTTTGATGGAAGGACTTCTTGACAGTCTCTCCACCATCCCTTCTGTTTCCTTTAAAAATGAACTCCTCTCCTTCGACAATGGCCAACCATGCTGTCTTCTCTGGCATATTGACAAATTGCCCCTCCCACCCCAGTTACATCAATGCTAGCTATTCAATCCACTGGACGTATGCAAAACATGCAGTAGATGAAAGGAGAAAAGGGAGAGACGTAGGCCACATCCATTCCCAGCAACCATTGTCTGACCCATCATCGCCATCTGCCACAAATGGATGCAACAGACGCATTCTTTGAAGCACTCTTATCCCACTTTAAACAGTCATAGCTTCCCCCAAAGAAATCTGGGAACTATAGTTTAAGGGTGCTGAGAATGGTTAGAAAACCCCTCACAGAGCTACAGTTCCCAGCACCCTCAACAAACTGTAGTTCCCAGGATTCTTTGGGGGAAGTTATGACTGTTTAAAGTGGGATAAGAGTGCTTTAAAGGTATGGTGTGGATGTGACCTGCCATTCTGTGTACATAGAGTGATAAAAAAAAACCTTGACAACATTGTGAAAAGATGTGGCTGAGGGCAGATGAAAAGCATAATAAGGGTCAAGAGAAGATATCCCATTCAAAGTCATGGAGCTGACATAGTGCCTTTGAAGGGCGCTGAGTTTCTGGGGAGGAGCGTGGGAATGTGTGCAGCCACTTGGTATGTTCCCTTTTGCATACTTCATCTCAAAAATTTGCACCCAAAGTAGGAAGAGGAAGCGTGTTGCGAGTTCCTGTTAATTCCCTACCTGACCAGGAAGTTGCTTGGGATGTGATTCATAATTTATTTATTTGGCAAAGTATCCTCCTTCCCCGTGGTAGAGAATTCCAGGAAAAAGTGGGACCTGAGAAGGTTCTGGATCATTATAGGTACCTATAATCCCTGGCTATTGACTCTGCTGGCTGGGGCTGATGGGAGTTGTAGTCCAAAACATCTGGAAGGCACCAGGCTGAGGGAGACTCTACTTTATGTATTAACCCGTAGCCGTCTCGATTCTCTTTTCCACCCCAGAATTTCCTTGGAAGATAGTTGAGAAAATATCACTGAAGAGCTGGACTCTTGAACTTCTCTCTTGTTCAGGGCATGATCCATTGGCCTTTACTGGGGTCAATAGATGAGGAGTCAGAGTTAATTCCAGCTAGATATGCCGACTTTGCTCATTTGTTTTTATTGCCGCTGCTTTGTAACAGCAGCCTGGCATGGCTTAGCAGGTGAAGCTTTTTCTCCATGCCGAGGAAAACATCCAACTGCTAAATTTCGGCACGTGGATAAAATATTTGCGTGGCATACGCTAGTTTTATTAAAATTCCGAATGAATGTTTTGCCTCGTTTCCAAAGGGAAACACTTTTGGGGTGTTAACTCTAGATGATATTCAGTGCTAGTCCTACTCAGAGGAGACCCACTGAAGTGAATGGGAAGGGCTGTAGCTCAGTGGTAGAGCATCTGCCTTGTATGCAGAAGGTCCCTGGTTCCGTCCCCAGCATCTCCAGGTAGGGCTGGGAGAGACTCTTGTCTGAAATCCTGGAGAGCCACTGCCAGTCAGTGTAGACAACACTGATCTAGATGGACCAATGGTCTGGCTCGGTAGAAGGCAGCTTCCTAGGTTCCTAACAGCCATGACTAACTTAGGTTCATTAATTTCAATGGATCTACTCTGAGTAGGACTTAGTTGGATACAACCCGAAGTTTTCATTTCCAGGGCTGAGTTAGAATACAAAAGAATTCATATACGGAGGTCCTGATTTTGCCTCTCTCTATAGACGCTGATCTTCAACGATATTCTGAAGTCCCAGACAGAAGCACCATGTCCAGAGGCTTATTCTGCTAGCGATGCCAAGAGGTAATTTGCAACTGATTTCTTGAGTGATATGTTTGCAATGAATTGCTCTGGAATCATATGCCTAGTATATTAAGGGGGAAATTTAGCAGAGTCCTCGGGGAAGGGCCATAGCTCAGTGCCTCGCCTGCAGAAGGTCCCCGGTTCAATCCCTGGTGGCATCCAGGTTGGGCTGGGAGAGTCCCTGCCTGAAACCCCTGAGAGTTGCTGCCAGTCAGTGTAGAACAATACTGAGCTAGATAGACCAATGTCTGAGTCAGCAGAAGGCAGCTGCTAGTGGAGGTAAGGTGGGTGGAGGAATTATCCTGCTTGCCTCCTCCATGTGCTCCATTTAATTACATCTAAAAATAGACCCGCTCCAGTTGCCTGCTTTACATATGGACAGCACAGATGCATGAATAAATACATACGGCTATCCTGTCACACACCTAGTTTGGCCCTTCTGATGCTTCTGTCGCTGGAGGCTGGTCCATTGGGAGAAATGGGGCACTGCCCCACCAACCTCAGTCTGCTTTTAGCCAGCCCCTACCTGTCTACCTTCTTTCTTGCATCCGGTCCCAGGAGTGGCAAAATGGAGTGGCCTTATGTCTCAGTTTTGCCCTTGTAGAACTCAACAGGGAGGAGGATGGGATCCTAACTGAGATGAGTTTTCTCTCTCTGTCATCAGCTCTGGCTCCATTTCCTGTTGGCCTCCTTGCCCATCACCCAGTCCCAATGGGCATCAGCAGCCACCATTAGCTTTTGTGTCTTTCAGAGTAAAATAGTATAAAACTGTTTGTTTACAATCTGCCTTCTCTCCTCCTTTTAAATTGCTCCATTTAAGTGACTTTGAATACACTTTGGGATCCCCAAAAGCTATTCACATCAAATCAGGTGACTCACCCATGGCCTACCTCAACAAAGGACAGTTCTACCCAGTCACGCTGCGGACAGCTGGAGATGCTAAATGTTTACACCTGTCCTCAAATAAAGTGAAGGTAAGGGACATGCCAAGAAAAGTTCCCACCAAAATGGATGTCAAACAGCTGAAACAATGGTTCGGGAGGTCTAATTTTTTTGTTTTCTGAAGCCAGAAATAGCTGTGGAGGTTTCAGAAACTGTAGTATATTCTCTAATCAGGGGTGGGGGAAGTGCCAAGGGCTGTGTTTCCCAACTGGAAAGTTGTTGACCAAATTCCAGTAGTGGGGGGAGATAGACCCACACACAATCACACACCCTTAATCACACAGAGACACACACAAAGGTATTTCTCATGGAAACAGAGCAATTCCACTGAAGTTTCACCTTTCATTTTCTCCATAGCCTTTTTTTTTTTACAAAGTGTGTTTTTAAAAAGCTCTCAAAACCCCTTTATCTGTCCTGACTCTGCAAAAGGCAAAAAGAACTCTGTAATCCCAGCAAAAGAATGCCAATAATACTGATGCACAGCAGAACTACAAGTCTTTCCTTATAGTTATTCAAAATCTCAAAACGCAATTGCATCCTGAAAACTGTATGCCCACAATTGCAAAATGCATGGGTACTTTCCCCATATTTGCAAGGTATGCAAGTCTTCCTCCCTGCTGAGACGTTTTACTATGGTCTTCTTGCAGCAGATCTTACAAAGGAGGGAGCTGCATCTGCATCCTTGGCACGGCATCAGTGCCCTTTTTCTTTTCAGCTGCTCCCCACTGAATAGTTGATGGGTGGGAGGGGACGCAGAGGCCCCCATGAAATCCAGCTGCAAAGCATATCCAACCCATGAGTTGGAACCCCTGTACGAAAGCACTGAGCAAAGTTTGATTTGATTTTTACAAATAGATATGTAAAATAATACCGTATATAAGGTAACGGGAGACACTTTTGACTTTCCCCCTTTCTCCCAGAGTGTCGTGATGGTGGTGTTTGACAATGAAAAGATTCCAATGGAGCAGCTCAAGTTCTGGAAGCACTGGCATTCCCGTCAACCCACCGCCAAACAGAGAGTCATCGATGTCGGTATGGAGTGGAGATGCTGTGGGATTTCTCCTCTAGGAGGGAAAATAAATGGATACTGGAGGTTCAAAGTGCAGCTCAGGGCTGTTAGAAAGCCCTTTTTCAGGCAGCCCCACACTGCTGTTTAAACCTCAAAAAAATCCAGAGCTGTGTGTGGGGCTGTTTACAAAAGACTTTCAAAGTCCAGTTGCGGCTTCAAAGCCTAGAGTCACCTGATGTCACTGTGACGTCAGGTGATTGACAAGTGGTTAGCTCTGCCCACCTGTCAATTTGACCCTCCAGGGTGGGAAAATAAGGATCTGGCCTGCTGGCCAGAAAAGACTCCCCACCCCAGCTATAGAGATGTGAGGGACAAAGTGGTATCGTTGCTTGTCCATAGAGAATCATGGTGAATGGATCCTTTCGGCTGCCCTGTTTTAACAGCATCCCTCTGCGTCCCCTGAAAACTCTTTAGAGCCACTCTGTAAGATGTGAGGGTCTGTCACCAGAAGAGGAAATCAGCAACTCCCTTCTCCCTATACCCCCTCCCCATCTTCACCTTAGAATCTAGAGGGAGTTTAGGTGTGGTTTCCGGTGAAACTAGAAGGGTGGGGCTTATCACACCTTGTTAAGAATATAGTAGTTATAATTGGGCAATTGAAGAGTAACTGCCTGTTTCATGCCTTCCAGCTGACTGTAAAGAGAATTTCAATACTGTGCAGCATATTGAGGAGGTGGCTTACAACGCCTTGTCCTTTGTCTGGAACATTGCTGAAGAAGCAAAGGTACGGCCAGGCCCATGCAAAAAATGCAGTATCCCTCTGTACTACTCTGTTTTATACCAGGTTTGACAGTTATGGTTTCTTGCAAAGAACACTGGGAACTGGAGTTCGGTAAGGGTGCTGAGAAATCCAAGAAGAACCCTGATGGATCAGGTCTAGACTAGCATCCTGTTCTCTCAGTGGCCAAGCAGATGCTCATGGAGTGCTGGCCAAAAACGTCTCCCCACCCTGGCTATAGAAATGCGAGGGACAAAATGATATCATTGTGTGTCCGTAGGAGGATCTGAGTACAACAGCAACTCTCGCCGCTTTGCATACCTGTTGCCGGGAATCATGAGGCATACTGTCTCTGACAGTGGAGGCAGAATATAGCCAATGTGGCTAGTAGCCCCTGATAGCCTTATTCTTCATGAATTATCTCTGAAGAGATTCCTAACCTCCCACACAATCACCATTCGAAGGGTAGAGACGCACTCACTGTTCTGCCAGTTCCAGTGCATCTCCATCTCTCTCTTCTAAAAACGGGGGCACACAACACTAGTCAACCCTCTCTTTTACTGTAAAACTTGGTGGGAGCAGCTTGAGTGTTTTTTTTTTTAATTTAGCTTCAGAGATTTCGCAACTGACTGGCAGATCATCCTGTTGCCCCTCCAGGTGTGGCTGATGGAAACGCTTTGCTCTAGACGACTAGTGTGCTCACAGCCCTAGTCTTTTTCCTTAAAAATAAAAAACCCTGTCTGTCGAGACAGCTCGGATGAACCCTTACAGCACAATCCTGTGCAGATCTGCTCAGAAGTAATTCCTGCAGAGTTCAATAGAACTTACTCCCAGCCAGCTCAATGCACATAGGATTGCAGCCTTAGCTCTGACACTTTTTATGGCCTGCCCAATGTGGTTTCTCCAGCAGCCTGAGCACAGATCCAGGGGCATCATTACCGGGGTGCGGGGTGTGTGGATCGCACCCGGGTGACACCATGAGGGGGGTGACACCCAGAGCCGCCCCGCCCGCCCCGTTGCCTGGCAAAGGAGCCGAGAAGCGCTCCGGGTCCTCCTTGGAGGCATGCAGGTGGGCGGGCGAGACCGGGAGCCGCATCGGCGGGGCGAGGGAGGCACGCCGGCATTCCCAGGCCTGCTTCTCCGGCTGGGTGCCCCTCCAGCGCGTGTCCTCCCAGGGGCATGGATCGGGGTGGCTGGTCTCACGCGCATGTGCAAGCTCAGCACAAGATTTGGGGGCTCACCAAGGGCCCCCCAGCACCCAGTCCGGTGCACGCCAAAAGCAGCCGCCCACTCGCTGGTGGTGAAGCCTGGACAGGCCTTCTACCGTCAGCCTGGAGCGTGTGCTAGACTGGCCACCCCTGTCCATGCCCCTGGGAGAGCGTGCACCGGAGGTCCGCACCCCCCCCCGCACTCCCGCTAGTGACACCGCTGCACAGATTATTGGTTTGCTGCAGATATACTTAAATTGGGTTGATGAACAAATGTCAACCTGGACTGAGAACAAGCCCGTGTAGTATGTGTGAATCTGGATTTTGCCCATGACACGAAAATATGCTTAGCAGGATCTGTTGAAATCCTTAGCACAGTGGTGGCTAACCTGTGGCCCTCCCACATGTTTCTGAACTACAGCTCTCATCAACTCCAGCCAGCATGGCCAATTGTCTGGGAAGATGGGAGTTGTAGTCCAGCAACATCTGGAGGGCCACATGTTCCCCATTCCTGCCTTAGTATTTCAGCATTAAACTATGCACCTAGCTCTCAGTGTTTTTTCCCAGCAGGTCTTAAATATACTTTCTAAGCTAGCCCCTTCCAGCTGGGTTTGGAATTTCCTCTGCACGCGTGAGGGCTTCTGTGTGTGCAGATGTGTGTCTTCTGTTTTGTTCCACTAGTGTCTCTAGTCAAACAGGTGTTGCAGGTTTTTGAAGGACTTCAGAAACCTGTGAACTGACATTGTGTTGGGCCAAGACTGCACACGATAGGCAAGGATGCCTCTGTTGTGCTCCCTGCAAGTCTGGGGAAAACTAAGTGTTTCATCTCCAGCTTTAGTGAAAAACAGCGGGGCCCCTCCAAAATGGTGTTTTATTGCAGGTATATTCTGCAACACAGCTTGGGAGCAGTAATCGTGCATTAGCGATGGATTTGTACTGGACGACCGTCCACACATCTTTCAGTTCAGCTTGATCAGTTGTTGTGTGGTGCCCTCCGCTTGCATTTAGACTCACTGTCAGGAAGATCATTCTTGTGCCATAGCACAGTAAAAATGGGAGGGGAAAATATACACAAGAACATTTGTGGTAGAAAAGATTGCAGGATTTCAGTAGGAAGCTGCAGGGCATGCATTGATTGGAAATGAAGCAGTGTGTCTGCGGCAAAACTTTTCCAGGCGCAAACAGTATTGAAAGCAAGATCTTGTATAATCCCCTTGATACCAACATGAGCACAAATCCTCATGACTACACAAGGACATCTGCCATGTTGCGATAGGGGAGAAGGTCTCTGCCACTTGTGACCTGCAAGCTGAAGATATCCCAACAGACATGAGCCATGGCTGGTTGGTGCTTGGCAACCCCCAGATTTTTGCTTTGCAGTCACAGGAAGATAGCGGAAATGGGTGGAAGGCTGTGTTTAGCTTGGTAGGTCACAGGTAGTGTTGGCTTGCAACAGCAGTATGTTGGATAGGAGAGATTATGCAAGATGCGTAAATGAAAAACAGTGGACAGGAACCTGCCACGCAATACAATGCATATCTACTCAAAAGTAAGTTCTGTTGACTTCTGTGGGGCTTACTCCCAAATAAGCGAGCATAGGATTGCAGCCATAGGACTTTCTGAATTTAATAGGAATTTTAGGTAGACATGGATAAGACTGTGCTGTTGGTATACTTGAAACTCGAGCAATTACTATTTTTGTTGTTGTTGTTCTGAGATTTCATTGGGCTGCCTTCATTCTTTTTAGCCCAAAGGCAGCCTTGGACTTTCTTTTTTTAAAAACAACAACAGAGGTTATAAGCCATCTTCAAGGTAACTGCTTCCGCACTCCCCCTCATTAGAAATATTCCAGGCATGTGATAGTCCCTTGGGGCACTTAGGTTAGCTGTAACCAGAAACATTGTTCACCTTCTAGCCCAGAGGTCTGTTGAAGGCGGAGACTTCAGGGACGTAAAACACCTGGGAGCTGCTGTTGGGGTCCTTTTTCTGGCACCTTATTTATTATTTATTGTTTTATTCGATTTCTGTTCCACCCTTCTTCCCAGTAGGAGCCCAGGGCGGCAAACAAAAGCACTAAAAACACTCTAAAACATCATAGAAATAGGCTTTAAAATATATCTTCCACCTGTCCTCCCAACCTCTAAACTAAGTGAGACTCGCTATTTTCTACCTGCAATGTTTGGCTGTGGCCTCACCTCTAATTCATGTCACTTCCAAACAGATCTTTAAAATTATTTGGAGGTGGGTATCCATTCCCAAGAGCCCCTAAAGACCACCTGTTTGTTCGGCGTTCATCCTGATTTGCGCAAAGTGTATGTGGAGGCTAGAATCATAGAATAGTAGAGTTGGAAAGGGCCTATGAGGCCATCAAGTCCAACCCCCTGCTCAATGGCTAGAGAATGTCTAGTCTACTGAGCATTTGTTCTGATTTGTTTAGGGGAGGGAGGTTGTATGAGAATCAGCATTCATTCTGCATTCATCCCAATTTGCTTGCAGGGGGTTGACACGTCTTCCTCTTAATAATTCATTCATCCCACGCAATTTAAATTACCCCCCAAATTTAATATTTGCCAGCACATGAAAATGACAGTTTGCCCAGCACAGCCATAAAACACAAGAAAAACATAAAGCAATGTTTGTATTAAAAAAGGCAGGTAGCTCTGAGCATATGTAGAGTGTATTCCCATCACTACACAGCAATTGCAGCCTGTCCCTACACAGTTAGCATTAAGCAATAGGGCTTTGTTCTGCAGCTTCTTTTCTGAAGACGAACACAACCTTTTTGTTTTGGAAATTAAACACTGCCCGCAACCTGCTTTGACTATAAAGGTTTGCCTTCACTACTGTACTCCAGTTCATTTATTTATTTTATTTAACAAAATGTATATACCACTTGAATATGTGGACAGGGGAAGTGCGACCGTGTTACCCTTACTTGATCTCTCAGTGGCTTTTGATGCCATTTACCATGGCATCCTTCTGGGCTGACTTGGTGAGATGGGGATCTGAGGCACTGTTTTACAGTGGTTCCGATCCTATCTTCAAGGTCGTTTTCAGAAAATAGCATTGGGTGATTGTCTTTTGGCCCCCTGGCAGCTGTGCTGTGGGGTGCCTCAGGGTACCATCTTGTCCCCCATGCTGTTTAACATCTATATGAAGCCCTTGGGAGCGGTGTCAGCAGTACGCTGATGATACCCAGCTCTATTTCTCTGTAACATCTGAACTGGGAGAGGCCATGCAAGCCTTGGAGTGCTGCCTGGACTCTGTGGTGGGCTGGATGAGGGCCAATAAACTGAGTATGAATCCTAGCAAGATGGAGGCACTGTGGGTTGGTGGTTCCCAAGTTCGGATAATTGGTCAGTTGCCTGCTTTGGATGTGGTCGTACTCCCTCTGAAAGAGCAGGTCTGTAGTCTGGCGGTGCTTTTGGATCCATCTTTGTTGCTAGAGGCCCAGGTGACCTCAGTGACTAGGAGAGCCTTTTGCCAGCTTCAGATGGTAAGACAGCTGCAGCCGTTTCTAGACCAGGATAGCCTGACTACTGCTGTCCACGCACTGGTAACCTCTAGGCTTGATTACTGTAATGTGCTCTATGTGGGGTTGCCCTTGAGGTTGGTCCAGAAGCTGCAGCTACAGCAGTGAGACTGCTCACTGGGGCAGGGTATCGCCAACATGTCACTCCACTCCTGAATGAATTGCACTGATTGCCCATTTGCTGCCGGGCCAAGTTCAAGATTCTAGTCTTGGTGTACAAAGCACTATACAGATTGGGATCAGGATACCTGAAAGACCGTCTTATCCCTTATATACCCAGTCGATCACTGTGCTGTGCAGGTGAGGGCCTCCTGCAGATACCATCTTATCAGGAGGTCAGTTCCGCACAACATAGGAAATGGACCTTTAGTGTGGCGGCACCTACCCTGTGGAATTCCCTCCCCTTAAATATTAGATAGGTGCCATCTCTGTTATCTTTTTGGTGCCTATTGAAGACCTTCCTCTTTCAACAAGCGTTTGAAGTTGAGACCTTATCCCAGTCTGCATCTGTGTTGGAATTGCTTTTTAATATGTTTTTAAACTTTTTTTAAAAAACAATGTTTTTAACTTTTTTAAAGATGTCTTGAAAGCTTTTAAAAAGTTTTTAAAGGTGTTTTGTTTTAATGTATTTCAAAGTCTGTTTTTATGATGTTTTAAAGTGTTTTTAGTGCTTTTGTTTGCCATCCTGGGCTCCTGCTGGGAGGAAGGGCAGAATATTATTTATTTATTGCATTTGTATACCACCCCATAGCCGAAGCCCTCTGGGCGGTTTACAACAATTAAAAACATTAAAAACAAATATACAAATTTAAAAACACATTTTTAAAAAAGCAATATAAATCAAATAAGGATATAGATAAAATAATAAATAAATAAATAAATAAAATATAAAGACCTCTAAGCTGTTTGCTCCTGCATTATTCAGTGCAAATGCTCCTCTGAGCAATTGATTCTGGGATATTGCAATGACACCAGCCTGATGGGTTTGAATCTTAGGCGCATGGGAAGCTGCTTTATACATAGGCCAATCTTAGCTCAGTGTAACTGAAGACCTTCCTCGTTCAACAAGCCTTTTAAATAGAGCCCTTATCCCAGGCTGCATCTGTATTGGAAAATGCTTTTTAAGATGTTTTTAAACTTTTTTTTTTAAAAAGATGTTTTTAAAGCTTTTTAAAAAGTTTTTAAAGATGTTTTAATATGTTTTTAATGGTTGCTTTGTTTTAATATATTTTAAAGTCTGTTTTTATGATGTGGTAAAGTGTTTTAGTGCTCTTGTTTGCCTCCCTGGGCTCCTACTGGGAGGAAGGGTGGGATATAAATCTAATACATAAATAAAATATTACCCACACTGACTGGCAGCAGCTCTCCAGGGTGCAGGCAAGAGCCTTCCAAGCCCTATCTGGAGATGCTGGGGATTGAACTGGGGACCTTCTGCATGCAAAGTAGATGCTCTGCCACTGAGCGACAGCCCTCCTCTGAGCTACAACCTTCCTCGAATTCACTGTAACTTTCAAAGTAGTGCAATGACCGCTGCTGGATCATGACCCCCTCCATTCTTCTTGCAGGTGTTTATTGGCGTGAACTGCTTGAGCACAGATTTCTCCTCCCAGAAAGGTGTGAAGGGTGTCCCTTTGAACCTCCAGATAGACACTTATGACTACAGTACTGGGACAAACCGGCTAATTCATCGAGCTGTCTGCCAGATCAAAATATTCTGTGACAAGGTAGGGAGAAGCCTTTTGGCAAACCTGTTGTGGGGAGGACTGGGGGATGAGGGCAGAGAGCAAGTGTGGTGTAGCGATTAGAGTGTTGGAGTAGGGCCTGGGAGACCGAGGTTCAAATCCGACCCTCCTCAATCAGAAAGCTCACTGGGTAGCCTTGGGCCAGTCACTTTCTCTCAGCCTAACCTACCTCATAAGGGTGGTTGTGAGGATCAAATGAGGAAAGGGAGAGCCATGTATGCAATCTTGAGCTCCTTGTAGGAAAGGCAGAATATAAACATAATAAAGGAATAAGCTTTTTAAACAAAGACATCACCCTTTTAAGAGAAGCTTTGCAAGAGCTGAACTGCTAGCAGAAGAACTTGGCTCTGATGAAAGTGAAACAAGTGCAACCTAAGCTGGGCAAGAGTTCACATGTAAATTAGTCAAGACTGGAATTCACACACTGGTTAGTCTCCAGTTTTTAAACGCTGGGAAACAAAACTGTTAGGTTGTAGCATGACTCACCTTGATCTGTGCTGCATCAGGTGTGTGTTTATAATGAAAATGTTATAGGAGGTTAGTCGGATTTAGTTAGCCTGGAGTGACATTCCATGTTCTGGATCCTTTCACTGAGGACCACACTAAATGTGACATTAATCATATAGATGCAATTAACATGAAGGCCTTTTTTAAAAAAATAGCAACTACAGGGGGGCCAGCCAGTGGAAGGACTGCAGGGGGTGGAGAGAAACATTAACCGTTGCCCCGCTGCTGTGGTTCTGGCAAAAGTTGCTCCCCTGAAGCTGCTGCATTGGGAGGGAGACTTCCATGCTATTTAGTTTAAAATAAATAGGCATGTTAATGTGTTCATATAATTAATATCCCATCTAGATTGGCCCTTAGACTGGTTCAGGTAGATCAGGTGTGGAGAACCTTTGGCTCAGAGCTTGGAAAAGTTACTTTTTTTGAACTACAACTCCCATCAGCCCAATCCAGTGGCCATGCTGGCTGGGACTGATGGGAGTTGTAGTTTAAAAAAGTAACTTTTCCAAGCTCTTGCTGAAGTGCAACTTCCATCATCCCTGGCCTTTGGCCATGCTTGCCATGCTTGTTGTAGTTCAGCAACATTTCCACCCCGAGCTAAATTGTTTTCTCACTGATCACACTTTCAGAAGTTTGAAGTGAGAAAGATATGCCTGTATATAGCCATCCTGTATTTTTGGCTTGAGTTATAGGCTGGAATCCAAAAGGCTAAGGGGTCCCAAGGACTTGGGTGTGTCCAATGGGATTTTGGACTTCTAGTTGTTTTGAACAGCAAATAGATGTGCACAGCCCCAACATCTTCTGAAAGTCTTCTCATCTTTAAAAATAAGTTGAGATGAAGGGGCTGCTGTTTGAGAAACACAGACCAAGAGTCCCTTTGGACACACCCACAGAGAACAGCTTGTGCAGTTATATTTATTTCATTATTTTTTATATATTGCTTAAAATTCAGAATTTCTAAGCAGTACAAATAAAATGTAAAAAAAAGACATACAGAGAAGAAGAATTAAAATTCATCAAAAAACAGAAAGCTATCTTACAATGTCTGACTGCCTTAAAATACTTAAGAGTTTCTGATAATTTTACCCCCTCAGCTTGAAAGATTATGATCCTCTTTCCCAGTTTGAAAGAAAGTTTCAGTGTCTCTCCAAACTCACTATCTCTTTTGGATATACTCCTTGGTAGTCAGACTATTTTACTTTATATAGTGTGGTGTAGTGGTTAGAGAGTTGGACTATGACTTGGGAGACCAGGGTTCGAATCCCCACACAGCCATGAAGCTCACTGGGTGACGTTGGGCCAGTCACTGCCTCTCAGCCTCAGAGGAAGGCAATGGTAAACCCCCTCTGAGTACTGCTTACCATGAAAACCCGATTCATAGGGTCGCCATAAGTCGCCATAAAACGACTTGAAGGTAGTCCATTTCCATTTTCCATGGTACAGGCTTTCCCAAATGTGAGCTTCATTTAGGTGGTTCCTGCCATGTTTGCAAAAAATGCAATTAAAAATCATGCAGCATGCAACACAGTGTATTTCAATTGCTACAATGGGAAATAAAACAAAACAAAACATCATTAAATGGTCTACCAAGACCATCAGCAATTTCCAAGTGATTTTGGGGGAAAAGATTTGGGAGTCACTGATGCAGTACCTCTTGAAGACAATTTTTAGCAAGGTCTGCCCTTTAAAATGTGTCAAAATCTTATGGTAAGCATTACAATAATCCTTAATAAAAACCTTGGCACCACCTGAGGCTTCCCTCCTCATGCAAATAACAGCTATAGAGGCACATTTTTTGTTATGGTGAGAGGCAGAAGGGCTGAACTCTTTCCCTGCTCCATGTGGTCCCAATACTGCCCATGTGTCTATTCACACTTTTTGAAAAACATGCACATTAACTGCATTCACAAAATTAATACTACATCTAGTTTGTCCCTAAGATAAATGCTTAAATTTGCATTGTAAGTTACTCGGGGCAGAGCACGCTGTCCCTGTTGTTGCTTATGTAAAGTGCCATGTTACATAGATTATAAACTAGTTCCTAACATTACCCCCCACCCCCATGCATGGTAACCAAGAAATGGACCCAAGGGCTGGGATATGCAGATAAGGGGCTGCCTTGGTTCTGAAAATCTCCCATTGAGCTCTGTGTACAGTAAATGGGCTGTAACTTGAAACACCATGTTTGGAGTGCAGGGAGGTTGAGAAACCTGGCCTCCGTCCCCTGCACTCAATCTCCCAAGGCAGGTGTAATCTAGGGTGGTGGACAGATGCACTAGAGGACAGAGCTCCTGCATTTTTAATAGCTACATCTGCTGAAATCCCCTCAGTTTCCTACAATTACATGTTAAACTGTCCTCTTTTCACATCTTGCAATCCCAGTAAAATCTCTGTGACGAAGATGTTCCTTTACAGGTGTACCCACTTACTAGTGGTGGTCGGTGTCCACTGGGGCTGGTAAGGTGGAGCCAGAGCCAATGATGGGTGGGACCAATTAGTTCTAGGTATGTCCCTATCCTCTTCCTCCCTGCTGCATTCTACAAGGGCAACGATGAGACTGAGGAGGAGGAAACTGGCACGCAGTGTCACCCCCTGGTATGGTTGTAAGTAAGAAGGCAGGCAGGTGGTGGCTGGTTGAAGGGCGGACTGAGATTTGTAGGGCAGTGCCCCATTTGCTTTAAGGGACCAGCCTCCACTGCACACTGGAGGTAACACCTGCCTCTTGCCCCCTGAAATTGGCAATGCTGCCTTCACAAGTGAGGATCTACCTGGAGGGGCAATGCATGTCTCCCAAGGGATCCTGTAAGATATCAAATATCCTTCCTTCCACATAAAATGTAAATGTACTGCCTTCAAGTCGATTCCAACTTATGGCGACCCTGTGAATAGGGTTTTCGTGAGGCTGAGAGGCAGTGACTGGCCCAAGGTCACCCAGTGAGCTTCATGGCTATGTGGGGATTCGAACCCTGGTCTCCCAGGTCGTAGTCCAACACCTTAACCACTACACCACACTGGCTCTCTTTCCTTCCACATAGCAATGGGCATTTTATTGATAATGAATAATGTGGATAAGGTTGTGGCTTCTCACCTCTTTGATTTCCCTCCCAGGGAGCAGAGAGGAAAATGCGAGACGATGAACGCAAGCAGTTCAGGAGGAAGGGAAAATGCTTGGACACCAATAACAACGGTTAGTAGAAGCCGGTGTGGGCCGTTTTATATTTATATATATATATTTATTGTCTGGGATCATGTGGTGCTGGCTAGAGATGGGGGAGAAATTCAGTTCAGTTCACATTTAAAGGTAACCTTACCTAATTCGCACTCTCCAAAACAATATGTGAAGCGAAATACATTTCTGAATGTTGCAGTGCAGTGCTCCAGCTGAGTAATGTGTACAAAATGCATGTAATAGGTTAAAGTGTGCCTCTAGATCAGCCTTTCCCAACATTTGGGTCCCCAGATGTGGCTGGACTACAATTCCCATCATTCCTGACCATTGGCCATGCTGGCTGGGGTTGATGGGAGTTGTAGTCCAACAACATCTGGGGACCCAAAGGTTGAGAAAGGCTGATCTAGATGCATATGGGTTATACTCCACTAGCTTTTACTCAGAGTAGACCCATTGAAATTAATAGCCATGACTAACTTAGGTCCATTAATTTCAATGGGTCTACTCTTAGTCAAAGTTAATTAAGTATGACCCTCTATTAGTGAAGAATAACATTAAAAACACATTCTATTGGGGGAAATTGCTTCGCAAAAATGTGTAGATTAGGAACACAAAGTTTCCAGAGGACTTGAATCACAATGATGTGGAAATGTGAAGAACCAAACTTAAGACTGGAAAAATCAGAAACTAGAAGAAACCAAAATTGACATGTTTGCCCATCCTTAGTGCTGGCAGAGGGAGGAACCAGCAGGTAGGGCGGCCCCAGGAGTGAAATACCAGATGATTAGGAACTGCCTTCCAGAGAGGACCAGTCACTTGCCTTGGGTTTGCAAAAGCAACCTGGCCTTAGTCACTGCCCAGAGGATTGAGGGCTGCTGGGAAATCTTCATCCCAGCAAGAGCACCAGCCGGGCCAGACCAGCCTGGCCCCAGCTGGATTCCAAGACCTGCTTTTGCAAACGCACCTCTACATTTATGGTGTTTATTTACTTACAGGATCTATACCCTGTCACGTGCCCTCCAAGAAGCTTACAAAACAAATCCATATTCAAAACAGAATTAGTAGCATGTCAAATAAAAACAGCAATAAAAGCTCCAAAAGGATAAAAGAGCAGACGAGCGGCAAGATAAAAATAGCAGCTAAAGCCAGTAGCGAGATCCTAACGTAGCACTAAAAGCTCTTCATGACACTGTGACCGAGAGAAGGGGCTGGAACTCAGTGGCAGACCATCTGCTTTGTCATGTGTAAGGTCTCAGGTTGGGTCCCTAGGCAGGGTTGGGGAAGACTGCTGTCTGAAACCCTGAGACATCAGTACTGAGCTAGAGGAATCACTGGTCTGTCTCGGTCTAAGAGAGCTTCCTGTGTTCCTCTGTTCCACCTGCCAAACTTCCAGAAGTGGGGTCCTGCAAAGAGTGTGTTCCTAGTTGATGGGGGCAGGTTGATATGGAAGGAGGCAGCACTTTTTAAGATGCCTCTTCACTTTGGCACTGTCAGACTGATCTGTATTCTCCCAGCACTTCTCCACTCTTTCTTGTGTGTCTAGTCTATTAAACTATAAGCCTGAGGGCAGGGCATGTCTCTTAATTTTGATCTATGTGTGGCACCTATTTACTGTCGGTGCCCTAGAAGTTGTCGTTAATATTATTATTATTAATAATAAGGTGAGACAGAAACTTATGCTGTATTCTAGACTTTTAACAATTTTCTTCAGGCGCATGTAATCTTTTGTGTCTGAGAATGAGATTTTGAAAATTATAGGAACTCGCTTTCCACGCAAATGTGAAATTGTCCCCCAAAGGCCTTGTTTATTTCAGAAAGCTCGAGGGGTGCGTGTGGGGTGGGCTGATTGGTCCGATTGTGTTAGTGCCGCATGAGGTTTGATACTTCTACTTCTGGGTCTTTCTTTGTTTTGTTTTTGTCTTCTGTATGATTTTTATTGGTGGGTTTTGTTTGTTTCAATTTTATTCCCCCCCCCCCAATTGTTTTATTTCTAAGCCACCGGATGGGACTTCTTGTGGGCTGAAAGCAGGGGTGGGGAAAACTGTCTTTTTTGGTTTCTCTTTTTTCCAATCTCAAGTTCAGTTCTATATGTTTCCACATCAGTTTGCGATTCTTTTTAAAGTCCTTATTAATCAGCAACTTACTCCTAATACACATATTTTTGTGTGTGGTTTTACCAAATATAATGCATTGCCCAGGGATGATGGGAATTGTAGTCCAGCAACATCTGGCAGGCACCATGTTGGCTACTCCTGGTTCAGGTTATTTTGTTAACAAGAGCCGGTGGTCCAAATTCCAGAATCTTGCAAGACAAATATTTACAGCAGAGCTGGGGAATCTTTGGCCCTCCAGACATTGCTGAACTACAACTCCCATCAGCTCCCAGCAAGCATGGCCAAAGGCCAGGGATTATGGGAGCTGTAGTTCAGCAACATCTGGAGGGCCAAAGGTTCCCCCACGCCTGCTCTTTGCTAATAATTCATCTCCACAATCTCCTCAAAAAGCAAAAGGGGGCAGTGATTCACCAGGGACAGATACCAGAAAATAGGGATATCAGGAGAGTTTGCTTCAGGACCAAAGTTAGGCATGAGCTAAGAGATCCATGTATTTTTCTTTGGTTAAAAGCCACTGGGGAAGGGTAGGCTTTGTGATCAGGGTCATGTTGCTGGAGAGGAGAGGTCAACTATCTCACCGTGCACTGTTTCCAAGACTTGCATTTGCTCCATGCTATAATTCTCTCTTTCTCCCCCGTGGCTAATATCAGCTTCAGACCAGTGGATGGGTGAGTTTGAAGCCAGGGAAATGGTTGAAACAAAAAGAACCCTTTCTGATAGCCCTGGCCATGATCCAAATTCCTCCTTCCCTGCACAGCTGCTTTTAAACAAAGAGAAAGATATTAGATTGGGTCCACTGTTAGTTCTCGGAACAAGCTTAAATTAATGGACATGGCTCACCTAGATCTATTGATTTTAACGGGTCTACTCTGGGTAGAATTTAGTAGGCTGCAACCCATTGGGAGCATGCTTGTGGATCTCCTATGTCTTGTCCAGCCTTCCCCCAACCTGACGCCATCTGGACATTTTGGCTGATGGGTGTTGCAGTCTAAAGCATCTAAAAGGCACCAGGTTGGAGGAGGCTGGTCTTGTCTTTTCTGGTCCTTAATTACACAGGTGGAGGCGCAAAGTCCTGGAAACTGCCTCTGCCACTCCCCTCTTTGACAAGTCTGTGTAGCAAGCATCGAACACGGTGGAAAAGGATGTTTCTCTTCTGCCTTTTAGGTCTGAAAAGCTGTTTGGTTTCAGGTTTCCGAGGCAACGAAATCACTTATCTCAAGCCGCAGGCTGACTTGGAAACCCAGCCAGTCCTGTTTATTCCACATGTCCATTTTTCAAACCTCCAGAGATGTGGAGCGGTAAGTCACCTTTATGGCCCACGTTGCACCTCCTCTGCACAGTCTCTTCAGCTTACCATATCCTGTTGCTACAGGAATGAAAGGAAGCAAGCAGTGTCATTGTCTCATTGTCGGACTTTAAGACTCCATTTTGGGTTATTTTGAAGGAATGTTTCAACTGCGAGGTGGGGTTTTTGGTAGAAGAGTGAAGGTTGTGACTCTTCAGATGTTGTTGTACTCTAGGCCCCATCCTCCCTGACCATTGGCCATGCTGGCTACGGCTGATGGGAGCTGAAGTCTGGGGCTGATGGGAGTTTTAGTTCAAAAAAGTAACTTTTCCAAGCTCTGCCAGCAACGCCTATAGATCCACAGGTTTCCCAGCTCTAGTTATAAAAAGTTGCATTATAAATTTTGCGTGAAGCAAGACGAAATCTACCAGTGTAAAACATAACATAAAAAGGTGACTGATTAAGGGCACTTCTACGCTACAGATTTAAATATATATTTTTTTTAAAAAATTGATTTCCCCTCTCCCTGGGAAACGTAAATGTGTGTGTGTGTGTGTGTGTGTGTGAGAGAGAGAGAGACCTGTGACAGAACTTCTTGTGTCCTCAAACTACAATTCTCAGGATTTGGGGGGGAGGCCATCAGAGTTAAGCAGAGTTTAGTCTTAGACCAACGTTCATAGTGTAGGTATCTGCTGACTGACTGTGTAGGAATAACTGGAGCGGGGGGGGGGGGAGGTCAGGCTTTAGGGAGGAATTTAAAAGTAGAAATGGAACCCTGTGAAGATGTGAGGAGATAACAGCAGGAATGGAGAGTGTTGGGCCAGATAAGCACCATTTCAGCACGGGAGGGAGAGGATTCAAAGGTCCTCTCTTGGATATGTTCAAGATTAAATTGGAAAAAAGCAGGATGCAATAATATCATTTGATGTGGGACTGTTCTCTTTTTGTGATACTGTTTTCAAGCCTCATTGGAACAATAATAATGCTATCACTACAAAGTCAGTTTCCTCCCTTTTTAAGACAAAGGGTTTTGTGCCTTTGACATGCATATCTAATGTGTATGCTCATTTCTTTGCTTATTATACTAATAGTTGCTCAGTGATGCCCCATCTGCACTATACATTTAAAGCAGCATTTAAGCAGGCATGGCTTCCCCCAAAGAATCCTGGGAACTGTAGTTTGCTAAGGGTGCTGAGAATTGTTAGGAGATCCCTGTACCTCCTCACAGAGCTACAGTTCCCAGAGTTCCCTGGGAAGAGGGATTGATTGTTAAAGCACTTTGAGAATTGTCACTCTGTGAAGGGAACAGGGGTCTCCTAACAACTCTCAACACTCTTAACAAACTACAGTTCCCAATATACTTTAGGGGAAGCCATGGTATGATACTGCTTTGAATGTATGGTGCAGATGGGGCCTGAGCTGAGTCAGAGAAAGATATGTGGTGTTGCTTAATTGTTGCATAGAATCTGAAACATCCTGGTTAGGAAGGAGACTTGCTCCTGAGGGGCTCTGTGCTTTTGTCCCAAAAGTTGGGGTTACTTTAATAGCAAAGGACTAAAGCATCTCTCTCTTCTCTCTTCAACAGGTATTACCCTCTGCTGGCGTTCCACACGACTCTAGCAGGTACAAAATAATGTTTTCTTTTCTTTGGCTCACCTGTCCAAAATATTTTTGCCTAATTGGACAGCCCATTGGCTCCACTGCCCCTTCCAGTTTTTATTTAATTTACACCCTCATGTTTCTCTGGGAACCTCAAGGCCACAAGAGTGGTCTAGGTGCTAGCCAGACCCAGGCCTGCTGAACTGTAGCAAGGTTGCCATATCTGGTGCCTTCAGAGCTGGAAACCTGGTGTATGCCAAATCTTAAGCTCCTTGACAAAAGAAAGGCAGGATATGAAAGAGCTAAACATAACATCGTGGGCATTCTCCTCTGTGACCACTATTGAAACAAAATGAATTGGAGCGATCTGAGGATGCTGCTTGAGGCTGAGTGCAAGAATATGCCATAAACTCAGCCATAATCCAGCCTTCCATAAAGGAATGGCTGGAGATATAAAAAGAATGTTCCACACCGTTGGTGTCTCTGCCATTTGAGGCACTTGATTTTCAGTGGCAAAGAGGGAGACAAGAAGGATCTGGTCTGTGGGGCATAATCCACTAAAAAGTCTTCTGCAGCAGGCCCATTCCAATGAATGAAAGCTGTGGGGGGGTATGTATGCAACACTGACATCTGCACTATATATATATATATATATATATATATATATATATATATATATATATATATATATATATATATATATATTGATCTTTCAATTTCCTTACTCAGGTTGCCCTTAAAACGGAGCTGCCCTTCATTTCCCGCTGAATTTGATCCTTTAGCTTCAAAACAAGCCAAAGAAGAAGACCCTCAACGAGGTAATATTGCTGTTGGAGATTCCACAAGTATATGCACACATATACAGGTCACATCCTTGCCATACAACTAAAGCACATGGCTCCCCCTCAAGGAATCTGGGAAACTGTAGTTTACCCCTCACAGAACTATAGTTCCCAGCATCCTTAACAAACTGCAGCTGCCGGGATTCTTTGGGGGAAGCCATGTGCATTAAATGTGCTTTAAGTGTTTGGTCTGGATCTGGCCACACAAACAGTTCAAGTAACAGGCAAGGAAGCCTCGGGGGCAAGAGACGAGTAAGGAGTGCCGTGGGCTTACAATGGCATAAGGAAATAAGCAACAAGAGTCCATGAGAAATGGGACTCCAGGCTCAAGACAAGGCCCTGAAAGGAGACAGTTGACTTGAGGATCTCATCAAGGGGCTGCTTGGTGGGATGAAGGCAACCAACTAGCAATTCCTAACACCTAGCAGATAAGGAGAAGAGGGGCTCTCTTTTTAATATGGTTAAAAGTGTCCAAACCTTGGAAGCCAAATCCAGACATAACAGCTGTCTTTTGTGTGCCTGTTTGTGTCTTTCAGTCTTGCTCTATGTGCGAAGGGAATCAGAGGAGGTTTTTGATGCTCTCATGCTGAAGACGCCAGACCTCAAAGGCCTGAGGAATGCTGTGAGTTTCCCCCGTACCTCCCCCCCCCGCACTTCCTAATCCCTTCTGCTTCATAAAATTTACTGCCTTGCGAAGCAACCGTAAATAGGGTGCAGGGATGGCCAACTGTCAGCCTAGGGGGCTAGATCCCCCTGCCCCCCCATGTCTATTTCATGTGATCCTGGATGGCCTTTCCGTATTTTAATTAAAGTAGGATAGATGGTTTTGCTTGCAGTTTCGCTCTTAAGGGAAAAGGGGGGGATGATTTCAAGTGGCAAGAAATAAAGACATTCCATGCGTTAAAGTTACATCACTATTACTATTATTTTGCAATGCAACCCAAGTCCAACAGGTTTACACATGCAGTGTAAACAAATGTGTGTGTGGACTGTCTGCTATGCTTGAGCACATTTGCTCTGTAACTGGGAAGCCTTTGCTGCTGTGTGGCACCAACTTCACCATGCGGCTCAGTTTGAGAGACACTGGTCACAAGCACACCATACATTTTAAAGAACTCTTATACCACATTAAACAGTTATTGTTTCCCCCAAAAACTCCAGGGAACTGTAGTTTGTTAAGGATGCGGGGAATTGTACCTCTCTGAGGGAGTCTCCTAACAACTCTCAGCACCCTTAATAAGCTACAGTTTCCAGGACTCTAAACAGTCATGGCTTCCCTCCAGAGAGTCCTAGGAACTGCAGCTCGTTAAGGGTGCTCCCTCCCCAGATTAATCTTGCAACAACCCTGTGAGGTAGGTTATGCTAAGATGCAGTGACTGGTCTAAGGTCACCCAGTGAACTTTGTGGTGGAGTGGGGATTTGGTCTCCTGGGTCAATACTCTAACTGCTCTCCCACGCATGGCACACTTTTCTGCATGCTGGAAGAAGCTACTCAAGGTCCCAGCAGGCCCAATGAGGCTTGTGCAAGAGAAGATTGCATGTGATTTAATGGAAGAAGAGAGCTGTGAGGCTTTTCTGCCTTCATCAGCACAATGTTGTGGGCCAGCCCTGATACCAGGTAGTGGAGCACAACCACTTTTGGGGTGTTAAATTTGAATACACGTTGTATATTGGATGATAACTATCCCATTCCTGTTCTGAACTTGCCCAGTGTGGGGACTATTTTACACAAGGCAAAGAGTGGCAGCCAATCGTAGCACCTGGCTATTTTTTTTTTTTGCTTGCTTCTTAATGATGATCACTTTCATATTTCCCACTGTTAAACACTCCTTCTTCAATCTGTTTCCCAGGCCTGTGTGTCTGGAGAAAGTTTTTTTCTGTTCATGTCTCTCTCCACATCTCGCTTCCTTTCCCTTGGGCTGGCTGGAAACTCCCCCCCCCAATGTCTTTCTCAATGTTTGAAGAGCACACAATGTCTAAGCATATTTCTGTGATGCCTATCAGCACTATTCCTGATAACCCCAGCTCTTCTTTGCTGAGGCGGGGGATAGAGCAAACAATCTTCTGAAATTATCTGATAGCCATTTTTTATGGCTGTGCTTTTGTTTGTGTGTGTGTGTGTGTTGGTTTTCCACACTTTTAAATTGGGGGAAAAAGCAAACAGCTCTTTGGAACAAAATGCCAGCTCACAGAATTGCCTTCTCTTTGCCCACGCAGCTGCATTCCAAGGGAAAGTGGCAGGGAAGTGGTCAGGAGGATTTGCTGGAGTGAGGCATGTGCAGCTCCTAAAGAATTTTTATTTTCAGACTTATAAACTGCTTCACACAACCAAAAGCTACCAAAGCAGTGTGTTACAATGAAATAATATAAAAGATTACAGAGTCAATAAACTAAAAAAAAGTAATAAAGCCATTTCCACCATTGTACAATTAATATTTCATAAAATGTAAACTGTTTAGAGGTTTTGTTGCAATCAGGTGGTATATACATTTTGTTTGTGTGGCGTAGTGGTTAGGGTGTTGGACTATGACCTGGGAGACCAGGGTTCGAATCCCCACATAGCCATGAAGCTCACTGGGTGACCTTGGACCAGTCACTGCCTCTCAGCCTCATCAAAACCCTATTCATAGGGTCGCTATAAGTCGGAATCAACTTGAGGGCAGTACATTTACATTTTTAAATAAATAAAATGACTGGGTCACAATTCAGGGAAAACCTTCTTAAAAAATTCTTCAGTAGCTGCCTAAATGTCAAGATGCTAGGCACCCATCTAATTTCCCCTGGCAACTGATTCCAGAGGGCTGGAGCTACAACACAGAAAGCCCAGTTTGTAGTACATATTATGCATGCCTCTGGGCCATGCAGTATCCCAGCAGTTGCCAGGTGAGGTTATTTATTTATTTCTGCTATTGTTATACTGCTTAATCATCAAAGTTTCTAAGTAGTATGCATGGAGATTACAAAAAGCATGCAATGGATAAAATCAATTAAAATTAATCATAAAAGCAGCAAACTTCCTTAAAATACCTGCTAAAATAAAAAGCTCTTTGTCAAGTCCCTGAAGCTTAGCAGGATCATAGAATCTTATGCACTCAAGTGATCTGGCCTTATAGCCTAAATTGCTTTAGGCTAGACTGTGAGGTCTATTCAGGATGAAGACCTGCGTTCAAATCCTACCTCATGATAATCTGCACCTGTACAGCACTTTCGAGTGCTCAAAGTGCTTGCATGGCATAAATGGCTTCTGTGTTCCCTCTTAAGTTAGTTTGGAATTATCTCCACCTTTCAGGGGATACCAGAAGCGGATGTTGCGGTGGGGAGAGTTAAAGGCAAGAGATTGTGGCTTTCCTAAGGTTCCCTGCATCAGCTTTCCCTACCCTGGTGTGCCTTCCAGAGGTTTTAGAGTACAACTCCCATAAGCCCTGGGGCACATCGTGTTGGGGAAGGCTGCATAATCCAAATGAGATTTGTACTGGGCACATCCTGGCACTGACTCTCTCTCTGCTAACAGAATATGCCACCAGCTGTTAGTTCAGTTAGACCAGCTTTGGGCAGGGTGGTCTCTCTGAGCTTTCATTCTCTGTCTATAACATGAGATCTACTTTTCAGATTCGTTGGGAGGATTTAATGAAATGAGAACAAGAAAGCACTTTATATTGTGCAATGCGAACACATTTTCCATTAAATGTAGGCATCCCCGTTCACACGAAACTTAGCCACCCTCTCTATTGAACTGAACGAGGAAGCCAGTGTTACTTCTGTACATCAGGCAATGTATTCTACTGCCATCTGAGCCCCCTTTTCATGAAAGTGACTTCCTTAAAGGGCCATGATGGGTCAGTGATTCCACCATCGCTTATAGTGTTTCCCGTTATTGCTAGAACATTACCCCTTGAGGAATGCCTCCAGTATGATATGATTTAATTTTATATGCATCTGATTTATATATTTGACAGAATTTTATTCTTATTTTCAGATTTCAGAAAAATATGGTCTGCCTGAAGAAAGCATCTATAAAGTCTACAAAAAATGTAAACGAGGGTAAGTGATGGCCCCTCCCCATTTACTCAGTGTGATTTGCTTGGCTCCACGTGACTTTTTGCAGTGACCTATAGACAGTAAGTGCTGTGCTCATGTTCCCTAGCAACTGGTACTCAGAGCAGAGCTTGGAAAAGTTACTTTTTTTGAACTACAACTCCCATCAGCCCCAGCCAGCATGGCCACTGGATTGGGCTGATGGGAGTTGTAGTTCAAAAAAGTAACTTTTCCAAGCTCTGACTCAGAGATATGCTGCTTCTGATCCTGGAGGTATCATACAGCCGTCATGGTGATTAGTTGTAACTCTGAGAAACTAAGAATGTGAGAAACTAAGAATTGACCCAGCCTTTCCCAACCCTTGGGTCCCCAGGAGTTGTTGGACTACAACTCCCATCAGGCCCAGGCAGCATGGCCAATGGTCAGGAATGATGGGAATTGTAGTCCAGCAACATCTGGAGACCCAAAAGTTTGGAAAGGCTGATTGAACCCTCTTCTTCAGGGATGGGGAACCTTTGGCCGCCCAGATGTTTGTGGACTACAACTCGTCATCCTTGACTATTGGCTGTGCTTGCTGGAGCAGATGGGAGTTGTAGATCGGCAACATCCGGAGGGCCAAAGGTTCCACACCCCTGTTCTCCTTGGAGAGACAAGCTAAACATGACATGGGAGATCGCTAATCAGATCTTCTGAAGTCTTTTTTTCTTTGGTTAAGAGCAGTGGGAGGGGGGATGGAATAGGGAAGAGGTGACTAAATGAGGGCAGCACTGATCAATGGTCAACCCTCTGGGGGTTGCATGCCAAAGTGAGTGTGGCCGAAGTGTGAAAGGGGTGTGACAGATGTGTAAAAGTGGGTGTGTCCATTTTTTTAAAAAGAAAAGGACACATTTTGGGGGTCTTGAGGGGGGTCACAGAAAAACTTGTGGCATCACAGAATCACAACAAGGAGCCTGTCAGGGAATGGTCAACTATATATATAAATTTTAAAAGATTTTTTTTTAAATGGATACATTTTGTGCGGGGGGGGCTTAGGGGGTTACAGAAACTTTTTGGAATCATAGCAGGCCAGGGAACCCATAGCAGCTGTAATTTTAAAGTATTTTTAATGGGAGGGTTTGAAGGCTACAAACTAACTCTTGGGGGGGGCATATGCAGGCTGTTGGTTAGCCACCCCTGGAATCAGGGATGCAATGCTAGGAAGGATTCATTTAATACTTCTTCCCCAGCCTCTTCATTAGATGGAAATCCCACCCCCACCCCTTTGAAGCTGCTCTTAGCCACAGAGAAAGGGAAAACGGATGCTTTCACCCTTCTTTAGCTAATAGCTGTTTTTGGGGATGGGGTTTTAAATCGGGGGGGGAAGAGGGAAAAGGTTAAACACTTCCCCCCTAGCAGTGTGACCTGATCTAAATGAACAAGTCGCCTTCTGTCAGGCTAGCCTACTGCACAAGATTATGTAGTGCTGCCCTCAGCATCTTGTTGAAGGTGCCTCAGGATATAAATTGGATAAATCTGCATGCTCTTGTTCCTGGAGAAACATCATCCGATAAGAGAGGGGCCTATATCGGTGCACAGCACTGTGGCAGAGGCCGCTTTGGTCCATGAGCAAGGCTGGATTAATCAGCATCGAGGGAGGGAAATAGTTTTGCCCCAGATTGGATTGCCTAGGGCAGGGCTGGCGGCCCTTAGCCTGTGGGCCAAGTGAGGCCCTCAGGACTCTGCCCCAGGCCACACCCCACCAGTCTCCCTGCCCTACACCCTCCTTGAGTGCTTCTGCTTGGCTGATAAGCATCCTTGAACGCTCTTACTTGGTTGTGGGTATAGAAACCTCTGGTGTTTGCATCTTTTGCATAGCTGGTCCCAGGCTATGGTCTGAAGGCACATGAGGCTGTCAGGTCTGGTCAGTGCTGGATGGGAGACTGCCTGGGAACCATATGTAAGCCGCCTTGGGTTTCTATCAAGAAAAGAAAGGCAGGGTAGAAAAGTAATAAATAAATAAATACTGCCGAAGGTTACATCCGTTGCCCCGCTCACTTTGGCTCTTGCCCCAGCTGCGTTTGGTCCTGGTCCCACCCATGTCAGGCATACAGACCCCAGAAGGCTGCCAACAACGGGATGCGGCCCTGGGGCTAACAACAGGTCCCCCACCCTTAGACTAGCTGGAGCCCTTGGAAAAAGCCAAACACAGAAGATCTGTCCTCATTTGGGAGACATGAAAAACCCAGCAATCCTGTAAGGACCAAATTATCCTATTGGAAAAGGAATTAACAAGAAGTGTGTGTGTGTATCTGTGCACAATAAGCCTGGGTCCTTTGATGGATATTTTGTTATCTCCCAAGGTAGTTGCCTGAGGTCACAACAGATTTAGCTTATCTCAATCATCAGGGCACCAGTGTTTGTTTCTCAAAGCTAGCAGGGTCAGAGTAACCCTCTGGCTTATAGCGGCAGATGACACTGGAACAATGCAGTCTTGGATGGAAAGTGTGTGTGTGTGTTGGGTCCCAACAGTGTGACTAATTTCGGTACAAATACAGCACTTAGTAGTTTTAGATGCTATCGTCCAAGTTGGAGCATCTGAAGCCTGACTTCAAATGACTTTGCCTACAGTCAGGGACATTAGCCTTCAAGACATCTAGCGTGGTGACATTTTTAATTAAAATAGAAAGCCGTGAACCAAAGGGCTGGGCTGTATGCTGTTATACTCATCATAGGGATCAGCACCTCCACAATGAATTTCCCACCATCCCTTCCCTATACTTTTAGCACCTCTTGCCTCATAATTTGGGGCTGATATATAGTGAAATTGCCCCACCGCACTACACTTCATCTGTGGCCCCCACAGAGACAGGAAAACTTCACAGCACAATGGCCCTGAGTCAGTGGCGGCTGCATGTCAATGGGGCAGTGGAATCCACTCCGAGTTTTAGTCTGAACTTTCAAGGAGCTGTCCAAGGTGCTTCCAGAGCAGATTCCATTGCCCCGCTGACATGGAGCCACCAGTTGCCGCTGGCCTGAATTATGAGCGATGCATGACACAGGCACAGTGGGGGTGGGTGGTTGTGTCTAGAGCATCAATCCTCCTGGCAAGTGTAATGTGTATTTCAGCTGAGGTCACAGTTGATCCCAGGGCAGGATGGCTATGGAAGCCATATTTAAAGCAAAGGCTAGATGAGAGCATGGCAGGAGTGGAGAATCTTGGGCCCAGGGGCTGAATGCAGCCCTCCAGGGCTCTTTGTGTAGCCCTTGGGGCTTAGAAGGGCCGTAGCTCAGTGGGAGAACATCTGGTCTGAGTACAGAAGGTCCCAGGTTCAAACCCTGGCATCTCCAGGAGGGCTGGGAGAGAGCCCCGACCAGAGCTTGGAAAAGTTACTTTTTTTGAACTACAACTCCCATCAGTCCCAGCCAGCATGGCCACTGGATTGGGCTGATGGGACTTGTAGTTCAAAAAAGTAACTTTTCCAAGCTCTGGCCCCAACCAAACTCCTAGTCAATGTAGATGACACTGAACTAGATGGACCAATCGTCTGACTTGCAATAAGGCAGCTTCCTATGTCCCCCAGGCCACGGCCCTCCGTGGCCTTGCTCCACACCCTCATTGGACGGTCTTTGAACCCTGAAAATGACTTGTGGTTGGCTAGAAGGAGGATGGTGCTGTGTGTGTAAACTTCTTTTGCGTAGCTGGCATGTAGCCTGTTATACAAAGCCCCATCTGCAGCTCCTCCCACTTCTGCTCCTGGCACTGTCCATCACTGAACATTTGGCCCCCAGAAGGTTGTCCATGAAGGAATGTGACCCTCAGACTGTAAAAGGACCCGCACCCCTAGCGTATGGCTCTCAAGGCGGCCTTGGTGGAGATGCAACAGATCCTGAACTGTCTTTCCTTCCACACCAACATTCTGCCTCAAGACCCTGCAAAAGCCTCTCAGCTGGTGGTCTCCACCGCAAGTTTGTTCTCTCGGGCTGCCGAGCCTTGATATCATTTCTGCATTCCAGCCATCTCCCCAAGTTCATCTCAGCCCTTCCCGCTCCCAAACTTTAGGGAACCTCTTGTTGTTGTTATGTGCCTCCAAGTCGATTACGACTTATGGCGACCCTATGAATCAGTGACCTCCAAGAGCATCTGTCATGAACCACCCTGTTCAGAACTTGTAAGTTCAGGTCTGTGGCTTCTTTTATGGAACCTCTGCATTACCAATTTCTCTCTTCCTCCCACCCCAACAGAAGGAGGGCTCAAGATTTACTTTTTTTTAAAGTGAACGTTGAAAGACTTTTGACATGACCTCGCTTCTACAAGGATACCTCTGGTGCTCCAAATACATACATCTCTGAGTGGGGCCTCCAGTATTAAGAAACTAGGAATTTAGGTCCATTACTGAGGTTCAGGAGAAGCAAAGTGGGAAGGTGCAGTTTGACTCAAGAAGCTTGGAGCCAAGAAGTGTATTTTTTTTTTCCAAATTACCCCAGTGAACGAAAGCAATTTTCCAGGGGCTCTCATAACAAGTTACACTTTTCAGAATACATTTCTCTCTTGGGTTTTTCTTTCTTTCTTTTTTAAATGCCTTTACTGAGGTAACCAATTTCTCTTTTGGGCCTAGCAATTTCTATTCAAATCTTTTTCCCCGGCCTAACAATTGAGCAGCCTCCCCGCTGGGGCTTAAGGCTCTTTTGCATTCCACCTTGCCATTTGAGTCTGGGAGAAGACAAAAGACCCTGACCAGGGGGAGGAGGCTAGACTGTTGCTAATCTTTTTCTCTCGCCCACCTCCCTGTGTTGTCAGACAAGGAACACGTTTGGCGTGGGGCGGCTGACCCTTCCTTCCCCTCTGTCCTAATCTTGTTGTGTCTGGAAAACTGCAGCGCTTTTTCGCCCATGGTGGAAACTGGAGAGTTTTGTTGTGGTTGTCTCCTGGGGCTTTGTGAAAATAGCTTTCTCTTTGTTTTCTGCGGAGCTGCACTGAAGGGTTCCTAATGTCACTAGTCCCTGCTTTCCAGAGAGGTCAAACCATGTTCTTCTGTTACAGCAAAAACAGTCTTAGAGACCAACACTTCTATGCTGCTATTAGCTTTCACGGACTATATGTGTAAACCTTCATAGACCAGAGTCTGCTTCATCAGATGCATGGAGTGTTGTCCTGAGTTGGCTGTTATATATAGCTGTATAGGGGGAGGGAGAAGTTCACTGTGCAGTCCGGGAGAAATGAAATGCAGGAAATACAGACAGTGATAACAGCATGAAAGCTTAAATGTCTGTAAAATAATTAGAGACTATTCACAGTGCAGTGCTGATGAGACCACAAACCTCCTGGCACTGGTCAGCTAATTAACACTGTAGAGGAATAAAAATCCGGGATCTTGATTCAGGTCACAGGTGATAGAATTGGACTTCTTGATATTTTGTAATCCAGCAATTTCACAGGAGTCATCCTTTGAAGCTCCTTTACTCAAGAATGGTCCATTACAGAGTGTTTTAGGAGGCTGAAATGTTTGCCCGCTGGTTTCTGTATGTTGCCTTTTCTGATTTCAGATTTGTGTTCATTTATTCTTTTGCATAGCAACTGGCCTGCTTGTCCTATGTAGAATGTCAAAGGGCACTGCTGGCAGAGAACAGCCTTTCTCTCATTGGTTGATGAATGAACCAATGTTGTGGCTGACATGAGATCCTATAACAGTTTTGCCCAAGTATTTATGGGGACAGAGCTGGCATCTGGGTCAGGTCTCTGCTTTGTGACCTGTTGTTGCTAGTTAAGTAGCTGTCTTAGATTAGGGCCCTGTCTGTACTTGAAGACTGACCTACCAAGGCCTGTGAGAGGGAAGTATGCTGTCCTGTATGGCCTTTCTAGATCATTGATGCTGCGTTGCCGTGATTTTAGCTGGGAGCTATATTTTATTGATTGATTGATTGTATTTATATACTGCCCCATAGCCGAAGCGCTCTGGGCAGTTTACAGTAACTAAAAACATTAAAACAAATATACAAATTTAAAAACATCTTTTAAAAACAATTTAAAACACAATTAAAATTTTTTAAACAATTTAATATATCCTTGATGGCTGCCTTTGCCTCAAGTAGTGAGGATTCAGGAGTGTCCCATTAAGGCTGTTGCTTGCGGGGGGGGGGCGGTGGCGAGATTCTTTCTTGGCTTCTTCACTGGGCAGCCGCTTAAAGCTTTGTCCATCTAGGCATTGCTACTTTGGGTGCTTCCATATGACCTGTTTATTGAGCGTTTCTCCTGATTTGTTTGCAGGGAGGTTAGATGATGTTGTGTCAAAGCCAGTGTTATGTCCAACCTGCCAGCTGGTGTTTGCCAGTAAACAGACATGCAGAAGCTATTTGGGGGGCATTTTTAGAGGAGATCAGTGGCCAAGAAGGGATTAAATAGCCTTTTCCTCACCTGTTGATTCTCCTCTGCACCCCCCTCTTTCTGACACGCGTGCGCACACACACACACACGTCCGCATTAAAGGGCAAACACATGTTTGTGAAAACACATGCTTGTTGGAATAGGTGAAGTTCCAAGCATAGAATCCAAAGAGAGGTTTGTGTTTTCTTTGCTAGTCTGTCTTCTCAAGAGAAACCAACAGAGAGTAAAAAGTTCTCTGCAAAAGAGCAAGCTCAGCAAAAAAAGAAAAAGGCTGAAGTGTTCAAAGTCTTTCATTGACAAACAAGCTCATTATCCCAATTGCTGTGTAATTAACTGAATGCACAGTCACAAGCTTATAAATGAAACTGGCAAAAGTTAATTAAAACAAAACACAGGAGCCTGACTTGGTCAGCTGCAAGCTGAAATGGGAAAAGACCAACTTTCTTGCATGAGGTCCCCAAGCAACCAGCTGCAGCTTTGTGAGGGCAGGAAGATTCAATACTTCTATCTTCCAACTTGCCTTTGAGGCTTGAAAAGATCCTGCCCCTGCCGTCATTTTTTATTAAATTGTCTCCTCCCTCTAATAAACCCGATAAAGCAAGAATTAATGTGGCATGGTAGCATAGAATGAGCTAGGAAGTCCTTACTCCAAGTGACATAGCACCTACTGGCTAGTGCCTGGGATGTCATTGATGACAAAAGACACATTGAAATGTTTGTGCTTTTTAGATCTGTTCTGAGTACTTCTGTAGCCCTTTAAAAGGAGCAAAGGATGGAAAATTCAAGCGAAGGCTACTTAGTCACCTGCTGTCAGTATTGCACAGCCATTTCGAAGTATCTTCTCATTAATTTTTAAATCCCTTTAAAATCCCTAGGAGGTGTGCTATCCCTTACTGATAGGCACACAATCTCCTCGTACTTCATTTAATGGAGTAACTAGGTTTTCTCCTGTCCCCACCAATATGGTCCAAGCAGGGCTGGCAAATGATCAAAAAACATAACAGTCCTACAGGATCTGACCAAAGGCCTGTCCAGCCCAGCATCCTGTTCTCACAGTGATGAACCAGATGCCCACGGGAAGCCTGCAAGCAGGACCTGAGTGCAACAGCACTTTCCCCACCTGCAGTTCCCAGCAACCGGTATACAGACATACCACCTCTGACAGATCATAGCCGTTCTGGCTACTAGTTTACATGGCTTGTCCATGAATTTGTCTAATCATCTTTTAAAACCATCCAAGTTGGTCACCATCACTAAGTTTTGTGATAATTAAAAAACTTTGATTATTATTTTATTTATTTTTGCTTTTCAGCTGAACAATTGATAATGAATATATGCATTCTTCAAATATCAATTTAGGTGACTTTTTCATATAGCTAAATTTTCAGGAGAGGTATTGGCCTGGCTCGTACATAATGCTAAGCCATGGTTTGTTTACCCAAATGTGGTATATTTGAACATCTGAAACTAGCCCTGCAAACACAGCATAATTTGCTTTCTGGTAATACCATGATGTGAAGCCATAGTTTGATGTTGGCTTATGACCCATGGCTTAACTATGGTTTGGTGTTACATCTGAACACAACAGCTGTGCTTAATCATGGTGTGTTTGGGCATCCCACTCTAGATGTACACCAAGCTACAGAGGCATGAATCAAGAGCAGCTGGAAACAATCCATGGTTTGGAGAAACAAGCCATAGCTTATTTGCTTATCTGTGAAACAAACCATGGCTTGTTGAATAAACCATGGTTAAACCAAATCATGGCTTAGCCCTATGTGCAAGCATAGTCACTGTTAGAAAGGAAACAACATTTTTAACATTTTCTTGTTCATTCCCAATTCAGCTTTAGTTAATTATAATTTATGTCATTTATCATATTGGGATTTTGTATCTTTCCACCAACGAGCGTAGGGTGGTGTATGCTGGGAGGGTGTCACCTCAATTTTATCCTCGCAGCAACCCTGCAAGGTAGGTTAGGTGAGCACGGCTGCGCCAAAGTCATTTAGCGAGCTTCATGGCTGAGCAGGGATTTGAACTTGGGTCTTCAACATCCTGGCCATTCACCTCAGATTGGCTCTCACTAAAAGATTGAAAGCCCTTGTTGCCACAGTATCTGCAGCACTGTATCAAGGGTGGGCTTAGACTGATGGTAGCGCGAGAAGAAAAGCTACTGCTGTAGCCCCTGAAAACAAACATCTACACAAGCCTAGAGGGAGGCTGTTTGTCCTGCCAAAGCTGGACATGTATCTTCCTGGCATGGGTCGGTTTCATCTGCAGAGCAAGCAAAGGGGCCCTCCAGTTTTGCAGGGACAGGTTTTCATGCCATGGGAACGAGCTGGCTGAGGTTTTCCAGAGCGGCTTCTGAAAGGAACAGCTGTGTCTCTGAACCGCCCTGGGTCCTCCACAAACCGCAGCCCTTCTCCCCTTGCCTGACAGGTGAGGAACATCGCCTCCAATGCCAAACTTTCCTCTGTTCCCTTGAAGGCCTCCTTGAGGGTGAGATACAATCGAGCAGCCCAAGTTCTCCCCCGCACCTCCCAATCAGTCCTTGGCAGATGAGCTCATTGCTTTCCTTGGCCCATGTCCAGGGCTCGCTCTTAAAATAAAGGCGAGCGGCAGAGTGAGAGAGCATTAGAGGGTGTGCCTCATGCAGCCCACAGCTGAGTAGGGCTCTAGATAAGGGGAAGGGGGCCTTTGACAGGCTCCGGATTTATTTATTGATTTGATTTGATTTATATCCCGCCCCTCCTCCCAGTAGGAGCCCAGGGCAGCAAACAAAAGCACTAAAACATCATAAAAACAGACATATATTAAAATATCTTTAAAAAATCTTTTTTAAAAGAAAAAGCTTTAAAACCCTTTAAAAAAAACAAAACTTAAAAACATCTTAAAAAGCAATTCCAACACAGATGCAGACAGGGATAAGGTCTCTTCTTAAAAGGCTTGCTGAAAGAGGAAGGGCTTCAGTAGGCACTGAAAAGATAACAGAGATGACGCCTGTCTAATATTTAAGGGAAGGGAATTCCAAAAAGTAGGGGCCACCACATGAAAGGTCCGCTTCCTATGTTGTGTGGAACAGACGTCCTGATAAGATGGTATCTACAGGAGGCAGGTGGTGATGACAACATTGTGCTAGGGACCGAATAAGGCCAACTTGTAACTCACCAAGCTGAATGTGTGGCGAATCCCTCCTGAATGTGGCCTGCCAGGTTGAAAAACAAGAAGATTGGGAAGGCACCCCAAACAGGCAAAGAAGTGGTTCATTCATTTGATTGAGACTACTTAAAATATGCCCCTGAAGGAAGCTGAGTGTTGGAAGCGTAGGGACGGAGAAAAGAAAGTGCTTTTTCACACAGCGCGTAGCTAAACTATGGAATTTGCTCCCACAAGATGTAGTGATGGCCACCACCTTGGACCGCTTTAAAAGAGGATCAGACGCGTTAATGGATGATCAGACTTTCAATGGCTGTGTTGTACCCGTCCTGGTTGGAGCCATCGTGCCTCTGAACTCTGGTTGCCGGGAACTGTAGGTAGGGAGAGGGTTGTGCTCAGGTCCTTCTTGCAGGCTTTGCCTGGGCATCTGGCGGGCTACTGTGACAATAGGATGCTGGACTATGTGGGTGACTGGCCTGGTCCAGCTACAGGCTCTTCTTTATTAATCCAAAACTTGTTGGGGCTCTCATAAATTTTTATTCAGACACCTGGCGTGAACGCCTCTCTTTTCCTCCTCCACCCCTGCCCCCATTTGTTGGAGAATCACCCTGTTTTTGCAAGCCCAGGAAAGAAGCAAAACCAGATTTGTGGAGTGCCTGGTGGACTGGAATATGTGGCTCGCAAGCTGTGTCCAGCTGGATGGGTTCCAGGTTGTGCCAGTCTGGGATAAGCACCAATCCAGGAAGTATCTTAAAGAGGAAGTACTTTCCAGCATGGTGGTTTGGCATGGATGGCTAGATGCTACTTTTTGCTGTGCCAGACAATGCACAGTGACGCCGTGTGAGCTGCAGGTGTTAGGCACACCAGCAGAATGCACCTGACACAGCATTCTTCCTGGAAGCTTGCTCTTTTGTAGCATGCAATCCACCCTTCTTTCCTCCAGGCAGCAATTTTGTGCTTTAGAAATGGTGAGAATGATAGAATTCTAGACTGGGGTCATTGTGTATAAGCTGTTACACTTGAATGAAGAGGGTCTTCTGTTTTAAAAACAAAACACCAGGGAAATGGCACCACAACGTGAGAAAGTCTTGCAATTCTTCCACAGTTCTTTGTCTGTTTCATATGCCTCTCTCTGTGTGCACCAAAGAGAGAGCTGATTGCAGTTGAGAAATGTAAAATATGACAATTATCTATCCAGTTCCTGACTTTATGGGCCTGGGATTTTCCCTCTTGTATCTGAGGCTGGCTGGCATTCCTTGAATTCTAGTATGGAGGGTGTGTATACCCTGTGATTATTTGCAGTAGGAAAGGGCTAAACCACATGATACATGGGAGACCTGTAATCAATTTCTCAGTCTTGTGCTTATTGAAAGATACAGTAGTTGCACAGGACTGCCCCCTTTATTTTGAACTTGATGTTCTGTAGTTGTCATGGAAGGCTTAGGACACACCAGTGAGTTTATTTTACAACAAGTTTATTGTCTTTCTCCAATTAGGTCTGTAAACATACCACATATTTAAAGCACATTGCTTCCCCCAAAGAATCCTGTGAACTGTAGTTTACCCCTCATAGAGCTGCATTTCCCAGCATCCTTAACGAACTACCATTCCCAGGATTTTTGCAGAGGTGGGGAGTCATGAGCTTTAAATGTTTGCAGCCTAAGACAGAGCAGCAAGAGGAAACAAGTGACTCCACCTAAATCCACTATCCATGTAATAGGTAAAGCAGGGGTGGGAAGCCTCCAGGCCAGTTATGGCCCTTCAGGGGATCCCATTGGGTCTCTGCGGCCATCTTCCCCAAACATGCCCAACAGTTGACATCACTAGTGACATCAGCTGATGGGCAGGAGGACAAAATCATGCAGCGAAAGCAGCAGGATTTAATCCCTGCTCATCAATTGAGCAGGGATTAAAGCCCTGCGCAAAAGCATCCTTTGAAGCAGCTCACACTTCAAAGATGCTTTTGCAAAGGCTTTAAGATCATAGAATCATAGAATAGTAGAGTTGGAAGGGGCCTATAAGGCCATCAAGTCCAACCCCCTGCTAAATGCAGGAATCCAAATCAAAGCATTCCCAACAGATGGCTGTCCAGCTGCCTCTTGAATGCCTCCAGTGTTGGAGAGCCCACTACCTCTCTAGGCAATTGGTTCCATTGTCGTATGGTTCGAACAGTCAGGAAGTTTTTCCTGATGTCCAGTCGAAATCTGGCTTCCTGCAACTTGAGCCCATTATTCCGTGTCCTGCACTCTGGGACGATTGAGAAGAGATCCCGGCCCTCCTTTGTGTGACAACCTTTCATGTACTTGAAGAGTGCTATCACATCTCCCCTCAGTCTTCTCCAGGCTAAGATAGCATCGGTGTTCCTGTTTACACAATCAGGAGATTTAGGGCTGCCTTAAAACCTTTGTGAAAGCTTTCTCCCTTCCCCCATTAACTCCCTGACACTGGGGGTGAAGGGGGAGGGGGGAGACTCACAAAGAGTTTTCAAAGTCCCCCTTCCCCCTTCAAGTCTCCAATGTTGGGAACTTAATGAGGGAAGGGGGGAGACCTGGAAAAGCTTTTCCCTCTCTCTCTTTGGGCAGTGCAGGAAGGGAGAGAAGGAGGCCAGTTCCCAAGTGCCAGCAGCAAGCACTGGCTTCCGTCTTTACCTCCTGGCGGTGGCAATGGCAGGCGGTGGGGTGGGGAATGAAGGAGAGAAGCTACCCTTCTCCCCTTCATCTTCCTGCTGCCACTACTGGCGGCATAAGGGACAGTAGGAATCAAGCTTCTTTCTTGCATAATATCAGTGGGTCCTTGGGACACACTGCAAGGGATTTTGACAAGTGGCCAGGGTTGCCCACCTGTCAAATTTGGCCTATGAGGCCAATCCTGATACTAATCTGGCCTATGGAGCAAAAAAAGTCCTGAGTTAAAGAGTGTTAGGCTTTTTGACTAGATTCAAACAAGTATGCATGCTATCAGAGAGGCCATGCTTTTCATCCCATCTTAAACTGATGATGATATTTATATCCCACCTTTCCTCCAACAAGCTCAAGGTGGCTTGCAAACATGATTCTCCCCCTCCCGATTTTATCCTTACAACAACCCTGTGAGGCAGATTAGGCTGAGAGACAGCTTCATGACTGAGTAGGGATTTGAACCTTGGTCTTCCGGGTCCCACTCCGACACTCTAACCACTACACCATACTAGCTCTCCAATAAACATTAACTTAAAAGTCATTTCTCTCCCCAAAATGGCAGTCAGCCCCTCAAGAGTGAAAGTTCTATGGCTCCCCCACAAAGATCTTGTAGCACAATTCTCTGTCTCAAAAAAAATAAATGGCAGAACTTTCACCTCTGAGGAACTTCTGTTGATGAGCTGTTGAAGGATGGCTTTGAATTCAGCATTTTTATAATCTTTTCTCTCTGTTCTGCTTCTGTTCCAGGATCCTGGTGAACATGGATAACAACATAATTCAGCACTACAGCAACCATATGGCCTTTTTACTTGACGTGGTAGAAGCAGAGGACAAGTTCCAGGTGACCCTCAAGGAGCTCTAAAGACTGAAAAGGCTGCCCTTCTACTGAGATGCTGCTTGGGAAGCTGAGTTTGATCCCACCCACCACCGCAGCCCAAACCATCGGCTCCAAGTGTTTGACTTGAACGCAATCCCTTTGGAGGGAGCGAGCAAGAGAGACAGCACCATGGCTCCACATGTGAAGAGTGCTTTGAAGATCAATGTGAATGTGGAACTTCTATCCATTGAGGAGGAGATTATTATTTTATACTTTATGATGATGATGATGATCCTCTGCCAGGCAATGAATTCTGACCTTTTTCACTGTTCCACACTCAGGAAAGTACCAAGTTCTGTCAGGCTGCGGCCTAGGCAGGGGAATGGCCTGGTGACTGTGTTTGTTGTTTTTGTTAATGGTTAGTCTTGGCTTCTCATGGCCTAATAGGCAAAACCAGAGCACTGGTCACACAGAATTGTTAAACTAGTTTCCAAGAGACTGTCACAACTGTGTATGAATGTTAACAAATGCACCCCCCGACACCCCCCCCCAGACTTTATACCCTCTCACTGCCTTACTACTTGCCCTCAGAACCCTGGATGTAAATACCCCCAAGAGAAGTACCTGGCAAGAGTGACTGTTTTATACATTTCTGATTCCTCTTGTTCTTTTATAAATATATATATATATATATAATATCTCTTTCTCTGTCTGTGAATATGTATAAATATATCTTGTTCTATATTGAACATGACATGCAGGAAGGCAGAGCATTTCAAAACCAGGCTGCTTCACATTTCCCCGGGGTTCTCTTTGTTTCCCCCCCCCCATTTTGTTCATTTTTGTTATTTTTTGGTATATTATATGGTTAATAAAGATTCCAAGATTGAAATCAAGCTGGGCACAGTGTAAATATTAGAGCTGTAATTTCTTCAGGAGCATTTTGGAAGTGAGAAAGCAAGTAGAACTTTTAAGTGTGACTTCTGGCAGAAACAATTTGGGAGCAGCAAAACTCAGCTGCAGCCTAAATACTTTGATAACACTTAATAGCCTGACCAGGTGTCTAAGCCAGGCCTCTGCTAGGAAGCAGTTTCTTGTACTGTAGGGTGCTTTGCAGAAACATAAAGCAGCACCTAATCGGAGGAAATGAGAAAAGCATCTTTAAGGAAGGTTAGTAGAAGTGGTAGATTCACCTGGTCCAATGCTTAATCTAGAAAAAAAATGGATTAATTAGAAAGGGGCCTGGCCTCCAAAGCCCCTTAATATACACCTAGGGCCATAACTGGTAGGGGCTGAGCTGTAATTGGGGATGGGAGTAATTTAATGAACTTTGTTACGCCCTGTAATTCATCACCCTGTTTGGTGATGGAAGGTTGCAAACAGCTGTGCTGTGAACATTTGCATCCAACTTACTGTACTCATTTTGGATCTGCCGTTGTGATCCAGTCCCACAGCCAAATCTGGTTGACTACTTTGTGTTGATGTCATTGCATTTATTATGTGATCTCTGATTAGCCGGAACCACTCAGGAAAGGACAACAGCTGGAGGGAGGAGGTGTCAAAGCTGGGGGATTTTGGGGGGAGCACTGATCTGCACTGACTGGCAGTAGCTCTCCGGGGTTCCAAAGAGGGAGTCTTTCTCTCCCCTATCTGGAGATGCCAAAGACTGAATATGGGACCTTTCTTTTACATCCATGGCATGTTCATCCTCAAACATTTCTGCGGGTGTGGCTACCTTTCCACCTCCTGGTGCAAGGCCCCATCTGGAAATCAGTTCTTGGACCTCTTGCACCCAAAGCCAGAACAAGTCAGACACAAGTCCTTCCCCAGTGCTGCTGTCTGATCCAAATCAGGGCCCCACAGCTGCTCTTTGCTAAAATTTAAAGAGAAAGGAAATCTGATCGTGGATCTTTGTTGTCTCTCTACTTATTATTTAAAAACAGATAATATAGGCCATCCAGTCATGGCAGTCTTTCATTTCCTGGGAATTACTGGATCGACTGGAAAATCCAGTGCTGTCCATCCTTAGGTGAATAAGGAGAATGAGAGAAACATTATTTTCCTATTGTGGTGGTAGTAGCCTTAGGCCCCTCCACAATGGAAAAAGAAAAATGGGACAGGATGCCCCAGGTCCATATGGCTGGAGGAACAAAGTAGCATATTTGTCTTTTACATTGGGGATGTTGGTTCAACCAAAGATTCAAACTGAGGGGCAATCTGCACAACCCTTTCACTATGTTTTATGAACGGCAGGCACACCTCTAGTCAAATAGCCCTTAATTCTGCACTTGGAGCATAGGAAGGTGCCTTATACTGGGTCAGACAGCTCTCAGGGTTTCAGGGAGGGACTCTCTCCCAGCCCTACCTGGAGATGGTGGGGATTGAACCTAGGACCTCCTGCATACAAGGCAGATGCTTTACCCTGAGTTATGGTCCATCCCTGCTCACTTGGTTCTAGTGAGTGCCACCCATCAGCTCCAGAGGGGTCAATGTCTGAGGGACCTTGTGGAGAGGCCAACCTCATGCCCCTGGTTCAGTTCATACAGCCTAAAGGTGGGGCTGGTAGAGGGAGTGAGGGAATGATTGGGAGGGTGGTGAATTGCTTGCAAGCAAACCACATGAGTGAGGCACATCTTCCAAAGCCTTGTCAGCATGCTTCACTTTTTATTCAGAAGCCATGGACTTTTTTGAAGATGAAAGCATACAGTAATTCTTGTGAAGTGACGAGAGCAGCAGCAAGTCCTACAGGTGCCCACGGTTATGTCAAAGGGCTTGTCACTCAAGTGGATGTGGCAACAGTCCAGTGACTGCAGGACAGGGCTGGTTTGGCCTGACTTAAAAGTTGTTTCTCAGCTGCTGCCTCTGTTCCCCCCTTCCCCCCCCCCCCCCAATGCAGATGGGATATGCATAGTAACCTTCACTTGAGTTTCCTTCCCGGAGCATAGAGCTCTACTTGTGGTAAAGCTGTTCACAAGATGAGAAGGGCAGAGCACACACACCACGCCGGCCTCAGGGCAGGATCAGCACAGCGTTCACCAGAGGCCATCAAGCAGCTCAGAGCACATCTGGCTGCTCACACCGAGGGGAGTGGGGTGTGTGACTGTTGTGGAGAAATCGCTATGGGAAGGGTCCCTGCACTTACTGATTGCCAATTAGGGGTGTTCACCTGTTACATTCAACACATGTGCAATCTGTGAACACAAATAATTGAGCTGTACAAATCAACAAGTGTACACTCGTTCACACAAACAAACTGCATGTATAGAGTAGGGATCCCATGCCGGTTTGAAAGCATTCTGTTGGCCTAACAGGCTGGTATCAATTCGACTTTGTTCTTTGTCCCTAAGCTGCTGCTTTTACCAATCTGTGTTATAGATATAAGATATCTATATATAAGGAAATGTAGATAAATTGAAGGAAATGACAATAACAATATTGATATCAATATTTTAGATGAGGATTTAAAATCCTATTTCCGAAAATAGCCACAGAAAATCACAACATAAAAATCTGATCAGCGACAGTTGCAAATAACCGAATTAATGGAAAAGTTGGTACCAAATCTGAATTGGGTGGAATTCTAGCACATCCCTGGTACAGAGACAGTTTGTACCTGTGCTCAGTGTGATGTGTGAACAAGCCTAGTATTAACAGGCAAACAGCCAGCTCTACTGGGCCTCTTCCTCCTCCTCCACTTTCCCTGATGCAGCAGTGGCTGGTGGGTGGAAGTACCATCCTCCTTCTGCAGCTATCTTTCCGTGAAGGTGGGCAAGAATAATGGCACACGCACTATTGCATTTCAGCCCCGCTCAAACAACTCTCCATTTCACCACAATCGTTACTTCATCTAGCTTGCTGTGTACACTGATAAGTACCGATTCTCCAGTGTTTTAGATAGGGACCATTCCCAGCCCTACTTGGAGATGGAGATTCTAAGCTCTGAGCTCGTCATGATGAAAAAGGAAGAGTCAGGCATGCTGGGCTTCTTAATTTTAATAAACAAATAGCGGCATGAACAATCCATTGTCAGCCTGAAGCCAACAATGAAACGACATCCATTCTCTATATCCAAAACTCTTCTTCTGGCCTGCGATGCATGCAAGCAGGAACAATCCAATGAGCCACTCAAAGGAAACACAGGATTCCAAATGGGTGGGTATTATATCTTGGTCACAGGCAAATGAATGCAGTGTTTTTTAAAGAGAACAATGCAGTGCTTGCAAATAAAGAGTTCAGCCAAACCAACATTGCAGGATCCACTACTTTACAATACCGGCACCCATTTATTGGCAGTGTTATAGATGAAAGATTGCTTCTGCGGTGCAGGGAGGTTGTACGCCCCTAGAATGAGAATCAGACATAAAATAGGTTGGCTTTCAGGAATTGGAAGGTAGATTTTGCAATTTTTACATTTTTGCTGCCTTTTGTACAAACTGCACGATTGCACCACCACACTACATGTACTTGAGCCTTGCTACCTTTCCTTGCAAATGCAAAAAATATATATTTAGCTAGAATGGCTAGCCAGAAAGGCCAAGGCTTCTGAATGTTCTTCAACAGGCATGCAGAGGAAGGAATACAGCTAGATGTGCTGGGATGTGAACTCCCACACACACACACCCCGGCATTAACCAGACAGATGCCTCTGCGTGTCACGAGGACTAGCTTCCTCTGCTGAATCCCTACTTTCCATGCTGTTGAAAGCACAGGAAGGTGGTGGAACCACCAAGAAGGCCTCCCCTGCTCATCTTAACTCCCAAGACAGCCTGTAGGAAAGGAGGCGGTCTCTGAGATAATTGAGGCCTAAGTTGTTTAGAGCCTTAAACACTAGGCAGTCAGCAAGTGAATCTCTCCACATGGCTGATCAAGGGACGTCTCCCCAGCCAAATTCGAATATGCTAAACCACTATGCTACCCTCACTTTTTTATGACTGTCAGCTGATCCTAATAAAATGGGTAATTATGCTATGAGTGCTTCTCTTTGTCTCTGTGTGTAAGATGTATCACAGAACAGCAGCCTGCAGTTTTGACTCTCCATATATGATTATCACGAGCACTTGCTCTATAAAATTTAATGCTACACCGTTGACTGTGGGTGTTGCCACTCTATACCTGTGTGAGGTATGGTGACAATTATACCAGGGATGTTCCTTGACCTTGGCCCAGATCACATCAACCCAACCCTATGTGTGTAAAGGTTGAGCTGTGTATCAGAACTCCACAGAACTTCATGCCATGTCCTGTGAGCAGCAGTGGGCAAATCTGTCCATTTCACTTTCTCTCAATTCCACTCTTTAAGTTCCTTTCTCTACATTTCCACATAACTTTGTGAATTAAAAAAAAAGATCCTCATGAAAATTCATCGGTATTTTAGTGTTAATTTCTCTTATACAGGGTTTTGTATGCCATTTTGCCTAATATACACATTTTTGCAAAGCAACTTTCCCTAATATTATTTATTTTTTACAGTGCTTATATAATGCCCTCTCGAAAACATCAAAGTGGTGTACAGCAACAACAATGTATTCTTGCATGTCATTTTCACGTATATGTATTTATGTTCACACTTTACCTGTGATATGCATTTTTGCACACATTCTTTGTCTGGAGAACTGCAAAATTTGCAGAAGTGTGAATTTTTGTGATTGGGCTGTGAGTCTCACATTATATAGCTCAGGCATTCTTTTGTAGTTTTTATTCCTTTTTAAACAGCATTGGACAACTCTCTTCATAGAACATATGAAGCTAAACTGCCTTGGTGATGTCCCCGTTCTCCTCTTAGTTTGAGATAAGAATGATGGGTGGAAAACAAAAAGGCTGCAAGCCAGGTATAGTCATAGTAAAGAGCTGGCAGGTTGTATGGTTTCGTTATTAGGGGAAATGAATCTGCCTCTGTCAACAGCAGAAAATCCATCTGCCTGGAGTCCCAATTAGTGTTCTGGGACAAGAAGGGAAAAACTGCCCTCCCTACACACACACCCAACCAGCCAATTCCATTCACTGAGAGATTCTTATCACCTTTCATTTGATCTCCCATTACTTTTCAGTTGACACATCAGGTGGGTTTGTTTGTTCCTGTGCCTGCTGTGTGAGCAGAATCGGGAGCCTTTCTGATCCACCCAGTATAGTGTTTGTGACGTTGCAGCTGATGAGGTTTGTCTTTCACTTTTCAAGCACTTTAGCATAACTTTTTCATTTCAAAAATTCTAAAGTGATGAAGTGGGTGATTAAAAGGTTGAGTTACGAGCCAGCATGTCCCTGGTTAAAATCTCAGCGCAGCCTTAAACTCAATGAATGACTGTTGGTAAGCTACTTTCTCTCAGCCTCAGTTCCCCATTTATAATGTGTGGGAGCCTGGGTCTCTAAAGGGTCTCCTCCTTCTCCCAGATGAAGCTACCTGTGCAATCTGGTAATCAGAGGTGGCCTTGATCTGTTTCCCACCAGTTGATAAAGGCCCCTCCAGATATCCTTTTTATTGTGCACTCACTTGATGGTTCCTGAGATCAAGAATCAGGTTTTTGTCTATGTCTGGATACAGTTGGACGCCATTTTGAATCAAGATGGCAGACTTAACCTTTCAAAGATGCACTGATTTTAACCACTGATCAAAAACTGCTTATTTAAAATGTCGTAAGAACTGCAGCATTTTAAATGTCTGTTATTATTGTTACATTACGTCTTCCCTGCAAATGATTTCTTTACAGCCAAAGATTCTCCCAGTCTTTGAAGCTTGGAGAACCACTCTCAGCCAGAGTAAATGCTCCACGGCTAGAGGGACTGAAGTTTAATCTTGGGGGGAAGGGGAGGGAATGTCAGGGCATTTGTCAGGAGAAAGTGGAAGATGCTGGAAATGTTGAGCACACCCCTCCTGGCTTTTGATTTCCCCCCAAATGCCCCTCTCTGGTCCCCATATTAGCATGATGAACAGGCCATGTGTCCCTCTTTACAGGAGACTAGGGATGTAAGAAGATATCGTTCTCTATCCCACCCTGTATTCGTTGCATGCAGCATTGTTTTGGTTCAGCTGCATCTTCCACCAAAAATTACAATATTAATCTCACCGTCCGCAGTGGTGAAATTAGGTAACAAATTATGTTGTCCCACCCCATGCATTTCAACGCAAAGGAAACACAATGCAGGGGGGGGCAGGGATGTAATCAGTTACATATGGTTTGTGGACTACTTGCAACAACAACAGTGAATATAGCTCGTATTCACTGGATTGATTTCCGTTCTGGAAATGAGACAAATAAGTGAACACCGCTAATTTCTGCTACCATTTCCATGGACTGTTCTGGATGCAAAGGAGTCCTCTGTCTGGTCCAGTAAGGTGACTGTCCTCTGTCTGAAGAGCTGCCCAGCCCAAGTCCAGTTCAAAGATAAACAACCCTAAGACGGGAGAGCAGGAGGCGCCTTGGAGTGGCTCATCAACAGCGAACAGCACTGACTCTTAGTTGACAGAGCAGGCAGACGACTTGCTTAATCATAGGGTTCCTCACTATGGTGAGATGCAGTGTCTGTTTCTATTACAGTCATTGCTTCTAGATTCACACCTGTACATATAAATTAGAATATGCAAATGTGGGGCAAATCTGACCCCCCCTCTTTTTGGCAATGCACAAGGAGCAACTTGAATGAGCAGCCAAACATGCTAAGGCTTACCAGCCCCCATGCTTCATAATTCTGTCTTTGGACCTTAGAGAACCACTGCCAGCCAGAGTAGATACTACTGGGCTAGAGGGACTGTTGGTCTGTCTTAAAAGGCGGCTTCCTTCATTCTATGATAGCTGCTTTGCTAGGGAGGCAACCCAACAAGTGCTGTTGGTGGGCCCTTTAGAGTCCTTCAGTGTTGCTGGTGCAGCTGCAATAGTATTGTTTTTCTGCAGTCACCTGGAACTGGAATTAAAAAGGAGATTCCACACTGCACTTAATTATATAACACTATATAATCCACTAATGCCCTCCTCTCTTTAGCTACATTTCTTTTATAATAACTCGCAAGTAAGTCTCATGTCTCCTATAGTGTTAATTAAAATTTTCTTCTTTTCTGCCTGCTTTATTGCTTCCTGTTCACTGTGGCTGAGAGATTAGTCAACTTCTGTTTCCATGGGGAAGAGGCTTTAATTACTGGGTTCTTTGAATTTTTTCCTTTCCTATCCTTTGTTTTATAATGAAATTGCAATATTTCACTGTAAAAGAAAGAAAAGGGAGAAACAATACTAAAAAAGTTAATAAAACCCCTTGCATTGTAGGAAGGAGCTAATTAAGGGCTAGTGAATCACTGATCTCCTAGCAACACTGAACAATAAAATATAGAAACTGCAAGGAGGAAGCTTTTAATTAAAAGCACAGTAGACCTTAAAAAACCTTAATTGCACTTTGCTGGTTCACATTGGGTATGTTGGTACTGCAATTTTATTTTATTGCTATATAATAACAATAAATATATTTATTTTATTTATATTTATTTTATTTTATTGCTATATATTTATATATTTATTTATTTATTGCTATATATTGGTACAAATCAAGTCTGAAAAACGTGAGGGTAACACAGAAAACACTGGAATGCAACTGTTTTCCAATGTTGTCCGGGTTCTCTATAAAAAGTGAGGAAATGAAAGATAACTATTCCAGAGAAAAGGGCTAGTGTGGAAGCAACCCTGGTTCTGGAATGGTTATTTACAGGAGCTACCCTTTGCATCTTGTTGCCTATGAAATAACTTGAACAGCACATCTGCTGTTAGCAATAACACAGAAGATGTGGAAATCCTTATTCCGCCTTGACAAATCTAAATGCTCAGTAAAGGAACAAATCCTACAAATGATTCACTATTACTTACTGTAAAAATATTGTTATTGTCTACATCTTGAGCTCTACATTAATCTGTCAGAAGGACTTAGGTTCATATTTCTTGGACTGCTTACTTCCTCTGATAAACCCCAGTCACTGAAGGAAAGATAATGTTACAACTCAAGGCTGTCATGAACTGCAGTGAGATTTCTGTCACCCCAGATTGTATGGAAAGAGAAGGTTCTTAAGAGGCTCTTTTTACTAGGACCTCTCAGTATTCCTCCGGCACTGCTTTTCTGCAATCAGCATGAAGCGGATTTGTAGTTGTGGCTCCACACAACAGTTTAAGAAAGTGCAATATCCCTTTTGAAATGTATTTAATTTTAACATTACATATATATTGTAAATATTGCCTCTGAATATATTGTGTACGCTTCCAAACCCAATTCAAAGTGCTGGTTTTGACCGATAAAGCTCTTTACAGCTCAGGACCCCAACATATTTTGGAATGCCTCTCCCGATATGAACCTACCCAGACCCTTGGATCTTCCTCTGAGGCCCTTCTCCAGGTCCCCCCTTTTTTTTTTCTTTCAATTAATTTTTATTCTAATTTTCAAAACCAAAATGATACAAAACGAAAACAACACAAATCAATAACTAATACAATACAAAAAAAAATACATATATATAAAAAAATAATATTGACTTCCGATTTGTCATAGTTCAGCTATAAATCTATAATATATAACAAACCTATCTCTTAATAGATTATAAAATCACCTTCCTCCAGCGGTTATCTTAGTTGGTTTCAAATCTCATTAACATCATATCATTTTAATATTCCACAAAAAGTCAAAGAGAAGTTTCCAATCCTTGAGATATATGTCAATCAATTTTTTTTCTAAATAAACATGCCAATTAATCCAACTCATCAAATCTACTAAATCCAGTAATTTCAAAACACTATAATTCAACTATAAATCTATAATGTATAACAGACCTATCTCTTAATAGATTATAAAATCACCTTCCTCCAACAGTTATCTTAGTTGGTTTCAAATCTCATTAACATCATATCATTTTAATCTTCCACAAAAAGTCAAAGAGAAGTTTCCAATCCTTGAGATATATGTCAATCAATTTTTTTTCTAAATAAACATGTCAATTAATTCAACTCATCAAATCTACTGAGTCCAGTAATTTCGAATCGCTCTTCTGTCATTATCCATATTGGGTCCGTCTTCCATCTTCCATCTCTACGCACCCAAAAATCTTGCTGTCATAGTCATAGTCATATAATAAAAGTCTAATAGGAATTTCCTCCATCATAGATATTTTCTCACCATCAAATCCAAACGTAACACTGAAGTATTGTTTCAAAGCCGCATCTCTGCTCCTCTTTTCCACATGATACACTAGTACATCTCTTGAAGGTTTTTCCATTGTCACAAAACAGGGATTAATTCTGTTAACTTTCTCCATTTCGAGTTCCATCAAATCCTTCCAGTCCAGGAATTTTTTTGAACCAATAATATCTTTATCTCCAGTCTCTTCAATTCCTTCAGAGACAGCGCTGTATTCCAAACTGTAATATTTATCTCCAGGATCCGTCACAACCAGGAAATCCAAATCTTTTTTCATGTCCATATTTAAGCCAATCTCCATAGATTGAACCTTGCCTTTAATTTCTCTTTCATCCTTTTTTTGTTTTCCAGATCTATCTTTATTCTCCTTTCTCATAGAATCCTGAGTTTCTTTCAGCTCCTGTCTCATTTCATGAAATTCAGTTCTCCACGCTTGTCTATTATTTCTCAGTTCTTGTTTTATTGAGTTGATCCCATTCATTATTTTCTGAAGCATGTCTAGAAATAAAGTCCCTTCTTGTATATCCATGATCTTCTTAATTGTCATTCTTAAAACCAAAAGAACAAAACTCCTTCAATTTTCAATGTCCCAAGCAAAGAGCAGTTTATTTCTTTATCCAGTTACAAAGGAGTTAATCTTTCCAACCAACTAACGTCACATGCTAGACAGTCCTTATCTCTTAAAAGCCCAGAAGTGCAAAAACAGCTTTTAGTTCACAGCGTCCAAACAACTAGTAGCAGGAGAATGAGCAGATTCGTCAAAAAAAAAAAGTAGATCAGAAAAAATAGTCCCTTACATATATTACACAAAAGCCTTATAAATCAAAAAGATTTCTTATCTCTCCCAATCAGAAATCTCTCATCCGTTGTAAACTTTAAAACGCAATTTTCCATGTCAGCTTTTTGCAATAAAAAAAAGATAAGCTATTTATATTTTCTTCCCCCTTAGTTCCGTAAATAAAGAAGGAAAGTCTTACCTCATCTAGGTTAACCTAATTGCTGTTACTTTGACAAATCTCTTTAGCTGTATAGATAAGAAAATGATAAATGTAGACAGGAGAATATTTGCCTGCTAGTCCGTTAAAAAAAAAACGGGTCACTTATCCAGCTGAGCTAGCATAAAAATTCTCGCTCTGTCTGAACTGCTGGAAGACAGACAATTGTCTGTCCAGGTCCCCCTTTTGAGGGAAGCTCAGAGGCTGGTGACAAGGGAGAGGGCCTTTTCACTTGTAGCTCCCCATCTGTGGAATACGCTCCCCAGTGAGGTCCGCCTGGCTCCTTTGTTTTCATCTTTTCAGTGCCAGGTAAAGCTGTACCTTTCCCCCCAGGCATTTTATAGATTGAGATGATTTTTTGTTTTGATACACTGCCAAACCTTCCTGTGGCTGCATGGGGATGTTCTTGCTATTGTTATGTTTTTATAGTGTGTTTTATTTGTTTTTATTTTAACATTGTGTAAGTCACTTGGGGACCTTCACGTGTCAAGTGACTAATCAATCTAATACATACATATATATCCCCCTTTCCTTCAAGAAGCTCAAGGTGGCATACATGGTTCTCTCTCCCCATGTTATCTGTATAACAACCTTATGAGACGTTAGGTCAAGACAGTGACTGGCCCAAAGTCACCCAGGGAGCTTCATGGCTGATTCGGGATTTGTAGTCTCCCAGATCCTAGTCTGACTTTCTAACCACTACACCATGCTGGCAATGCCATGGCTATATGCAGAGCAAAACAGGAAAAACTAAAAATAAGGGGGGAAAGCCAACTGCTGAAAAATAATGAGGATGGAAAGAATCACTTTCAAGATAATGTTGTTTTATATTTTCACAGAGGCCCTTTACCGCACAAACAAAAAAAGAAAATTAATGTTTTAAATGTAAACCTTCCCCTATATTTCAGAGCCTGTCCATATGTCTTCAGGGCACAGGCCCTGGCCCTGGACAAAGATCTACACATTCCTCCTCAAATTACTTTGACAGTGAATGTGAGGTTTAATGGACGGGTTTTATTTTGTTGTTGTGCTAAACTGCTTGTGCAGGTTTTTTGTTTGTTTGGGGTTTTAAACTAATTGCTGTGCTTCTTTGAGCTCTGAACTGGGGAGATGGGGTGGTCCTGATTCAGTGACAGTGAGCTGCAGAGAGGCTTTGAAAGAGAAGTGGTGTCTGCTGGTTTCCAAGTTCCTCTGGGGCTCAGCATGGGCGAGGAAGGGCTAGTACACACTGTAATTCAGATGGATCTGAAGCTGCTTGTGTCTCTGATTTTAGTTTTATACAATGTCCACCAAACGCCCACCTCATCCAAGTGGCATCCTGCATTTTCTAGCCACTGAATTAAGATTTTTCCTGATCCACTACTAATCCAATATGGGAACAAAATCCAGAATGAAATTCAGGGCCGGCAGCCAGGTCAGGTCCTGGCTGAGGACCCCTGAAGGGCCCCTCCTTAGGGTGTGTGGGTAGCATTCTCCTTCTGTGATCCTCGGCAGAGGCAACTCCCGACCCTGCCGCAGACCGCAGAGATGGAGCTCCCAGACCCCACCACAGACCGTGTGGGCCCACGGTGTCTGCCTGCTCCATCTACCTCTCCTCCCTTTCTTTGAATGCCCTGTGAGCTGCGTGCGCAGCTGCCATCAACCAAGATGGCAGCAGAGGCTTTCCTAAGGGGCTGATGCCCCTACCGCCATCTTGATTGATGGCAGGCATGTGCACGCATGCCTGATAGCACACATGCTTGCCATCAATGAAGATGCAGCAGGGGTATCTTAAGCCTCTGCTGCCATCTTACTTGATGGAAGTGATCTGCGTGCCCAGTGCACTGGGCATTCACAGAAAGAGAGAAAAGAGGTAGGTGGAGCAGTCCCGCACAGTCTTTGGCGAGGGGCTGGGAACAGGGGCCCCGGGGCAGTCTGGCACCCAAGGGTCCAGTCATGCCTGGCGCTAGCCCTGATGAAATTGCATATTAACCTGACTGTGGAGGTACTGAAAACACATGGTGTGGGTGGAGTTTATCTGTCACCACACCCCCTACTTCCATGTTATTTCCAAAATGTTGTTTCCCCAAAGGAAAGGATGCAGGCTGCCTTTTTCCTTTGGTCTTTCCATTGGTCTGTCTAGCTCAGTATTGTCTGCACTGACTGGCAGCAGCTCTCCAGGGTTTCAGGCAGGCAATCTTTCCCAGCCCTACCTAGAGATTGAACCTGGGGCCTTCTGCATGCAAAGCAGATGCTCTGGGATTAAGCTGCGGCCCTTTCCCTAAATTTTCCCTGCTGGTACAGGAGGCGTACAGAGAACATGGGGGAGAATCATGTGCAGCAGCTCTCTGCAGCTCAGTGCCGCACTGCTACAGGGCAGGGGCAAGCCTCTCCCCACCCTCACCCTCAGCTCAGAGTTCCAACACAGCCCAACAATTATTTTTGAAACCCTGAAATACTGTATTTGAGATTCAACACACACAGAAAGTGATTAAAAAAAATAAAATCAAAGCAATAAATGCCACATGCATCTAAGATGGCCTGTGCATGTACAAATTGTGAGGGCAGCCATATACTTCGAAATATGAAAGAACAGGATGCCTCTGAACACAGGCTCAGCCCAGGAAATTGGTTTTCTGAGCATCAGAACTTTTCTCACCGCCCTTTCACACAAAAATCCATTCCTGTTAACTCCCCCCTCCCACCTAATCTAGCACCCTCTGGGAAGCCTTTTTTATTCAGCATTCATCCTGATTTGCTTGCACAAAAGCTTATACAGAGGTTAGACTATGTCCAGTCTTTACTGAGCATTCATTCTGATTTACTTACGGGGATAATATTTGACAATAAGCATTCATCCTGATTTGATTGCACGGTGTTGTATATGTCTTCCTGTGGATAATTTGTTCATCCCACACTTTTCAATGCATTTCCCCATCACCTTCCAACCGCAAAAAGTATATTTATTAAAAAAAGTGGATTTGTTGCGCCAGGGTAACAGAGCACTTTCATCTGCTTTTAATTGCACAAACCTAAATTTCTTGTATGTACTTCAGTCCCTCCCACAAAATACTGACAGTCTGGATGTGACCTTTGTTGTTGCTGTTGTAAAATGACTGGGAGCCTGAAAGCTCTTGCTAACCAGCAGACTGGCCAATGGTCTACCATTAGATCTTTCTTTGCCTTCTGCCCACCCCATTGCCTTCAAGTCGATTACGACTTATGGCGACCCTATGAATCAGCGACCTCCAGTAGCATCTGTCATGAACCACCCAGTTCAGATCTTGTAAGTTCAGGTCTGTGGCTTCCTTTATGGAATCAACCCATCTCTTTGGTCTTCCCCTTCCCCTTCTGTTTTTCCCAGCATTATTGTCTTTTCTAGTGAGTCATGTCTTCTCTTTATGTGTCCAAAGTAGGATAACCTCAATTTCACTTTAGCTTCTAATGATAGTTCTGGTTTAATTTGTTCTAACACCCAATTATTTGTCTTTTTCGCTGTCCATGGTATGCGCAAAGCTCCCCTCCAGCACCACATTTCAAATGATTGCAGCTGTAGGTTGTAAATATTTAGCATCTTGTTTCAGTGGAAGGCGAAACTATTTAGGGCAAATGGGGCTCTGCCCCACCAACCTGAGCCTGCCCTCAGTCTGTCCACACCTGCCTGCCTTCTTACTTACAACCATTCCAGGGAGTGGCATTGGCTGTCAGCCTCTTCCTTTTCCTTACTCTCACTGTTTTCCTTGCAGAACTCAGCAGAAGGGAAGATGGGGATAAAACTAGAATGAGTTGGCTCTGCTTCTCATTGGCTCTGGCTCCACCTACTGTTGGCCTCCCTGCCTGCCACCCCCACCAGTCCCAATGGGCACCAGCCACCTCTGATCTTGTTTCAAAGGAAAAAATACAGATGGGATTGAGCTCAAAGCCCTTTTCAAAAGGTCAAATAAAATCCCACTGATCACTCGTCTGATGGGGAAGGAAGAGGCCAAGCTCTCAAACAGTCAAAGGGCATACGGTCTACGTTTTATGTCAATGTTGGTTTCTCTCCTTTTTTCACATTTTGAATCTTAATTTCAGTTCTCCACATTTCCATTTCAATGTGCAAATTATGTTTTTTAAACCCTACATGAAAACTCATCCACATTTTAGTGTGAATATACTCATTTTTGTATGCAATTTTGCCCAATCTATGCATTTATGCACAGCAAATTCCCCTAAATATGATGCATTTCTGTATACTATTTTCATTAATACATGCATTTAGATACACACTTCACCATAGTATATACATTTATGTACACATTACATGGCTGGAGAACCGTATTGGAAAGTGGAAGTGTAAATTTCAAAGGGTGGCTGTGTTTAACTCGTAGACCAGTGGTTCCCAACCTGGGGGCCGGGACCCCCAGGGGGGCCACGAAGTAATCCAGAGGGGGCCGTGAACAGTAAAGAAATGAATTATTTATTAATTTTTTTAAAAAAAGTCTTCACTCCCTCTACACTGTCTGCTTTCCACTGCCGCTGCAGATGACACCTCCCCCTTGCTCCAAACAAGAGGGGAGGCCTTTTGCTGAAGCTCCAGAGCATCTTTCAGGCACACTAAGGGCAGGCATCTGCCTATAAAATACATGGCAGATGCCAAATGAGGCTGAGGGTGGAGCTACCAGGAAGGGGATTACTATCACTGATTCCCATCTCCTTGCACTGCCGCTACTGGCAACGCCCTTACTTAGAATGAGAGGAGAGTGCTTTTTGTGAAGCAAAAGAAGCAAGCCTGCAAAGAAAGGCTGCTTTCCCCCTTCCTTCCTGGCAGCCAGCCTGCCTCCCTGGGGGGAGGGGGGGTCACAATTTTTTTCCAGCTTATAAAGGGGGTCCCATGCTCATAAAGGTTGGGAACCACTGTCGTAGACTGTTTCAGAATGAAATTCTGTCTCATGAATTCTGTTTCAGAATTCGCCTTTGAATGTGAACTGAATCAAATTTCTCCCCCATCCCTGTTCCCCAACCAGCTGGGGCTCTGTACCTCTGGAGTCCCTGGCTGGATTGGAGTGTAGGCGTCCCATAATAAACTTTGTTCTTTTGGCCGGTATCTTGTTTTTAAAAGGCTGTCACCTGCCCTGATGCTGTCAGGGCAGGTTAGAAATCTTTTTGAAAAGAAAAAAGACCAGCAGCCCTAAAATAAATAAATATGACTATAGCTTTGAGACAGATGACAATAAGCAAAGCTAGCTATTAAAGGTACTTCCCAGTTGGGCAAGTCAACCATTACGGGGCTTAAGAACCAGCACTTGTCATCCTCCTTTCCTTTCTGATGCTCCATCCGCCCTTCTTACCTCATCTCAAGTCAAGACTTTTAAAAAGATGCCATTAATTTAAAAACAACCCAGCAAATATTGTGGTGGCAATGCAAGGAGTTGAATGATGGCTTTCCAAATACGATTCGTTCTACAACTCCCGTAACCTGTTTTTTTATGTTTGTGTGTCAAAGGCCCTCACCAGAGCTTGGAAAAGTTACTTTTTTGAACTACAACTCCCATCAGCCCAATCCAGTGGCCATGCTAGCTGGGGCTGATGGGAGTTGTAGTTCAAAAAAGTAACTTTTCCAAGCTCTGCTCACACCTAGTGAGGCACAGATGGCAACTACTATGCACACTTTCTTGTAAAAGTATATCTTTAAACAGTTTTTTTTGAGGGGGGGGAGTTGACCGAACCTCCTGCAGGTTGGAGTCAAGATATCGAAGTCTCATTCCCAGGAGAGAGAAATTCTTTCAGACAAAGATTCCCATAATAAGTCTCTTTGAAGGAATCTCAGTGCCCCTGAGAAAGATTTTAACGGAAACACGCTGGGCCTTTTCATTCTTTTCTTTCACAAGTGTAGCCCTTCCAGTTCACTTCTGTTTGATTCTTGTAGTTCCCATTTTCTTATGCTATCCCACCACCCCCTGATTTCTCATTTGTTGCCAGCTCTGGCCAATTCACTTAGTTTTTCACAGCAAGCTTCTCTTCCCAAATGAAAGGTATCTTGTTTTTTCAACAACAAAAAAGATGAGATATGTGTCTCTAAGAATCCCTTACAATGTACAAAGGATCCAACAGTTGCATACCTGCATCTGCAGTGAAGCTGTAAAGGATTCTGGGAGGAGACTGTGCAGTTACGACTGGCCTGGGACTGAGATTTTAGATACTGAGGTGGAAATGCCCCATCCACATCTATTGTAGTCCCCAATGAGGTGTCCAATGCAATGCCTGCTGCAACTTCTTGGGAAAGGTTTCAGTTGATGTGGCCTGATGACTTAGACAAGATGCTTGCAATGATGCGGCCAGCAACATGTCCTCTTGACCCTTGCCCTTCTTGGCTTATTAAAGCCTGCCGAGGGGGTTTGGCCAAGTGGATCCAGGGTGTGGTCAACGCATCGTTGTGGGAGGGAGTGGTTGCAGCCACCCTGAAAGAGGCGGTGATCCGACCACTCCTGAAAAAGCCCACCCTGGACCCATTGGCCTTCGACAATTACCAACCGGTTGCAAATACCCCCTTCTTAGGGAAGGTGATTGAGAGGGTTGTGGTGCAGCAATTGCAAGTACTCTTGGATGAAACAGATTATCTTGACCCATTCCAGTCTGGGTTCAGGCCTGGTTATGGGACTGAATTGGCCTTGGTCACCCTGATGGATGAGCTTTATTGGGAGGACAGGGGGAGTGCGATCCTATTACTTTTACTTGATCTCTCAGCGGCTTTTGATACCATTGACCATGGTATCCTTCTGGGCCAACTTGGTGAGATGGGTATTGGAGGCACTGTTTTACAGTGGTTCCGATCCTATCTCCAATGTAATTTTCAAAAAATAGCATTGGGTGATTATCTTTCGACTCCCTTGCAGTTGTGCTGTGGAGTGCTGCAGGGTACCATCTTGTCCCCCATGCTGTTTAACATCTATATGAAGCCCTTGGGAGCTGTCATCAGGAGATTTGGGGCGAGGTGTCAGCAGTATACTGATGATACCCAGCTCTATTTCTCTGTGACCTCTGAATAAGGAGAGGCCGTGCAAGCCCTGAACCGCTGCCTGGACTTGGTGGTAGGCTGGATGAGGGCCAATAAACTGTGTCTGAATCCTAGCAAGACGGAGGCGCTGTGGGTTGGTGGCTCCCGAGTTCAGATAATTGGGTCAGTTGCCTGCTTTGGATGGGGTTGTACTCCCTCTGAAAGAGCAGGTCCGTAGGCTGGGGGTGCTCCTAGATCCATCTTTGTCGCTAGAGGCCCAGGTGACCTCAGTGGCTAGGAGTGCTTTTTACCAGCTTCAGATGGTAAGACAGCTGCGGCCTTTTCTGAACCAGGATAGCCTGACCACTGTTGTCCACACACTGGTAACCTCCAGGCTGGATTACTGCAATGCGCTCTATGTGGGGTTGCCCTTGAGGTTGGTCCAGAAGCTGCAGCTGGTGCAAAACGCAGTGGCGAGACTGCTCACTGGGGCAGGGTATTGCCAACATGTCACCCTGCTGCTGAATGAATAGCACTGGCTGCCCATTTGCTACTGGACCAAGTTCAGGTTTCTAGTTTTGGTGTACAAAGCCCTATACAGCTTGGGATCAGGATACCTGAAAGACTGTCTTATCTCTTATATACCCAGTCGATCACTGCGCTCTGCAGGTGAGGGCCTCCTGCAGATATCATCTGATCAGGAGGTCTGTTCTGCACAACATAGGAAATGGACCTTTAGTGTGGTGGCACCTACCCTGTGGATCTCCCTCCCCTTAAATATTAGACAGGTGCCATCTGTGTTGTCTTTTCAGCGCCTACTGAAGACCTTCCTCTTTCAACAAGCCTTTGAAGTTGAGACCTTATCCCAGTCTGCGTCTGTGTTGGAATTGCTTTTTAATATGTTTCTAAACTTTTTTTAAAAAAACAATGTTTTTAACCTTTTTTTAAAGATGTCTTGAAAGCTTTTAAAAAATGTTTTTAAAGATGTTTTAATCTATTTTAAAGTCTGTTTTTATGATGTTTAGTGCTTAGTGCTTTTGTTTGCTGCTCTGGGCTCCTGCTGGGAGGAAGGGCGTGATATAAATAAATAATAAAATAAATAAATAAAAATAACAGCCAAAAGGCATTCCTCTGAGACTTACATGAACAAGGAGCACTATCTGCCTCTGACAGTTGTGGTAGACCATAGCTTTCAGTGGCTACTAGCCACCATGGCTATGTCCTCCCTCCACAGTGGGGGGCAGTATGTGTTGGAGTAAACAAATATTGCATGGTCACTTTAAGGGATATTTGGGGAATGTCCCATGTACCTGTTTACCATGATGTAACTTCCTAATGGGTGGGGTTTAGTCTCCTGACTTCCTCCTCCTTTGTCCTGGGGGATTTTTGAATATTCTCCATTTTTGCTGATCTTCCTACCTTTGAGAGAGGCCGCATGGCATGATGCTCTCTCTAAGAGCATCATTACAAACACCAAGATGGACTGAGACTTCTGTATTTTTTCTTTCTTCTAAGCTAGAGCCTATCTTCTTCTGAACATGTGAAGAGGTTGTGAGTAAACATTCTTTTCTTTTACCTAAAGGATTGTGCCTGTTGTTATTTAAACCCAGGGAAGGTGGGCTGGTTTATATTCTCATTCTGCTACTTGTATTTTTACAACTCTGCTAAGAAATAGGACCAACCAAATTAGTTCCTATTTCTGTGTGTATTTTTATAATACCGAACAGTATGCCCCTGAGTGTTTCAATTTGTTAGTGGTCCAACGCATGTATCGGGGCACACTCTAGACCTTGTTTTTGCTACTGAGCATGGGGAAAGTGATCTGGATGTGGGGAGTTTCACAACACTCCCTTTGTCATTGACAGACCACTGCTTGCTGAAGTTTAGACTTTCAGTAACCTCTTCCCTCTGCAAGGGTGGGGGACCTATTAAATTGGTCCGCCCTCGGAGACTAATGGATCCTGAAGGTTTTCAAAGGGCTCTGGGGGATTTTCCGGCTGATAGGACTGGCGCTCCTGCTGAAGCCCTGGTCGCTCTGTGGAATATGGAGATGACCCGGGCTGTAAACACGATCGCTCCTGCACGCCCTCTCCAGTGTAGAGCTCATACAGCTCCATGGTATACTCCGGAGCTGAGAGCGATGAAGCAAGATAGGAGGCGGCTTGAGCGGAAATGGAGACGAACTCCCGATGGATACAATTATGCGCTGGTTAGTGCTTCGACTAAGCTCTATGTAGGAGCGGTCAAGGCAGCTAAAAAACATCATTTTACTGCCACTATTAAATCATCTCTCTGCCGCCCAGCGGAGCTATTTCGAGTTGTCCGGAGGCTTCTTCATTCAAACCCTCCGGACACAGTGGAATCATCGGAGGCCCGCTGTAATCAGTTTGCCGATCACTTCCAGAATAAGATCTCATGTATCCGCCGGGACCTAGACTCTCAAGTTATAGCAGTTGATCCTAGTGAGATGTCCGGAGCACGGTCTTGTCCTGTTTTGTTGGATGAGCTCCAGTTGGTTCAACTCGAGGACGTGGACAAGGTGCTTGGACAGGTACGTGCAACCACTTCGGTACTGGATCCTTGCCCCTCCTGGCTGATAAAAACTAGCAGGAATGGAACAGGTAGCTGGGCCAAGGAAGTGATAAATGCCTCTTTACGAGAGGGAGTGGTCCCGGGCTGTCTGAAAGAGGCAGTGGTGAGACCACTCCTGAAAAGCCTTCCTTGGACCCAGACAATTTTAACAGCTACAGGCCAGTGGCGAATGTTCCATTCCTGGGCAAGGTCTTGGAACGAGTGGTTGCTGGCTAGCTCCAGGCGCTATTGGATGAAACCGATTATCTAGATCCATTTCAATCGGGTTTTAGGCCCGGTTTTGGCACCGAGACAGCCTTGGTCGCCCTGTACAATGACCTATGTCGGGAGAGAGACAGAGGGAGTGTAACTCTGTTGATTCTCCTTGATCTCTCAGTGGCTTTTGATACCATCGACCATGGTATCCTTCTGGAGAGTCTCGCGGAGTTGGGAGTTGGAGGTACTGCTTGGCAGTGGTTCCACTCCTACTTGGTGGGTCGTCTCCAGAAGGTAGTGCTTGGGGAAAATTGCTCGACACCACGGGTTCTCCAATATGGGGTCCCGCAGGGGTCAGTTTTGTCCCCCTTGCTTTTCAATATCTACATGAAGCCCTTGGGAGAGGTCATCAGGAGTTTTGGAGTGCGTTATCATCAGTTTGCTGATGACATGCAGCTCTACTTTTCCTTTTCATCTTCTTCAGGTGAGGCTGTCGATGTGCTGAACCGTTGTCTGGCCGCGACAATGGACTGGATGAGAGTTAACAAACTGAAGCTCAATCCAGACAAGACTGAGATGCTGTTGGTGGACGGGTTCTCTGATCGGATGGTGGATATATACCCTGTCCTGGACGGGGTTACACTCCCTCTAAAGGACCGGGTTCGTAGTCTGGGAGTCTCTTTAGACTCTTCCCTCTCACTTGAGGCTCAAGTAGCCTTGGTGGTTAGGAATGCGTTCTACCAACTTCGGTTGGTAGCCCAGCTACGTCCCTATTTGAGTAAAGAGGACCTTACATCAGTGGTACATGCTCTGGTAACCTCACGTTTGGATTACTGTAATGCGCTTTACGTAGGGCTACCTTTGAAGACAGTTCGGAAGCTACAACTAGTGCAAAATGCGGCGGCCAGATTGCTGACAAGGACCAAGCGGTCTGAGCATATAACACCTGTTCTGGCCCGCTTGCACTGGTTGCCAATATGTTTCCGGGCCAGATTCAAAGTGTTGGTATTGACCTATAAAGCCTTATACAGTGCGGGACCATGATACCTTGCGGAACGCCTCTTCCGATATGAACCGGCCCGTACACTACGTTCTGCTACGAAGGCCCTCCTCCGGGTTCCAACTCACAGGGAGGCCCGGAGGGTGGTGACAAGATCTAGGGCCTTCTCAGTGGCGGCCCCCGAACTATGGAACAGTCTCCCCGAGGAAGTACGCCTGGCGCCGACTCTGCTCTCTTTTCGGCGCCAGGTCAAAACCTTCCTATTCTCTGAAGCATTTTAAGTTAAATTGATTTACTTTTAAAAATGTTATTGTATTGGATTTTTGATTGTATTATTTAGTATTATTTTGTTATTTATTGTATTTTTTATGCTCTTTTATGTTCACCGCCCAGAGAGCTATTGCTAGTCGGGCGGTATATAAATCTAATAAATGAAATGAAAATGAAATGAGTGGCAGTTACTGGGAAGCGCAAGTGGGGAGAGTGCTGTTGCCCTCAGGTCCTGCTTGTGGGGTTTCCATAGGCATCTGGCTAGCCACTGTGAGAACAGGATGCTATTATTTGATAGGTCATAGGTCTGATCTCGCAGGGCTCTTCTTATGTTCTCAGTCTGCCTAAGTCATGCTGAAATGAACAGAAAAAGGCAAGAGTCTGGTGAATCATGCTTTTAGGATCAGTCTGTTGCACCCTAAGATTCAGGTGGCACCCCCAAATCTTCCACCTGAGGTAGCTTCCAATGCCTCATAAGTAGGTCAGTCTCTGAGTTATGTCCATCATAAGTCAAGAGTAGACTGGTTGAAATGGATGGAAATGACTGTATGCTACCACACCAGGTTCCAAGTTCTTGTGTTAATTCACAAAGCCCTAAACAACTTGGGCCCAAAGTGCCTGATCACTTACGCTCCACCTCATTCACTGAAATCCTCTGATGGGGCACTCCTGAGGCTCGGCTGGCTTTCACTATGGACCGATTGGGGGTCGTGCCCTGTGGAGCTCTATGCTTCTAGAGATCCAGTGGAAACCATCTTTGCCTGCTTTCAGACGCTGACTAAAAGCGGTGTTACTCAGACAGGCCTTTGCAACGTGATTTTTTTTTTAGTATGCAGTGTCTATAGATGTTTGCACGTTGTTGTTTTATTGATGTTTTTATTAATTTTCATGTGGTGTACACTGCCTTGTACTTTTTTTAAGTGAGTGTGGTTTATAAATATTTAAAGCAATAATAATAAAAAAATTAGGTCTATTAATTTATCGAGGTCTACCCCGAGTATGACTTATGTTGGATACAACTATATGTTTCAAAAGTTAGCAAAATGTCAAGGGTCCAGCCCTGAGGACAAAATGGGTCATCAGAAATCTACAGTCACTTCCAGAAAATCTGTTTATAGAGCATTCATACTGATTTGTTTCCACTCAGTATGTAGTGAGGTTAAATTATGTCAGCTACTCATTCAGCATTCTGATTTGTTTGCAGAGAGGTACAGTAAGGGTTGAAGGATCTGTCGATTTCAGTTCTCTCTGCTTCTCATTTTTCCAGTCTTAAATTCAGTTCTCCACTTTTTTGCAGCAATTTGCGATTTTTTTTAAAAAAAATCCTCACAAAACTTTAGCATTTTAGTGTGAATTTCTCAGAATAAACATATTTATAGGCAGTTTTGACTAATGTAAACATTTTTGCAAGCAATTTTTCCTAATATAATACATTTTGGTATGTTACATTCACTAATATATTCATTTCTTATGCACACTTTCCCCTAACATATGCACTTTCATAAACATTCTTTGGTTGGGGAAATGCATCACAAAATTCAGATACATGCGGATTTCAAAAGATGGTCCTGCTTCAGCTCCCATTTTGTTTCGGGAAGTGCAAATTTGTCAGATTTGGCTTTAAATGCAAACTGAATTGAATTTCTCCCCCGTTCTTACAGGATGGTTATACGGTGTTGCATCAAGCAAATATTATCCCATGCTGTCCACTGCATTTTCCTCTCGCTTTCCTTATTGCAAAAAGTCTGATTTTTATTAGGGAAATGGTTTTGTTGTGGAAGAGAGCCAGTTCAACTTCATTTGTACACCCTGAATTTGCCAGCATGTGACTGAATCCCACCCAAAAACAGTGACAGTCTGAAAGTGCCCTTTCTGCCATCCTGTGCCACACAACATCCCAATGTATTTCATATTGGAAACAGATCCACCCTCAGATTTGAGGCCAACGTGCTTCCTCTTCTCCTTTCTCTGCCCACAAGGGGAGGAGCTTAGCAGCCTTTGTTTCTGGTTTCTGGTACAGCCCAGAGTTACATCTGAACACAGCCTCTGTAATGTCCCTGTCTTTTTGTTCTATGCTAAGGTTGGACTTGTGGAGCACAAGCCTCAACATGTTTGCTCAGGAGGAAATCCCAGTGTGTTCAATGAGTTTGACTCTCTAGCAAGTGAGATTAAGACTGCAGCCTCATGAAGGCACGAACAGCCTTGTACCTCAGGATTTCCAAGAAACTCCCAAATTAGTACAGTTTTGAAATGGCTAAAATCAATGCCGTTTTTAAAAGTGCAATCTGTCATCTTGATTCAAAATGGCATCCAATTATATCCAAACATTGACAAAAACCTGCTTCTTGATCCCAGGAACCATCCTGCAACATTTGGCTAAAATCAGAGCAGTTTTGAAAGGTGTAGTCTGCCTTCTTGATTTAAAATGGCATCCATACGTATCCAAACATAGACAAAAACCTGCTCCTGGCTCTCAGGAACCATCATATCTTAACAGATGTCCAGATGCATAGTGAACAGACATACATACATAGATTGACAAACAAAGAAATTTTCACAATAAGTAAAAAAATGCTAATAAATTAGATTCTTACCTGGGCCAGGTATATCTTTGTGGAATTTATCACCCACCCAGCGGCCTGTGTTCGAGACGAAGACGGCACTGGAGATATAATGTTTGGCAGGACCATCATAGTCTACTATTTCATACTGGCCAGGCCCAGGTGAAGGGGGGCTCTTGGGACGAGGGGCAGCTGGGGCTGAGAAGTTCAAGCCATATTTTCGCCTGTAAGAAAGAAATGGAGACACTGTCCAAACTGACTTTGGCTTGGAATTGGACGTGGCCACCTTCAGGTTGAGTTGTGGCCTGTGGCCACAATCCAGCACAGTATTAGCTGTGGCCATCGATAACACAACTGGACTGTGATTATCACATTTTCCCAAGTAGCGTCACTTCACGGTGTGTTTTGCCATTGGGTGAAAAATGTATGCTGAGCACGGGGAAGGGTGGGAATTCAACGGGAGAGCGTCTGCTTTGCATGCAGAAGGCCCCTGGTTCAATTCCTGGCATCTCCAGGCAGGACTGAGATAGACCCGTCTGAAACCCTGGAGAGCCACTGCCAGTCAGTGTAGACAATACTGAGCTAGATGGACCAATGGTCTGACTCAATATAAAGCACCTTCCTGCGCTGTCTGTGTTCCCTGCCTTTGTAGCTATATCTATGCTGGATAAGGGACTCTGCTTTGCTGCTTGGCTTTTAGGCTAAAGCAATGGCTTTCAAACTTAATACTTTATATTAGGGACACTTTCCACATTGGCATGTCTGCTGGGGAACATTCATGCATGACAAAGGATTCCAGGGGAATGTTCTCGGGTGCACACTTTTTTCAGAAGGGTCAATGGCGAGGCCTATGGGGGGCTTCATTTTACCTTGTGTGAACTGAGAATGTGCACTGGAAGGAGTCAGTGCTCCGCACAGGGGCACAATGCAACGGAAGATTGGCAGTGGTAGCCCAACAGGCTCTTGGCAAAGCTGGATCACCATTATGGGTCTTCTAAATCAGCACTGGGGAACCTCTTACCCGCAGGCCTAATTAGGCTCGCCAAGCAACACAAACTGGCCCCACACTTGATGTCATGTACATATGTGACCGTGCGTGAGGGAGGTTTTGTTGGTGGTGTTGCTGTTAGATTTATGACCTGCCTTTACCTGTATGCTTTGATTTCAAACCGCGCAGGGGAAAAACAGGTCACCTGATATCATTTTGACATCAGCTGATTGACAGGTGGGTTGCCCCACCCATCTATCCAATTTGGCCCGCCAGCAGGGTGGCAGGGTAGGGGAGATAAGGATCAGTGCCACACCCCTGCTGTAAACTGAGGCACCTTTCATTCATTTCCAAGGCCTTTGGAGTCCTCTGGTGTGCCATTTTCAGTACTCCACCTCCATATAATGTTTTCCACCTTTGTTATGCCTTGCTGTAACTGTACCAGTGTTATCATAAGTACAGGGCACGTTTGTTTAATAAGGGATTTGGCATGCATACCTAGCACATGGGCCCATTTCATTATTCATGCCAAAAGTCATTCAGTGTGTTGAACCAGTGAGCTGAAATACGAGGGCGGAAAGCCCTCTGCAGCCCACATCAAGAATTCTTAAACTCTATTCATGGAGAGGTATTTGGGGCCATCTGCAATGCCCCCTCGACTCACAACCTTCCCACACTGAGCAGTGGACAGTGGCAGCTGGCCCATTCAGGCAAATGGGGCACTGCCCACCAGCCTCAGTCTGGTCTCAGCCAGCCCCCCACCTGCTTACTCAAACAGGCTAGCGAGGGGCACTTCCTGTCAGCTTTCTCCTCTTTAGTGCCACTGTTGCCTTGTAGAACTCAGCAGGGTGGAGGAATTAGTTGGCTTTGCCTGTCACTGCCTCTGGCTCCATCTGCTTTCAGCTCCCTGCCCTCCACTCTACTAGTCTCAGTGGGTGCACCAGCTTCCAGTGAGGTGAACAGGAGCTGTAAGCACATTCAGCTGAACGTGCTTACAGTCCTCCCAGCAATCAGGAACCTTGCGCGATCATGATTCCCAATCGTGGCGAGGACTGTAAGCGTGTCCAGGCAAATGTCTACAGATGTCTACAGTCTGGCAGACCCCCTTCAGCTCTTTCTACTCAATGGTGTATGTTTGGAGGGGTTGGCATGAGCAGCCCTGTGACCCTCCACCACTAAACACCTGGAGAGTATCTTAAGGACTATCTGATTCCTTATGCTCTGCTTCAGTCGCTGAGGTCTTCCGATGGGGCATTTTTGGGGGTCCCACAAGCCCCTGAAGTTCAGTTGGCCTTTACCAGGGGCTGAGCTTTCAGTGTGACATCTCTTTTAGTCATCCCTGCTCATTTTTAGATATCTTCTAAAAAAACTATATTATTCTTACAGGCCCCTTTCAAACCTAAGATTCTTTGCCAACCAGCTTTTACTGATGTGTCATTTGTGTTTGCTGTGTTTTTTAGGTTGTATGTCGCCTTGTGATATTTTACATGACAGTGCTGTTTAGCAATATTAAAAAAATAAGAGAGTTGATTATGTTCACCTGAAAAGAAGGAAGGCCGTGTTGAAAGATGTGACAGTTTTGATCAATTGTTCCAGACAAATAATCGCTTGCCATCTAAAACATGGTGGGAGGTTGGGAAGACGGCACCTCTTCACCCTTCCAAAAGGATGTGCAGCTTTCCACTTTGTTCTATGTGCCATATAGGGGTGGAAAGATCTGTCAATTTCAGTTCTCTCCGTTTCTAATTTTTCTTATCTTAATTTCTGTTCTTCACCTTTCTGCAGCAATGTGTGATTTTCTTTAAAAAGAATCCTCATGAAAATTCTTCAGCATTTTAGTGTGAATTTTTCCTAATAAACACATTTTTGCCTGTAGTTGTGACTAATGTACAAATTTTTGCAAGCAATTTATCCTAATGCATTTTTGTATGTTATTTCCACTCATATATTCATTTTCACGCACACCTTCCCCTAATGTATGCATTTTTGTAAACACTGGTTGGTTGGAAAATTGCATTGCAAAATTTGGATAAGTGCAAACTTTGAAAGATGGCTGTTTCAATTCCCATATTGTTTCAGAAAGTATATGCAAATTGGATAGATTCAGCTTTAAATGAAAACTGTATTGAATTTCTCCCCCATCCCTAATGCCAAGGAATCCCCCCCCCTCCCAATGTATGTGCCATGGAGTCTCTGGGCCTTGCACAAGTTTCCTGGGCTGCATTTGAGGGATTTACCAAGACTAAACTGGGAGGGACTCGTTGAAATCCAAGGGACACACAATTGCTCATCTGGAACAAGTCCATGACTCTGCACCAGATGTAGCTCTGGCCTCGGACGCATTAATCACCTTGACATAAATGGGAGTTGGATTGGCCTCTAAATGCTGATAGTTCTGGTATTTTCTGCCAGCGTAGATGGATGTTCTTTGCCCGTCAGGTTTGATTTACTTCTTCCCTAGTCCTGTTGGTTTATTACATGCTACCCAGCGCCAGCTCTCCCTCCCTCTTCCTCCACAAAGCTTGCATTAAAACAGCATGAGATGTAGTAAAGATACCCCTGACCGTGTGCAGAGAGCTCTAGACTCGCATGGGTTTGGTAGTAGGGGGAGGGGAAGCTACAAGGAGTAATGGGCAAGAATTTAGGGGGTAGATCTTAATCTTATCTCAAGCAAAATGACATTGCTGTTTACAGTATGGTCACCATAAAATTGACTTAGTTGAGTAACTGGCTGATTGTTAGATTTATTGGACCTTGAGGCTGCTATGGGGGAGGAAGGGCTGTGTATGAAGGGGGAAAGTGGGATGCTTCCTACAGATTCTTAAAGAGGAGGTTGAAATGAATGCAGAATTTATCTATATTAAAAGGTTTATTGGAAGGGGAAGTTCTCCAGTAGGCTCTGAAAAGACAACAGAGATGGCGCCTGTCTAACATTTCACAGGAGGGGATTCCAAAGGATAGGTGCCACAAAACTAATGGTCCGATTGCCATGTCTCTTTTATTTGAGAATTTAGTGCTGATAAATGATGACTGGCTCATACATGGGCCTATCCCAGATGTCATGTAGTAGTTAGAGAGCTGGGCTAGGATTAGGAAGACCCATCCTGGGAAGACCCAGGTTCAAATGCTCAGCCATGAAACTCACTGGGTGACCATCTCACAGGGGAGTTGTTTGAATAACAAGAGTGGGGGGAGAAACCTTTAGGTGTGCTAGCTGCCCTGAGAGTTGTTGTGCTGGAAGTTTAAACAAATAACAAAAAAGGCAGGTCTCTACACTACAGAGCTTAGCAACACGCCTTATATTGAGATAGATCACTGGTCCACTTAGCAACTCAGTACTAAGTGGCAGTGGTTCTCCAAGGTTTCAGACAACCAGTACTTTCCAGCCCTACCTGGAGATGTCAGACAACATTTCCTCATCCTATATTACTTAGTAAGGTTTACAACCTGCATGGCTGTGGCTGCATTCACACTTGGGATAGAAGGATCTGTTAGTTTGGGTTCTCCTAGTTTTTCCTTAAATTCAGTTCTCGTTTCTGCAGCAATTTGCATTTCTTTTTTTAAAAAAAATCTGCATGAAAATTCCTCAGCATGGTAGTATGAATTTCTCCTAAAAAGCACATTTTTCTGTTTTAGTTAAAACTGTCTTCCAAGCAATTTGCCCTAATATAATGCACTTTTGTATGTGGTTTTCACAACTGTATTCATTTTTATGTGCACCTTTCTCTAATTATTGCATTTTTCTGAACATTGTTTGGCTAGAGAACTACATTGCAACTTTTTGATAAGTGCAAATTTCATAGGGTGGTTCTTTCGGTTCTCATATTGTTCCAGGAAGTATGAATTTGATACATTCAGCTTTAAATGTGAACTGAATTTAATTTCTCCCTCATCCCTATTATACATTTAAAGCATATTCCCCCCACCGTCATCAAAGAATCCTGGGAACTGTAGTTTACCCCCTCACAGAGCTATAATTCCCAGCACCCTTAACAAGCTATAGTTCCCAAGATTCTTGGCGGGAGAGGGGGATGTGATTTAGGGCATACAGCTACCTAAATGACTTTTTCCCCTCTTCACCACAACAATATTATCTGATGAAGAGAGCCCCAGCTTTTAAAATGAGTTGGGACTTGGTATTTTCTATCAGAAAGAACTTTAAGACTCATTCTGTTTCTATTATCACTTGTGATCATGCAGACTCATGTTTTTATAGAGAAAGGGAGTTGGTGACACTAAGTGAATTTCTTTTAAAGTGCAGTTGTTCAGAACTCACAGGCCAGGGAACTTTCTGGATGCCACTACTGGGACTCCAGCTGGCTGCTGATAGGCTGCTGGCCCCGGGCTCAGCGTTTCTGTCTTGGTTTCACGGCTCGTTTTGGATCTGAAGCAGGACACCAGTATTGCAGGTGACTGCCGTATGACGGAATCTTTAACTCGGTAATGACCTAAAGTTTAAAAAGAAAAAAAATTGGAAATACCAACACCAAAATTGACCTAGTCAAGTTCTAGTTGCAGTGGGTTGAAATCAGTGCATGAGAATCTATTATTTGGGACTGAAAAGCCTTATTATCTTAGGGAAATGAGGGTTTTTTAAGACCCTGGATTAGTGAAGACTGCCAAACTTGCTGTTCAGGAGAGGGAGAGCATGCCTATCTTTTTCAGAGTATTATTTCAGCTCAGGTTTGTAAATAGCCTGCTCCTGGCAAAGACTTGCCTGCAGGCTTTCTGATAGGGAAACATTTGCAAAGTGGAAGAAAGTTGTTTCTTCCCACCCACCCCTTTTCAGGTCACTGATATGTCACAAATGATGTGTGGGCAGGTGAGCAAGACATAGTTTTTTTGTATAAACCGGGCTTATACACTTGGAAAAGTGTGGGGGGAGGGGGGAAACAACCTCCCTTCTTCACATCATTACATAAATATACATCACATAAATTACATTGATTTATTTTTCTTAAATGTTCAAATAATATGCTTAGGTCACATGCAGCGTGGCAAGATTTTGTGCATCAGCTGTTAGCTGTAGGAGAGTGATGAAGGAAAAATAATAATAATAGCTAACTTTTTGGGGGCTTTTTGCCCACTGGGGTATTTACATAAGAGCCATATTATTTCATGTTGCAGCTGTATGTTTCTTTCTCTCTCTAATGTTGATATGCTTTTATAGTTTTTAAATATTTTATAGTGCTGGTCTTTGACTGTCATAAATGATTGACTGATCAGCTGAAATAATATCCTTGACAAAACAGAGAAATCATATCAGCACTGTAAAGATAAGGACGCCCTCCCTCCTCCCTGGAACACCTTTTATCACATAACTCTCATCAGTCACCTCTTCATGGGCAAGGCATACATTTGCTCCAAATAACAAAACAGTAAAATCAAAGGTTTTAAACTATCCATAACTCTTTAAAAGGCTTTGGGACAAGGCAATCATACTGCCTCCTGCTGTAAAAGAAATAAAAGGCCGCCAGCTTGCCACAAAATTGTCTTTTTGAGTCTTTCCTTTAGGCATAACATAGCTTAGTCATGAGTTTCTCCAGCAAGGCAATTTCCCATAGTTTTTTAATACCAGCAATCCACCATCAGTTATGCATTTGATTTTGGAGACATCCACTACTTTTTTAAAAAGTTCTTTTGCAAGGGCAAAACATCAGGACTACTTTCACCATAAGGGAGAGAGAGCTGTCAGTTGTCGACTGCCTGTGAGCATTAAGGATCACTAATGAAGCAGCTGAGATGGGGCATGGGGAGGCATGGTCGCCCAACAGAGAGGCTTTTGATCACACAGTAGGGCATGAGGGGAAAAGGAGTACAGAGGGGAGTGTGGATTGTTTTGTTTTGTTTTACCTGTGGGCATTGTCTTTCTTTAATTCAGTGCTGGCTGGTGCCCACTGGGACTGGTGGGGCGGAAGGCAGGACGCCCAACAGTAGTGGAACCAGAGCCAATGGCAGGAAGAGCCAACTAAATCTGGTTTTGTCTCCATCCTCCTCCTCCCTGCTGAGTTCTACAAAGGCAACCCTGACGCTAAGGAAGAGGAAGCCAACAACTCATAGCACCCCTTAGACTGGTTATAAGTAAGGAGGTAGGCAGATGTGGGCTGGAAGGAGGCAGACTGAGACAGGTGGGACGGTGCCCCACTTCCCTTAATAGACCAGCCTCCACTGCTTTAATCTTAATTTATTATGCTGGAGGGAATTTTATTTTTATTTCTTTTGGTTTTGCTTTGGCTTTGGCCACTCCACCTTTGCCCCGCCCCCCAGAACGTGGCCCTCAGAAAGTTGGCCACATTTGAATCTGGCCCTCGGGCCCAAAGAGGTTCCCCACCCCAGCTTACAGGGAGAAGGCACGTGCTCCTTGCTACCGAGTGACAACGCTCGTTTCGTTTTAGACGAAAACACCGATTTGGCGCCAGTGGTGCGGTTTTGCTTTCCATTGTCTACCGAGACCTGTAAATGAAAGTAAGGGTTTTGCAGTGAACTGGCCCTTCCAGCAGCCGCTTTAGTAAAAAATAAAATAAAATAAATGCAGATGTTAAGTCTGTCTACTTTCAACATAACGACATTTGCTATGTTGTCACCACCATGCCTGAAATGTGGCCTATGAATGGGGCATGAATGCTGCTACGTAAATTTCAGAAGCGATCTGGCTTAACCGGTGATTGACCAGTAGCTAATTTGGACAATTCCCCCATGATGACATGGCCCTTGAGGCACAATCTGGTAAAAATGTCTCCTGAACAACCCATTTCAAAACCAGTTGTTCTACAATTTTGTGTAAGTACAGAATTGGGGGGGGGAGAGAATGGGGCAGAATCAAGCATTTTGAGATTCACAGCCATTTCTTTTTTTAATGGAAGTTTCTAGTCTTTCTAACTGCACCAATGGATGTGAAAGCACGGCCAGTCCTACCATTAGGCAGAATGAGGCAGGCATCTCAGGTGCAGGTAAGGCAGAGAATGATGCTTAGGTGTTGGAGGACGCCGCCTCACCTGGTCTGCATCCCCTAAACTAGCCTGCTGTCTTTAGATGTGGTGGAGAAATAAGATTAGGCAGGCAGTCCAATTCGCTTTTGGACACAGAATGGGGCAGGCAGCAGATTGTTCTTTGCCCCAGACAGAAAAATGTCTTGAGGCCAGCCCTTTGTGTAAGTGTATGGACCACACCTGGTAAACTGAGGTTTTTCTTGATACATAATTCTTATTCCCACACACACATCTATACAGTCCTGCAAACAGGCAGTTAGTCAGTACAGGCAGTTTTAACTATGCTAAGAGCTCACTATCCATCCCCATCACTACCATTATTATCATTTCATTATTATCATTTCATCATCTTATACCACAGAGGGCTCAAGATGGCTTATAACACTATAAGGAATGCAGAGAAGTAAGATATAAAAACTACATTTATTTATTTATTTAAAAAATTTCTATCCCGCTCTCTCTCCAAAGGATTCAGAGCGGCATTTACAAAACAGTCATAAAACAATTAATATTAAACAACAAAATAAAACAGTATCTCACAATTTAAAAGCAGAACAAAACAAAAAGGTTTTCAGCTGCGGACGAAAAATTAAAAGGGAAGAAGAAAGGCGTATTTCTTGAGGTAAATTATTCCATAAAGTAGGGGCAATCACAGAAAACATCTTATTTCTAACACTGGACAGATGAATTTGGGAAAAAGGAGGAATGGTGAGGGTCGAGTCTAGGGCCGATCTCAAGAGCCGAGGGGGTTCATAAGAAGAGATCCGGTTAGCTAAATAAGAGGGGCCCAAACCATGTAGCGCTTTAAAAGTTAAAGTTAATATTTTAAATTGTATCCGGTAAGAAACAGGCAGCCAATGAAATTGTTGAAGGAGCGGTGTAGTGTGGGCTTGCCAGTTAGCTCCTGTTATCATTAAAACTGATGCTCTTTGCACCATTCTAAGTTGTTGCAGTATTCTTTGGGGGAGCCCAATATAAAGAGAATTGCAATAATTCACAAAATACAACCGAAAGCTATCACACTAAGTATCATAAACCAGGGGAGGGTGAACCTGTAGATTTCACTTTATAATCAATTCCTAAAAAAGAAGAGAAAAAAGGATTCTGGTTTCTGATCCATAAGCAGGGGCATCACTACCGGGGTGCGGAGGGTGCGGCCCGCACCCGGGTGTCACCATGAGGGGGGTGACACTCAGAGCCACCCCGCCCCGCGCCGTTGCCCGGCAAGGCTGCTCCAACTCCTCGGAGGCAGGTGAGACCGGGAGCAGCGTCGGCGGGGCGAGGGAGGCGTGCCGGCATTCCCAGGCCTTCTCCGGCTGGGTGCCCCTCCAGCGCGTGCCCTCCCAGGGGCATGGATGGGGTGGCTGGCCTCGAGTGCGTGCACGCGCAAGTCCAGCCACCTCATCCATGCTCCTGGGAGGGCGCGCACCGGAGGTCCGCACCCCCCCTGCACTCCTGCTAGTGACGCCACTGTCCATAAGTGATGTTGACACTAATGCTCTTTCTAAATGAATCATGTCTAGGTTCTCATTTGCCCATGACATCACCGGGAGATGAGGACCTAGTCCTAGTGCAGAGTTTCCCAAACTGTGGTACGTGGACCACCAGTGATCCACAGGCATCATTCAGGTGGTCTACAGGGTGTCTGTAAAAATGTGATTTAAAAAATCAGACAGCATCTAGAGCAGTGCATTACAATTACCACAACAGGCAGGAAAAGCATGAAGTGGTCCTCCAAGATCCTTAGCAATTTTCATGTGATCCGTGGGGGAAACAAAGTTTGGGAACCACTGTCCTAGGGGTTCTGGAGTCTCCTGCTGCCAGTGATATTCTTAAGGCTTCTCAGAGAATACACAGAGATTGTCAAGTAAGCCTTGGCCTGACTGGATCCATTTTAAGCTACAGTGAGACTTCAGTAAGTTCCAGTCTGGTCTAAAATGGATCCAGGAGCCCACGCCCCCAGATCAGCTGGCAATATCTGATATTACCTGATTTTAGCACATTGTGAACTTGCTCATTCGGAGGCTCAAAGTGACATTAGAGGATTCTCCCTTAGGTCATTCCTCCATTTCCCCCCCTTTCTAGCATTCTTACAACTTGTGCGGGTACTTATTTTTCACCTTGTAGCCTGATCAGCCCTACAGCAGATCACTTGTTGTTTTGCCCAGTTGGCATTAACTCATCACAGGGCCTTCTCGGTGGCGGTTCCTTGTTTGCAGAATGCCCTCTTTGGTGAGGTTGGTCTGTCTCCCTCATTATTAACTTTCAGGAGAAATTTAAGTGACATTCCTGTTTACCCAGCCATTTGATGGCTGAAAGATGCTAATTAAAAAATTAGCAACTGTGAGAGCATGTGATTGCTTTTAAATGTTTTCATTTTATTTTAAATTGTACTGTTTTAACTTTTTGACGTTTGGTGCCAGACAGCAAACCTGGGCCCTGCTTTCTTCCCATTAGGCCTCCCTTCCCCATGGCCATAAATTATTCCGCCTGTCTGCCTTTTGAATGGATCATTTCCTGTTTGGCTTCTCGGAAGGTTGCACATGATCTCTGAGAGTAAATCATGGGCTAGTGATTAACTCAGGAACATTCTTCTCAGGAGAAGTCCTATTTATAATATATTAGATATAACCTAATATTTTTATTAGGGTGGGGATGACAGACAGTAATAATGACTTGCAGGAGTAGGGAATGACTTTGGGGCAAAAGAAAAATGTGCTTGGTGTAAACTCCCTTTACTTCAGGGACAGGCTGATGAAGAAGTGGTGCCACCGGTCAGGCAACTCCCTAAAACTTTCACAGGGCATTTTAGGGCCAACACATAATTTCTCTCTTTTTTATTTTTTTTACATTTATATCCCACCTTTCTTCTGAGGAGCTCAAGGTGGTGTATATGGTTCTCCACTCCCTTCCCCATTTTATCCTCACAACAACCCTGTGAAGTAGGTTAGGCTGAGAGCAGAGCTTGGAAAAGTTACTTTTTTGAACTACAACTCCCATCAGCCCAATGCAGTGGCCATGCTGGCTGGGGCCGATGGGAGTCGTAGTTCAAAAAAAGTAACTTTTCCAAGCTCTGGCTGAGAGACAGTGACTGGCCCAAGGTCATCCAGAGAGCTTCATGGCGGGCAGAGCAATCTAACTCGGGGAAAGCCGGCACAAAGGGAGGTGGCGGAACTGGCAGGAAGGTCGTCCACGGCATCCAACTGCCGTTCGGGAGCCTCCGGGCTGGCTGAGTACTGGCTCAGCCGGGAGCTGCAAGCAGGGACAGGAAAGTAAAAGCCAGCTCTCACAAATACCCCTACCAGGGAATAAGTGCTCTCCACTGATTTCCATTGCAATTATTTTCTTAGACCAACCTTTTCCCCAGCAAAACTTTTGCCTGGATCGGGACCTGCAGGAGCACTCTGAACATTTGTTGGATGTGGCCTAAGTCCCCTCCCCCTCCTCCAACACGCCCACAGAACACTCTTTTTCAGGCCTTCCACCACCTCCTCTTCTGCTGGGCTGGGCTTTCCTGGTGGACCCCTGGCTGAACTAGCAGGGTCCTGGCTCTGCTGCAGTGAAGCTGGGATCAGGGACTTCTGCCAGCATAGCTTGGTTGAGCCGGGACCCTGCCAGCTTGGCCAGGGGTCCGCCATATCCAACTCCCCTCAGCCCAGGGTAAATAGCACTTGGATTGTGCTCTAAGTGGGGATTTTAACCTGGCTCAGTTTTAAACCACTGCTGCTATGATTATAATTATGATTATGTGCACATGCAAATTCCATCGCTAGGGCTATCTGGAAAGTCTAGGGCTCAAGCAATTATTTGCAGTGAAAAGTGAAATCCCTCCTACTGGCTTTAATGAATGAATGAATGGCTTTTGATGGAAATGGTGCGTGAATGAATATGACCAATGGGGGAAAAGTCACTTGCTTACAGGGGAAAAAAGCATAAAAACCATTTGTATCAACAGCTTTCCCCATTTTGCCGCTGGATCAAAGGAAACTACCTTACACTGAATCAAACCATTGGTACATCTAGCTCAGTATTTTGTGCGTGGATTTGCAACAGCTCTCCAGGGTTTCAGGCAGGGGACGTTCCCAGCCTTACCTGGAGATGCTGGGAATTGAACCCGGGACCTTCTGCATGTACTAAGCTACAGCCCTTCCACATTACAGCCCTTTCCTATCAGAGATTTTTTTCTATGTTTGCTAACAATTCTATCCTGATTCGCTTTTATCTGTCTGCACTGCTGCCCTCCACTTTCCCCTTCTCTCTAGACCATCTTACGTTGTATTGGTTGGGGGCTGGAGTGGATCTTTTGAAAATCTTCCTGGCAATTGGTTGCTGAAACATACTGGAATATCCCAAGCTAAAGTCTTGCTTGGACTGCAAGGTGGGTGGGAGGCTGTAGGCGTTTGCAGCGGGATAGCTGGGGACTCTCTGGCGAGCGATACGTGTGTCCTGGAAAGGGGGAAAAAAGCACGTGTTTATACTGCTGGCTCTCCTAAGGGAAAAAAGCCTTCTTCATGTCCATCTCTGATTTGTCTGCATGATCGGAGGTGTACCTCTGGGGGATGGAATGACTTGAAAATGTGGAAGCATTCCTTAAATAGTCAAGAACCCCATCACTTTCCAATTTTTCAAGAATTAGGTGTGGCTGGGTTTGCAATCTGCTTTGCACATATTATTGCCCTTATTAAAGTGCTTGAGAACAAGTTGCTGAAAAGTGGTATATAAATATCAGAAAAAAAGAAATATGTACAGAAATATCTACCTTTGGAAAGCCAGACGATGTTGGAGCTATCTACCACCCTGGAAGTATGGTGGGCATGGAAGAAGACCATAATGCTATGGGAACAACATCCTAGATAGCTGGTTCTCCAAAGTGGCGCCATCTTGTCAGGCAAGATGGTATTACCCCCACTACATTGCCAAACTTTCCCCCCCAATAAAGTTAACTCAGAATGAAATCAAGATTGAATCAATTAAATTTTTAACAGCATCATCTCTATCCCTTAGGAAAAGCTGTAGAGCTCAGAAGTCTGTCCAACATGACCTATAAATTCCATGGATTCCCAGGTTTGGGATCCCCACCACCCAATCTTTCACTGCCACCACCATATTCTCCCACGTTTTCCTTCCTATTTCAATCATAAAGAGGGAGAGAGGAGGGGAAGGATCCAAGAGAGAGTCTTGTTCTTAACATGTATGTCTCTTGAATTGCCCAAGATACACCTCTAAAGTGCTTGGGGGCTTTGTGAAGCTCCCCAGGTACAGACTGGCTTTCCTTGGCCTGCCCCCATGAATCACCAGATGGCCATCTTAACAAGAAATTGCCACCCAATTAGGAATCTGCTGTGATCCTAGCTGAGGTAGTAAAATAATCACAGCCTGATTTACCTCGTCATTTTCACGTAGCCACTTTTTCTTATGTGAGTGGTAATGCCCCATTTGGTGACAGGTGATATTTACCACATCTGTGTCAAAGCTTGAATATATTGTCTCTAAGGTGAGGTAAATATGAGCTATGACAGCTCATATTAATTCTTATAATATTGACCATGTTCAACTCAGGTAAAATCCTCTCAAAATTTAAAGAAGTTGACATACTAGATTGGTTAAGAGCATGAACTACAAGCCAGGGAGGTTCTTGGTTAAAATCTCACCTCAGCCCCTCATGGGCAGTATGGGAATAATGAGACAGGCCTACATTACAGGCTTGTTGTAAAGATAATAAGAACACAAGAACAGTCCTGCTGGATCAGACCAAAGGCCAATCTAGTCCTACACTCTGTTCTCACACTGGTCAACCAGACGTCCCAAAGGGACCCCACAAGCAGGACTTGAGCACAACAGTACCCTCGCCATGTGGGATTTCCAGCAACTTGTATTTAGAGGCATGCTGTCTCTGACAGTGTATCTATCTGTGCCCAAGACTCTTACCACCTTCAGATTTTTCTGTGGAAAGTAATGAAGGGTATAGGCTCAATATATATTATTTTATTTTATTCAAGGACTTGTAAACCACATCTGAGTATCATCAGTCTTAATTTGAGGAACAGCAGTTTAAAAAACATTAAAAATATACATTTTATCAATTAAAAAAATTGTATAGCAACCAGTAAAATATGCAAAGCCAAAAAGTGTTGATTTGATGGTCCATTTAAATGGGCCCGAGTGTCACTCTATCTATGCTTTGGAGGCCAGAACTGAGAAGGCCTGTTCTAAATTAGCCACCAAACAGATACTGGATTCTAAAATATTTTCTGTGCTAGATCTTAATGAGTGAGAAAAGCCAGATATGGAAGAACACCTCAGGTACCCCAGGCCTAGGCCATTAAAGACTTTAAAGGTAACCATCTGCAGCTTGTATTTAGCCTGGAAGCAACCAGGCAACCAGTGAAGACTGCAGTGGCTGATACCAGAAACCAGTCTGGTTGCTATATGTTGAACCAAACTGCAGCTTCTGAACAACCTTCAAGAGCATCCCCAGTATATAGAAACGTAGCTCTTTTATTGTTACCAGAGCAGAAGTTAATTTTATGGGAATCGGGCCTTAGTTAATACACATAGCCCAAAAAACAACCCCACCTAAGGCCAAGGTGGTGCAAATTTAGGCCTTAGGAATGAGCACTGTCTGCGCTAACCAGTGTACATATTTTAATCTCTCAAAGGTTGTTTTCCAGCGGAGGAGGAACAAATGCTTTTGGTCCTACCTAAACACATTTAGCTGAAGGGAGGCCTTCCCATTAATTTCTAAAGAATTTGCTTCGAAGGTTAAATTTGGATGGCATCCAAATTTAATGACAGCAGTCTATTGGTGGATGACTTAATTGTTATCACTCCATCACAGGCCTATTCCTGAAAATAGTAAACTTCCCCTTATAATTACTGTAGCTCATAAATAGCAGGAAAGGAAAACCCCTCCTTCTTAACTTCATTCATAAATATGTATAAACCTTACCAAGGAAGGGAAAAAACAGGTTCCTTTCCGGGACTGGGAGACGTTATTGAGAAGTGCAGATTGATGGGTGACATTATAGAATCCTGGACCTGGGTTTTCACTCTGGAAAGGAACACAGCGCAGGGTCATGACAAGGTGGAGTGCTGTTGTTGTTTTGTATATAAATGTTACTGATTTTCAAAAAAAGAAACACATGTAAATATACTCCGTGTCCAAACAGCATACGGAATAAAACATATCACAAAACTTCCCCAATAAATAATTAAGGGACCCAAGGCAGTTTGTTACAACAGGGATTTTTCTTGACAATGCTCACAAAATTATGTATTTAATTTAATTAAACTTTTTGATATAAAAAACCCTGTAAGCAGTGTACATAAAACAATATGTAACAATTATCAATGATACACAGATAAAATCAGCAAATATTTAAAACATATATACAAAACTAAATGCTTATTTATTTGTGGTTATTTGTTTGATAAAAGTTTCAAAGAGCAAGGAAGGACAGAAGGACACGGAGGGATTCCCAATATAAAACAATTATGAATAATACACAGTTAAAGGCTTATATCTAAATGGAAATGGACTGCTTTTAAGTCAATTCCGACTTATGGTGACCCTATGAATAGGGTTTTCATGAGGTATTCAGAGGGGGTTTACCATTGCCTCCCTCTGAGGCTGAGAGGCAATGACTAACCCAAGGTCACCCAGTGAGCTTCATGGCTGTGTGGGGATTCGAACCCTGGTCTCTCAGGTCATAATCCAACACTCTGATGTGGTGCTAAATAACTCATTCCACTAGTGCAGTGGTTCTTACCCTTTTCCACTGCCAGCACCCCTTGGATTTCCAAAATATGCTCCTGCACCCCCTGAAAAAATACCATTCATTTTTTAATTTTAATTTAATTTAATTTTAATGTGTTTCAGCCTAACTTAGCTAAGATAAATGACAGTTTTCCAAAATCTTTGGTTGGCCCTCGCACTCCTAGAAAAAGTGTCTCACACCCCCCGGGGGGGTGCACCCCAGGTTAAGAACCACTGCACTAGTGGCAGGAGGGATTCAAGTGCATACTGGAAGTATAGGTTTGTGCAATTGAAGTGGATTAAAGCATTCTGTTGCCCTAGCTCAACAAAGCCATTTAAAAAAAAAAAAAACCCTGACTTTTTGCAGTTAGGAAGGTAACACGGAAATGTGCTGAAAAGTGTCGGATTAATGGGAAGATGTGTAAACACCCCACAAGCAAATCAGGACAAATACTCATTGCTGTATAAATCTTTAAACTTGCCCAGCTTGGGAATTCCTTAAGTCCTCTTTGAAACTTTCTCCAGCCATCAGCCTTAAAATCATTGAATTTTGTATACTAGTTTTAAACATTTGCTGAGTGGTGTCCAGGCACTCGTTCCATTGTGCAAGGATTTACATTTGCGCAACAGAACTTTCCTCCCTCTCCTCCTCCCCACCGCGCCCCCTAAATCTGTTCTCGGGTTTACCCCCAACCCTCCGGGGCACATTTGGGGAGGGTGCAGGGCGTGCAGGAGGGAGAAGAAAGTTCTGTTGCGCAAATGTAAATCCTTGCACAATGGAATGAGTGCCTGAGCAGCATTTTTTTAAATAAAGTAACTATTTTTAAAAGTCGTGTTCACGGAACCCCTTGGAAGAAGCATTCTGCCTTCTCTCCTATGCAGTAAGGAGATCAGGGCTGGCTCAGGTGGCAGATGCTCAAGGGCAGGTGGCAGCAGCAGCCCCTAATGCTCCTCCTGAGTAGGGTTGCCAGGTCCATGGCCTGAGACTGGTCCTGTATCTTTAGGAGAAGAGAAAGTCAGCCAAGTGCAGGTGTTCTTGCAACTCTGTAATGGGAAAAACCACAAGGTGGAATCCTCCCTTCCCTCTGCACAACTTTTGAAGATACAGAAGACCTCTTGGTTGCCAGGCCCGGCCTCCCAGAGGTCTTCTGTATCTTTAAAAGTTGTGCAGGGAGAAGGGAGAATTCCACCTTGTGGTTTTTCCCATTACAGTTTTGCAAGAACACCTGCACTTGGCTGACTTTCTCTTCTCCTAAAGATACAGGACCAGTCTCAGGCCAGGAACCTGGCAACCCTATGCCTCAGTCTTTTCCCTCTGTTGCCGCATAGCCTCTCTGGGGCCTCCTAATCTGGCCTGCTGTCTCAGGTATGGTGGATCATACAGTGTTGCAGCATGATTCAACTGCCAGTCCAGTTGGCCTCTGGCAGAGGAATTGGGAGGGGGTGCCACCTTGTGCTTTGCCTCAGGCAGCATATCTTGGGCCAGCCCTGAAGAGTCTGTCTCTTCCAAGATGGCACCTGCTTTGTCACATAAGCACATCATTTGAAAACAAAGGCGGCTTTTACCCTTAGTAAATATGTCAAACGTATGCAGGTTTAGCCAACTATTTAAAGCTCACCCGGTTAATTGGCCAATATTTCTTGAATCAGGCCCTACTTAGGAACCCGTTGTGCACTTAAAGAGTCACAGGGAGGGCATGCATTCTCCTCCATCCAACAGCAGAGGGTACACGCATGACATGAGTGTGACCTCATGGGTGGAGATGCACACAATGGCATTATAATGTGGGCTCAGCACTTACCCTCCCATACGTTAAGCCTCTGGATGTTTTGCTTGTTTCCGTCAATTGTCACTGTACACTAAGCAGGCTCTCCTTTGCTTGTTTCAAAATCAAAATAATCTCATTTTAATGGGGAGTCTCAAGTTGCATGGCAAAGTGGGTCTAAATATGGAGGATTAGGTTTCCCTGGTGTCTGTGCAGCAGCATAGTGAGACGTAGGGAGTGCAAATCCATTGCATGCCTAATCCCACCTGAACATCTGATTTGGCCTGAATGATTTCAGCATGTGGGCAGAGTGTATTATTTCAAGGTGCCGCACCCCTCCCTGACTCAACTCTCCTTCCAGAACAACTTTTATTTTATTCCAGAAATGAGTACTGGGTGGGTTTTCTATTTATAGAATGAAAGGAGGCCAAACGAGCCTGCTGTCTAGAGATGACAAACAAGGCTTTGAAGCTGGGCTCATCACCAAAGAAGTGGACGCCGGTGGTCGGAGGCCGAGCAAAACAGTGAAGGTGGCCATCCGTGGCCTCATGCTATGCTTGCTTACTGAGAAACTAGTCACACTGTGTTCAACACGGCACAGGGCTGCAGCCTAAATAAAACCAAGTTAAACAACTTCTGTTTAGGTTTCTGGTCTTTCACGTTGGCCTGATTTGCACAACATGATAAACCAAACTATGGCTTCTGAGACTGTGCAAACATGTGAGCTTCTGGAAAGGAACTCATAATAACTCCTTTGCTTCTCCCGGGTCCTGTTTGCTTCCCTGCCATGCTCAACAAAGCCAAGGAACTGCATGGTTGAGCTCTCTCCTCATTAACCATGAGCTATGGTCAAGAATGCTTACATAGTGGTTAGACTATGGCTGTGAACACACTAGTCACCTACAGCAAAGCGTTTCCATTGGCCACACCTGGAGGGGCAATGGGTCGATCTGCCAATCAGCTGCAAAATCTCTTTGAAGCTGCATTTTAAAACAATGCACTGAAGCTGATCCCACCAGGTTTTACAGCAAAAAGGGGTGGTGTTTTAGTAGCATCGTGTTCCCCCGATTTCAGAAAAGAGAGATGAAGACGCTCTGGAACTGGCAGAACAGTAAGCGTGTCTCTACCCTATGTGCAGTCTTGACTGAGCAGTCATTCTGATTTGTTTGCAGGGAGGTTATACAACAATGACCATCCATCCTGCTTTGTTTACAGGCTGTTTACATGTCTTCCCATTAGTCATTTGTTCTCCTGCACTTTCCATTGCATTTCCCCATCACTTTCCAAACCGCAGAAATGCCGAGTTTTGCTTTTTAACTGGATTTGTTGCATTACGGTGACAGAGTACTTTAATTCATTTTAATTCTGCAAACCTAACGTTCTGGTATCTGCTTGCATCCCTCTCACAAAATAATGACTATCTGGTGGAGACACCTATAGTTTGACTTTTTGTGTCGTATGGTCCAGCCCATTGATTTATTATCTCCCTCTCCCACCCTCTTTCCCCCCCTAAGAATAGGTCAATGGCTTGTGCTCTGAAGTCTACGGTGCACAACTTGGCTTTCTTGCAAAGGGTGGGATGCAACGCTCCATTTCCCCTCCTTGATACATGTGAAGAAGCAAATGTTCTCCAGGGATAATCTAGAGTTTGCCAAGCCCTTTGTATTCCTTGTGGTTTGGCTAGCTGCCTGCTGGAATTATGACACAGGAAATTCTCGGGAGGAGAAAGGAGCATATTGTGGAGACTTTTTCAAAGGTTGCCCCTTCTAACTTCCATTTTAAGAACTTAGCGACAGCTCTCGGCTAATTGGAAGGGAGGGCTGGGAGCCAGCATGGTTCTTGAGAGTGGAGGCAGCTTACATCTCTAGCTATAGCTGGAGGAAGGTGGTGCTGGACCCAGGAAGTAAGGGAAGGGAGTCTGTTGAGTCTGTTGCTAATACCATCTATAGGCCAGGCACCCTGGGATCCATGTTGCACATTATGGATAAATAGTGCGTACTGTCAAAGTGCCATATTGTAAATGCAGTGGCGAGCTTCAGCCAGTCATCATGGCTCCCGCCTGCAAGCACACGTGGGGAAACAGACCTGTGCTGCTGCATCAAAATGTGACAGCATTCTTCTGCATGTACCTACACTCTTATACTGTAAAAGCTGAAGCAGTCCAGAGACACAGTCCTGGCAACCATTCAACATTTCTCCTCTGGAGGTTTGTCAAAGTCCTAGCTAGAGCACAGCCTGAACACCAAAAAGTCTCATCTTCTCTCAAATGATTCCACCCATTCTGCCTTGCTTCCTTTTATCTGCAGATTCCTCCTAGAATGCCTATGTCAGCGGTGCAGAACCTCAGGCCCAGGGGCCAAATGCAGCCCTCCAAGCCTCTCTACCTGACCCTTGGGACTCGCCCCAGCCCACACCCCTCCCTGGCCCTGCTTTGTGCCCCAAATGCTTTTGCCTGGCTGGGGTGCGTCCTTCAATTCTGACAATGCTTTGTGCTTGTCTGGATGGGGGATAAAGAGGGGTATGTGAATGTTTGTAAAGCTAGCCTCCTATACCAAGGTAAAAATGTACATTCACTGCTTCACCCACTTCTGCCTCTGGCCCTGCCCATCAACGGCATGTGGCCCTCGGAAGGTTGTCTAGACGGGAATGCAGTTCCCTAACCCTGACCTATCTAATGCTCCCTCCCATTCTCCATACAAATTCACTGCCCCTCAGAGGCCATTGTGTACATGAAGGCCTTTAGCTGAACCCCTAGTCCGCAAACTTGTTGTGTGATAGAAACAGCCATGCTAGTTTATTCAGGGGTCTTCCATGTTTCCCCTCTGCTGCCTTACTCCCCACGCTCTGTCATCCCAGACACATTTTTCCTAGCCAGGTTCCAGTATCAAAAACAAGTGGGACTAGAAGAAGCGAGGTGTGTGTGTGTGTGTGTGTCACTTTATATGTGAATCTATCAATCTATTAAATATTTTATATTTATTTACTGGCATTTATAGCCCACCCTTCACCATGCAGTCTGAGGGCAGATTCTATACGGCTCACTGCAATCAAACCATATAATGCACATCAAATGGGAGGAATATTCTGGGAATGTATATTTTATCATTGTCAATCTTGTTTAGATATCTATTTGGACATATGAACTGCATATATTAACATATGTTTAAATTAGGAGTGTAATCAGTCAATCCTAATTTGTACACCTATATTAATGTGGGCTGGCATGGGCTGTATCTTTTTTCTTTCTGTTATATTTGCAGCTTATATCTATTTACAGTATTTTGTTTTTCATTCTTGAGTGACATATTGCTCTTCAATCTGAGTCTATTGTATAGATTAGGATATTATCCCTAATGTCGATTAGCCATTTAAGCTGGTTAGTAACGGTGGGGCATTTATTTAGTAGGAATGGGAAAGATTCCCTGACTGAAACCCTGGAGAGCTGCTGGCAGTCAGTGTAGACAATACTGAGCTGGAGAGTCCAATGGTGCTTATTTGCCTCAACCAGATCAAGATCAAGGTTTTAACCTATAAAGCCTTACACGGCCTAGGACCGCAATACCTGATGGAACGCCTCTCCTGATACGAACCCACCCGTACACTTCGTTCAACATCGAAGGCCCTCCTCCGGGTACCTACACATAGGGAAGCTCGGAAGATGGTAACAAGAAAAAGAGCTTTCTCAGTGGTGGCCCCCGAATTATGGAACGATCTCCCTGCTGAGGCATGCCTGGCGCCAACATTATTATCTTTCCGGCACCAGGTTAAAACATTCCTCTTCTCCCAGGCATTTTAAGCATTTTAAGCATTTTAACATTTAACATCCTATTACATTTTACTATTTAGTATGCTAGTATATTGGCATTTTAATGTGTTTAAATTGTTTAATATTGGTTTTAATTGTATTTTGATGTTTTGCTTGCTTGTTGTGAACCGCCCAGAGAGCTTCGGCTATGGGGCGGTATAGAAATTTAATAAATAAATAAATAAATAAATAAGAGAGCAGTGGCTGCGGCGGTCTGATGGGACTGGAGAGGACACTGGCTGGCTTGCACCCTATTTGAACTGATGTGGCTATGCTAGAGTTTCCTATATGGCAGGGAATCATGGCTGCTTGATCCAACAGGAAAGAACCAAAACACAACCCTTTTAATGCATTTAATATCTTGCAAATACACAGCTTACCTTACGTGGATAGATGTTTCTCCCCACATTTGACATAAGAACGTAAAAAGAGCCTGCTGGACCAGGCCGATGGCCCATCTAGACCAGCATCCTGTTCTCACAGTGGCCAACCAGATGCTAATGGGAAGCCTGCAAGCGGGACCTGAGCGCAAGAGCAATCTCCCCACCTGCTGTTTTCAGCAACTGGTAGTTGGAAGCACTACGGAGGCAGAGCATCGTCATCATAGTTAGTAGACAATGATATCCTCCATTAATTTGTCTAATCCTCTTTTAAAGCCCTCCAAGTTGGTGGCTGTCATGGCCTCCTGTGGAAGCAAATTCCATGCGCTGCATGAAGAAGTACTTTCCTTCGTCGGCCCTGAGTCTTCCAACAAAGGACGCTGAGATCTTCCACAGGGCAGTGTATTGTGGTCATCATTCTGATCAAATGTTATCCTATATTTCCCCTTCCCCCTCCCCCCATTTTAGTTCCTTGATAGAATCATAGAATAATAGAGTTGGAAGGGGTCTATGAGACTATCAAGTCCAACCCCCGTGCTCAATGCAGGAATCCAACTTAAAGCAGACCCGATAGGTGGCTGTCCAGCTGCCTCTTAAATGCCTCCAGTGTTGGATAGCCCAGAACCTCCCTAGGTAATTGGTTCTATAGTTGTACCGCTCTAACAGTTAGGAAGTTTTTCCTGATATTCAGTCAAAATCTGGCTTCCTGCAACTTGAGCCCATTATTCCGTGTCCTGCACTCTGGGACGATCGAGAAGAGATCCCGCCCCTCCTCTGTGTGACAACCTTTTAAGTACTTGAAGAATGCTATCATATCTCCCCTCTATCTTCTCTTCTTCAGGCTAAACATGCCCAGTCTCTCCTCATAGGGCTTTGTTTCCAGTCCCCTGATCATACTTGTTGCCCTCCTCTGAACCTGTTCCAGTTTGTCTGCATCGTTCTAAAAGTGTGGTGTCCAGAACCGGACGTAGTACTCAAGATGAGGCCTAACCAGTGCCGAATAGACAACCTGTTTAATGAGCATTAAGCTTGATTTGTTTGTGGAGAAATTAGATGATGTCAGTTATTTAATGAGCATTTGTTCTGATTTGTTTGTGGGGAGATTAAAAGATCTTGTGACAAGCAAATGTTATCCCACACTTTCCAGTGCATTTTCCCATCACTTTCTGGAGGCCCGGTGGCATCTTGGTTGATAGCAGGTATGCGCACATCCTGCACACTGACTCAAGAGGCTTATTAGCCCCGCACCACCTGTATGGGGAGAGGGTGTTGTACTAAAGTGCTGTGGGCCCAGGACAGGCTGGTGCCCATGAGCCCAGTCATGCCTGGTGCCAGCCCTGACTTTCTGTATCGCAAAAAGGCCCGTCTTTGGGGGGAAGCGGGCTTGTTGTGCCAGGCCTTCCAATCTACTGTAACTGCACAACCTGAGTTTGCTGGTACTGTATGTGATTGAATCCCACACAAAATAACAAGAGCCTGGCAGCTCCCTGTATATGGATTGACTCTTTCTGCAGGGTTTTTTTTACATACCTGATTGTCAGCAGAAATTGTGGATTAAATGAGGGGAAAAAATATAGGATGGCATTGTGTGGACACCGCACAAAACTTGCATGTATGAACAGCAGCGAGCCGGCAATAAACTGCTGGGTGGAAGCATTCCTTGTGACATAAAGTGGTCCTTAGGAGAAGCGGCAGAAAGAGAAAAAGAGTAGAGAGGGGCACACAATCTGCACTTTTGGAAAAACATGAAAGCTGATAATTGTCTCGGAGTGGCACGGCTGTATCCCCTGGGAATATTGTGAATGGAATTTTGGAATAGAAGAGAAAGCCAGCTGGGTCACTTCCAGACGGGGGCTTAATACTGCAAACAGGTCATCCTGACATTGTAAATGGGTTGTTGGCAACAAGATTTTTATCAGATTTTGTGCAGAAAGGATAAACCCAGATTAAATTGGGGGGGGGGGAATACTGGCTGACATTTTGATGCTGATGTGCAGACACTGCAAAAAAAACAAAAAAACCTGCAACCCACCCCCCGACCCACCCCCGGTCTGCTAGCATGCTTAGCCCAGAAGTGCTAATTAAGGACTGTGATGGCATATAACTCTTTTTTTGTTTAGCTCTATAGTCAAAGCAGGATGAAATTTGCATTTCCTACACACACCAGCTCTGCCTGGAGAAAACCAGATTGTTTTTTCCTCCAACCCCTCTGAAGGACTTAGGTCTGCTCATCTGTGAAGTTCTGCTCCCACCTACAGGTCAAAATAGAGCATAACAAAGAGACATCGTTCCAGTGTTTATCCCAAGGCCTTTACTGATATAAAACAGCCAGTGTGCTGTAGCGGTTAGAGTAGTGTTTTTGAACTGGTGGGGTGCACCTCCGCCGCCCAGGGATGTATGAAGATCTCAGGGGGCCATGAATGGTTTCAAAAAAAATGTACAATATAAGTAAAAAATATTAAAATACGAACGTATGAAGTTCATTTGGATTTTTCAAAGATTTGAGTAAACGTTTTTTTTAAGTACAAATAATTTGTTAGTATTAAGCCTAATTTCTTATTTATAATCAAAAGCCACGACATTTCAATCCTTTTGTAAATTCAAATTAAATAATTAGGGAAGCCAGGTTTGAAGGGGGCGGCGGGGAATGTTTAGGTTAGCTATAGTGGGGCATGGGCTAAAAAAGGTTGAGAGCTACTGGGTTAGAGCGTTGAACTAGGACCTGGAAGACCAGGGTTCAAATTCCCACTTAGCCGCAAAGCTCACTGAGTGACCTTGAACCAGTCACAGCCTAACCTACCTCACAGGGTGATTCTGAGGATAAAATGGGGAGAGGGCGAACCATGTATGCCACTTTGAGCTCCTCAGAGGAAAGGTGGGATATAAATGGAATAATAAATAAATAGTGTAAGTAGGCCTAGAGGCACTATGTGGCTTGCCAGAAATAGATTCACTGTTTCGGTGCATTTGAACCTGGGTGAACTCAGAAACCCTCAAAAACCAGTAGATGAACAAGCTCAGGAAAAGATGGTTTCTTACCTCAGAATACTGAAATCTCTTGCTCCGAGAGTTAAAGCCCTTCCTTTCAGGATTGGGGGTCACTGTGATGTTGAATTTGACAGGAATGGACGGACAGTTCTGGCCTAGAAAGAGAAGTCAATGAAAACCATGCAACACAAATACAGAGAGATGAGATACGGCTCATTTAAACACATAGGGTTGCAGCCAACTATGTTTTTACTCAGAGCAGATTCATTTAAATTAATGGACTTACTATTATTATTACTACCTGCCCTTCATCAGCAGGTTCCAGGGCGGGTGACTGCAGTTTAAAATTCAGTATTAAAAACAATTAAAACAAATTACAATCACAGAGATAAGGGAGGGGGGGTCCTGAAAACCTACATCTCAAGCACCAAAGGCCAATTTAAAGAGGTGCATCTTTAGCATTCGGCAAAAACTATACAACAAAGATGCCAGGCGCACCTCTGTGTACTGTTTTTGGTGAATGCTAAAGATGCACCTGTTTATCCTGGCCTTTGGCACTTGAGTTAGTCATGTTCATTAATTTCAGTTGGGTCTGCTCCGAAGAGGACTAACACTGGATACAACCCATAATTAACAGAAACAAAGAGTGAAGATAAGCTATGATATTGATGTCCTTGGTATATGATCTTCTATGAAACTGAGATTTCTGTAACTTACGTATTTTGGACCTAGCTGGTATCTGCAGAAGAATGTTCTGCTTCAGAATGTAGATTGGGTGATCACATTTGTAATGCTCCTCCATGTATATATCTCCATCCAAGCAGAAAACCAGCATGTTAGGGAGAAAAGTTCTTACCCAGCCTTCTCCCTGCTGATGAACTAGCTTTTTACTTGCATTTTTAAACATATGAGAACATTAAAAATATGACAATCCATCTGCAGTCTTGAGTGGTACAGACTACAGTCCATTCTACCATCTTGTTCTGCTGCATATATGGAACACACCATAGTAACACTCTACTCTGGGAATGGTCAGCTGTAGTATGTAGAGTGGTTAGCTTTCTTTCATGGAGCCTATCCAAACAGATTGGTGTTTTTCAATGAGTCGTCCACAGGATGGGGATGTCACCAGCAACAGCGCTGTCAACTGGCCAGTATCTTATTGATCCAACTGTGTTCTATGAGATAGCCAGTGTGAATAGACAGCAAACTGAAGATTATGCCAGGTCCCTCCACCCGTAAATCACCCGGCTCCATGCCAATCCTGCCTCCATAAGGAATATGCCTCAAAGAGAGGGAGAGAGGTGGCAAAGTTCTGACACATGAGGAATGTGCAGCACAATCCTATGCACATATACTTGGGGCTAAGTCCTACTGTGTTTAATGAGGGATGGGTGTTACCTGCAGGTGAGCGGATTGCATCCTTAATACAGGTAAACACAGCAAAGTATGATAAGACAAAGCAAGGAAAAGTTCATCCAGTCCGCAAACAATCAGAACTCGTAAGAATGTAAGAAGAGCCTGCTGGACTAGGCCAATGGCCCATCTAGTTCAGCATCCTGTTTTCACAGTGCCCCTGGGAAGCCAGCAAGAGTTCTGTCATCAAACAACAGAACAGAACTCTCCCCACTTGTGATTCCTAGTAACTGGCATTTAGAGGAATACTGTCTCTGACAGCAGAGACGGAACATTGCCATTGTAGCTATTAGCCATTGGAACTATCATAGAGACTGCTGCTGCTGCTGCTGGTCTCCAGGCCAGCCTGGAGAAAAAAGGCAGATACAAAGGGCTGGTGCCTGGAAAGGGACTGCCTTCAGGCAGCTATCAAAGGGAAAGCAATACTTTGGAGTGATCCTTTGAAGATCTGAATCAGAGGCGCAGAAACACTGCTCTGCTGGAGACATGAAGAGGAGCAGCATCTGGAATATATTATTGTTCTTGATATTATTATACTGAATATATGATTTCAGTATTCTGTTGTTTTTCATCGTAAGCCACTTTATTATTTTAAGAGAAAAGCACCGTGCAAATATTAAATCTGATGTAATCTAAGACAATGTGGGTAGGTTCAAAAAGGCCTTTAGAAGTGGGGCATACTACAGTAGCTTTGAAATAAAAAAGTGATAACCTGAAAGACAGACCACAGGTTTGGAAGATTCATGACTGTCTACAGCATAAGGGTAACTTATGTGGAATCTTGACGCCCAGTCATCGCCATTCCTAAATGAATTGCCAGTGCCTGATCCTTCATTCAGGAAAGGATGGTGGATGAAAGCCACTTGTTTTGATAACATGAGCAGGGTTTCATCCCAAGGGCCACATTCTCTTCTGCACAAGCTTCTGAGGGCACATGTCACTGGTGGGTGGGGCCAGAAGCAACAGTGGGCAAAGCAATGAATGCAAGTTTTACCTTTGTACAGTACGCTAGTTTCTACACACACGCACCTCTCTCTGTTCTTCATCTGGACGAGCTAGAGGTGTTATCGGAGTTCAGTGACACAGTCCAGCCAGGCATAAAACACTAGAAGAAGGTGCAAAGCAGGGCCAAAGAGGGGGTGTGGCTGGGGCAGTAGCGTAGTGGCAAATGCAAACATGCAGGGTCCCTTCATGACAGTCAGGTCATATCCCCTCATAGCCACACCCCCTTTTCCATTTCCCCTTGTCTCCCTTGCTCTCCCTGTCATCTCGGGAGTCCACACTCCACTACAACAGATGTCCCTAGGAGCCAATCAGCACGAAAGAGGAGGCTGCATGTTAGCTACTAAGGAGAGTCTTCTCAGGGGCTAACTCACCTCCTTTCACTCTGATTGGCTCCAATCAGCACAAAAGAACAAGGACTCTTCTCAGTGGCTAACATGCTCCCTTTTCATGCTGATAGGCTCATACATAGGGACTTGGCTGGGACCCTGCTCCCAAAAAAGTAACGGGTCTGTGACCCTCCTGTGACCCCAGACGATTATACCCCTGGGCTGGGGAGAAGCTGAAGGGCCAAGTAGAGAGGCCTGAAGGGCTGCATTTGGCCCTCAGGCCTGAGATCCCCAACCTCTGACATAGTCTTCCAAGGTCACAACTCCCCTGCCTGGCTCCACTATCACATTCCTCTATATGAATTGTTCAGACTCCGTTCCATACCTTTTCCCACAGGTTCAGGGGAGACGTTCCTTCTGACTTTGCCAGCCAGTTCGTACGTATCAAAGATATTCTCCATGTCACACGTCTACATCAACCCAGATTGCATCCCTTCTCATCAGCTTTGTCATCTTGTTCCTGAAACATTAATGTGTGCATTACTTTACAGCCAAGAAGATTTTTCTAGGCATCTGGAAACCTAAACAGGATGACAGAACAAAAGAAGCATTTTGGGGACTTAATGCTAAAGTGACCCATCAATTATTGTCAATTAAGAAGAAAAATATTGCCACTTATTTGTTACTTGATAACGGTCAGATTTGTCAAATGTGGTACGAAGTCAAAGACATCTTTGTATAAGTGGCAGCCTACCTTTTTAGTTGCATTGATGATTCATGTAAACAGCACCCCCTTTGTCACTATTCTAATAAATGAATGCTTTACACATTTGATTATAATTTAACATAAGAGCCTGCTCAATCAGGCCAAAGGCCCATCTGGTTGTGCAATCTGTTCTCCCAGTGATCAGCCAGATGCCCATGGGAAGCCTACAAGCAGGACCTGAATGCAACAGCGCTCTCACCACGTGTGACTTGTAGCAAGTGGCATTTAGAGGCATACTGCCTCCAACAGTGGCGGCAGAACATAGCCATCGTGGCTAGTAGCCTTATCCTCCATGAATTTGTCTAATCCACTTTTAAAGCCATCCAAGTTGGTGGCCATCAGTGCCCCCTGTGGGAGCAAATTCCAAGGTTTAACTATGTGCTGAGTAAAGAAGTACTTCCTTTTGTCTGTCCTGAATGTTCTAACATTCAGCTTCTTCGGATGTCCACAAGTTCTATTATTATGAGAGAGAGAGAGAGAGAAATATTTTCTCTTTCCACTTTCTCCACACCATGGATCATTTTATATTTATTTGTTTTTTATCTATTTAACAAAATGTACCATTTAATTGTAAATAAAAACTCCAAGCAGTTATCCATCTCTATAGTGTCCCTCTTAGGCCAGGTTCACATGGGAGCTAAAATCCATATTGAATTTGGAGCTTTTCCCTTCGCGATGGAGTTCTGCGGTTCACACACGTCCGTCCTCCCTACCTCCCAATTTTCTGTTTTGCTGGTTGGCATTCACACACGTTCACGTTTATTAGTATCGCTGTTTCCTTGTGGCCCCGCCCCCCAATTTAAATGTTAACTTCCTCTGGAACATCACTAATCGAGAAGGGGAGGGGTTTCTGTCAATTTCACGCTAAGCTGGGAGACAGTGGGGGGTGCAACTGACACCAAATTACTTTTTTTCTGTTGTCAGTTTCATTTCCTCTAGACAAAGCCCTTTTTTGTGAAGAAGGAATGAAATGTTTATAGTGTGCAGTGTGTATATTTTTGTGTTTGCGCACACAACCTCTTTGTGAATTAGACAGCTGCGTCCCGGTTGGAAAGTGTTAGATGGGGGGTTGGGTCGACCCCCTCTCCTTCCCCTCCAGAAAACAAAGCAGGGCCACTCTGGCACATCCCGTGGCAAGTCTTGCTAGCTGGCCGGCAGGACTGCTCCCCGTCACTGCCGCCACCACCGCCACCACTTCAAAGGGAAGGGGAGGGGAGGGGAGGGGAGGGAGGGGAGGGGAAGAGGGTCTGCTTGCCCACCCATGCCCTGAGCACCGGCCCTAAATACCCGCCTGGTCTCTTCCCTCGCTGCCCCCGCCCAGCTCTTAAAGTAAAATAGCAAGTAAACGGAGTGCATAGCTGGTTTAAAGGACTGGGGGAGGGAACTTGCTAGGGGGAAAGTGGGGGAAAGGAAGGCTAGAGTGACTGGAAGTTTGTTCGTCAGCAGTAGGAAACAAAATGACGCCCATAGGCAGTGCAAGGGGCAGAGTAAGGGAGGATCTAAAAAACAGTGAAAAAAAGCTAATACATGGTAGGTGAGCACTGAAGTGGGTGCGGATTTTCTAAGTAAATTCAGGTTTTTAGAGCATTGATTTAATCCGGATTTAAAGGCAATAGCAGCTGAATGCACTCACGTTGGCAAAAACGTCATGTAAACGGTCCACATTTAAAGGATCTGCAAAAAGCACCAGATCCACATTATACCGGCATCTGATCAGGCCCTTACTCATGTTTTCTCTAAATTAAAAGATCCCAAGTGTTGTAATTTTTCCTTACATTTGCCTTAAATAACATTCTCTTTTTGATTTTTGTTGTTCAAATGTCTCTTATTCTTTTTTCCCAGAATTCTTCCATGCTTGCCTTTTTTGTACTGTTGTTCTGGGCAACTACGACTTTTTGGAAATTCTTTTGCTGAGACCAGATCTACCATTGTGGTGTAATGCATCTTCTTGGCCTCACTGTCCCTGACTGAAGGGAAAGGGGCCACCACCATTCTGCTGCTGGTGATGATGATGGTAAGACAGATAGTGAAAGGGGTGAGATTGTAGCTATGTGGCCTCAGCAGGGGTCTGCCTGCCTGAAGCTAACATGTGCAGAGACTCAGGTGGAGCTATCTCTCTGCCCAGGAGGTGGGAACAAGGGCAAAGTTCAAACCACGGAAGGTTGAATTCCAGGGAAGGCAGATTAGGGAGCAGAATTTGCTGGGATGTCAAGTTTAGTGGCAGCTGGGGCTCCATGTCAGTGGGGCAGTGGAATCAAGAAAGGTTTGAACTAAAATCTGGAGTAGATTCCACTACCTCACTGACATGGAGCCACCAGCTGCCACTGGTCAAAAATCACAATAGGCTTGTTCACATGTTACGCTGAACATAGGTACAAGCTATCTCTACACATGCCCAACAGTTTAAATGAAAGAGTATACACCAGAGGAGTGTTTCCCAACCTGTGGGTTGTAACCCGCAAATGGGTCACAAAGCCTCTCAAGTGGGTTGTGCACTTTATAAGTATACCTCCAATCATTATTGCTTTTAATTCTTAACTGGTATGACTTCTCACAACTTTTTGCTTTGTTGTCAGTTGTAACTGAATGTAAGAGACGTTTGAGCCTTACATTTGGGTTGCATTGGATGGCCATCAACATGGAAGGCACAATGTTCGTTTTTGCTTTTTAAAAGGGTTCTTGGGAATTGCTCTCTGGCAGCAGATCTGGAGATGGTGCACCACAAGGTGCTTGTACAATAAGTTGTTTTGAATGACTGTCGCAGCTTGCCTCTAATGTGCAGGTGGCAAAGGTGCAATCAGATGTTTGGTGTTAATAACTTTGTAAGCACTATAAATATTCCAACAAATTCCACATTAATAGGGTGTTAAGTAAAATGTTTTTGCTTGGATGCCTCAAGCATTGCTTATAAAAGAGGCAAACTTGCAGTTAAAATGCATGAAGCAGATGGCTGCCGAAGACCTATGGCCCAAAATTCATGCGACGATAAATCAGTGGGTCATCACCATATCAAGTAAAAGTTGACTTGTGGGTCCCCATACCAAAAGGGTTGGGGATGCTTGCCCTAGAGGAGGGGGTGCAGTCTGGGGAGAGACATGAGGGCCATATAAAGGGGCTCAGAGGGCCACATTTGGCCCCTGGGCTGAGTTGCCCTAGATCTGGGCTACAGTGAATTATGCAATACTCTCTGACCTCCCCCGCCCCCAATGCTTTAAGGTCTGCGCAAGAATGAGGCTCCTGTTTTGTGTGTCACTCGCCAGAACATTCTGGCATTGTCCTGCAGTGGCACAATAAATTCATATTTGCTTTTTAAAAATCCCACAGGATAAGACAGCAGCGGTTGACAAGTCCTCGCCTGCATGGACTGCCTTGTTCCCAAAGGTAAAACATTGCATGCTGGGACCTGCTACCCTTACCTGACTCTCAGGGGCTGCCCTAGGTGAGAAGCCTGGGGAAGTTTACATTCTGTTGCCTAGGCAACCAGAGAGCACAGTCATTTCCCCCCTCCTCCAGTCATTTTGCACGACACTTTGGGCAGTCTAAAAATAACCCAATCACAGGGAGGCTCTCTGAAGTAGCCTTTTCTTCCAGTGGGTGAATGGCAACCAAGCTTGAGCCAATGGAACAGGAGCACTTAGACTGTGCCCTCCTTTGTTTAAGGTGGAAAAGGCAGCTTCCAGGCAGCTTTTTAAAGGTGGCTTTTAGGAATTCATGGCCTGGATCATGGTCTCCTACAAATCCCCTGCTGCTCACATTATTACAAAAGGAAACTCCTTCGGCCTTCCTCCTGTGCTGAGGTGCCAGCCAAGGACCGAGCAAACAATGTGGGCATCTGTAAGGGGACAGCCCCCCAAGCTATAATCCCCCGATTCTGAGTTTTCATGTTTTAAAAAGAGTAAGTTTATAGCAGAACCTAAACCAGCCTGCTCTCCTCTCCCTTTGCAACCCCCGCCCCTGCCACAGGGAAGTTTCTACAGATGCCCAGGGCAAACAATATTATTTTGTTTCTGCTTTTGATATCATTTCTGGTGATGCTGGCCCTGTCTCACCTATAGGGTGATGGCTGAGATCATCTGGGTGCAAGGTGACTCTGAAGAAGATATGCTGGGAATGTTGTGCTTTCTGAGTTACAGCCTTCAGTGAGGGACCATCTAGGGGCCCTTCCGGATATCCTCTGCTTGTGCATATATGAGGATTTGTGCTCATGATGGTATGGGGTGGCTATACAAAGATCCCACTTTAACTACTCTTTGCACTGGCAAGTGGTTCAGGGGGACATACTGCTTCGTTTCCAGTCAGTGCATGTCCCGAAACTTCCTGCTGAAATCCTCTACTTTTCGTACCACAAATGTTTTTTGGGCCCACTTTTGCTCTGCTGTAGCGCAAACCTGCCCTTCCAGACAGCAATAATGTGACAACATCAGGGAAGCATTGCAAAACAGTTAATAAAGCAGAATGATGTGTAGATAGTCCTGTATAAAGCCACCATTTTGTGTCAATGACATTTTGCAGAATATACCTGCAACAAATATACTAACCTCCTCTAGGATTTACACCTTAACAAGGTGAAGGGGTTTGAGAGTGTTGAAGAAGCTGAGAGCAATGCCATCAAGAGTCTAGACCAAGATGTTAGACTCCTAGAAGGGTCATCCAAGAGGGAATGGTCAAAGCTGAGACACCAGACTAAGATGCATCCAGACTCAGAGGAAGGCAATGGGAAACCACCTCTGAATACCTCTTACCATGAAAACCCTGTGAATAGACTATGCAAAATGCAACACGAGATAGTGCTGGAAGATGAGACCCCCAGATCAGATGGCACTCAGCAAGCTACTGGGGAAGAACAACGGACAAGTATGAGTAGCACTGTGACTGACGCCACTGCGTCAAAGCCGAATGGAAACCAGAGGCTGATGCACGCAGATGTGAAAGGAGAGTCTGGAGTTGTACGATGTACACAATAGCAACATGGAATGTAAGAAGCATGAACCAGGAAAAGTTAGAAATTGTCAAGCAAGAAATAGAACACATAAACATTACAATACTTGGCATGAGTGAATTAATGGAAAAGTTAGAAATTGTCAAGCAAGAAATAGAATGCATTAACATTACAACAGGCATGAGTGAATTAAAATGGACAAGAATGGGACATTTTCAATCAGGCAACTACAAAATAAGAAATGAGAGAAATTAAGGAAATGAAAAATTAAAGAAAATTAAGAAAAAATTAAGGGAAATTGAGAAATTAAGGAAATGAGAAATTAAGAAGAAATGGGGTTGCTTTAATAGTGAGAAGTGATGTAGCAAGAGCAATTAGGAGCTACAATGCAAGGTATGAGCGAGTGATATCAATAAGATTAAATGGGAAACCTATTAACATAATTATCCAAGTCTATGCTCCAATGGCAAACACAGAAGAAGAGGAATTTGAGAGATTTTACACAGAAGTACAGGAAGAAATTGATCACACACCAAAACAAGATGTTCTGATAATCATGGGGGACTGGAATGCGAAAGCAGGGAACAGAGAAAAACTAGAAATTGTGGGGAAATGGGGCTTAGGAGATAGAAATGAAGCAGGATAAAGACTTATTGAGTTCTGTGAAGCCAATAATTTGTTTCCTGGAAGCAAAGACCAATACGTTCAAGAAGGGCATTTGATGCGGGGGGATGGGGGTGAGGGGTGGGAGGTGGAGGTTAGGCAAAGATAAATATTTTCTCCCTTGAAAAAGTTTACAAACAACCACGATTGCAGATCTCACCCTGAGCGGCTGCCCAGTTTGCAGGCTGGCTAAAAATTAACCGCTGTTGCTGCTTCTGCTCAAATGCGCTTTTTTGCATCTGTGCAGTAGAAGTTGCAGGAGGCCCCCCCAACACCACACCATTGCTCTGATAGGTTCCTTTTTCCCGGGCTTTCCCCGGACATTCGCGCACATGCGCAACAGTGGAAATACGTGATTGGCTGAGAATGAGGGAAGGGATTTGGGGAACTGCCCAAGAACCGCTCATTAAACGCCCACAGCTGTAAAGTCCACGGTATTGCATCCAAGAGCCTGAAGGTACAGTGGATGATTCCCGGTTTAAAAAAGCAAATCGCATGATTTGCGGTATTGCAGGAGCATATTTAACTGCGCAAAAATGTGCAAAAGTGCACGGCGTCATATGGATGACTGAAAAATAATGAAAACACAAAGCGATCATGTCACACATTTTACAGTCGTCTGGATAAGCCCACTTTCTGAGCAACCGAAAAGACAACTGTACAAGTGGACATCACCAAATGGTCAACATAGGAATCAAAGTGATTACATAACAGGTAGCTGAAGATGGAGAAGTTTCTGCGAAAACAAGACCAGGAGCACACTGCGGTACAGATAATGATCTGGTTATATTGAAAATCAGAGTAAAGCTAAAGAAGAACAACAAAGCAATCATAATGTCAAAATATAATCTTAAATAACATCCCAGAAGAATATAAAGATCAAATAAGGAACAGATTTGAGGCTTTAAACTTAGTTGATAGAGAACCAGATGAACTATGGATTGAAATCAGAGACATAATCAGGGAAGAATGCAAAAAGACAATACCTCTAGTTAAAAAGAGAGAAGGACCTCAATGGATGACTGAAGAAACTCTTTAAATGGTTAAAGAGAGAAGGAAAGCAAAAGCAAAAGGAGATAGAAACATGGTGAGAACCCTGAATGCAGTAATACAGTGACTATTACGTAGGGACAAAGAGAACTATTACAATAGTTATTGTATAGAAATAGAAGACAACAAAAAGGGTAGAACAAGAGCCCTATTCCAAAAGATTAGAGAAATTATTGGACAATGTAAACCAAGAGCAGGGGAACACACTGACTGACTGAGATGAAATAAAAGGAAGATGGAAGCAATACACTGAAGAACTATATAAAAGAGATGCAAGGATGACAGATTCATTCATGGAGGAACGGTATGATGAAGAACCAGAAATTTTAGAATGTGAGGTGAAAGCTGCTCTTAAAATACTTGGAAGAAACAAATCAGCAGGAACAGATGGCATACCAATAGAGTTGCTACAAGCAGAGCTTGGAAAAGTTACTTTTTTGAACTACAACTCCCATCAGTCCAATCCAGTGGCCATGCTAGCTGGGGCTGATGGGAGTTGTAGTTCAAAAAAGTAACTTTTCCAAGCTCTGGAGCCTACAAGTTACTGAGACTGAATCCGTCCAAATTTTGACAAAAAATTGTCAAGAAATACGGAAAACTAAACAATGGCCCACAGACTGGAAGCATTTGATATATATCCCAATTCCAAAGAAAGGGGATCCCAGGGAATGCAGTAATTATCGAACTATTGCCTTAATATCCCATGCAAGTAAAGTAATGCTCAAGATTCTACAACAAAGACTTTTACCATATATGGATTGAGAAATGCCAGATGTCTAAGCTAGATTTAGAAAAGGAAGAGGTACCTGAGATCATATTGCAAACATACATTGGATAATGGAACAGACCAAGGAATTTCAGAAGGAAATCACCTTGTGCTTTATAGATTACAGCAAAACCTTTGACTGTGTAGATCATGAAAAACTATGGAATGCATTAAAAGAAATGGGGGTGCCACAGCATCTGACTGTCCTTTACTTTGTTCTGTAGCATCTGTACCTTTACTCTGGACAAGAGGCAACTGTGAGGACAGAATATGAAGAAACCGATTGGTTCCCAATGTGAAAGGGTGTGAGACAGAGGTATATTTTATCATCCTATTTGTTTAATCTTTATGCAGATCATACAGAAAGCAGAATTGGACCAAGATGAAGGTGTGAAAATTGGAGGGAGAAAAATCAATAATTTAAGATATGCAGATGATACCAGACTACTAGCAGAAAACAGTAATGATTTGAAACAATTGCTTTGGAAAGTTAAAGAGGAAAGCACAAAAGCAAGACTACAGCTGAACGTCAAGAAGACTAAAGTAATGACAATGGAAGATTTATGTAACTTTAAAGTTGACAACGAGGACATTGAACTTGTCAAGGATTATCAATACCTTGGCACAGTAGTTAACCAAAATGGAGACAATAGTCAAGAAACTAGAAGAAGGCTAGGACTGGTGAGGGCAGCTATGAGAGAATTAGAAAGGGTCCTCATATGCAAATATGTACAGTATAACTGAACACTAAAGTCAGGATCATTCAGACCATGGTATTCCCGATCTCTGTGTATGGATGTGAAAGCTGGACAGTGAAAAAAGTGGATAAGAGAAAAATCAACTCATTTGAAATGTGGTGTTGGAGGAGAGCTTTGCGCATACCATGGACCGCGAAAAAGACAAATAATTGGGTGTTAGAACGAATTAAACCAGAACTATCACTAGAAGCTAAAATGATGAAACTGAGGTTATCATACGTTGGATGCATAATGAGAAGACATGATTCATTAGAAAAGATAATACTGCTGGAAAAAACAAGGGAGTAGAAAAAGAGGAAAGCCAAACAAGAAATGGATTGATTCTATAAAGGAAGCTACAGACTTGAACTTACAAGATTTGAACAGGGTGGTTCATGACAGATGCTCTTGGAGGTCACTGATTCATAGGGTCGCCATAAGTCGTAATCGACTTGAAGGCACATAACAAACAAAACAACAACAAATATACTAAATCCATCTCATAGAATCATAGAGTTGGAAGGGGCCTTGTAGGCCATCGAGTCCAACCCCCTGCTCACAGCAGGAAATCCACAGCTAGAGCATCTCCCGCAGATAGCTGTCCAGCCTCTCCTTGAAGACATCCAGTGAAGGGGATCCCACCACCTCCCTAGGCAGTCGGTTCCATTGCCAAACTGCCCTTACTGTCAAGAAGTTCCTTCTAATGTCCAATCTGAATCTACGCTCCTGCAACTTAAAACCATTAGACCTAGTCCTACCCTCTGGGGCAGCAGAGAACAAATCTGTACCCTCCTCTATGTGACAGCCCTTCAGGTACTTAAAGAGTGCAATCATCTGATGCCGTTATACATATTTTATTTCATTTCATATAAAATGTTATGTCACATGTCATAAGACTCCTATAGGGTGTTTTGCTGCAACTGCTCTGTGGAAATTGTTACAAGCTTCTTAGTTGCTTTTTGCTGCAATAGGCAGGGTAGAATAACAATATAAATAAATAAATACATTTCTTCTACGTAAATTCCTAAGTGTGGCCATTAGGGGCCGTCCCACAAACACAAGCGCACTGCTCTAACCCATCTCTGACAAGCTCTGCGCACTTCAAGCAAGCTTAACTGGTAGTCTTAAAGAGGCCACTTAGCCAGCCAATGGCCTGCCTTGCCCTTCTCCCCGCCAGCCAGCCGCCAGCCTGAGCGAGGTTTCCGGGGTGGTGAGTGGCAGCTACCCGATCAAATCGGATGCTTGTTTTTGAGGAGCGAAACCCAGCCCTGCCTTCCAAGCTTGGGGAGGGGGAGAGAGCGAGAAGCATTCCGAGGGTTGGTTTGTTTTTGGCGTAAAGGTCGCCTTGCATGCTGGTTACGCTTGCGAAGAATCACCCTGTGGGGCGTCCTTTAAGCAGCAAGCGTAAGCAAGGTGAGCTTTTTGGGTGCTTTTGTCGAGGAAGTCGGATTTTGGCATGGGTTTAGAAAAGCATTGAAATGTGTTTTTCCTATGATGTTTGCAATCTTATTTAATAATTCTGTTGTACTGTTACTGTTAGATGCTGCTTAAATCATCATCATCATCAAAATAGTCAATAAACTTCTCATCTGCTTATTGATAAAGCTTTTCATAAATGGAGAAGTTGAAATGTTCCTCTAGATCAACCAGGAAGTCAACATGGGAAAACCTGGCGTTTAATTAAATTTGGTTAATTCTCTCGTTTTAAATTCTGCCTTTTTGAGAAGTTTCCTAACCGAAAGGTTCTCATAATAAAGGACAGGGGTGGCAATGTTAAGTCTATCGCAGCAAGGAACCAGCAAAAGGGTCTTGTGGTGCCTTTTGAAAGAGGAGCCGATTGATTGTGGCTTCTATGGGCCAGAGGCCCCGAGCTCACCTGGTGCAGTGCATGACGTGGTCAGGCATGAACATAAGCAAAAGATTAGATTTTTAGTGGGGCTAAAGCAGAGAGGACAGTAGGTGTGTGAGAAAGTGCTATGCCATTGAATACCAGATCCAGAGGCATAATAGCTGGAACATAGGAAGTTACCACTTACCAAGCCAAGAACTGGTCCTTCTTGCTCAGTATTATTTATATTAACTAGCCGTAGCTGTCCAGCATTTCAGGCTGAGGTTTGTCCCCATCCTACTTGGAGATGCTGGAAATTGAACCTGGGACCTTTTGCATACAAAGCACATGCTCTTCCCCTGAGCCATGGCCCTTCCCCAAATCCTGTGTGTGCCCAGTTTATGCTATTAAGTGGGAATAGGTAGGTAAAATGAACAGCCTTCAAGTCCATCCCGACTTATGGCGACCCTATGAATAGAGCTTTCCTGGTAAGTGGTATTCAGAGGGGGTTTACCATTGCCTTCCTGTGAGGCTGAGAGGCAGTGACTGGCCCAAGGTCACCCAGTGAGCTTCATGGCTGTGTCGGGATTCGAACCCTGGTCTCCCAGGTTGTAGTCCCACCTTAACCACTACACCACACTGGCTCTCATAGGTAGGTAGGTCCCATTGAATTCAGTGGGGCTTCTGCTGTTAGTTGTTCCCTGTGTGTTTCAGAAGTCCGACCAGATGTGAAGGATTTAGTGTTGTGGGTCCCATGCTGTGGAATATTCTTCTGGCCAAGGTTCAGCAGGCATTCTTCCTGCTAACCTTCAGACGTCTCTTGAAGACTTATTTCATGTAGACAGGACTGTTCAGCTGTTTAAACCTTTTTAAGATCAGTCAGTCACTTTTATGATTATTCTGTATTGTATCTGTAGTATTTTATGTTTTTTGCACTTGTACATTTTGTTGTACACTGCCCTGATAGTCTATATGAGGGATGGTCTATAATTATTATTTTTTATAATTAAAAAGCACAGATAATTGTGCTGAAAAGAGTTGGTGGTGCGGATCACTGATTTGCTTTCCCTAAGCCCCATAACAGAAGAGTTGCCGCAACAGCAGTGGGAGGCTCAAATTTGGTATGTTATGTAGCGCAAAGAAGTAAACTTTTATTTATAGCTGGATGGGATCCCTGTACTTAGAACCCTGGGTTTATAAAAATATTTTAAGTTTTGTGCTTTTGGCTGAAGCACTGAGATGAGAATCCATACATTCCTAAAAGATTAGTCTGTGGGAGAAAGACGTAGTGGCAGCCGTCTTGATGTGAACTTGGATCGATGACTAAAACAATTATTTGCTTGCAGATATGTAGAGTAGAACCAGGGCTAGACAGTTGATAAGGAATCATACTGTGTTGGTGTTTCCAGTAAGATAGCTGCCTCTGGGGGAAGAAGCTGCAGAGACCTAGCCTCTCCCCCCCCCAAAAAAATATACATTGGTATCTTCCCTGATTTTTTTTAGGTAATTCACTAGCCCTTTTATTTATTGAGAGGTAAGGTAAAGCACACAAACAATATTCCACCTGTTATTTTAGGCAATATGTGCTGCTGCTGCTAGTAGTAGTAGTAGTAGTAGTAGCAGCAGCAGCAGCAGCAGTAGTAGTGCTAGTAGTGACTCTCCTCCCATATTCCAGTAATTCCAGCCAATGAGTGCAAAGTTTTGTTGTTGTTGTTATGTGCCTCCAAGTCGACTACGACTTATGGCGACCCTATGAATCAGTGACCTCCAAGAGCATCTGTCGTCAACCACCCTGTTCAGATCTTGTAAGTTCAGGTCTGTGGCTTCCTTTATGGAATCAATCCATCTCTTCTTTGGCCTTCCTCTTTTTCTATTTCCTTCTGTTTTTCCAAGCATTATTATCTTTTCTAATGAATCATGTCTTCTCATTATGTGTCCAAAGTATGATAACCTCCGTTTCATCATTTTAGCTTCTAGTGATAGTTCTGGTTTAATTTGTTCTAACACCCAATTATTGGTCTTTTTTGCAGTCCATGGTATCCGCAAAGCTCTTCTCCAACACCACATTTCAAATGAGTTGATTTTTCTCTTATCAGCTTTTTTCACTGTCCAACTTTCACATCCATACATAGAGATCGGAAATACCATGGTCTGAATGAAGTGCAAAGTTACAGGGGTGATTTAAGAGCATCTGGGCATTTAATGTATATATTTAAAATTATTTAATGGATGATGTTAAAATAAACACATTAGACCAACCTTTCCCAACCAGTGTGCCTCCAGATGTTGTTGGACCACAACTCCCATCAGCCTCAGCCAGCATTGCCAATGGTCAAGAAAGATGGGAATTGTGGTCCAACAACATCTGGAGGCACACTGGTTGGGAAAGGCTGCATTAGACTGTGTGAAGCTTTTAGCTCCCAGATTTGACTTGCGATTGGTGATATGGGGCGGCAAGTTTTACAGTCGAGAATTTTCTATTTCGTAAGTGCATTAGTATCAAAAAATGGATGCCTATTGCAAATACAATATTAGGCGAGCTTGGCAGTTTCACAGTTTTTAAGGCACGTGGGAGCACTCCTTGTTTGCTAAATACAAATAAAATAAATGTTAAATTAGATGACTCCCTATAGATGACAGGTTAGAGAACATGTGGCCTTCCAGATGTTGCTGAACTACAGCTCCCATCATCCCTGGCCTATAGCCATGCTGGCTGGGGCTGATGGGAGTTGGAGTCCAGCAACATCTGGAGGGTCACAGGCTCCCCACCCCTGCCCTAGAGTGTTAGAAATGTTTCCAATGCAAACTGAAAACTAACCGATGCAAATTATGCCAATTTGAATAGGAAAATTTTTCAGTTCAAAATTTTCTGGGAAACCCACATTGCTACTTGCCATGGTCTCTTCAGTCCTTTGATTCCCCGACACATTATTTCTGCCAGTAGATCTTTTCCACCTTGGGCCATTTAAAACAGGACTCAGACTGCGTCCACACCATTCATTTAAAGCACCTCCCCCCCAAAAAAAATGCATCCTGGAAACTAGATTGTTAAGGATGTTGTAGATTGTTAAGTAGATTTGTGAAGGGTAAACTACAGTTCCCAGGATTCTTTGGATGGGGATATGCTTTAAATGAACGCTGTGTACGCAGACTCTGACACAGAAAAGACTGAGTCAGTATGGCATTGGGGGCCTAGAATGCTGGGACCAGGCTTAATGGATGAAAATATGAATGAATACAAAACCGCCTGTGAGTCAGACACTTGGTCCATCTTCTAGACCAGTAGTGACTGCTGCTTTACAGTGGTTCTCCAGGATCTCAGGGAAGGGCTTTGCCCATCACCTGCTACCTGACCTAGCTGCCAAGGAGAGAGCCTGGTGCTTTCTATATGCAAAGCATGTGCAAACCATTGAGCGACGCCCCCCCTCCCCAAACCTTGAAACGTTTACAAGGGCATCCTGTGAAATTTGTATGATTTGGACCTAGAACTCTCAGCGATTGATGTTCATGTCTAAACCATGGATTGCTGCCATTGCAATTATCTCTGCGCAGACTCCAGTAGGTATGTGTAAGTTGCTTGTACTCTTACAACTGGTACAGTTGCAGCTCTGTAGCATCGTATGCAGGCTTTAGCGTAGCCTGTTTTAATTAATGAGGCACCTTAGAGAGCACTCCATACTTACTGGGATTGTAAGGCAGCAAGGGTAGAACAGATGTTGAGAGTGGTCATAGTGTGTTTACTGTGGGAATAGCAGTATCTATCGCAGCCTATGTTATCAAGTGGCAAGATCCAGGCTTTGAGTGGCAAGGTGTTGACAGTGTTAGGAGCATAGGGTTATCGCCAACAAAGTGGTTCCATTCATGCCAGGACTTACGCTTGCACAACAGAATTTCCTCTCCCCCTTCTCTCCCCTCGCCTGCCCAGATTTGCTCTGGAGGGTTAGGGGAATCCTCAGAAGAGTTTTTTGGGGGGTTGCACAGGGGAAAGAAAGGGAGGGAAAGTTCCACTGCAGTAGTGGCTGGTGGCTCCGTGTCAGTGCAGCAGTGGAATCCGCTCCAGGTTTTATTCCGAACTTTCAAGGAGCTTGCACCTTAGACAGCTCCTTGAAAGTTTGGACTAAAACCTGGAGCGGATTCCACTGCCACACTGTCATGGAGCCACTAGCCACCTCTGTTCCATTGCACAAGTGGACGTCCTTGCATAAGCTAGATGACTGTGTTGGATGCAACACATAGGAAGCTGCCTTATACCAAGCAGGAGCATTGTTAGAATCAGCATGACTATAGATGTTTGCATGGCAATAAGCTCCGCTGAACTCATTGGTGCTTGCTTCTGAATATCATAGGAACCTGCCTCATACCAAGTCAGACAAATGGTCCATCTGGCTCAGTATTGTCTCTACTGACTAGAGGCAGCTCCATGGTTGCAGACAGGGGACATCCACAGCCTTACCTGGAGATTCTAGGGATTGAACATGGGACTTTGGCCACTTCTGCACCAGACATCTAAAGTGCTATCTTTCCCCCAAAGAATCCTAGGAACTGTAGCTTGTTAAGGGGGCTGAGAGTTGTTAGGAGTCCCCTCTTCCCCTCACAGAGCTACAATTAACAATCATCCCCTCCTCCCAGGGAATTTTGGGAATTGAAGCTCTGTGAGGGGAAGAGGGGTCTCCTAACAACTCTCAGCACCCTTAATAAATTACACTTCCCAGGATTCTTTGAGAGAAACTGTGACTATTTAAAGTGGTATAAGAGTGCTTTAAATGTGTGGTGCAGATGTGGCCCTTTATGCATGCAAAGCAGGTGCTCTACCACTGAGCTGCAGCTGTTTTTTTGGTGGTGTACACTTGCTAAAGAGAAAAAAAACACACCTGAGCTATGAATTTGGAAATCCATTTGAAATCCTGCCTTTCAAATCCTGCCACATTAGCGGCCTAAGGCAGAGTACTGTCTCCCAGCCTCAGTTCTTCCTCAGTTGGACAGTTAAAAAAGCAGATAAGAAAAGATCAACTCATTTGAAATGCGGTGTTGGAGGAGAGCATTGTGCATACCACGGACTGTGAAAAAGACAAATAATTGGGTGTTAGAACAAATTAAACCAGAACTGTCACTAGAAGCTAAAATGATGAAACTGAGGTTATCATACTTTGGAAACATAATGAGAAGACATGATTCACTAGAGAAGACAATAATTTTGGGAAAAACAGAAGGGGGTAGAAAAAGAGGAAGCCAAACAAGAGATGGATTGATTCCATAAAGGAAGCCACAGACCTGAACTTACAAGATCTGAACAGGGTGGTTCATGACAGATGCTGTTGGAGGTCACTGATTCATAGGGTCACCATAAGTCGTAGTCGACTTGAAGCACATAACAACAACAACACTGATCAATCTAGATAGGTAAATACTTGCATCAGCCACTAGCCATTGCAATTTGTGTTCAAACTACAAACATATATAAACACAACTAAGCAGGTAAAATAATACTGGTCTACCTTGCGAGATGTTGATTTTCAGTGACCAGTAAAATCCCATCTTTTGATCCTAGGATCTCCCAGGTAGGTTGCAAATAAAACTTTTTAAAAAGCAATAGTTAAAATAGCAATGCAGTGTTTTTAAAATAACAACTTCTGCAGCACAAAATGCCTGTGTTTGCAGTTTGCCAGAGATCATATAGTGAGACAACCAGACGGGTCCCTCTTGGGAGGAAATTCCAGAACCTGACTGAGGTATTTCAAAGCCATTGGGGCAGGCAGTGGTTATGTTTTTGCAATATTGTCCCCCAACCTTCATGCTCCTTTTTGGGGAGGGAAGAAGCTGGTGTAAGGCCCACCAGTGGGGCACACAGTCCTGCCTTCTAAGCATTGTAAGTGGAGAGGCCTATTGTAGAGTTATATTCTAGAGTTGGAAAAGGTTCAGAAAAGGGCAATCAGAACGATCAAGAGGATGGAGCGACTCCCCTAGGAGGAAAGGTTGCAGCCTTTGGGGCTTTTTAGTTTAGAGAAAAGGTGAGTCAGAGGCGACATGATAGAAGTGTATAAAATTGCGCATGGCATGGAAAAAGTAGATAGAGAAAAGTTTTTCTCCCTTTCTCACAACACTGGAACTCGTGGAAATTCAATGAAGCTGAATGTTGGAAGATTCAGGACAGACAAAAGAAAGGACTTCTTCACACAGGGCATAGCTGAACTATGGAGGTTGCTCCCACGAGAGGCAGTGATGGCCACCAACGTGGATGGCTTTAAAAGAGGATTAGACAAATTCACGGAGGAGAAGGCTATCAATGGTTACTAGCCATGATGGCTGTGCTCCGCCACCCTAGTCAGAGGCAATATGAAAGCCAGTTGCCGGAAGCCACAGGAGGGGAGGGTGCTCTTGCGCTCAGGTCCTGCTTCTGGGCTTCCCATGGGCATCTGGTTTGGCCACTGTGAGAACAGGATGCAGGACTAGATGGGCCACTGGCCTGATCCAGCAGGCTCTTCTGATGTTCTTAGGCTCCATCACTGCCGCAGGTCATCTTGGTGCACTGAGATTGTAGATTTTTTAAAGCATTTTCCTGGTCCTTCAGGTCTGGTTCGGATGCCCTTTTGCAGGTTTAGGCAACTGGGGGAAAGGACCTTTTAAGGAGTGGCATTTTACCTTTGCAGTGCCCCCCCCCCAGTTTAGGGACACATCTTTTGTTTTTTATTTTAAAATAGAGCTTCTTTGTTTAATAACTGTTAAACAGTAAAACATCTGAGCTTGTCCTGTGCTAGGCCTCACCCAGCACCACAACACTGACTAACTTCAGTAACTAAATCAGTCTCGGGAGGCATCTTTTGTTACTAACTTTCCAGTGTCAAGTTAAACTCTTCTCTGGTTTTTAACTGAATATTATACCAGCTGATCTGCTTATTTAGTGACTTTAATTGTTTAATTGATTGCTTTATTGAGTGTTGCTGCTGCTTGTGCTGTTCCAGTGCCCTGTTTGCACAGCATGACGTATCATGAACAAGTGGGGTGTGGGTGTGTGTGCACGTTGATGGATCTCTCCCATTTTGCTCTGATTTTTCTCAAGCTGGGAACAACAAACTACAAGCCTTGGCTTACCGTGACCTGAAACACCATCACTGTTTATTCCTCCCCCGCTCCCAAAAAATGAATAGTTTTTTCTTTTATTCATCGACATACTTTTCATAAAAAATATAGCAAGGCAGGGTACAACATATGAAAGCAACTTTGCTAAAAGCATCAGTAAAAGCCGGTTGAGGAAACAATAATTCATGGGTTTTATCCAGTGTTCGTCCTAATCTGAAAAAAACCCATTGAAATTAATAGACATTTGTTAAATCTATATCCTTCTAAAGAAGGCCAGGGCAGCAAACACACAAACAATTTTACACCAGTATTATTTAATCTACACTGGCTTCCAGTAGTTTTCCGGGCCCAATTCAAGGTGTTGGTGTTAACCTTTAAATCCCTATACGTTTTCGGTCCGGTTTATCTGAAGGAGCGCCTCCAGCGTCACCAACTATGCCGCCCGACAAGATCAGCCACGCAGGGCCTTCTCTCAATCCCACCAACAAAAGTGGCTAGGTTGGTGGGGACTAGAGAGAGGGCTTTTTCGGTGGCGGCCCCCACTCTCTGGAATTCCCTCCCGTTCGATCTTCGACATGCCCCTTCCCTGGATGCCTTCCGCCGAGCCTTAAAAACTTGGCTGGTCAGGCCTTTGGGACTATTGGGATGGGCTAATTATATACTCAATGCCCGTTGCTATGTATTACATTTGCTGCTATTTGTCACTGTTGATTATTTGCATTTTATTGTATTTACTGTAATTACTGTATTATTGTATTTTATTGAATTTGTTATGTACGCCGCCTAGAGTGGCTTCGGCCAGATAGGTGGCCTAAAAATTAAATTATTATTATTATTATTAAAAAGCGTTGAATACAACCTCACATTTGAAAAGCCTGTCTGAATAACACAGTTTTCCGTAGCCATCTGAAAGTAGACAGGGATGGTTCCTGCCAAGCCTTTGCTGGCAGGGAGTTCCGCAGGGCAGGGCCTGCCATGCTAAAAGCTCAGTCCCTAGTAAAGTTTTAGTTCTTAATGCTGTTCTTATGAGCTCTTTGGAGACTGCAATGGAAAAACCAGTCTATCGGTATTTGAAGTAATGGCACATCTCAATCAAGCTTTGAAAGCACTTCATGTATTTCAAATCCATGAATGAAAATGTATTTAATACCCTCTTTTAAAGGATGTTCACTCTTCCAAGATGGCTTACCAAGGATGTTATCTTAGCATACTTTGCATCAACTTTGTCAGAGAGTCTGCTGTTATCCCATTATTGAATATAGGAGGCTGAGACAGGGCATGGTGGCTGGCTAAGGGATGGTTTGTTTATTTATTTAATTAAAAGCATACTAAATCCCTAAGCGGCATATGAAAATAGCATAAAAACAATAAAACTGTATCATTAAAATAGTATTGTAAAAAAGGGTATTTGGAAATAATAGGACCCAATCTTATGGTTCTGGGACAGCCTGGGCAAAAATACATGCCTTCACATGATATCTGAAGCAGCCGATAGATGATGCTTTGCTGAGGAAAGGGCATCCCAGAGCGCAGGGGGTAAGGGCAGAAAATGCCCATTTGGGGTCTTCACCCCATGACCTTCGGTAGGGTGCAGTGCCAAGAGTAAAATGTCCCCAGATGATTGCACAGGGGTAGGCAGTCTTTCAGATAACCTGGTTCAAAGTTGTTAAGAGCTTTATAGGTTAGTAAGGAGGTACTAGCGGTTGGAAACTACAGGAGGGGAGAGCGCTCTTTCGGGCATCTGGTCAACCACTGTGAGAGCAGGATGCTGCACTCGATGGGCCTTTGGCCTGACCCAGCTGCCTCTTCCCATGTTCTTAACAAGACCTTGAACATAGCTAGCAGCTGAACAGAAGTGAGTGCAGTTTCCTCAGCACAGGTATAATATGTACAGTAGGGGCCTGCTTTACGGCGCTTTGCTCTACAGCAATTCGCTAATACAGCGCTCTCAATTAGACACAATTAGACTAAAGCCCCACTCATATGGCGCTTGTTCTGCTTTTACGGCGGTTTTTGGGCATCACGCGCCATTCTAGTCAATGAGTTTTGCTTTACAGCGGTTTTCACTTTACAGCGGGGGTCCGGAACATCACCCGCTGTGTGAGTGGGGCCCTACTGTACCACTCAGCAACCTGTTCTGCACCAGCTGCAGCTTCCGAACTATTCTTGAGGGAAGCCCCAAATTGAGTGCATGTTCGTGGCTGAGGTGAGAATTTCAGCAGGGTACTCGCTAGCTCATGTTCGGCTTCTGATCTACGTCAGCGCTCTCTTCACGATGGCCAGGAAACAAATGCTTATCACAAACATCTGGTCATCAATGGCTGTTTCTGGAGCAAAGTCTCTCTCTCTCCCACCCACCCACCCTGTTGTGTTTCTTTGTTTTAGTATAGGAAGCGGAACGGCAACAGACGAGACCTGGGTCCCACCAGATCGTGGCCAATCTGTAGCTCCGTGGCGGCAATATGGAAAGGTGAAGCAAGGTGGATCCCGTTGTTCCCCAGTTGGTTTAAATCGGTGCTACGGTGAAAACCGCAGTTGAACTACCTGGGAAGGGAATGCATAAATAAACCACCATGGAAAGAGCAAGCGGCCCTGTCCTGCAGCTCCAGCCACTTGCGACAGAGGCCGTCCCGCGGGTGACTCATGAGGACTCCTTCTCTTACAAGGTGAAGTTATTTTCCATTCTCGTTTTTTCCCCAAGTGATGCAGGACAAATGTGAAAGTACCTGGTTGGCTACTGTGAGAACAGGATGCTGAACTAGATGCCCCTTTGTCCTGATCCAAAAGGGCTTTTGTGATGTCCTTCCTCAAAGGAGCTCAAAGTGGCAAACCAGGTTCTTTCCACCTCTTCCCTCTTTTAATGTCATGACAACCTTGTGGGGTAGGCTCAGCATGCCCTCCATGGGCCACCCAGGGAACTTCATAGCGGAATGAGGACTTTAACCTGGCTGTCCCTCATCTTAGCTCAGCCCTAGTTTTCGCTCACGGCTCTGACTACTAAGCCACTTTGATTCCCTTGGCCCTTTAAAACACTGTTTTAAGTGTTTTTTATTTTTATCTTTTAAGTTCTTTTATTCTCACTTTCTTGTATGTGTCTGCACATATATACATGTATGTTTGTTTGTATGTGTATGCATAATGCATTTTATGTATTTTAATAGTATTTTATGCATTTTAATTTACTGTAATGTTTTGTGTTTTTATTGTGTATTTTATTATATATGCGTGCGATTGTAGCCGCCCTGAGTGCCCTGTTGTAGGGTAGAAGGGCGGTATAGAAAGATTTTAAATAAATAAATAATTAATAAATAAAAATTTGATGCAGTGTTTTTAGAAATGGTGGGAGCCTGATTGGGCTTAGTCTCCTGCATTGGGTTGTCACTACTGCCTCACACTCATGGACTGCCTGGAAATGAGTAGAAGGATCCTCGCAGGGAGGGAGGCATTTGCCTCTGCTTTGACCTGCAAAATCAAGCGGGCTAAGAAACCAGCAGAACCTGCTATACTTCCATTTATGGGAGCCGGAGTAGTTGCCAGTTGGGCTGCCGTTGTTATTCCATTCTCGGTGTTTTCCTTGGTGCTTTTGTTGGATACAGCAGTTATGAGCTCAGGTGGAAGCTGTTGAACCTGTTTGTCTTGCTGCACATCAAAGCTACAGTGCAACGCGGCGCGCAGGAACTTAGGAAGCTGCCTTGTACAGCGTCAGACCGTTGGTCCATCTAGCTCAGTACTGTCTAAACCAGGGGCACTCAAACTGTGGTCCATGGGCCACCAGTGGTCTGCAAGCTTCATCCAGGTGGTCCACAGCATATCCACATTAAATTTTGATAGTTAATTGCATTTTTATAGCTTCTTTTCTTTCTTAAATTGCATTTTATTAAATTACAATTTGCATTTTGGGGAATGCAGTTCTGTGGAATGCAAATTCTAAAACAATACAATGCAACATAAGAAAGAAAGCAGCAGTAAAAATGCAATTGTTGTGGTTATTATAATCATTTATTAACCATCCTTTGCCCAAAGGTCCCAGGGTGGGTTACAACAGTTTTAAAATATGACATTAAAAACAACCTAAAATCCCCAGATAGGTCCTAAAAATACATGTCTCAGGTGTCAAAGGCCAGTGTAAAGAGGTGTGTCTTCAGCATTTGCCTAAAACTACACAGTGAAGTTGCCACATTACAGGTTTATCCTACATTAGAGAACTATTTCGTACTAAAGACGCTGTTTTTACCTCTGTTTTCTATTTGCACCATCCACAGTAAGGACTCAATGCCAGCTGCAAACACGGTGTTTTCTATTCACACTGAGGGGAAGGATCAGTCATGCAGTTTCTTAATGAGCACCCCTTCTAATTTAACATTTCCACTCCCTCTGGTTACTTGGCAACCGAGCATGCTCAGTTTGTTCTACCAGTAAGTTTCATTAAAAAACAACAACCCAGAAGTGTGATTATTTGTATTTTCACTGGTACAATACAGCTGAAATACAAATACAAATTTTTGTTTAAACAATGCTATTCTTTTGCACATAAGTTGGGGGGGGGGAAGAAAAATAAGGCAACGTGGCCTCAGTCGCCAGCTTGGAAAAATGTTGGATGATTGAGAAGGCAGAGGTTGGGGTTGGATGGAGAAAAACCCGGCATCAAGTGAAAGACCTCTTTCCCCCTCCACTTCTCTGTGATTTGCTGGAAAGGTATTGTGGGAAAGGAAAGTCCCCGGCGCTGTGGTTGGTGGCTGAATTTGTGGCCCTTTGGCACAGTGTTGTGATGATGCTGTAAACTGCCTGGGCAGAATTTAAATATGTTCGAATACAACATTGAAGCCACCCAAAGGCTGCAATCTGATATGCACATAAAACAGCACAATCCTGTACAGTCCTTCGTAGGCTGCTTTCACATTGCCCTTTATTCCGTTATTCTGATTATTTCTTACCTGGTAATTTGTGCATTTTATCTGATCTTTCACATGATGTAAAGCTAGTTCTGGAAATCTAGTGGAATTTCAGTGCTCATTTCCGTGATAAATGATTCCAGAAATAATCCGTTTGCAAGCTTGGGAACCCAGAAAATCACAAGAGTTCAGCGCTAGCTGCAGCTACTCATGTGACAGGCATCCCAGCATGCAGTGTGTTCCCATCCTCTAGGCACGCGTAAAAAATTTTTGCCTGATGAAAATTGTACCAGTATTCCAGCATAGGCACGGGTAGCAGCTTCCCCTTCCTCCTTTTCCCACACACATCCCTATGTCCAGACACTAACTCATGCGATGAATTATGGGGGAACTAAAGTGCACATGTGTATAACGGTTGAGGGACGAAAATAAGATATTGTTAGTTACAGCAGCGTGAAAGACATTTGCACGAAATGCCGGTATATTGGCCGGGAAAGCCACTGTTCCTTAACCCAACAGGTACTGCGGTGTGAAAGGAATTTTAGAAGTGCTACCATTTTAATCTGCAAAACTGACTCAGTAAGCCCTATGTGTGAAAGCAGCCTCGGTGCCTTTTCAGTGGTGGCTCCCCCTTTGTGGAACGCTCTCCTCAGTGAGGTGCATCTGTCTCCATCACTATGGACTTTCAGGAGGAATTTGACAACATTCCTGTTTACCCAGGCATTTGATGGCTGCAAGGGACTGTTCTGGCAACCCAGAGATCACTGGATGAACGAATGTTTAACTGCAATTGAGTTTTTAGAATGTTTTTCTTCTTGTTGTTAAAATTGCTTTGTTGGTGTGTTTGCTGCCTTGGGCTCCTTTGGGTGGAAAGGGCAGGATATACATTCAATAAACAAACACTCAGATGTAAGTCCCATATATATACATATATATATATATACTTTGCATGGCAAGCATGTTTTCTGCATATACATGCCATGTGGGGTGGAAAGTTAAAACCTGTCTATTTCCTTTTCCTTGCAGGAAAACTTGATTGGTGCCTTGCTGGCTATTTTTGGACACTTGATTATCAGCATTGCACTCAACCTCCAGGTGAGTAGTGGGGAAACAAAAACAGATTCCAAAAACAGCTCAGCAAAGCAAACAAAAAACCCAGTGTGACTTCCTGTTCCCTTCCCCCCTTCCCTTTAGAAATACAGCCATATCCGGCTGGTGGGTTGCAAAGACCACCGGGCTTACTTCAAGACCAAGACGTGGTGGTGTGGCCTGTTCCTCCTGTTCCTGGGGGAGCTGGGGGTCTTCTCTGCTTATGCCTTTGCGCCCCTTTCCCTGATTGTGCCGCTTGGTGCCGTGTCTGTTATAGGTAAAAGTCTCTGCGTACAACTCTTATCTTATTTCAGAAGCTTCTAGAGGAAGGGAAAGTGGGACGCAGGCAGCAGAGTAGGACTGTTCTTTTTGAAAGAAAACTAGCAAAGTGCCCATTGCTGTGACAAGCTCTGTGTATGAAGAAAAGATCTGGAGTTGAATTTTGCCTGTGCCATGAGGCAAGAACATAAGAAGAGCCTGATGGATCAGGATCAGGCATAGGCTGACAAAGCAGCTTTCTGCAGGGATCAGCTGCGTGATCAAGTTCCTGATGAGGAACTCATTCATGCAGCCGATCCATCCGGGTTGAACTCACCGTACATCAGCTGATGGGCAGTGACTTCCACCCTGCTTTCTTCAGGGACTGGCTGCACGATCAAGTTACCCACAGGGAATTTGGTTGTGCAGCCGATCCTGCTGCGTCTCTCCCAGCCACACCCCAGATGCCACTTATGGTGTCAGGTTTGGGGCAGGTGGCTGTGGTTTGTGGGGAAAGGGCCTTATTGGCCAAACTGGGACCCATGCCATGCCAGATTTATTTATTTATTTATTTATTTATTGCACTTGTATACCGCCCCATAGCTGAAGCTCTCTGGGCGGTTTACAGCAATCAAAAACATTAAAACAAGCACACAATTTAGAAACATATTTTAAAAACAATTTAAAACACAATTTTAAAATTCCAAACAATATAAAAACAATTTAAAAACACATGCTAAAATCCCTGGGAGAAGAGGAAAGTCTTGACCTGGCGCCGAAAAGATAGCAGTGTTGGTGCCAGGCGCACTTCGTCAGGAAGATTTGACTCATGTGCCAGAGGCTCTCCACTCATTTTTTATGTGTACTGAATTCTCTGGCTGTTTTGCAAGGTGCCTTGCAAGAGTTTGCACCCAAGGCAGGATATAGAAACATATTACTCTACCTTGTGTTAGTAACATCCCTCACTACTTGTTATCTTCTCACGTAGCAAGTGCAATCATTGGAATCATATTCATCAAGGAAAAATGGAAGCTGAAAGACTTCTTGAGTAAGTTCTGGATGCATCTTTTTAAATATCCGTTTAGCTTCCCCGTGGAATGTGGCTTGCCGCTGCTGCTTCCTCTTCTTCTCCTTGGCTTCCTCGTTGTGTCCTGCACGTATTGTACAAGTTGACAAGAATTGGTTCCTGGCATTTGGTGCTGGAAGTCCCTGCTGTTCTTACAAATTGCTTCCCCCTCCCTTTCTTGGCTGCTCATTGGTTAGCTTGTTAGTAGTTCCTATCTTTTCATTATTTCGGAGATGCAGCGCTTCAATCCATGAGTGTTACTAGCCCACTTGACTGCATAGAGTAGTTTTGTGGCACGTTGGCAGCCTGGAAAAAAAAAGGAAAGAGGACGTTTCCAGGAGCTTTCTTACCCGGAGGGCTAGTCTCCCTAGAGATCAGGAAAGGAAAGGAGCCCAACTGGAGCCAGCCGTGGTAACTAGGATGGCGCAGCCTCGATAGAGGGGACACAAAGGTCATGTAATATATTGACCGTTAACTAAAATAGGCTTAGGTTACGTTAAGTTCTTCTTTATCAGTTCACATTTAATTGGGTATGCATTCAAGGTGCAACATGAAAAGCTAGATCTTCTGTGTACTTAGAGGCTTAGAGTGCAACCAAAGAGGATAGAAACCCAACCTAAACAACCTCTGAAAACCTCAAATGGGCTCGGTAATGTACTAGAACATCTAAACATCTAAAGTATTAAATGAAAATCTAAAGTGTTAAATATTTAAATATATAGTAGCTAGCAATCATAAAACATTATTAAAAACCATCATATATGGCAATAAAATATTGTTAATACATTCCTTGCATTCAGATCTTATGCTAAATCTTTCCCAAACGCGTTTCAACCTGAAAGGTCTTCTTCAGTGGGTACTTAGGATTTTTGGTAGCTGGATGTTCCTGAGCTCTTTCGGCGTTTTTAGATCTTGTAAATAATAGATCTGACCTACACCATATATTATACAGATGCATATCTTGTGCAGTCTTTTTAATTTTAGACAGATAAATGAATAGTAGGAATCCTTGATGATACAGGCCTCTCAAATTCAATAGAATTACTTATTTTATCAGCCATTCTATTGAATTTGAGAAGCCTGCATCAGTCATTTTTGATCAGATTGCTGTTTGTGACCTTGAATCCATGCCTAATGGAGAGACTTTGCATGAATCTTCTTCAGAGTTTTGCATACTGCTAAAAGGAGCCCAAATGTATAGGGTGGTATGCACTTCTAGTCCTAGCCAGAGTAGACCCATTGAAATTAATGGGCATTATTAACTTAGGTTCATTCATTTCATTGGGTCTACTCTGAGTAGGGCTTATGCAAATACCACCCATTGGCTTAATTTTAATCTGGATTCCATTGAATTTTAGCATTTCTGTGGCAAAATAGTACAGTGCTTACAAGGCTATTTCTGTATAACTACTCAAAGAGTTTTACAATCAATAGATCACAAAGCAGTTTGCATTAAAAAAAACTGAAGTTGATAAGTGTACAAATAAATCTCAACAATTTTTAAGAGAGGAGAAAATCCCAGTATATAAATGTGCTGTATTGTATATGTTACAATCTGCTATCAATATAAAATTCTGAGAAAGAGAATAGTGTGTGTCTTTGTATATCATATGTGTTAAACATAAATTTACAATACTCATATATGTAGCTATAATCGTATTGATATGAAATGTTGAAAAAGAAAAATATGTATGTATATATTGTTAAATATAAACCAAGCTCTCAGAAGCGTTCCACCCAACCAGCCACTCTCACAATCTCTCACTTTCATCTGCCGCTCATACCCACATGTTCAACCATTACAACTTTGGGTTGTATCCAATGCTGGTCCTACTCAGAGTAGGCCCATGTAAGCTAATAGACATGGCTAACTTGGATGTATCACTTTCAGTGGGTCTACCCTAGGTAGAACTTAGTTGGCTGCAACTCTTTATTTCAGCAATTTATATACCGCTTAAAGCCATGGTTTTCTTTTTCTTTTTGTCATTACACATCCTTTCATGAATCTGTTACATACAACAGGCAATGATAATTGAACACATCAATCATAAATCTCATTGACTAGTCCATGACTCCTCCCACTGCCCTGCTCTTGTGTGCTGTAGCTGAAAGCGGCTGTCAGCCTCTGAACTAACCCACTAACTCAGCTTCTCCTGTCCTTCTGCCAAAGGGCGCTATGTTTTGTCCTTCATAGGCTGTGGCTTGACCATCGTTGGGACATACCTGCTGATCACCTTTGGGCCTAACAGTCACGAGACCATGACGGGCGAGAATATCACTAAGCACTTAGTCAGCTGGCCGTTTCTTTTGTATGTGGTAAGGATGCCTGTCTTGGAATGAGACTGACTGGGGTGTTCAGCCTACATTCCAAATGTTATTTTGAAGGGTCTCAGCAGATAGTCATACTGTAGGCTCAGAATCTGCTTGCCTAGTACTGGGTTGTAAAGAAAAAGTTTGCCCGGGCAGACTGACTGGCACAATCATTTTAGAGCAGGGGTGGCTAACCTGTGTAATCAGATGCTACTGAACTATAACTCCCATCAGTCCCAGCCAGCGTGGTCAATAGCAAGGGATAGTGGGAGTTGTAGTTCAACAACCTCTGGCCAGTCACAGTTAACCATCTCAGATTCATGGGGAGAGGAGGAGAGCTGGTTTTCCCTCATAGCACTGGTTTTCATATTTTCTCTCAGGAAACCCTTTCCACATTTGACTTGTCTGTCATGAGAACCCTGAGCATTGCAGGAGATCCCGGGTCACTGCGTGTGCGCATACATGCGTGTGTGCTTTCTGTTCATGTGGAAGATTATCCAAGCCTATGGACTTCATTATTGGCCTGTGTTAACCAGGAGCACATTCCAGCACTCTCTTGCAGCCTTCCAGATATTGTTGGACTCCAGCACCCATCCATCCCAACCAGCATGGCCAATGGCCAGGGGATACGGGAGTTGTAGTTCAGAAACATCTGGAGGACGCCACATTGGCTACTCCTTAGGTAGGGGATGTGGGGTGAGGTGGGGACAGTGATCCTGTGTGACAGAGTAGAGGAGGATGGAAAGAAAAATATCTTTGTACTGGGTGTTGGAGACAAATGGGAGGTGGCCTCATTGTTGCCCCGTATGAACAAGAGCTCCATCATGACCTGCTTGTGGGCTTCCTGGAGGCTAACCATTGCTTGAAACAGGCTGCCAGAAATCAGATGAATCTTGGATCTGATCCATCATGGCTCCTCTTTCTTTTTTATCCTTCTCCCCTTTAGCTGGTAGAGATCATCATTTTCTGCCTGCTGCTTTATTTCTACAAAGAGAAGAAAGCTAACTATATAGTGGTGATATTGCTGTTGGTAGCACTCCTGGGTAAGTTGTTATTTTCTTAAAACGTTTGTATCGCCCTTCATCCCAGTGGATCCCAAGGCAGGGTAGCAGGGTACACATAACCAAAACACACACACACCACACGCATGCACACACACACCACATACACACACACACCACATACACACACACACACACATCACACACACATACACACAGTGGAGCCTATGTCAGGAGTAAAAGCCTTAAATTGTGAAAGCAAACCTAAGCTCAATGCAGCATAGTTCTGTGTATCTTTTTTTCCCAGTGTCTTTGTTATTTTGAAACCAAAACACAGCCTTCAGAAACTGTACTCTGCTTCACACAACAATGGTCGATGAAACTACAGTTTGCCGCAGTGGATGGGGAACCTCTGGCCTGTGGGCCAGTCTTGGCCTGCCAAGAGGTTCAAGTTGGCTTGTGAGGCTATTTCCCCCAAACCGTGCCCACCTCTTGATCGGCTGACGTCACTGGTGTTGCAGACCCCTGTAGTCAGCAGGATTGAACCTTCCATTTATCAGCTGGTGAGTGGGGAGAGGGTTTCAACCCTGCACTAGTAGAGCAGACCCTTGCAGCAAGCAGAATCGAACCCACTGTACTCACCAGTTCAGTCCTGTTCAGTTTGGCTGTGCATGCCTGTTCCCCTTCTGGGATCTGGCGTGTGCAGTGGAAGTGCAGTGTGGGCAGGGCCGGTGCCAGGCATGCCGGGGCCCTTGGGCACCAGCCTGCCCTGGGCCCCGGCATGCACGCACAGCCCACCTACTTGTGTCTCCTGTCTTTTGTGGCTGTGTGCATTGTGTGCACAGGGCTGCCATTAACCAAGATGGTGGCTGAGGTTTCCCTAAGGGGCTGAAGCCTCTGCCGCCATCTTGGTTGATGGCACATATGGTGCTACGCGTGCACATCCCTGCCATCAACCAAGACGGCAGCAAAGGCATCAGCACCTTAGGGAAACCTCGGCCGCCATCTTGGTTAATGGCAGCCCTGCGTGCACAACCACAAAAGACAGGAAAGACAGGTAGTTGGAGCCAGCGAACGGGCAGGCGGCTTGCAAGCTCCCTTCCTGCGATCCGCGACAGCTGCCGTGCTGCAGGTCGTGGAAGGGGAGCACTACTCCTCCCCCACCCTATCGAAGGGCCCCAGGAACCCTTGGCCAGGGCCTGACCTGGCCGCCCTTTGGCGCTGGCCCTGAGTGCAGGGGTGTTCAACAGCCCTTTCGGAAATAGCTCCATGCCGCTCTTTCAACTTCATCAGGTTGGTGGTGGCTCCCCATTTGTGGACTGCTGTCCCCTGGGAAGCACACCTGGCACCACCATTGCCTATTTTTAGGTACCAGGCAAAAACATTTTTATTTACCCAGGCTGAATAGTTTTTAATTGGGAGGGTAGTTAGATAGGTCCGTGTGCTCATCCTTGAAGTGGGGTGGGCAGGACAAATGTATTGTCGGATGAATATTTTAGTTCTTGTTTGTTGCTGGTTTTGTCCGATGTTAATGCCTTATTTTATTGTTACTGGGTAAGTTGCTCCTCGGCTCTTGAGTGCAAAAATGTGACTAATGAATATAAGTAATAATGATCTTTTTTAGGTTCCATGACTGTCATCACGGTGAAGGCGGTGGCTGGCATGGTGGTGGTTTCCATACGGGGGAACCTCCAGCTGGGGTACCCCATTTTCTACATCATGGTGGTTTGCATGGTGGCGACAGCAGCCTTTCAGGCGACGTAAGTGGCCCAGTGCTTGCTTCCTCTTTTTATTTTTTTATTTTTTATTTTCTAGCTGTAGTCTACAATTGAATGTCAGCATAACTGAAATGAAAATGAATAATACATTAAAGAGCAGCCCCAAGAGGACAAGCTAAGTAATTGTATGGTTCGTAGTTATTACTGGCACTTGGCAGAAGATGGGCCTTTTTTAGCAGCTGTTTTCCTGTTCTGCAGAATGCTTTTGTGACATTTTAAGGATGCATTTGGGTACCAGGTTTCACGGCAGTGTGCATAAGTTGCCCTGTTACGTCTGACCAAACAACCCATCCATTCTGGCGCTCTGGTTCTAAGAGTAGGCAACTAGATGCCACCCAGAGAGCTTGCAAGTATAGCATGATGCAGACAGCCAACCTCTGTTGCTTCTTTCTAGCATCTGGTAATCTAAAATAGACTGCCCCATGGCATGGAGGCTCAATTTCTACCTACCATGGTTAGCAGCCATTGATCTGTTTGCATCTATGAGGAAAAGCTAAAGCATTTGGGGATGGTTTAGTGTAGAGCAGCCTTTCCCAACCTTTGGGTCCTCAGATGTTGCTGGACTGCGACTCCCATCAGCCTCAGGCATCATGGCCGATTGTTAGGAAAGATGGGAATTGTAGTCCAGCAACATCTGGGGACCCAAGAGGGAAGGAGAAGAGCAAATGGCAGGGGGAGGGGAGGCAACCATACAGCATGAGTGGGAACCTGTGGCCCTCCAGATACTGGACTCCCAATTCCCATCAATCCCAGCTAACATTTATTATTATTATTATTATTATTATTATTAGTTTATTTATACCCCGTCTTTTGGCCAAAGGCCCTCAAGGCTGCTTACAAAAAATACAAATATAAAATACAATATAAAAATGCATCAATAAAACAATACAAATTGCAAAAATTAAACAACAATACACATAGTAGCTTTTAATGGTGGCTTTATCCGTGGTACAAGTAACTGCATTTTCTGTGTTAAATTCCAGTCTCCTCAAAGCCAGGTGAATTGCATTTGCAACCAGGTCTATAGTTTCATATGTTTGTTGTTGGGAGGGGAATGTTAACATGGCTTAATGGTTAGGGATGATGGGAGCTGTAGTTCAGCAGCATCTGGAGGGCCACAGATTCCTCAGCTGTGCCATAAAGGCTTATAAAATTTTGCTGCAGAGGGAGTAGATTGAGAATGTTTTTCTCCCTCTCTTATAAAACCCTTGGTTTCATTTGGTCTGCTCTGAGTATTATTAATGTTGTTGCTAGGTTTATTACCCACCCTTCACCAGTAGGTCCCAGGGTGGGTCACAACGATATAAAACACAACACTAAAAACAATTTAAAACAAAGAACAATCAGAAACATAGGGTGTATGTGTACCCGAGGTGTCAAAGGCCAGGTTAAAGAGATGTGTCTTCAGCACACGATGAAAGCTGTGTAGTTAAAGGTTCCACATGGCACCTCTGTGTGGAGGGAGTTGCACAACCCAGGGTTCTCTGGGGAAAGCCATGTGCTTTAAATGTATGGTGTGGGTGTGACCTCAAACTGAGGAGGGGCTGGATGGAGGCCTGGAGGGCTGCACGTGACCTCACGGCCTGAGGGTCCCCAACCCTGCTCCAGGGCTGTCTCCTCTCTTCCTTTAACACACATTTTAAGTCACGCCATCTAGCAGTCCAGCTGCTTCCCAACGTTGGTCTCTTGCTTCTGATACATTTAAAGACTTTTCATTGACGGTCCTAATGCAACATGCTCCTTAAATTTTTTTTTTTTTTGCCTTGCTGCTTGGTTTTTAATTTTATTTCTTGACTGTAGGTTTTTAACGCAAGCATCACAGCTGTACGACTCCTCCCAGATTGCCAGTGTGAGCTACATCTTGTCCACTGCGATAGCAATTACTGCAGGTAAAAGAAATAAAGAGAAAATAATTGAAAGTGGCGAATGGAGCAGGCCAGCAAATGTCTGTGGCCCGAAATGGGCTCCTTTCTCCATCCCAGCAGAAAATCCCTCCAATTTTAAACTAATCTAACATTAATTGTATTTTAATATATGAAATAAACTCTACCAATAAGACACTGTGTTTTTTCCCCTCTTCTCCATTTTGAAACTGCCCATAAGCATGAGTATTTAAAATCAAACATTAAATCCACTGTTTTGCTGCATGGCAAATCTGCTCTGCTCATTCAAGAGGATTTTGGACGATTATCTGCCCAAATATATCCTATGTAGAATACAACAAATTCACCCACTCAGGATCACAGTTTGAATAAGGAGTCCTGTCCTATGAAAAGGATAGCTAGAATGAAGTTTTTTCCCTTCTCTCATAAGACTAGAACTCGTGGACATTCAAAGAAGCTGAATGCTGGAAGATTCAGGACAGTCAAAAGAAAGTACTACTTCACACAGTGCATATTTAAACTATGGAATTCGTTCCCCCAAGAGGCAGTGATGGCCACCAACGTGGATGGCTTTCAAAGAGGATTAGACAAATTTATGGAGGAAAAGGCTACCAACAGCTACTAGCCACGATGGCTATGCTCTGCCTCCATAGTCAGAGGCAGTATGGTTCTGAATACCAGTTGTGGGAAACCGCAGCAAGGGAGAGTGCTCTGGCGCTCAGGTCCTGCTTGCGGGCTTCCCACCGGCATCTGGCCACTGTGAGGACAGGATGCTGAACTAGATGGGCCACTGGCCTGATCCAGCAGGCTCTTCTTATGTTCTTAAGTAGGTTGTTTAAGACATGAATAATCGTGATGGATTACAGCATGGCAGAGTAGGCTGTAGCTCAGTGGTAGAACATCTGCTTTGCATGCAGAAGGTTCCAGGTTCAGTCCACAGCATCTCCAGGCAGGGCTGAGAAGACTTCTGCCTGAAACCCTGGAGAACTCCTTCCAGTCAGCTTGGTAGACAATACTGAGCTAGATGGGCCAATGGGTATTCTAAATCGGCAAGGATTTCAATAATTGAGTATTACTTTCAGTATCTCTCTTGTTTGATGTTTGCACCTTCGCTATCTTTGCTTTCTACATATGCTGTGCCGGGATATGACACCCATCATGTTAGGAGTCTCCACACACCCACCCAATCCATGTGTTTTAAGGCCTGGTGTGTTAATGCAGCAAAATGTGACGGTTTAGAATGGACTGTGTCAATTTATCCTGCAGGTTGATGATCGCATTTTGAATGCTCCCCTATGGAGGAAAAAAATTACTGATCTCTGCCAATAGAAAAGATAGCACAGCAGGGATAGAATCTTTCTTGAGTTGCGCGTGTGTGTGTGTGAGTGTGTGTGCGCGTGCGCGCTTTGCTTGCTTTGTTTATTTTCAGGGAGTATTTACATGGGGTGGAATTAAAAAATAGTATTCCCCCACCTGCAGGTTGAAGTAGTACAGTCTGCAGCTCAGTAGTAGAGCATCTGCTTTGGATGCAGAAGGTCCCAAGTTTACTTTCCAGCATCTCCCGATAGGGTGGGAAATGTGCTCTATCTGAATCCCTGGAGAGCCACTGCCAATCAGTGTAGACTGGAGGTAGCCAATGTTGTGCCCTCCAGATATTGTTGGACTACAACTCCCATCAGCCCCAGGCAGCATGGCCAATGATCAGGGCTGATGGGAGTTGCCAGTCCGCAGCATCTGGAGGGCACCAGGATGGCTACCTTTGGTGTAGACAGTATTGAGGTAGATGGACCAGTGGTCTGACTCTGTATAAGGCAGCTTCCTATTTTCAGCTTAGGTTCAGGAACTTACTTTGCATTCTGGAGCTCATTGCTGGGAAGAGATTGATTATTTTATTTAACACATCCCATGTCCTTTCTTAATAATAATAATAAAAAAGTTTAGATGCCCCAAGGAGCTAATTTTGCCAGTAGCACAGACAGAAACATTAACAAGGTGAAGGGAAAAGCAAGGTTTGAGCCTGCCTTTGCCACGCTGGTGTGTGCCTTCCAGATGTTTTGGACTATAACTCCCATCAGCCTCAGCCAGCATGGCTATTTTCCAGGTTTAAAATAAAAATAAATAAATCTAAATAAAAATAAAATGCCAGTTTTGACGATCCTTGCCTAGCATTTGGTAATGAATTTGCATTTGAAGATATTCGATGTTGTGTTTCACTCTTCTTTTTTTTTCCCCTCTGGGTCAGGTGCAACCTTCTACTTGGACTTCATTGGAGAAGATGTACTCCATATATGCATGTTTGCCTTGGGGTAAGTTTACAGTATTGCGATAGGGGGTAGGGCAATATGCTAGCATTTTTGGAACTTTTGCTTCTGTAGTTGCATTTCACACATTCTGAAAACATTCAAGTTACCCCAATTCATAACACACCCAAAGCCTTAGTCCAACCTTCACTGTCGTGGTGCCCTTCAGATGTTTTGAACTACAGCTCTCATCAGCCACAGCCAGCATGGCCAGTGATAAGGGACAATGAGAGTTGGAGTCCAGAACCATGTGAAGGATCACAGGTTCACCTAGAAGGACTTGCTTGGACTGCGTCCTCTTCTACCAGGGACTAGAAGACTGCTATACATATATCCTTATTATCATTGTATCCTTATGTGGATACAGTAACTTTGAGAGCCAGATTAGGCTTGTGTACACACCATACATTTATGAGAGCACATGAGTTTCCCCCTGGGAACTGTAGTTTATCCCTCACAGAGCTACAGTTCCCAGCACCCTCAACTACAGTTAAGGATTCTTTCGGGGAACTCAGGCACATTAAATGTATGGTGTGCACACAGCCTAAGGCTGAAAAGTGGATTATAAATAAACATTTTGGCGCACAGAAGCAGCTTGCTAGGTGGGGCGGAATTGCTACACTAGCTTCCCGGGAGGGAGAGGGGTAAGGTGATAGGGAGGCCGACATGATGCAAACATACCATCAGGACTGCCAGATTGGCTCTGCCAGTGCATTTGCACTGCACTGACCTCCCCTCCACTTCCCTCTCCTGGAAACAGCAACCCACCTTCTGGGTAGCGAGTGTAGTGGCTTTAACCCACCTGGCGAGCAGCTTTTGTCAGCACAACCGGGCTGGAGGGGGGGGGAAGCACAGAATATGGAACAAGTACTTGAATGGGGAGGGATGGCTGATGATACTTATTACACAGTGCTCCAAATTTCCATCCCAGAAGAGCCCGTCCATAAAGATGCCTGTGGTTGATGATATACTGGAAGCTTCTGAAAGACCCAGCAGAAAGGATTGGTTGGGGTCACACAATTCCCCTTCCTCCTTTTGGCATAACTTAATCCACCCAGGTAACCAAGGTCATTTCAGTGCCAAACTCAAGCCTAAAAGTAGGTTGAAATGCATCCAGATAATCTGCATTCTCTAAAAATGTTGAGTTCTACGGCAGTCGCCCCCTTGAGCTTATGACCCAGGAAGGGGATATTTGTGACCATTTGTCAGTCTCAGGATCCAGAGAGAGGTTCTTTAGAAGCGTCTCTCTCTCTCTCTCTCTCTCTCTCTCTCTCTCTCTCTCTCTCTCTCTCTCTCTCTCTCTCTCTCTCTCTCTCTCTCTCTCTCTCTCTCTCTCTCTCTCTCTCTCTCTCTATCTCAACAGAAAGGACATGTTCCTTCTGTCTAGTAGTCATCAGTTACCTCCCGGATGAAACCATTCAAAACTGTTTGCCAGATGTTATAAGCCAAGAAAAACAAGAGGCAAGCAAATAGGTGGTCAGCCATCTTTCTCCAACTACCTTGTCCCCATCTGCAGGCTATAAGAACATCAGAAGAGCCTGCTGGATCAGGCCAGTGGCCTATCTAGTCCAGCATCCTGTTCTCACAGTGGCCAACCAGATGCCTGTGGGAAGCCCATAAGTAGAGCCTGGGTGCCATAGTCCTCTCTCCCCACTTGTAAATCCCAACAACTGGTGTTCAGAAGCGTACTGCTTCCAACAGTGGAGGTAGAGCATAGCTATCAGGCTAGAAGTCATCGATAGCCGTATCCTCCGTGAATTTGTCTAAACTTTTTTTTTAAGCCATCCAAAATTGTGGCCATCACTGCTGCTTTTGGGAGCAAATTCCAAAGTTTGTGCGCTTTGTAAAACAGTGCTTTCTTTTGTCTGTCTTGAATCTTCCAGCATTCAGCTTCATGGGAGGCCCACGAGTTCTAATGTTACGAGAGAGGGAGAAAAAACTTTTCTCTATCCGCTTTCTTCATGCCATGCGTAATTTTATACAATTCTGTCATATCTCCTCTTCCTCGCCTTTTCTCTCAGCTAAGAAGCCCCAAATGTTGCGTAATCTTTCCTCATAGGTCTTGGCGACTGAAACTCACCCTGAGAAAAGCCTGACTAGATGTTCTGTTTCCTGGCTCTTCTGTAGACAAAGTCATTTTATTTATTTATTTATTTATTTATTATTTAATTTGTATCCTGCCCTTCCTCCCAGCAGGAGCCCAGGGCGGCAAACAAAGTGCTAAAAACACTTTAATACATCATAAAAACAGATCTTAAAATACATTAAAACAAAACAGAGTTAAAAACATTTTTTAAAAAAAACAACTTTAAAAAAGGGTTAAAAACATTATTAAAAAACATATTAAGCAATTCTAACACAGACGCAGACTGGGATAGGTCTCAACCTAAAAGGCTTGTTGAAAGAGGAAAGTCTTCAAAAGGCGCCGAAAAGATAGCAGAGACTGTCATGTTCAAGTTGCTATGTATACAAGCCATTTTATTATTAATATTATTTATTAAACTTCTATCATACCCATCCTCCCAAAGGAGCAGCAGACAACAAAGTAATAGAATAATACTGCTTAAAATAAAAAGCATATTTGACAGATTTAAAAACATTAAGAGCATTTAAAACAGTCACATGCAGCTAATAATTTGAAGGTTTCATCCACAAGGCAGTCACAGAATTATGATCTTGTTGCAGGGAACTCATTTTATTTTAGTGCAGTCTACAAATAGATCTTGTATGTTTTCTGTCACACTTGTGAACTCTTTTTTTGGATGCATCTGGAACTGTTTACTGTATTGCTTTGCCTTATGAACCCGTGTTAGTCTGTAAAAAACCTAACAGCTTTTCCAGCCTTTTAAAGAAACAACCTGCTAACAGATGACTCGCTCCATGAGATCAAATTGTTGTTTACATTTCTTAACTGTCAACCACTCCCCCTTCTCCTTCTGTCATTTCACAAAATAATTTTTTTCTGCTCATTTTTTTCCAGGTGCCTCATCGCATTTTTAGGTGTCTTCTTGATCACTAGAAACAAGAGGAAATCTATCTTTTTTGAACCATACATCTCCATGGATGCTATGCCAAGTAATGCTAAAAAATCCTTCCTTTTCATGAGTCATTTAACACTGAGTTTTAAAAACCTTCCTTCCTTCCTTCCTTCCTTCCTTCCTTCCTTCCTTCCTTCCTCCCCTCCCCTCCCCTCCCCCCTTCCTTCCTTCCTTCCTTCCTCTCCTCCCCTCCCCTCCCCTCCCCCTTGAGGTAAAAGGATTTTAAATGTATGGTATGTATGCAGCCTCAGATTTCTGGCCCTGGGGAGGAGAGGTGCAACGATATATTTCTGTTTATATATCTATACCTATTAATGCACATAGGGTTGATGCCTCATTTCCCCCATCCTTTCAAATCTTATTTGTGGAGTGGGGAGATTGGGGAACATTCAGAAACTGATTGCCAGCTTTCAGAAAAGAGAAGATGGACATTTCTCTCTCCTAATGTTGTCCCTTTAGAGGAAGGCAATGGTAAGACACCTCTGAATACCTCTTTCCATGAAAACCCTATGAATATATCCAATTCATAGGGTTGCCATAAGTCGTAATCGACTTGAAGGCATATAACAACAACAGTGTTGTCCCTGTTGGTGGTGGCCATCCAGTTTGCCTAGTACAGGGGTGGCAAACCTGTGGCTCCCCAGATGCTTTTAGATTCCAAGTCCCAACAACTTCAGCCAGTGTGGCCACTGAACAGGGATGATGGCAGTTGTAGCCCAATAACATCTGGATGGCCACCAGTCAGCCACCCCTGGCCTGGAAAAACTTTTCAGTTGTTTGTGGTTTCAGGTTTTACTGTTACTTATTAGTAACAACTTCTAAGAAAAAGTGCTTAACAAGATGAATGTATGTTCATTTCAATCCTTGAAGAATTATTTACAAGTCCTTTGATGACAACTGTCTCTGCCTCTTTTCGTTTTGAAGTTAAAACTTTCGCGTTAACCTCTCTTGTGGGTCTTGGCATAGTAACAGCCATAGAATGAATATGGAAACATAGGGAGTAGCATTCTCTCTGGACTGCTAGAGTTTGTAGGAGCTGCGGTGAGGATCTAGAAAGCCACTGTCTCCTCATTGAGTGTAGATGAAGCCATCTATGGTTTTTTGTCGCAGAGGGTGTCCATAGCTCAGTGTTCAAGCCCATGCCTTGTATGCAAATAGTCCCAAGTTAAATCCCTGGCAATGTCCAAGTGAAAACAACCTGTGGGAAAAGCAAGACTGGGGAAGATTCTAGCCTGAGACCCTAGGGCAGCTGCTGCCGGTCAGAGCAGGCAGCACTAGGCTAGACCAGTGGTTCCCAAAAACGTTTTCCCCCATGGACCACCTGAAAATTGCTGAGGGTCTTGATGGGCCACTTATTGATTTTTCAGCCTGTTGCAGCCATTGTAAGATGCTGGATATTGCCTGATCTTTGATTGTGTCTTTATTATTTCTTTTATTTCTTATATGTTGTATGTTATTGAATTCCACAGAATTCAAATTGTAATACAATAAAATACAACGTAAGAAATAAAAGAAGCAATATAAACACAATTAAAAGTAGGTATGAGTAATTTAATGTGATGGATGTGCCGTCTCCTGGCTTTAACCACCAACTCACAGGCAAGCTGTGGACCACCTCAATGGAGTTTGTGGGCCACAGTTTGGGAACTCGTCGGCTAGATGGATCAATGGTCTGATGTGGTATAAATCAGATTCATATGTTCTTGTGCAGAGGAGGGGAAGAAAGCGATTTAAATCTCCCCCCCCCCGCAACATTTGAATTATGTCTTTGTCTTTTTCCCTATTTACAGGCATGCAGAATTTGCATGACAACGGAACTGCAGTTCAGCCTGACCTCAAAACCTCCTTTTCCTATGGTGCCCTGGAGAACAACGACGCCATCTCGGAGATCTATGCTCCTGCTACCTTGCCGATAGTACAGGAGGAACACAGTTCCAGAGGAGGATCCCTGCCTCCCTACCGGGTCATGGAGCATAACAAAAAGGAATGAATGCCTTTTAAGGGACTGGCATGACGGCTCCAAATGTGTGGCCCTCTTATTTATTTATTTTCTCTTTTTTTTAGCACCACTGAGGCAAATAATCATTTTATTTATGCATTAAATAAGTATGGAATGGTAAACTTTAAAGACTGAACTCTGTTAAGAATCCCCTACTTGTGTATTATGAAAGCACTCCTAGCAAAGCTAAACTGTAGCAGGGTGCAAGCAGCTATGTCAACCTCTCTAAGCTGAGTTAAAGTGTAGCTGGAAGCCAGCAGCTATGTCAAAGGCAATCCAGGGGATATTGCGATGGTGATAATATTGCTGATCAAACATCGGGAACTGAAGGGTGAGTTTAGAATAGGGTTTCCCAGACTTTTGAGTTCATTGGCCCTGGATAAAGTTGTCATCGACCCCAATCCAGATTCCTGGGAATGTAAATGAAATAAACTCGAGAAATATCAGTATATAATCAACATTTATTAAATCATCAATACCCATTTCTAGGAATCATAAAATGAAAAAAAAGGAAGTAAAACAAGTGGAATGATACTATACCACACTTTACCCACCTTTGTCCTTTATTTCTGAGGCTCATAGTTTCTAATTTTAAAAAAGTGTTTGCACTATACCTCACCCCTAAGTCTTTATTCACCTCCTGCACATTCCCACCAACCCCAGGGAGTTAATCCTGACCACTTTGGGAAACCCTTGTTTAGACTCTCTTGTTATCCTGAGTTAGACTGTCTCTGTTTTCCTGATAAGACACTCCCAGGTCTGTTTAAAACAATGCCCCCAGCATGTAGGTTGTATGGGTCACAAGCTAAACTTTGGGTTTCTGCACCCCACCATATATGGAGGGTTGTATCCAACAAAGCTTTACTCAGAGTAGACTGGTTGAAATTAATTGACCTGAGTTTTCCATGCCCATTAATTTCAGTGGCTAGTACTAACAATGAATGTTAGAAGAGCCCTGTTGAATCATGCCAGTGGCCAATCTAATCCAGCATTCTGTTGTCACAGTGGTCAACCAGATGCCCATGGGAAGCCCACAAGCAGGACCTGGGTGCAAGAGCACTCTCCCCTCTGGCAGTTTCCAGCAACTGGTTTTCTTGAAGCATACTGCCCATGACAGTGGAGGTAGAACATAGCTATCATGGTTAGTAGCCATTGGACCCAGAATATTTGTAATATGAACCAAAGCTTGCACATATAAAGTCCTGTTTAAGCAGACCTTCTCACACAACTTGCCTGCCACTGAGTAACTCAAGGAGAAAACTTGCAGAGCATTGAGGTTTGAAGATACCGAAGAAGACTTGTGAGTCCAACAACAACCCACAAGCACACAGCATGCAACTGTTCTTTTTTTTCTCTGTTTGTCTTGCAGGACAGCAGTTCAGACCTCTCCTACAAATACGTAATTTCAACTCTCATTGGTGGCCACCTCTGTTTCAAGACTTCCCCCATTTCCCCCTCAACAGGGTGGCTTTATTAGTATTTCACAAGTCCCAAATAAAACTAAATATAATTAGATACTGCTTCAAAATGCATATACAAAATAAAATGAAACTGAATATTCTAGATTATTTCTATTTGGCATTCCCCAAACCCAAATTTAAAATTTTGCTTCTCTTTACTGTGGCTGGCCAGAGAAAAGTGCAATTCAATACTGTAATATAAACATGTTGTACATTTTGCCACCTTACATACTTGAACCAAACCTTCTTTTCCCACAGAGGTCTTGTCTTTTTTTCCTTGGGTAGGTAGGGAGTATAAACCTTGAGTGGAACCCATGATCGTTTTTTCTAGTTAAACCTTTTCCTTAACACAGCTCAACAGTCTGTCAGATGATGCCCATTGAAGTGGATGAGGCAACATGATGATCAGAGGCGTGTGTGAATTGGGTAACCCAGCACTTTTAAGTCAGAGGAGTTTGGCCCATGTTGCACCACAATTGCTTTGAACTCCAGGCTGTGAGTGTGTTGGGGCACTAGAAAATCTAGATACTCTGAATTGTCAAGGAGTTTCCATCACTGGACAGTACTTTCGTTTGATATTTGCAAATCTCATTCCTTTCCACATGTGCTATACTGTTTTAACCATCATGTTAGGATTCCCTACCCCCCCAAAAAAAATCCATGTGTTTTAAGGCCTGGTCTGTTAATGCAGCAGAATGTGATGGCACAGAATGGATGGTGTCATTTCATACTGCAGGTTGGAGATTGCTTCTTGAATGCTATCCTGTGGGGGGGGGGGACTGCTAATCCCTGCCGATAGAAAAGTTAGCACAGCAAGGAATGGGCTGGGACAGAACCTTTCTCCCTGAGTTGCTAGTATGTGTGGTTGTTTTGCTTTTTTTAAAAAATGCAGGGAGGGAGTAATTACATGGGGCTACATTCAAAAATAGCATACACACACCCCTGCAATTTGAAGTACTACAGTCCATTGCTCAATGGTAGAGCATCCACTTTGCAACCTGTGCAGAAGGTCCCAGGTTCCATTCCCACCATCTCCAAACAGGGCTGGGAATGTTCCTTGTCTGAAACCCTGGAGAGCCACTGCCCAGCAGAGTAGACAGGCCCCAATCCAGAGAAAGTTATTTGCACTTGGGTCCTTTGGAAATTAATGGGTTAAGTTTATTGCCACCCATCTTTGCAGAGTTGTGAAAATGAATGTGTGTGTGTGTATGTGCATGCATGAACCTTTTCTTCTAATAAATTTGCAAACACTCCAGGGAGCTACCCTAGTTCAGCAATAGTTAATTCTAGTTCAGGGGTGGGGAAGCTGTGGCCCTCCAGATGTTGTTGGACTCTTAACATCAGCTTTGGCCAGTGTGGCCAATGGTCAGGGACTATGTGAGTTGTAGTGCAGCAACATCTGGAGGGCCATAGGTGGTGGTGGTTGCTGCTGCTGTTATTTATTAAATATATATCCCACCCTCCCAGAACAGGGTTGGTTCCATCACAGTTCTAGATGAAAATGGGACCTTTTTAGTGATGCTTTTTATTGTTCCATCCATCTTCCCATGTAGACTCATTCATTATAGCTGCCTCCCCCACATTTGTTCATCAGATGATTTGGGATATAGGATACAACTTCTACTATTTTTAGGATTGGAAGTAGGCGGAGGAGATGTGAGCTGTGAATTGGTGTCATTGACTTTCTTTTGCTGATGCCAGAGTGCTGCTTTTAAGTTTTGGTCTCTTAACACTGGGTCTCTTTGCCATACGAATGCAACCAGGGAATAAATCCAGGGTGTGAGATGAGGAACCAGTTAAATGTGACTTTTGGCATTTCAGCAACTTGAGGATTGCTGGTTGTTTCTACCCTTTTTGCCTTTTTGATCATTTTAATGTGTTCACTTTTTAAAATATGTGATCAGCTTGAAAACATATATTGGAAATGGATTGCCTTCAAGTCAGTCCCTATTTATAGCGACCCTGTGAATAGGGATTTAATGGTAAGCGGTATTCAGAGGGGGTTTACCATTGCCTCCCTCTGAGGCTAGTCCTCCCCAGCTGGCTAGTGCCTGCTCAGCTTGCCACAGCTGCACAAGCCAGCCCCTTCCTTGTCCGCAACTGCCAGCTGGGGAGCAACTGGGCTTCTTGGGACTATGCAGCTTGCCCACAGCTGCACAGGTGGCAGGACGTGTAACCTCTGAGCCACTCCCTGTGGGGGTGATCTTTAGCTGGCCCTTTACACCCAGGAGACACAAGCGGGGATTTGAACTCACAGACTCTGGACTCCCAGCAAGGCTCTCCTCCCCACTGTGCTATTAGTCACATAAAACTGGGTGTTGCTAACTCTGTGGGGTATTTTAATCTCTGCACAGGTGCTTTCAACTTCCAGTTACTTTAACTCTGGGGTGGGGAACCAGATTTTTTTTTCTGCATTTGCTCCAATGTACTGAACACTTCTGGCAGAATTACTTTATTATACTAATACTTCAAGGATGTGGATCTTATTGAGGAATTTGTGAATTATGACCTGGTGCCACTGTCTTTTGGGATACTCCCCCCAAAGTCTGCTTCACTGATTTGTGAACTATGCAAAATGTTTTCTTCATTAAAAAAGCCACATAGCACAGGAGATGTGGTGTAGAGGAGAAACAGGCCTTTTAATCTCCTTGTTGCCTTTTGATTATTAATGAAAGAGGTTGTTTTCTGATTATCCGAGTGTGCAGGAGACCTCTGTGCTGTTTAACTGCAAAATGGCATCTGCCTGATCCAACCATGGAATATTGTACCTCCATTATTCATTGTTTGGATTCAAGCCCCAAGCAGCAGAATATTGCCCTCTGTGTTGATTGATTGTAGTTCTTGATATTTTTTTAAAAAAATGGTTACTTAAGTGGTAGTTATAAAATAGGAACAACTTATTTGAATATAGTTTGCACCCTTTTTTGTTCTATGAGTTCTGGGCAGAGAGTGCCTTTTTAGAACAGGAAAACCTCTTGGCCAAAACTGGACATGACAGAAGAGAGAGAGGGAGGGGGGTGCGCACGCGCGTGCACATTCTTAGAAGCAGCGGCAGGAGTGTGTTTAACACTTTTGAACTGTTGCCTGCATCTCTCCCTCCTCCCCAAGCAGGTCTAATAGGAGCTGGGGCTGGGTATTTTAGATCAGGAGAACATTGCAGGGTGAAAGGGTTAAGACACCCCTCTCTCCCTCAGTACGCCTGTTGGGATCAATATACATGGACTACCTTCAAGTCGATCCCGACTTATGGCAACCCTATGAATAGGGATTTCATGGTAAGCGGCATTTAGAGGAGGTTTACCATTGTCTCCCTCTGAGGCTACTCCTCCCCAGCTGGCTAGGGCCTGCTCAGCTTGCCACAGCTGCACAATACATACACATACATACACAGAGCAGCTGCTTTGAGGTCATTAAAAACAGATGAAAGCTGGGAGTTCTGATGATGGGTCTCCTGTTTGGCTGCACTTTTTCTATGTCCAATATTATTTGCCTTTCGGGTGTCTAGCCTGTTTTTCCAGTGTGGAGGCAAGCAAGTCACATTGTTGGTGTCTGCTTCTGGCGGTATTTTTAAGAGGAGCAGCTTCTCACTGGACCATAATTATTTTTAATTTCCCAGTTAGGAGAATCCCCCACGATAAAGTTCCCTTGAAACAGACCACTGGGACCAGGGAGATAGTAATATTTGGGGTGGGGGATTATGTCCAGTTCTTCCCTTACACTTTCCTCTTAAAACTTTTTGTCCCCCTCCCCTGCCTTTTCTGGTTAGTAAAAGCTGCTTTTTCTAAGCATAACAAGGCTTTTGTCATGGAGGCATTTCAAGCTCTCTGTGACTTTTTCAGTGCAATAGGGGAAGGTCCATAACTAGCGGTAGACCATCTGTTTTGCAAGCAGAATATCCTAAGTTCGATCCCCCGTATCTCCAGGTAGGACTATGAGAGGCTCCTGTGTGAAAACCTAGAAAGCTGCTGCCAGTTGGTTTTGGCAATCCTGAGCTAGTTAGACCAATGGTCTTACTTGACTCGGTATAAGGCAGCTGCCTATGTAGGATATTTCATTGGTGCAATCCTAAAACCACTTCCAGATATGCAGCAAATGCCATTTGTGTAGTGTCATTGGGACTCAAGAGGGATGTGTGGGTTAAACGCCGTGGTCAGCAGCAAAGTAGATGAATCTATTCAGATTCCTGAGAGGAGAGGACGACATTCTCTGAAGAGCCTCTTTCAGGGCTTTGAGAATCTAGAACTCCAGATTGATCCAAACACAGGAGTCCTGTAGTATATAGACCCCATCTCTGTGCTGAGCAGGACTTTGGTCTGGTCAGCCTTGCAGGACTGGCTGTTTCACTAACCTTGGGTTGTATGCTTCCTCCATCCCCTTTGTCTAAATGACCAGGAGGAAGAGAAGCCTATCACAGGCAGCCAGATCTCTCCTTGGGCCCTGCTTCAATATTCCTAGTAGAAAATGGTGGTTCTTCTCTGACCAACAAACCCCTGAATGATGTCTCTTCTGGATCAGGCAAAGAGCTCTTGAGCTTGGATTGTTTAGGAAAATCTAAGCCACCCTTGCTGGCTAGGACTGATGGGAGTTGTAGTCCAAAAGATCTGGAGGGTGCCAGGTTGGGGAAGCCTGATCAAAGCCCTTTCTGGGGAGATAGTTTACATCAATTTCTATCTTCAGGAATGTGGATTCACTGTATAACTGTATAACTTTAATTCTGCACTGTCAAATCTGATGTTGGTTGAAAATACTGTCTGAATGTTTTCACAATACTATGTGTAAATAAACTGAGCTTTATGAAACACCCAAGGATGGAAGACAGAGTATTTGGTTCAGTGAAAATGGTGAGACCAGCAGGTGGATTATTGTGTAGGATAAAAATTAATAAAGTGTTACAGGAGAGTTTAGAGTTGAATCTTCATGAGGCCTTGGCAGTGAGCAGGTAATAGTGTGAGTTTCATGCTGTGTTGTGAATTGCATGGCACACAGAACTGGGATATTGGTAGGAGTTTTGAATATGGATCTGCACAGCTTACTCTGTGGTGCGAATGGGGCGCAGGCATGGGTGATGGACACATTGCACTGTGACTGAGGGGCCTCCAGCCTAGATTACTTATTATCATGAGGAGAAAACAGGCTAAATTGTAGATCATGCTCAACAATATTTAAGCAAATGTATTTCCCTGTCTCTGCATGGATATCCAAATTTTGTACATCCTTGTGACATTTACTGGAGCTAATCAACTTTATTTATTTATTTCGCTTATATACTGCCCTTTCTCCCAGAAAGGATCCCAGGGCGGCAAACAAAAACACTAAAAGCACTTTAAAACATCTCAAAAACAAAAAATTTTTAAAACATCTTAAAAACATCTTTTAAAAAAATCTTTAAAACATCTTAAAAGCAATTACAGCACAGATGCAGACTGGGATAAGGCCTCTGGTAAAAAGTGTGGTGTAGTGGTTAAGGTGTTGGACTACTACCTGGGAGACCAAGGTTCAAATCCCCACACAGCCATGAAGCTCACTGGGTGACCTTGGGCCAATCGCTACCTCTCATCCTCAGAGGAAGGCAATGGTAAACCCCCTCTGAATACCGCTTACCATGAAGACCCTATTCATAGGGTCCCCATAAGATCGACTTGAAGGCAGTCCATTTTCAAAAGGCTTGTTGAAAGAGGCTGTGAATAGTGAGCTGCTGGCCCTCCCTTAGTTGCTTGAGAAAGGGTTGGTTCAGACAACTCAAAACCATACTTTAGTGATATGTACATGGGCTGACACACTCTCATCTGGTGTGGCTGCAAGAAGATGGAATATCTGCTTCTGCTTTTAAATTGGGTACAGTTTACTGTTGCATATGAACATGGGGAAGATACGGTTAGCTTAAATAACACGAACAAGCTAACGGCAATACATGGTTTGATCCTGGCTTGTTTGAGCAAACCATTGTTTAACCACATTTCCCCTGAGCTCGTATGCAGTAAAGAACTGTTGTTAGTTTTAAAAAGCTTTTGGTCTCCCTCTTGATCGGTAGGGGCTGGTGTAATGGATCAGAGCTGCCCTCCCAACACTGACATTGCTACAGCTTGCCTGGGCGAGACTGGGCAGGGAGATGGCAAGATCAGAGGTGTGTGGATGCACAGACAGAGCTAATCTGGTGCTTCAGTCAGTGCAGCCACACAGCTCTGAACTTGCTATCAACCTGTTCCACTCTACTCCCCTCCAGGTAAGCTGAAGTAGTATTGAGAATGTGATCATGTTAATGCCTTCTTCCACAGCAACAGGCATCCCTAGGAGGCAATAAGCATGAAAGACAAGAGTATTAGCTACTGAGAAGAGTCATCTCAGTGGCTGATGCACCTCCTTTCACTCTGATTAGCTCCAGTCAGCAGAAAAGGGCAAGGAAGCATGTTAGAAGGCTCTGTTCAGTGGCCAACAGGCTCCCCATTTATGCTGATTGGCGCATAGAATGCTGGAGACATAGGTACTCTGCTCCCCAAAACGTCAGGGGTCTAAGACCCGCAAACCTCTGGACAACTTGCTAAACACCAGGCCCCTCTCCAGAGGTCTCTTTTTATTGTGCATTCATGATGATTTGTGCTCATTATTTATTTATTTATTATTTGATTTATATCCCGCCCTTCCTCCCAGCAGGAGTAGCGACTACACCCCTGGATACTGCCAAGTCTAGCTGTAAATAATAAACTGGGCAGCCAGGAATGCCAGGAGCTTAAACAAAAGGAACAAACATGGAAAAAGGTAAAGGACACCAACCAGTTCCTTAGTTTTTTAACAGACAAGGGATTGTTGAGTGGTTAGGTGGATGTGTTACAAGTTACACATTTGTACTAGGTCCAGTGAAATGATACAGGGACACTGAGTGAAAAGGAGGTATCCTGAACATACTTCCAAATTTCTGCCTTAACATTGAATGAATATGTACTATTGGGAGTAGAGCTGTGTGATACATGGTTTCCAATCCTATGACTGCCTTCAACTTGCTGACTTTTTCCTACAAATATTCTTCTGAACTGTAAGTGCTGCTGGAGATTCAGAGGGTGGGGTCATTCAAACTGCCTCAGCAAATACTGGTTTGGTAACCCGCATTTGGTAAGGTAATATGTAGTTCCACCCTTCTAGGGCTTTTTTGGGACAGTGCTCACCTGCACATCTTTTTTTGCTGCCGATGTCAGCCATTTTTTGTGGGCACCAATGGTACTTTTATCAAAGTATGAGTACCGGCACCTCATTTTTACAAAAAACCCCAGCACTGGTTAAAAATAATAATACACAAGCTGACAATACAGCCCACATATGCTAATCAGAAAAGGTTAATGACCCTCACAGAGGCATGATCTGTGCATGCTTGATAAGATGAAATCTTTCAAATAAAAGTCTGCATAATGTCCACCTTTTTGGTCTTTGAAATCATAAAAATTTGAAGGCTTACATGTAACATATTTATGCAGTCAGGTTGATCATTTGGCTCTGCATGCTGCCAGTGAAGTGCTTGCCAACATAATTAACACTGGTCATGTGGGATTTATTCCAGGGAAGTAAACAGAGACTAATCCTGAGAACATTTTTTTCACTCATTTTTATTTGGGCACCAAATTACCAGCCCAGGGTGGGGGGAGAGCAATGGAAGCCATCTGCCACCTGACAGAGCACTTGGTCAATGGTAGCAGCAAGCTGGACATGTATGGAAAAATACAGGAATAAGGGAGAGATGATTGTTGAAAATTTGAAATAGCTCACTTCTAGGCAAACATGATGAACAGCGTGAAGCCTACCAAATTTCAGAATGATAGATGCAATGGTTCTCCTGCAAGAAGAAGTCTACCATTTTGCAGTGGTTAAAATAGAAATCTCTTAGTGTTTTGTGGGTAATCTGAAAACTGAAGGAAATGCCCCTGGGTAAGTGGGTAATAATAGGCTAGCAATGAGCAACAAAACTGGAAGCTCATTTAAGGAACAAGCAGGGTTAACTGACTGGGAGGAAAGTACCAGACCTAGTGGGGGGAGATAGGTTCTGCAGGGAAGGCCCTTCTAATGATCCCACTGGTGAGTGTTGCCTGTTGTGCACTGATCCAGGATACGGCCTTCTCCATGGTGGCACTCTGGAGGTAGAACTCCCTTCCCCTGGAGTTGCAATAATCTTTGGTACTGACCTTTCATTGCCAACACAAGCCACTCTTGATATTTGGAACTGTGTATTAATATTGATGCAGCCAGCTGCTGTATTGATGAGATTGATACAATTAGTTTATTCTGAGTTTTAATTTATTTTAGTAAATTGTTTTTTATTGATATATAGTCAACTACATTCAGTGGTGGCTCCATGTCAGTGGGGCAATGGAATCTGCTCTGGGTTTCAGTCCAAACTCTCAAGGTGCTTCAACACAGGTCTGGCAATCTTAAAGTGCAATTTTTGAAATTTATCCTTGACTTCAGTGTGCATGAACTGTATCCTCAATAGGAACACTACCTTATATTTTTTGCAGCTCATCTGTAATGAATACAGATGGATAGTATGCCCCTGTATCCAGACAAAACCCCAGTTTCTGCTCTTGGTACTTTAACAGTCTGCCCAGAACCATGAAATGATAACTGCTGGAACAAAAGATATGGCTGAGAAATATATTCAGCTGTAAGGGTATTGAGTAAAAATGTGTTTATGATAGATGCCCTACCCCCAAATGTTTTATTTCGGTTTTCATATACAAATGTGTTTTCTGGTTGAAATGTTTGTTTTTAAGGCAGGGCGCTTCAGATTATTTTGTTGATCATACAAACTACCAGAATTAATAGACCCAGCCTTTTCAAATCCCATCGTCGTCATGAATTCACTCCCCAGAGAGAATGTTCAAGGGCAACTCATCTTGTTGGTGTGATGTACAGGCTGAAGCCGATTTATGGACATAGAGATTGCTTTACCAGGTGTGCCGAGCTCCAAGCTCAGCATTTAGCAAATCAACAGAAAACTACTCAAAAAACAGACAATGGTGTGGTAAACACGAGCTGAGTTGTGAGTTGAGTGTCCCGTGTAATGGTTGCAAGAACATTGCGTCTCATGCCAGATTCAACCTAGATGCACTAACACGACATAAACTACATATAGCTACGTTACATTTGGTCTTCTGGCCTAGTAAGCTACTTCATGGTGGAAACAGTAGTGTCATTTATGGTGTGACTTGGCCATAATTTCCATTGTCTAAAAGTGCATCCTTGCTTGTCTACTTTTTTGCTGATGCATTTCTTTCTTTTTTTGCTGATGCATATGCGGCCATCCACTCTAGTTTGTCTGAAGGGTACAATTTCTTATTACTCTCCCTTTTCACTGTGGTGGTGGTGGTGGTCCCTTCTACCTTCCTTCTTGCTAAACTGCAAACACCAGGTCCCTCTCCAGAGGTCTCTTTTTATTGTGCATTCCTGATGTGCAACCTATACTCTGCACAAGAGGCTACTGTAAGGACAGAGTATGGAGAAACCGATTGGTTCCCCATCGGAAAGGGTATGAGAGACGGGTGTATTTTATCACCCTATTTATTTAATCTATATGCCAAACATATCATATGGAAAGCAGGATTGGACCAAGATGAAGGAGGTGTGAAAACTGGAGGGAGAAATATCAATAATTTAAGATATGCAGACGATACCATGCTACTAGCAGAAACCAGTAATGATTTGAATCGAATGCTGATGAAAGTTAAAGAGGAAAGCACAAAAGCAGGACTACAGCTGAACGTCAAAAAGACTAAAGTAATGACAACAGAAGATTTATGTAACTTTAAAGTTGACAATGAGGACATTGAACTTGTCAAGGATTATCAATACCTTGGCACAGTACCCAAATGGAGACAATAGTCAAGAACTCAGAAGAAGGCTAGGACTGGGGAGGGCAGCTGTGAGAGAACTAGAAAAGGTCCTCAAATGTAAAGATGTATCACTGAACACTAAAGTCAGGATAATTCAGACCATGGTATTTCCGATTTCTATGTATGGATGTGAAAGTTGGACAATGAAAAAAGCAGATAAGAGAAAAATCAACATTTGAAATGTGGTGTTGGAGAAGAGCTTTGTGGATACCATGGACTGCGAAAGAGACAATTGGGTGTTAGAACAAATTAAACCAGAACTATCACTAGAAGCTAAAATGATGAAACTGAGGTTATCATACTTTGGACACATAATGAGAAGACATGATTCATTAGAAAAGACAATAATGCTGGGAAAAACAGAAGGGGAAGGGGAAGACCAAAGAGATGGATTGATTCCATAAAGGAAGCCACAGACCTGAACTTACAAGATCTGAACAGGGTGGTTCATGACAGATGCTCTTGGAGGTCACTGATTCATAGGGTCGCTATAAGTCATAATCGACTTGGAGGCACATAACAACATGATGATCTGTGCCCATTTATTTATTTGATTTATATCCTGCCCTTCCAGCAGGAGCTCATGATATCAAGCCCACTTTCAATATTGTTTGCATCTGCCATAGTTTCTGGGTGCACATACTGCTTCATTTTCAATCAGTGTTGAAAATAATCCTGTTTCGGGTTTATTTATTTTATTTTTTGTCCCACTTTTGTTGTGGTATCGCGAGAATGTGCCCCTCCTGAGGGTAACAGTGTAGTAACATTGAGGAAGCATTGGAGAACAACGAACAAAGTATAATGATGTGTGCACAGTCCAGTATAAATCCACCATTAATGCACTATTATTTCGTCAAGGACATGTTGCGGAATTACACGCTCAACGAAAAAAACACCCAGTCTAGATGGCTCATCTAAAACAGACGTTCCTTTCCCTTCACGCTCATACTGAGGGGAAGGAAGGGCGATGAGGTGAGAAGAAAGAAACGCCCGCCTTTTTTTCTCTTCACCCGGTGACCTAGGCTGGCAACAGCAGAAGACAGAAAAAAGCGGTTCCCTCATACCCGGGGAGGAGGAGGGAACAAGCGCGCGCCCACCTTCCTTCCTCCCTCCCTCCCTCCTCCTCCTCCATCCGGGTCACTCACTGGTAGTGGGCTCTGTGTAAGGGGGGGAGGAAGAGGAAGAGGAGGGTAAGAGAGGCGAGCACGCGCCTGTTCCCGAGAAAACGGGAAAGTGCGGCTTCAGAGTCCACGCACGAGCACGCCCCCCCCTCTCTGTCAAAGGAAGGAAGAGTAGCAGCGGCGTCGAAGGGGGCGGGGCTCCCTCGGCTCTTTTTGAGGCGCTGCCGCTCCGCAGACTGGTCGCACCTGGCTGGGCTGCTCGCTCGTCTTTTTTTTGGGGGGGGGAGAAAAACCTGAGAGGGGGACGACGACGACGACGGTTCTTATCCCGACGTAAAGGGGAGACGGTGAGTGAGTGAGGACTGAGGGAATAAGGAAACCAATTCTGCCCTCGCTTTTTTTCTCTCTCACGCCCCCCTTACTTTCCGTCGCATCTTCGTCTCATTTTGCACGCCCCCCCCAATTTCCCTTGTTATAACCTCTTCCCAGCCGGGTGGGGCTTCCTTGTTCCTTCGCTCTTGGTCTGAGGGGAATTGTTTCCCCCCCCCCCGGCTTCCTCTGCATCCCATCCTGGTCTTCTGTTTTCCTATATTATTTTACTTCAACATCTCGCCCCACAATTATTCCAAGCTACGCCCCCCTTTCCCATTTCTATGGACCCCTTTTCTGCTCCCCCCCATCCCTGTCCTTATCATCCTCAGTCAGGGATTCGTCGTCAACAACGCTTCCTCCCCCTCCTCTTTTTTTAATCTTTATGTGCGCACGCACCCACCGTCATGCAGTTCGAACCTCCATGGACAGAGGCAATATATCTTTCACTGCTACACTGCAGGGGCAGGTCAAAAGGGAGGAGAAGGTCATCGCCTGCCTGCCTGCCTGCCCGCCCGCCCACCCTCCGGGTTTCCTGAAGGCATCTCTATTGGTCGCTTTTGGACATGGGAAGCTAGATTAGGTGGGCATCTGGTGTGGTCCATCTAGCGAGATGGTTCTTATGGGCAGGGGAGCCTTACTGACATCCCCTGTTCGACGACCTGTTGTGTCTTTTCTCCTCCACACTCCCCCGCCACTTCCTGCTCACCCTTAGAAGGGCGTTGTGTCCTAAACCTATTCCGTTTGTCAATTGTTAGCGCCTCATCCCAACGTTGAGCCTTTCCACATGGATCTTTTTCTGCCCCCTTCCGAACTCCACTATTGCATTGCAAGGGAAATGTTGGCCTGGCCCTGACTGCCCCCCACACCTACTACTTGTGTGGGCACCTTTCAGTAGATGTACCTTTCTATGCCCCCCCCAACTCAGAGCTGTCTCCCCCTCCTACTGCCCTTTTTTTTTCTATTGCTTTTTGCAAGGGGATGTTGCCCTCACCTCTTCCCTATTGGCTTTGCCTCCCTCCTTATTGTCTTCTATAAATATGTTACATTGCTCCTTTTCCCTGGCTCCAGAACAGAGTGTATTTCTCTTCTCCCATTTTCTCTTCTGTGTTGGTCTTTCTCCTTGTGTTTTCTGGCTCGCTTCTGCCAGGTGCTGCTTATCCTGCTCTTTGTTTTTGTTTCTAAAGCAACTTGTTGCCCTCCTTGCAAAGAACGATTATTCCTGTGCTGCCATCTCTTCTCTCTAGTTTTTCTGTCTGCATCATTGCTGCTCTTTATTGCTTGCTTCTGCCCTTGTCCTTTGCTGAGGCAGCCAGTCCTTTGTTCCTGTTTTTCAGAAGCCATTGATTTATTTTTATTGTGTTCTTCACACCATTTAGATCTGCCTTATTGACACTTTATTTACCACTGCTCATTCAGATCTATGTTTCTTGTTGAGTTAACTCTTATTTCCTGTCCTTTCTGATCTGTTCCATATTGGCCCACCTCTGGAGTGGTGGGAAACTCTGGTTTCCTACGATATAAATGAAGCATGGCAAACCTTTGGCTTGCCTACTCCCCTCACCTTTTTTGTGTGCTAGAGGAGGAGATTAGAAGGATCTACTGCCAGTTTTAAACTCACTGCAGTTCCTCACAATGTCCAAACTCAGGGTTTCGGTTTGTTTAAGCTATAGTTAGCGACACCAGGCCAGAATTGAATTGTGGTTTCAGATACTTGATTGTTCGGAAGCCATAGCTTAAACATGCCCCAGTTTAAAACCAGAAGCAGATACTTCTGGTATTCTCCTGGCATTTTCAATGCAGCTTGTTCACATAGTGAGAAACCATGATTTCCCATTACATCTGAACCGGGCATCTAGCAAAGTGATACTTTATCCTACTCATCCAAAGAGGAGGAGGAGGAGGTAGTGGTAATGGGTGGAGTGGAAAGAATTTATAATTCTCCTATTGATTGACATGTATGAATCTGTCAGCACAACCAAATATGTCATACACACGCAGATTAAATGAACCTCTGGTTTCATCCCCTGTGTGGCCTCCTTGAGGATTCAGAAGGTAAATGCTTGGCTTAAGATGGAAATGGAAAATAATTTTTGACATCAAACTACTTGCATTCACATACAAAAGTATCTGCCTTTTGCAGTTACGTTTTGGGTAAACTTGCATTTAGTAGCATAGGAATTAACTTTGGAGATGTTTGTTTATTGTTCAGCTTTATCATTTCACCGATTTCATCTTCCCAAGTCATAAATATCACAGCTAAGTGCTGGTAGATTTACAGCAAAATTCCCTACATGTTGATTCAGAAATATACTCCACTGTGTTTAATAAGGCTTGCTCCCAGGAAAGTGTGCTTACAACTGCAGCCTAAATCTGCAAATCTCTTCAGTTAAGAATCGTTTGCCTTCATCCCCACCAATAACTTTAAAAATAAAAAATAAAACAAAATTCTTATGTTGCTATAACCCCTAGCAATGCAAGTAGAAGAAAGTTACTCTGAAAAAATGCTTGACATTTTCTTAGCCTAAAAATACTTTTTCTGTTCATTTCTGTCAGCATGTTTTTAAGACTAACACAGAAACAGTAAACTAGTGTTACAGAAGGAAATGTGTATAATTTTACTCCAATAAATCACAGGTTATGATAACTCACTTGGTAATACATGGTTCAGCTTAAAATTTTAAAAAGTAGCATTGACTTTCTTTAGATAATCTTTGCTTTTTCTTTGTGAGTTTAAACATGGATCTGTACATTATAGATTCAGTCAAAGATTTGTTACTTATCTGTTGAATTTTAAAATAAATAATAGAATGAATATTCTGCCTTTTAAGCCTAAAACAGGCTCTCAAGTCAGCTTAAAGTGCAAAGCTTTCTTTGGAAATATGTTATAATGATAGTTATTGGCTATATGATAGTTATACAATGCTATATGTTTGCTTGCAGTGCCTGAAAACATACATATAAAAATACGCACAATTTCAGCAGGGTCTGTTTTCCTTTTTGCTTTTTAAGTCTCTACTGAAAAACAGTAAATCACATCATTGAACAAAACTTTTATATTTTCTACCTAATTTGGTTTTGAAAACTTGCAAAGCATGAACCATTTAATTTCAAAACTCTTTTGTGTATATTAATTTTTATGTTGATGCAATTTTCCTCAGTTGTCACAACAGCTTCTCAGCATAAAGCGCTTCTACCAAGTTCCAGTTTTTGTTGCAAAAATATAATGGGCAATCTTTAAATGTATAAAATCCTAATCTCTTGATTCAGTCTATTAGTCATTTTATTATATCATAAGAAGAAAGGATTCATAAACCAATTTATATCCTGTTATGGATAGTGGTTCTCTGGAAGAACCTTGCAATTGTCAGTCTATTGTTATCTGTTTGTAAATGGAAAAACTGAACAGAGGTCATTTGAGGTTACTTATGTCATCTCAGTTCAGCAACCCATAAAGATTGAAGCTAGTGTTCTGTTTTGTACTGTAGCTATAGCCTCCTTTTCATTGGATAACGCAATTTATTTTGCTGCATTGTAGATTTCTCAATAGATCCATGTTTCCTTCTGTTGACGTTCTTTATACTTGAAATGTTACGTGCAGTTCTTTTTTTAAAGGACAGACTGTTGCAGAAAGCAGGAAATGCTTCTGTTTAAACATAGCCCTGATCCTTTAAGCAAATTATTTTAGTTTCTGTATGTTCCCTTCTTTAGCAGTGCCCCACCCCCCTCATTTTAAAGATCCAATGCTATGTTAAGGGTTTCTAGAATTCTGTACTAAAACTCTCAGTTAACAATTAGACCCCCCAACATTATGTGATTAATGTGAAACAACCTAATCTGCTGTAAATATTTTCTTAAGCAGTGAATGCTTCATATAAAGTTGGTTCATGCACTGAGTATGAGCTACTTCATATTGTGCTTTTCACACTAACCATAAACCAAACCCTCACAATCAATGGAAGCCATATCTGGGAACAGGGCAGAGTGAATGATAAAACTGCATGCCTGACCTCTTCTCATTTCTATCTGGTACATGCCCCTAAATCCAGAAAAGGCCACAGGAGTTTGAAATCCATTTTCCTCTCTATGTTTTTTCTCCTTTATGACCAGTTATGGAGCACTGATGATATCAATAATATGATGAGGCAGCTTGAAAATGTAGTGGAGATTGGGGAATAGAGAAATCCCTGGGTTTAAGTGCTTTCTAGCTTCGGTATGGAGCTCAGCCAAATAATTTATTTATTAGATTTATATCCTGCCTTTCCTCCCAGTAGGAGCCTAGGGCGGCAAACAAAAGCACTACAAACACTCTAAAACATCATAAAAACAGACTTTAAAATATATTAAAACAAAACATCCTTAAAACATATTACAACAAAACATTTTTTAAAAAAAAAGCTTTAAAAACATTTTTTAAAAAGCTTTACAAACATATTAAAAAGCAATTCCAACACAGATGCAGACTGAATTTTATCTCTCCGAGGAGGTGCGCCTGGCGCCGACACTATCATCTTTTCGGCGCCAGGTTAAAACCTTTCTCTTCTCTGAGGCATTTTAATTCCTGTTAATTCTAAATTATTATATTTTGATTTTAGACTGTACAGTTTTTTGTACAGATTTGTATTGTGATATACTGTATTGTGTTATTTTTATTGTATTTTTAATGTTCACCGCCCAGAGAGCTGTTGCTAGTCGGGCGGTATATAAGCTTAATAAAATAAAAATAAATAAATAAATGTCTGTTTTATGAACTATATATTTTCATTGTTTAGGCTTCATTTTGTAATTTATTTCTGGAAGATCTTCGCTGACTGATATAATTTGTGATAGTTTAAATGTACATTGTTGACTGTTAATTTACACTGTGAGAAATATTAACTAAGTAGATATATTTATAGATAATTTTATCTATTTATAAATATTTTTATACTGTAAATATTTTTGCTACAAATAGATTCCTTGGAAATCCAAGTCAGCAGAATATGGTTGAAAGCTATTTGCATGGCTTCTACAAACACCCTTTATTAAACTGATAATACCAACCACATTGCAAAGAACATTAATTATTAAATGTGCCAATACTAGGTGGTACTTGAAAGTGTTTTGGTAGCTTGTAATGTTCAGGGATCCATAATTTTTGCCTGGGTTCGCTAGCCAAGCCTCCAGGCCCTATACATCAGCACCTTGCAGGGAAGGCTAATAGGGTGCTTGCTGATTTGGCTATTCCGAGATGAGGCATGCAATGTGCCTCATTAACAAAGTGACCAAACCGCATCCAGCCTTCCTCCTAACCCTTAGGAGAGGATCATAATTGCTGGGCATCTGCTGGGACAATCCCCTCATGTCTTCAATTTAAAAGGTGCGAGGAAGACTTCTAGCTCCTCATGGTTGTCAGAGGATAGAGGTTCATTTGCCACAGCAAGCATGGCAAGAAAAAACATTGAGGCCTTAGTGTCAGTATTGTATTCACTGGTGTGGTCTTCCTACCGAATCCAGGAACTAGCAGGTTACAGATGATTTTTCACCAAGATCATTCGTGGAACTATCTAAGTCATCTTGTACTCTTATTTTATTGTCCTCCAACAAATATGTAATATCATAGGCATTTGTTTACCTTCTCATGGAGAAATACTATTTTGCCCAATAACTTAACAGTAATTGGTTCTGATAGGTTCTGGATACTTACAGTCCTCTCCAGTGCTTATTGATGAGAAATAAATCCCTCTTGTTCAATAGCGCTTACTTCCAAATCAGCATGAACAGGATTGCAGCCTTAGCATTAAAGTATTACTTAGTATCCTAACCTTCTTCACTGACTACTATGTATAAGCCCTTCTACCTAACAAGATCTGTGAGTCTCTGTTTTGGATGCCAGCATTGGGAAGGCCAATGTATAGGGTGTTTACAGTAGTAGCTCTTTTTCTGTGGAACTCCCTTCTTGGAAAAGGTTGTTATTGCTAATCCTTGATGTCCTTTTGGACACAACAAAACAAACAAATGGGATTCGTTTATTTCAGCTGCTTGTGAGTCTTATTCTGGCCACTCCAATGACAAAACACTGAGTTTTGTATGAAGCTTATAATTCATATTTATTTTGACAATTTATATACTGCTTAATTACAGCTGTATCAGCAATTTACAAGAGATTCAATACAATGAAACAAAAAATTAAAACTATAAAATCAGAATTCACTATCTGAATAGATGACCACATTCTCACACTTGACAGAATGGCCCTATGGTTTGGTTTTTTGAAAAACACAATCTTTCCTCAGATCTTGTTGCTTGCACATAATGATTAATCATTAAAAAAACAGTAAGTAGAAAATTCTAGTAAAACTTGTTCCTTACAATTCTCTTTTTTCTGTCTAGAAAGACTCCTGCCACAAGTTTGGAATACAAAGAAAAGGAAGTTACTCTGACTAGACAATGATTAGAGATACAATGAAGACTTGGAGTGACAGTCAGTCAGACCTTTATAGCAGTGACCTAGAAGAGGAAGAAGAAATGATTTTTGGAGAAAATGAAGAAGAATTGGAAGAGATGATGGATTTAAGTGACCTGCCTACCTCACTCTTTGCTTGTAGTGTTCATGAAGCAGTGTTTGAAATTCAAGAGCAAAAGGTAAGGGATTATGGCAAGAGACAAGAAAAAAACTAGTGTTGATTTATTGCAACGGTTGTTAGAAAAGCATGTCTTTATTTTATACAGGTAACTTAAGATTGTGTGGCCCAAATGCACAGAGAGAACCTTTTTTGTGTTTTTTATGAAGGGCCAGATTAGAATAGATAATGCAGATAAGGAAAAGAATGGAAAATGTTCAATATTACCTTGAGCTTTTCTTTAGTTCTGAACTCCTACAACAGATGTGGGGAACCTTTGGTCCTCTAGAAGTTGCAGAACTATAACTCCCATCATCTCTTGCCATGCTTACTGGGGCTTATGGGAGTTGTAGTTCAGTAACAACTGGAGGGCCAAAGGTTCCCCACACCTATTCTACAACATTAATGCTCAACTGGTTGGTCTAGATTGGCACCACTACTAAGCTGCAATAGCAACACTACCACCATACAAATAGTATGGTAAAAAATTAAGAATTAGGTCCTCAAATGTATGTTTAGGCTAAAGGAGAGTTGTGGGTCTGAAAAGGCTGAAGACTACTGTTTAGCAGTATGTGGTATTTGAGTACTATTTATTAAGTCCATCAACTATATAAGAGCATTATTCCCTAGGCTGGCTTGGTCAATCATATCTTATCTTATGGGCACATGTGCAACCCCTTTGCTCCTCCGTTTTTAGAATCAGGAAACTATGGTTAACAGCCTCAGAATAAGCCAGAAAATGACGACCTGGTTTGAAGTTGTTGTTGTTAACGTTTGTTACCCACCCTTCGCACAGAAGTCCCAGGGTGGGTTACAACATTAAAAAATGTAAAACAACCTAAAATCACAAAATTGTGTGGGTTCTAAAAATATACATCTCAAGTGTCAAAGGCCATGATAAAGAGTTGGTTTCATCTTCAGGGTTGTTTCAAAGCCATCTTTAATTTTCCATTTTTGACAAAATGGGACATTATAGTTAATGGAAGACTTCGTGGTTTGTTTGCTTGCTTGCTCATGCAAAGGGCTGCCTGTGCAACCAAAAGGCTCATTTATGTATCTTCTTATCAAACTGAGATATGATAAAACATTTTCCAGTTAACCAAGAAGCTCCTTCTTTTACCAAGCTTTTGGATTAATGCAGATGTAAAACTTCACTTCAGTCAGAGGACAAGTAAACATGTACAAGGGATGGACACACTTGTAGAGAAACCCAGCCTCGCTGGAGCTGCATGTGCATTTTAGATTACCTCAAGGTTTTTAAACATTTCATGAATGCAACAAAGTTGCTCTTAACTTAGGTGTAGTGGTTAAGGTGCCGGACTATGATCTGGGAGACCAGGGTTCGAATCCCCACACAGCCTTGAAGCTCACTGGGTGACCTTGGGCCAGTCACTGCCTCTCAGCCTCAGAGAAAGGCAATGGTAAACCCCCTCTGAATACCACTTACCATGAGAACCCTGTTCATAGGGTTGCCACAAGTCAGAATTGACTTGAAGGCAGTCCATTTCCATTTTACATATTTAGAGATCAAAGTAATGGTGCTTAAATATTGCTATGAAAATAAAGAATTATGGCTGACGTGACTTATGTTGGATGTTGTATCTGGCGCAAGCAGATGCCCAGGATGCAGAACAGTATAGTGACAGGCTAGATGCCAGTTGAAGCAATGAGCCGGACAAGCAATAAGTTTTAAGAGTCACTTTACTGACAATATATCACAAGCTCTCTCTGTACAAACTCCTCGACCCCCACACTCACAAGTGTCTGCTGGCCCTCTATATAGATAAGGCCAGCTGCCCGAGCCTAGGTTGCATAGCAACGTGTCCTTGAAGATGGCTCGAGCTCTGCCAACTTTCGCTTCTAAGTCACGTAGCTCACTTGTGGAAATTTAACCTCTGCTTTCTCAGTTTAATAGCCAACAATCCCCCACCTTAAATTTCCACATTCAGCCAGTTACATTTCTTTTCCATTTACATGTGTTACATTTCATATTTACATTTCATTAGAAGCTTAGCATCATTTTTATTACATACAGTTATTACAGCAATTATTCTTCATGATTCCCATCATCCCACTTTTTCCAGTTACTGAAGTCTATATGTTTAATGGAATTTATTTTAAATCTAACAGGCGGAATACCTTTGGTTGTTCTCCCTGATCTGCGTGGTTGTATTTCTGCCTTAGTGTCTGTGTCTGTGTCAGGCGATTCCTCTGTTTCTCTCTCAGAGCTAGAACTTGATTCACTACTGCTGCCTGTTTCTTCTTGTTTTATTGGTACTGTATCTGCCTGTTCTTGTTCATTACTAACTTCAGTGTTTCCCAACTCCACATATGTTTTCTCTTCCCAATCCTGCTCTATTGCTTGCACGCTTCTGCTTAACACCACAGACCTTTGTTTTGGCATCCAAATTCTGTAATACGTGTTTTCAAATCCCAGCATGTACCCTTTGTCTGCTCTCCTTTGCAGCTTCCCTGTCCTTTTATTTTTGGGAACATGTACCCAGCATTCTGCTCCAAACCTAATCAAATGTTTTAATCTGGGTTTTCTGTCATACAATTTCTGATAAGGAGACATTCCAGTGGCCTTATGGAATATTCTGTTTTGAATGTAAGCTGAATACAGAACACACTCTCCCCAGAAACCTTGTGTTAAAGAGGAGTCACACAGCATTGATCTTATTGAGTCCTGAAGCAACCTGTTCCAGCGTTCAGCTAACCCGTTCTGATGAGGACGATAAGGGGCTGTTAACTCCTGTTGTATCCCTCTTTTATCCAAGTATTCAGTAAAAGAGTGTCCTGAGAACTCTCCTCCCTGATCTGATCTTATTCTCTGTATTTTGACACCAAACTGCACTTCAATTTTTGTAACAAATCTTTTCAGTTTCTCTGCAGCTTCACTTTTAGCTTTTAGTAAATAAACAGTGCAGAATTTTGAAAAATCATCACCTATTGTCAGGAAATATCTTGCAACCCCCTGAGTAGGTTGAAATGGCCCCACTAAGTCCACGTGTATTAATTGATAAGGTGCATTTGTACTGGGCATGGCTTCTTTGTTCTTTGCAGCCACAACTGCCTTAGTTTGTTTACACACGTGGCAGTCTACATATTTTTCACAGTTTCTCAATGTCGCATCATTACTGTTCTCTGTTGTTTTCACCACATTTTCATATCCTATATGGCCTAGTTTTCTGTGCCATAAATGAACACAATTATTATGGGGTTTCTCATTAGCACACATGAGTACATGATTTGTTTGTTTCACGTGTAAGAAGAACAATGAGTTCCTTACTATTCCTTTCATGAATATTTTTTCTCCTCTCATAATATGCACTGAACCCCTTTTGAACATTACATTGAACCCCATTTCATTGAGTTTCAACACAGCCATAATGTTGCATTCAATGTCAGGAACAAACAGCACATCTGTCATAATTGTATTGAAACCTGCTAATTTCACTGTACCCCTACTTTTGATAAGTTTCTTAGATCCATCAGCCATTATCACATGATCCTCTACGTCACAAAATGTATGAAACATGGATTTATCTTTGATTATACTATTTGTTGCCCCACTGTCAATTGCCCATAAATCTTTACAGTTATTTCCCTGCTCATTGTTAATACATTGCTTATTCTTACTAGCATAGATCACCTGTACACATGGTTTTCTTCCTCTTTCTCTTCTTCTTGCTTCACAATTCCTTTGTAGATGTTGCCTGGAACCACAAAAATAACACGCTTTTTGTCCATACAGTCTCTCTTGTGCTGCTTTGTTCAGCTTTCCCAAGTTGTGTTTAGACTCAGTCCTTTCTTGCTTTGCCATTTCTTGCCTTCTTTGAAATTCTTGTAAAAGTTTTCCTTCTATATAATCCATATTGAGATTTGCATCGTCCATTGCTTCCAAAGAGCTCACCAGACTATCATAACTTGAATCTAGTGAAGATAATGTGATATACACTTTTTGCGTTTGAGAATGTTCAATTTCACATTCTGACAACTCAGTAAACAGTCTGTTTATTTCCAACAAATGCTCTGACATGGTTGTATCTCCAGATAAGCGCATCTGATACAATCTTCTGGCAAGATATATTTTAGAACTGGCAGTCTTTTTCACATGAATATTTCTTAAAGTTTCCCAGGTTTCCTTTGCCGTTGTTGCACCACGCACGTGCAGTAATTGAGAATCATCAATAGCAAGAACAATTTATGCCTTTGCCCTCTCATCCAGCCTTCTCCAATCTGCTGGAATAGGCACCCCGGCGGGTGGGTCTTCTGCGATAGCTTTCCACAGGTCTTCTTTCACTAGAAAAGCCTGCATTCTCTGTTTCCAAGTGCCATAATTTTTCCCTGTCAGCCTTTCCAAGGGAATCCCGGCCGATAACGTAACAGACATACTTTCACTTTTCACAGTTCACCGCCTTTGTAATTAGAGCTTCTCACCTCTGTCCTTCAGTTAGGTTTTTTTCTTTCCCACGGCTCTCTCACAGCTTTCAGCTCAGCTTTCGGTTTCTCCGTCTCTCTGCTGTTTTTCCCGCTGGTCTGCAGTTCTGGCTTTTCTCTGCCGCTTTTCTGCAGTCCTCCGCTCCAGGTAATCCTCAGCACCAGGTAACCATCAGCACCAGGTACCATCAGCACCAGGAAACCATCCTCTGCTACCACTTGTTGGATGTTGTATCTGGCGCAAGCAGATGCCCAGGATGCAGAACAGTATAGTGACAGGCTAGATGCCAGTTGAAGCAATGAGCCGGACAAGCAATAAGTTTTAAGAGTCACTTTACTGACAATATATCACAAGCTCTCTCTGTACAAACTCCTTGACCCACACACTCACAAGTGTCTGCTGGCCCTCTATATAGATAAAGCCAGCTGCCCGAGCCTAGGTTGCATAGCAACGTGTCCTTGAAGATGGCTCGAGCTCTGCCAACTTTCGCTTCTAAGTCATGTAGCTCACTTGTGGAAATTTAACCTCTGCTTTCTCGGTTTAATAGCCAACAACTTACAGTGATGAATAGTGCTTCTGTGGTTTCTGCATTGTAATCATATCCATAAGAACATAAGAAGAGCCTGCTGGATCAGGCCAGTGGCCCATCTAGTCCAGCATCCTGTTCTCACAGTGGCCAACCAGATGCCTGGGGGAAGCCCGCAAGCAGGACCCGAGTGCAAGAACACTCTCCCCTCCTGAGGCTTCCAGCAACTGGTTTTCAGAAGCATGCTGCCTCTGACTAGGGTGGCAGAGCACAGCCATCACAGCTAGTAGCCATTGATAGCCCTGTCCTCCATGAATTTGTCTAATCTTCTTTTAAAGCCATCCAAGCTGGTGGCCATTACTGCATCTTGTGGGAGCAAATTCCATAGTTTAACTATGCGCTGAGTAAAGAAGTACTTCCTTTTGTCTGTCCTGAATCTTCCAACATTCAGCTTCTTTGAATGTCCACAAGTTCTAGTATTATGAGAGAGGGAGAAGAACTTTTCTCTATCCACTTTCTCAATGCCATGTATAATTTTATACACTTCTATCATGTCTCCTCTGACCCGCCTTTTCTCTAAACTAAAAAGCCCCAAATGCTGCAACCTTTCCTCATAAGGGAGTCGCTCCATCCCCTTGATCATTCTGGTTGCCCTCTTCTGAACCTTTTCCAACTCTATAATATCCTTTTTGAGATGAGGCGACCAGAACTGTACACAGTATTCCAAATGCAGCCACACCATAGATTTATACAACGGCATTATGATATCGGCTGTTTTATTTTCAGTACCTTTCCTAATTATCGCTAGTATGGAATTTGCCTTTTTCACAGCTGCCGCACACTGGGACGACATTTTCATTGTGCTGTCCACTACAACCCCGAGGTCTCTCTCCTGGTCGGTCACCGCCAGTTCAGACCCCATGAGCGTATATGTGAAATTCAGATTTTTTGCTCCAATATGCATAATTTTACACTTGTTTATATTGAATTGCATTTGCCATTTTTCTGCCCATTCACTCAGTTTGGAGAGGTCTTTTTGGAGCTCTTCGCAATCCCTTTTTGTTTTAACAACCCTGAACAATTTAGTGTCATCAGCAAACTTGGCCACTTCAGTACTCACTCCTAATTCTAGGTCATTAATGAACAAGTTGAAAAGTACAGGTCCCAATACCGATCCTTGAGGGACTCCACTTTCTACAGCCCTCCATTGGGAGAACTGTCCGTTTATTCCTACTCTCTGCTTTCTGCTTCTTAACCAATTCCTTATCCACAAGAGGACCTCTCCTCTTATTCCATGACTGCTAAGCTTCCTCAGAAGTCTTTGGTGAGGTACCTTGTCAAACGCTTTTTAAAAGTCTAAGTACACTATGTCCACTGGATCACCTCTATCTATATGCTTGTTGACACTCTCAAAGAATTCTAATAGGTTACTGAGACAGGACTTTCCCTTGCAGAAGCCATGCTGGCTCTGCTTCAGCAAGGCTTGTTCTTCTATGTGCTTAGTTAATCTAGCTTTAATAATACTTTCTACCAGTTTTCCAGGGACAGAAGTTAAGCTAACTGGCCTGTTTATTTGGAAGTAAATTCTTGCTGTGGTCATTGAGGATTTGCCCCAGTGTAGGCATTCATGGGATTACAGCCTTAAATACTGTGTTGTACACAAAGACCAGTTTAGTTCTGCAAACAATGTTTTATGAGATATCTGCTACCATGCTAATATAGAGGAGATTCATTTAGATTCCACTCAGGTTTGGAATATTAACATTCTTCTCTTCTCTCTCCACCCCCCCCCCCCCAGCACATTACAATCTCTACAGTAGGTGGGACAAAAAAATCATTAAGTGGTCCACCAAGACCCTTGGCAATTTTCAAGTGACCCATGGGGAAAAATGTTTGGGAACCACTGGTATAAGGAAGCTAGAAGAATTATTTTTATTAAAGCTTGTATTCCACATTCCAAAGCTCGTAAACATCCCCACAAAATGTTACTAGCCTGTTGGAAGCTGGCAAAGGAGTGACAGAAAGCTCCTGTAGCTGCCCACTTCATTTCTGTGCTGGGTACAGAGGGAGGATGGAGCATTCCATTCTGCCTGCACTCATTGGCTCACTCACCTGCATGGAGCTCCTTGTTGGCTATGGCAAAGCTGCATGTTTCTTTCCCAATAAACTGAAGGCAGATAACGAAAATATCAAAGCTGTTTAGTTTGTCATGCACCAGGTTTCTAAATTGCCTCAAAACTCAAATTAGCTTCCATAAAGCTCTTCAAAAGCCTATTTCTGGTAAACGTGGGGATATTTATTGAATATATACACACAGAATCAAAATATACACATTTAACACTTCAATGGGGAATAGCTCAGTACCAGTACATATCTATTGACATCAGTGGGGATTAGCTCAGTAACAATATGTGTGAGGAAATTAGCTAAATAAACCTAATCATAACAGCTCACATACTCTCAAAATACACACACACACGAAAGAGCAAGCCCACAAGGCATAAGGAGAGATGGAGGGGAGTTGAGTTCAGCACAACTAAGGAAGGCACACTAGCCTGCCCTTTCTCTCTCTCTTGGCTCACTTTGCTGACTAGGCTTCAGTCACATGCACCTGGACAGGGAGGACCAGAGCATGGCTTCTGAAACAGTCACACACGCACACTCTCAGAGCAAAGATAGTCAGAGGGAGCAGATGTGGAGGCTGCCATTTGTAGAGGAAGGACCTCCAGAAGACAGGATAGAGAGTGATATACCTTTCCCAGCTGATGGGCAATCTGGAAATCGAACTGGAGCACGTTGTGACTCCTGGGTCACACAGGGAAACAGCAAAGGCAGCAGGCAGGGATCCTGAAATGGCTTCTTGGATCTCTGCTTTGGCTAGCAAAGGTCTGGAGCAAAGCAGGAAGAGTAGTGGAGCCCTGAAGAGAGCTTTTGAAGCAGCTTCAGCAAGCAGGGACCTCTGTTTCAGCAGGCAGGGGTCCAGAGATATGAAGAGCAAGGGAGAGTCAGACCCCTGGGTTCTGGTTGGCTAAGTGATTCAGCAGGCGATTTCAGGTAGAGTGATATTCAGCAGGGTGGGTGAATAAGACCCAGATACCAGAATAGCAATTCAGCAGGTGATCTCATCGTGGAGCTTGGCAGTCAGAACCCAGAAAATGGAGTCCAATTTTTATACCTTTCTGGACAAAAGCCTCAAAGGAAAATACAGAATTTATTGGATCAGGCAGGTATCCTTCCTTAATTTCCATACCTATTATGAGTCATATGGTCAGGGTGATGGGCTTTTCTATTGTGAAGACAGGTGGTGGCATTCACCTTTTAGCTAGCTTGATAAGATTTGAACAATGGGCTCTTCTCTTGAGGGCCAAACTTTTACAATTACTTTTGGGATTGCATTGATTGGATTGCCAAAGATCATGTCCTCTGCATAGGACTGGCATCATCCTCTCGGTTGAAATGACAGACTTAACTCTTTCAGATGCTTTTTCCATCAGGTCTCAAGCAACATCTTTTTGCAAAATGAACCAAACTGAAGCCATTTTAAAAATCATATAGGCCATGTTGGGGTGGAATGTCTCTCAGGTTTATAGGCTCGTAGCCAGCCTGCCAACAACTCCCCCCTGTTGGTGGATGCTGACTCTTCAGCTGTCCACCACATCAGTAATGGCTTCTTAGACCAAACATACCAATTTGGTCTTCTAGTTTTACCAGTCTGCCTAATAGTCGTTTAATCCAGCATACAGTACCATCATTACTCCAGTTTGGAAAATCAGGATGATCACAGTGGGATTCATCATAATCTGGAATACGCTATTTGTTTCACTAAGCTTCCCAAACAGTGACTCCCACCAACTGTGTTCTCTTGCAGAGCCAAATTAAAAGGAGATCACAGAGGACAGAAATACTAAAAATGAGGAAGAGAGGCAGAAGAGACAGGTCACATACTTAAAATATATTCTAAAATAACTGACATTGCAAAGAGAACATCTATTAAGGAAAGAGATCACAGGGTGTAAGATGTTTCCATTCTCAGCCACATTCTCTCTCACATACATCCTTTACCAAAAGCAAGATTAACAATTACAAAAAAAATGAAAAATAGCAAAGGCTGGATCATTAAGTCATTACAAATTATAAAAAGCACAATGCATGCATCGACAAATACAGTCACTTCCAATGTTTAAAATAGTAGAACTACTGTCTTCTTAGATCAAGCTAAAAAAAATCTACAGTAGATAACCACCAAATGTGGAGAACACTCACTTCAAAACATCAAATGCAGATGTGGTCCTTCAGAAAAATATCACAGATAAGTTCAGCTCAGATGGTGTACTGGGAGTTCATACTGCAGCAAAAAGTAATACAGTCTTTAACACTGTTGGAATTCGGTCTAATATATTGGAGGCTGGTAGTTTGTAATCAAAACTGTCAAAATATATTGAGCTGATGATCATTAATTGTTCAAAAGAGGAAGTCAGAAGACTGTTCTTTGCATAAATACATAAATACTATTACATAAATATTTATACATAAGACATAAATACTATTATACAATGATGGGAGTCTACTGTATATTTGTTTCTCTCTCTCTCTCTCTCTCTCTCTCTCATATATATATATATGTTTTCTCTAGATTTTGTAGACTAGATTGATTTGAGATTTCAGCCTGTTTTATGATATTTTGTGGTATTATTTATTGATACTGTTGTAGTTTTTATTATTATTATTATGTTCTGAATTGTTTTTATCATATTATTTTGTTCTTGCTATGGAAGCCAGTTTGAGGTCACCTGGTGATGAAAAGTGGCATACAAATATACTAAATAAATAAATAAATAAATAAAATAAAGCTGACAAAGTGTTGAGTTAGTTGCAAACATCAGGGCATGACCAATCTTATGGCATCTCACTTTCAAGTGGGCCATGACTGGCATCTGGATCACTGACAGAGATCCATTCATCATATCTTCTTGCATAGCAACAGCATTGACTTCGCCGTCTCTTGAAAGGAGAGGAACAGTAGAGGTTGTCCTATCCTACCCTCCCCCCGTAGTAAACAATAAAAAAATCAAAACAATTTTTATCTAGAACACTCCTTAATACAAAAAAGATGAGTGACTATCCTTCAAGTTACACCTTGGGCAATTAAGCCCTGAGTTTGAAGTGCATTCATGTAATTAAGTCTGAAGGGAGACGAGGTCAGGTGGCTTCACCTTCCACTCTTTTGGTACCTTTACCAGGACACAAGAGAAGCATTTAATGTTACAGGCATCTTGGTCTGCTTTCATGTACAGAGCATCTGGAACAAGTTTCTGTTTTGGAAGCAATGTAACATTAATTTCCAAAGTAAATTCAGATATAAGGTAGGCCATTGCTGTAGCTGGAGGCTCTGCACTTTGAGTTCCTCCTGGATCAAAAGGGTGTTCACAAGTAAAAGGCTGTGAATTAACAAAAGCAAGTTCATTAGTAGGTAACGGTTTATTGTTTTGAGGCCTAAGGGAAATAATCAAGTCAGTATTTCTCTTCTTCAGGTCTAAGTTGTAGATTTTAAAGTAATGTGAGGTTCTTTGTTTGCAGTACCGGCTTCTACTTGCAATGAATTTATTTATTTATTTATTGTATTTTTATACTGCCCCATAGCCGAAGCTCTCTGGGCGGTTTACAGTAACTAAAAACATTAAAAACAAATATACACATTTAAAACACATCTTTTAAAAACAATTTAAAACACAATTTAAAAAATGTAAAACAATTTAAAAACACATGCTAAAATGCCTGGGAGAAGAGGAAAGTTTTGACTTGGCGCCGCAAAGATAACAGTGGTGGCACCAGGCGCACCTCGTCAGTAAGATCATTCCATAATTTGGGGGCCACCACTGAGAAGGCCCTCTCCCTTGTTGCCACCCTCCGAGTTTCCATTGGAGTAGGCACCCAGTAGAGGGCCTTAGATGTTGAGCATAGTGTACGGGTGGGTTCGTATCGGGAGAGGTGTTCCATCAGGTATTGTGGTCCCAAGCCGTGTAAGGCTTTATAGGTTAAAACCAGCACCTTGAATCGAGCATGGAAACATACAGGCAGCCAATGCAAGCGGGCCAGAATTGGTTATATATGTTTGGACCGTCTGGTCCCTGTTACCAATCTGGTCACTGCATTTTGCACAAGCTGCAGTTTCCGAACCGTCTTCAAAGGCAGCCCCACGTAGAGTGCATTGCAGTAATCTAACTTGAAGGTTACCAGAGCATGGACAACTGAAGCCAGGTTATCCTTGTCCAGATAGGGGCACAACTGAGCCACCAACTGAAGTTGGTAGAAGGCACTCCGTGCCACCGAGGCTACCTGAGCCTCAAGTGACAGAGATGGTTCTAGGAGAACCCCCAAGCTACGAACCTGCTCCTTCAGGGGGAGTGCAACCCCATCCAGGACATGTTGGACATGCACCATCTGGTCAGAAGAACCACCCACTAGCAGCATCTCAGTCTTGTCTGTATTGAGCCTCAATTTATTAGCCCTCATCCAGTCCATTTTCGCAGCCAGGCACCGCTTCAGCACATTGACAGCCTCACCTGAAGAAGATGAAAAGGAGAAAGAGAGCTGCGTGTCATCAGCGTACTGATGGCAACGCACTCCAAAGCTCCGGATGACTGAACCCAATGGTTTCATGTAGATGTTGAAAAACATGGGGGACAGAACTGACCCCTGCGGAACCCCATACTGGAGAGTCCAGGGTGCCGAGCAATGTTCCCCAAGCACCACCTTCTGGAGCCAACCTGCCAAGTAGGAGCAGAACCACCGCCATGCAGTCTCTCCCACTCCCAACTCAGCCAGTCTTCCCAGAAGGATACCATGGTCATTACCTGGCCATTTGAGGGTGTGGCATCATGGTCAGGCAACAAAGTACATTTCCTGGAAATGGGTACATCATCAAGCAATCCTAGTACATTTGAGTGAGAGCTAGCTTCATATGCTCCTTTTTGGCTAGCACACTCACAAGTAGTTTGTGCATCCTCTTCAAGAGTTCACAGGAAGTTTTCCCTTCAACTTCCAAATGCAAACAACTTTTTTCCTTTACCATGCCACATTTGTCAAGGACAGAATTTGTTATCATATTCGTGCATTTAGGACTCACTGTGTTCTTTTCTACCTTAGGGTTTTGTGTGGTTACATTGAGATCCATGATAAACTGTCTAACGAAAGGTTTCCTTTCAATTCTTGTTTTGCTCCCCCCCCCCACTTCAAATTTGGCCTGAAGGGCCTTTGTTTTCTCCTGGCTGGGTTTCTCTGAAGAAACCAAACCTGAGCTCACGCTATCAAGAAAAGCTTTTGTATCTGCCAAAAGTTTGGCAACTGTTCCCGGATTGCCAGTGGTGGCCTCAACGTTTCGTCTTCCCTACCTATCAAGTTTTAATTTACTCACCATCTGGGGAGGACCAGAGGAAACCGGGCACCCCTATTGGACTGCTCTGGTATCTCTCAAAACTTGCATCTGTTCTGGGGTTCTGTTGTCTGAATTTGTTACAGGAGCCATGGGCTGGTTGCGTGCCTGAGCTTCACCTGACTTTAACTCACTCCAGGCAGCGGTGAAAACATGAATGGGTTGATTATGATAAATGTTCATATCCTGATTCATAGAATGCAATTCATTCCAGAGATAGAGTCGAATTAGGTCTGAATTAGTCCTGTCTGGGGGACCTTGGGTCTGCATATTTCCTGGAGTCTGTCTCCTATCATTTCCTGCTATGGGCTCTTGGTAACTGTTCCTGTTTTCTACCTGGGGGACTCTGTTACTGGCATGAGGACTGGGGCCTTGATTCTGTCTGGAAATTACTGAAGAGTGTGGGCCAGTGTTAGCATATGTTACAGACTGTACTGGCTCCAGATGAGACTTCCTACTAATGGGGGCCCTTTTTATTGCTCCTGTGTCTCTGAGCAACTCTGAGATCTGCTTGATTCCACAAGACAGCTCGTTCCAATTTGTGTTGGCCAGGTCTATCCTGCCTAGTGCCATCTTAGTCTGGGCATTAAGTCCAGTGTACAGAGATTCCTTAAATTTTGCTACATCATAATCCAGAAAAGTGACTCCTGCTACTGCCACATACTGCACAATTTCAGCTAGACTTGATAGTAACTTTTCCCTACCAACATAGGCCTCAGGGAGCTCTCCTGGGGCTTGTGTTTCCAAATAAAATGCTGTAGTGGGATTGTGCCCAGGGATCAAAATTTTAAGCATAGAATTCATCCATTCCTGGCCATTGGCTCTTTGAAGCTCTGCCATGCCAATGCCAGATCCTAACAGAAAGGCATCAGCTGGGGATCCACTTGCATGTGCAGTTTATGTGAGGCCCACACCATCTGAAATTGGGTACATCTACCATACCTTGGCCATCCAAGCTATTGCAGTGTCCCTGTTCAGAGGACCTAGCTGCTCTGGAATCGCCTTTACTTGGTTGGGAGTCCATCTGCTGGTCTCCACAATGCCTTCCCTAGTTGTTCTCCCTGTTGCTGAGGTCTGTTCCACGATTCTATCTACAACAGGAGCTAAGGCTGCTGCTCTGGCCAGTCTGAGTTACTTGGATACTCTGGCAAAGCATCCTGGGGCAGCTTCGGTTCTATAATTGGGGGGTTAAGCTCGTATTCCTCAAAATCCTCAATGCGCACAGCAGCAATGACACCTTGGTGCACATTCACTTGCTCTTTTAGTTTCTTAATCTCTGCTTCACATTTCTCATGGCTAACTGATGCTATAGCCATTCTGTTTTGGTCTGCCAAAAAATGTGCAGCTGTGTTTTCAAAGTTTCCAATTCCCTTTCTTTCTCTGCAAGGCCTTACATCTCTTTCTTCCTGAGCATCTTTTAAGAGAGTTACTAACTTGAACTTTTCTGCTACAAACTCACATTTGTCTCTCTCCAGCTCTGCAGATAACGCTTTGTTCTTCTACTCTAATTCACACATGCTCTCACATTTCTTCCTGCATTCATACAACTCTTCTTTCATGTCCAGACATGCATACCACAAAGCCCAGGCTGCACACACATCTTTCTTATTACCTCGAGGCTTGTACTCAGCACAATACTCTGCATAGGCTTCACACATGGCTGCTACTGGATCTCCATATTTAAAGCACCCTGGTTGCCAAGGGCGTCGCCCCTTCTTGCTAATCCACTTCTCTAACTTAGATTGGAAGCCTTCTTTCTTAAGCATGGCACCACTTTTCTCTGCTTGGAACACCATTGTGACTATTTTGATTCCTTTTCTCACTCACTGAGTTTGCTGCCTTTACTAGCACAAACCTGTGTTGAGTAAAACTTCCCCTTCACTCAGACCTGTTTAAACACACATCACATACACACATACACACACACACAGGACTTCCAGTCTCTCTCACACACAAAGTGGGCTACCTCAGCTTTTCCTCACTGGGCACCAAAACTAATGCTGCTAGATTGCTAAGCTACACTAGCACTAGTACACAGCCAGAGAGGCTCTTTTTCTCTCCCCCTGTGGTTAGTTTTTCAATGCTAGAAATGCAATGTTTCACTTCACTTGAGGGCTTTGGCACTGTAACTCAAAATATTGCTTTCCCTACTCCCAGGGGCAGTTTAAACTCAAAAAGGGCTCTTGCTGCTGCCCAGCAAGAGGGGAAGAGGAGCATTGTGTCCAGGGGCCCCACACCTTTAGGGACAACCAATTGCCAGAGTGGGGGCAAGCTACAAAAGTGGCCAATAGGGGGCAGAGAGAAAATTAGGAAACCCACACACCACTTGAATCAGCACCCAAGTCCAGGTGTACAGACCAATGACTGTCCCAAGTCCCTGTCCCAGAGTAGCTTACTAAAGCCACCCAGTACAGTTTGGATTGGACCTCAGAATGGCCAGAGGGGAGGGCAGACACAACACTATGGGGATAGCCTACACAAGGATTTTACCAAGCCCCCAAATCTCTAAATTCTGCTCTCCTTGGTTTATGCTTACAATTCCAAGGCAACACTATTTCTCTAAATATTATTTCTAGCAGTTCCACAGTACATTTCTAGCAACACATTTCTAGTAAAACATTTCTAGTAAAGCATTCAGTACTTTTCCCAATTTCAACCATTTATGCAGTGTGACAGCACACGAAGACAGAAAAATACCATTATTGCTTTTCATTGTCCTGACGATCATAAAGTAAAGTAGATTATGCATAAGAAGTCATGTTTCCATGACAGCTCCCTACAAGGCTGAAAGTGTTCCTGAAATAATTCAAATTTACATCTTTATAATGCACATTGCTGGCAAAACATTTTTTTTCTGCTTGTATTAAGAGTTGTGTGAAATACCAGTTTTTAAATAAGCTTTGTGTGCTAGAAGTCTTTCTCTTTAGAAGAGAATAAAGACTTATATTTGTGTGCTAGAAGTCTTTCTCTTTAAAAGAGAATAAAGACTTATATTTGTGTGCTAGAAGTCTTTCTCTTTAAAAGAGAATAAAGACTTATCTTCTAACATCCTTTTTTTCTGGAGTCTGTTTAACATACGATTCACAACAATATAGAAGGCCTTAAATGCTGTTTCATAGAGTAAGATTAAGTTTGTATCTATTTCAAATTGGAGTTAGAATATCTGAAAATTGCAAACATTCCTAGTGCAATAAAATGAGTCCGGGGCTAAGGAGGAGCCAGCCCGGCCCGGCCTGGCTTGGCCTCCACCGCCTCTTCATGGCTCCTGCTGAGGCTGCCAGGCCGCTTGGGTGCCGTCTCGGGAGCAGGCGGGGCCAGGCACGGTTGCTAGGAGATGGCGCCTGAGCAGCCTGGCCAGGGCCAGAGTAACACAGTAAGCAAAGAGCGTGGCAGGAGGGCGCAATGCCTGGAAACGGGTCGGAGCCAGAGCGAGTGCCCAGGAGAAGCGAGCCATGGCAGTGCGCCTGAAAGCGGCCCTCAGCTTCAGCGCTGCCGAGGACAGTGAGGCTGCTGGGGAACTGCAGGCGCTCCTGGAGCGGGTGCTGAGCCCTTCGGCGGGCAGCGGTAGTGAGGCGGTGTCTGAGGCACTGACTTGGTGCCGTTGCCTGCTGGCAGGTGGCGAGCCCTGGGACAGCTTCGTGCAGGCAGTGAGGGCCTATGACCCGGCCACGCTCTGCGGCCTGGTGTGGACAGCCAACTTCGTGGCCTACCGCTGCCGAACCTGCAGCATCTCACCATGCATGAGCCTCCGCGCTGAGTTCTTTCACCAAGGGGTGAGGGAGGCACGCCGGCGTTCCCAGGCCTGCTTCTCTGGCTGGGTGCCCCTCCGGTGCGTGCCCTCCCACGCTCACCAGGAGATTTGGGGGCTCACCAAGATGTTATCGCACCGGGTGACACCAGCCCTAGTGACGCCACTGCTTCTAGACACTAGCATCAAACTTTTAAAAGCCCAGGCAGTCTCTTCGCTGTCCTCTGACGCTTTCTCCCCAGAGTCTAATTTAGGTTGACCAGAATTCCATCAGCAGGTAGACATTGATTGGACACAATGTTTGCAGCCCAACAAAGGATAGCAAGGAAATGAACTGTGGGTTTCCCTGCACCCCATTGTTTTGTGCAAGGTGCACTTAAACCACAGTTTCCCATTTGGGGCATCGTGGGGAAACTGTGATTTAAAAAACCAGGAAGTCTCTGCAGCAGGATGCATAAGAGGAGAAGGGAGGAGGGAGAACTCAAGCTTGTTACCCCTCTGAAAAAAATTTTTCTTGTACCTATTATGTTGCTTCTGAAGCTGGCCAGGATTTGTGATGGCCAATAAACCTTTTAAGCAGAATGGTGAGTCTATTATTACACTGATTAAAATAGTTCATAATATGTTTCAGATACAAGTCATACAGAATTACATTGTTCCAAATTATATGTTCCAGTCTTGTAATAGTTGTTATTCAAATAACTTGTATTCAGTTGATGTTATTAGGAAAGGAGTCCAGTAGGGAAGATATACTATGTATCTTACATAAATGGAGAAGAAATCTTTAGAGTGAGATATGAGCATCAAAAAGGTGGCATTCAGTATTGCAGTGGGACAGGGTTCAAGTGCTTATGATTTAGGGTCTGCTATATTGTAGCTGAATTGTGATCAGGGAGAGGTCTTCCAAACCAAGAAACCATGGGAGTAGGACTGGGTGGGAGAATTTACTTATTTCTGTAGCAGATGGCATGGTGGGGTGGTGGCACCCGCCTGACCTCTTGACAGCTAAATCACAGCTGCTTACCAGGAGGGGCAAGTCATAGGGGAGGTTGGCTTGGTACAAATCCACCAATGGAGCCAATCCAGTGCTTCTGCCAGTGCATTCGCACCATGCTGACCTCTCCATCACCTCCCGTTCTCCTTTCCGGTGAGCAGCAGGAACTCAGCTATCAGGAGGTCAGGTGAGCACCTCTGCCCCATCATATTGTCCAGTACTGTTTTACTGTATTTTTATTCTGCTTTTCAGACAGTTGTTGTCTTCCATAGTGGCTCACATCAATAAAAGAGAAAGAGGGAGAGATAGGCCCTACCATCAAACTTACAAATTAAAAAGACAAAACACACACACAAGGAAAGAGAAATGGAGAGTAGATGAGGTGAGGGGATGGATTCTTGTCTAATTTTGGTTTTGTTGTATATGTTTTAATCCACTTGGAGCCTCTGGGATTGAGTAGGATGAATATCCAAAAAGATTTATTGTACCAGTACTGTGAAGCTGGGCTGTGCAACCATTGCATGTGCTGCATAAGGAGGAATATGTAACTAAAACCACCACTATCTCAAACTATTTTTATTTATGTTTTATTTCAGTTTGCTTGTTCTGGTGTCAGAGACCACTGATCTGCTTATATTGAGCATCCTTTAATGTTTAAATTTGAGGGATATGTATCTGTCAGCAATAGACAGAAGTTCCAGTTTGCGAATAAGTACAAGGTACTTTATTGCAGAATTAGCCATAGGCCATGTGCAAGATACAAACAAGAATAAAATTGCAAAGTATAAACATATATAAAATTTACAAATCATGACATAACAATTTATATAGGGCTTTGGTGGGCATTTGTCTCTTCGGCAAAGGACTCTCTGTTTGAGAGCTGCAACTGCAAAATTAGCGGCTGCAATGGTCACAAAATTGGAATTATCAGAAAGAAGCGCAATTATCAATTCTCTGTCAGAACAAGGTCTTAAGAGATTTAAAATGGGAGAAAGAAATTTCTGTCTAGGGTCATCGAAGAGTGGACAGTAAAGTAAATAGTGAACGATCCCTTCAATATCCTTACAGCCGTATATACATTGGCGCTGGATTACTGGAATACCCCGAAACCGTCCCTCGAGATAGGCCGTAGGCATGGTTTGAAAGCGTAGAGCCATAAAGGCTCTTCTGATGAGGGGTCTATCTATGGCAACTAAATAATATGACATGTAATGATTGAGTTTGATGGTAGGATACCATCTGGAAAAGGAAGCCATCTCTATGGATGTCCGATCCTGAGCTGCATCATGGTTAAAAATCCAGTTGCGAAGAGTGGTCTTACTAAGCTCCACTAGCTTCGCAGGGGAGAGGTCGTATTTAGAAAAAATAGACAGTTTGCGAATAAGTCTTGCCAATCCAACTGCTGCATTCCATTATTTCTTAAAAACTGATAATTGCTTGAGGTTTCTAGCTTACGAGAATATCACTGGTGCTCACTGGTCTGACTCCATCACTAAAACACTTATCTCTTTCTGCCTTACATTCTGCATAGAGCTCATTTGCTATGTAGCGAAGCCCTGTGCAGTTGTTGTTTCTGGCCCACTGCATAAAGCAACACAGACTGGGACCCATCCCGAGAATGTTTTGCTGCAAAAATAACTTGGTATGATTATTTCGGTCTTGTTTCCTATAATTCTTATTATCTCATCTCGGTAACTGCTTGACATGTTATCGCATAAGCCTGATCTATTCATTTGGCTGCCTCTGCATGTTCATTTTCCAAGGTTCTGAAAAACATGGTGACTTAACGAAATTGTGCCTCCTTTGCACAAGGTCATCTTGAGCAAATGTGACCGGAGATGATGTAGTTTGTTACACTGCATATTTTTCTTTTATTGCAAGCACTTCTCTCAACTTACAGTCCGCAGCCCCTGCACCCTGACCTTGGGGGGGGGGTTCTGTGCCAGAGTACTGTGGCTGAAGGGGGGTTAAATAGTGAAAGAAGATGTTTATTTTTGGCAGCGAGTAGCCCTAGGCATCCACAAATGAGAACTTGTTTGGCTCAGTGGTTCCAGCAAGGGCATATTTAATAGGTGTGGTTTTTAGATTCCTGAGCTCAAAAATACTCCAGGGGAAAACCAAAGCAGCTTTCTACTCCAGGAGAGGGGGTTGGAAACTTGCTTTCATAAATCACATATATATATAATTTTTAAGGCAGCTTACTTAACAGCTTTTAGATAGAAGAGGGGGAATTATGTAATCAGTAACAGCTGATGTAATAACTATCCTATTGCTGCCTAGGTGGGTGATGGTGAATGCAACAAACTAATACATGCCTGATCTGATGATGTGGCGGGGTGGGTTGTGTTTTTGCTACATCTTTCATGTACAAATTTTATACTCAAGTGGAGGTCAGGTAGTTCAGTATTGTAAAGATGTATATTTCCAGTGTGGTATATTGTAGGTATTGAAGATAGTACGTTGCTAGATGGATTTCTTTTGCATTCTAATATGGTTTTTATTAAGTTGCTTAACTGGTTCTTCTGACAACTTCTAAAATTACATAGATTATAAGATTAAACATTCAGATAGAATTCAATCTTATTTAAATCAGAGATGGCTAACCTGTGACCCTCCAGATCTTGCTGGACTGCAGTTCTCATCAACCTTGACCATTGGCTATGCTGACAGCAGCTGGTAGGAAATTGGTCCAACAGCATCTGGAGAACCATAGGGTAGCCACTTCTGGCTTAAAGAGAAGTACCATTCAGTTGTAGATCTGCTCTGTTTTGTGTCTTGCCACCACAGCCTGTCTTGTGACTGTCCAGGGGTTAATTGTAGGGAAGAGCTGCAGCTCAGTTGTAGAGCATATCCTTTGTGTGTAGAGGGTCCCAGATTCAGTCTTTGTCCTATTCAGGTATAGCTGGCAAAGACCCCTGTCTGAAACTTTGAAGAGCCGCTGCCAGCTAGTGTAGCCTATGCAAGGGGCCTGGGAGTCGAATGCAACCTGTACGACATTCTCTGGCCCATGCCCCTCACTGGCCCTGCTCCATACCTTCTTCTAGTGCTTTTGCCTGGCTAGAATGTGTTTCTTGAACTGTGATAATTACTCACCCTTGCCCGTGTGGGGACGACAGAAACCTGACTGTTCTGTACGAAGTAAGTCATCTGTTGCTCTGCCCCACTTTTGCCTCTGGCCCCACTCACCACTGCAGGAGAAAAAAGAGGGGGAGACCCCAAGATGCTGGAAAAAAGGAATTCTTGAAATAGGTTTTATTAAAAAGAAAATACTATAAAACCTATTTGGATTTTCATTTCAAGAATTCCTTTTTTCCAGCACCTTGGGGTCTCTCCCCTCTTTTTTTCTCCTGCTTATCCTTGGATGTTTACCACCCTTGTTGTTTTCCCATTCACCACTGGCATGCAGCCCTCAGGCTAAAAAAGGTTCCCCACCCCTCATGGAGACAGTGTTGAGCACTAATGGTGTGACTCTATATAAAGCACCACTGTCTAATGGTGGTTTCTCCTATGGTGCAATATTACCAAATATTACTGGAGAATATTTCATTCCCTTAGTGAAGCTAGAATATGCTTGTCTGGTACAAGCTGTGTTTGTCTGAATGATGAGCTGCACAGTGCATGTAGAAAGTTTGGCCACTGCATCTGGTTCCACCAGCAATTCCATTTCTCTAAAGTAAGAAATCATAAATGATAGAGGCACTGGTGTAGAGATGTATGGCTATAACTCTCTTGCCCTCCTCAGAGCTGAACAACACATTATGTAGAAAATCCACAACTGATTCTCTCAACATTTAATTTTAAGTAAAAAGCAGGCAGGGGGAGTGTTTTAACCAAGGGATAGGAACCTTTCACCTTCCAGATCTTGGACCCTAACATGGGGGTCAAAGAACAGGGATGTTGGGAGTTGTGGCTCATCTGAATATCTGAAGGGCCGCTGTTTCTCATCCATGGATTAACCCTTTCTACCATCACAATTTTCCTGATCATTGTGGCTCAGTGGTTACAGGAGGAAATGCCCTCTACCAGGCTGCCAGACCCTAAACCTGTGAGGGCAGTAGAACTACTAGAAGGGTCCCCTCTATATGTAGATGGTTGTTTTAATGGTTACTGATGTAACAGAATGATCTGTTCATATATATCATATACACAATGTTAAGAATAGCTAAGTTTGGCAAGCTAAAATAGTACAACCAGAGAATTCTGGGAGCTAGTTGATCCCTGGGATACCCTGCTGGAGAAGTCCAAGGCTTTAGTGCCAGACAGGCAATTTGCTAACGTTATCTGTTATCTTTTATCTGCTTCCTGAGATCAAAGTCAGAGAGATTGGGTATTGCAGATCAGGACTGCTGGGTGGGTCTGTCTAGCCCCCCTTATCTTCAAAGAAGGTTATCACGAAAGGGGGTAATTGGCCCCCTCCCTGTTGCCAGCTAAACCCCATAAAAATGAAGGGTGATCCTTCAGTTAGTTGTTCCTGTTTCCTATGTCCATCTAATGTGACTTACTGACATGCGGGTAAGCCATTGGGGAACCAGGCATTAAACTTGAAGTAAGTGTAGCTAAGTTAGATCAGGTTTGTTGTATTCCCTTTGTCTGCTTGAATTTCTCACTATTGTTATGCCAGTGTATCTTTTGTTAGCCCGGTTGAGGGCAATTAGCTTTAAAGGAACAGATGCTGCTCTCTTTTTTGTATGTACCTTCCTTTTCTTTTAAATAAACTATCCTTTTATTAATGGTGTGTATTGCTTGGAACTTATGACTCTAAAATCTAGTTCTTGATCACTGGTCACTACTGACTACCGTTGGTTAATGTGGGTTAATGCTCTAGAGCGGAAGGAGTAACAATAGGTCTGCTCTAGGATCTCAGCGCTCTGAGGTCCCTTTTCTCAGAGTAGGAAGCTAAGAAAGAGGTGGTGGCAGTTCTACCATAAAACTAATCCTGGAAGAGGGAGAATTTGCCTGGGAAGCAGTGGCCCAAGGGAATTGAGACTGTTCTCACAAGCAAAGAACCCCCTTGGGGTGCTGAGGTCAGGGACCCCAGGGGGACAATCTTTGACACACAGGTCCTATGCTGTGCTGGTGATCCCCGTATTCTCTGTGGCAACCTCTGAATTGTGGAATTCCCACCCCCATGGAGGTGTAGCTGGTACTTTCATTATGTCATTTCCATTGCATGCTGAAGAAGCACATCTTTACCGTGGTCTTTGACACCTGATAAAGACCTACCCTATTCTGTTGATTATATTTGTTTTAAACTGATTTGTATGTTGTATTAGGACCTGCTTGTCCTAGGACCTTGTGGTGAATGGTAGGTAATGATAGGGTCAAATCCCTACCTGTTAGCAATGCTTTGTAGGTCTCTGTTGATGTTAGTGGAAGTATGTTGTTTATGTCAGATGCTTTCAGCTTTTGTAGAAGGCTCACGTTTAACCCTACATAGGAATACTCAACTTCTAGTAAAAATGAATCAGATGAAAATACTCCAGGATGCCTGGTGAGTCATCAGTAAGCAGAAATACAAGGCCATTGATGAAACTGAGCTCATTCAAAGGGATGATGGTCTGCTGAATCCTCTGAACTAAGTTTGATTTTTATAAGTGCCTATTCTTCTACAGCATTTTTAAAACCATCAGTTGTCTTCCCTTATAAGTAGTGTAAACATTGGTACGCAATGCCTATTACTAGCTTTCAAGCTCGTATTTTCTAAAACTTCTCAAGAAAGACACTCCTAAATTCCAACCAAGCCCAGCTACCTCAATTCTCCACCCATTTGGGAGAACTCATTATAGCCTTTGCATCTAGAACAAGGTGGTGAAACACAGAACCAGGTGCTGACTGCGGCCCCTCAGGCCCCCCTCCAACTCCTGAAACCCTCACCAGGCCACACCCTGCACCAGCCTTGCTCCACAGTTTCCTTGATTGCTTTTGCCTGGCTGTAAGGTGTCCTTGAACTGAGGTGATGTCTTTTGCCTGGATGGAGAGATGTGGGGGGTGGGGGGGTTGTGTGTGGAAACTTCTGACTTCTGCTTGGTTAGGATGTTGCTTTTTAAAAATTTGTTTTAAGATACTTTATATTCATGTATCTACTGTTCAACACTGTAGTCTCTGTACAGTAAGGTTCAAAAGATACAATAAAGATGAAAACTAATATAAGCCTATATATATTGTATAGCCTACAATACAAAGGAAAGAGTTACATTCATTGACCCACTCCCTTTTGCATCTGACCCCACTCACCACTCTGTCTCCCACATTCTCCATGAGAGATTGGGGCTAAAAAAGATTCCCTACCCCTAATCTGTAGGGCTGATTGTAAATCTAGTTTACCTGTTGGGTACAGATTTTAAGCTTCCCTTGGATGCCTCTTTCTAGTTAAAATGACATTAACTTGCTTATTGTTCTTTCAGTAAATGATACTGAGCCAGCTGAGATACCTAAGTGGTCTACTTCTGAGCAACATAACATCTAGATCATGGCCTCTTAATTGTGGCAACCTTTACCGTCTTTAAAAGAAGATAGTTAGCCTGGTGGCATTGGACTGCAACTCCCATTAGCCCCAGCTAATATAGTGCAATAGTCAGGGATGATGTGAATTGTGACTGAATAACATTTAGAGGGCACAGTGTTATCTACTCCTGCTCTAAAACACACTTTTTAGATCCTGCCTTGATCACCAGGTTTGCCCCATGACCAGATCTTATGCATGAAGAATGTTGCTGAAATTGACATCTGAACTGTCAACTCACAGACCATTGATTTTGTTGGATGAATTGGAGAGGCTGCAAAGTATGCTAAGCACATTTTCAGGTTAAAATATTGGGCTGGAATTGATTAGGCAAAAGCCTTTTAGTATTTAAACATGTATTTATTAGAATAGCATCATCAACAACAACAACAAAACAGCGGATTACAGAAATGGCTGTCTTTTGAAAGCCTGTAGAGTTCATTCATTTCAGGGTACCATGTCCAGATAGAGGCTCCTGCCTCCCCACAGCATATGTAGGTCCTGGGCACTTGTGGTCTGTGACTACTGCTTATGTGCTCATGCTTCTTCCTGAATCCCCCTGTGTTTCTGTTCAGAGCTGATTGCAGTCGTAGTCCCCACCCCCGTTATCGTCATAACAACCCTGTGAGATAGGGTAGGCTGAAAGAGAGAGTAATGGACCCAAGATCATCAGTGGCCTCTTTGGCTAAGCAGGGATTTGAACCTAGTTCTCTAAATTGCAAGGCTAACCCTCTGTTAGGTATTCATGCCATCCCTCGGGCTTTGTTTGTACTTTCAGTAAGGATAAGTAGTCAGTTACTCCCGCAGCAACTTCGTTGCTTCTATTCTCTCAGCTGGATTACTTCCCATTTGTACCAGTTTCTCCTTTCCAGTATTTTAGGTCTGGAAACATAGTTCTTTGCAGGCACAAGGGAATAACATATGCTAGAGGAGGCAAAATTCAGTAAGAGCTTGTACTTGTTTCTCTGTACAGTAGGGCCCCGCTTTACGGCTCTTCACTTTACAGTGATTCGCTAATACAACAGTCTCAATTAGACGCAATTAGACTAAAGCCCCACTCATACAGTGCTTGTTCTGCTTTTATGGCAGTTTTTGGGCATCGCGCGCCATTCTATTCAATGAGTTCCGCTTTACAGCGGAGGTCTGCAACATAACCCGTCGTATGAGTGGGGCCCTACTGTATGTCTGTTTGATGAACAAAACATACCTCCTTAAAGATCCAAGAACCTTCCACACTTTCCCATCTGCTGGTTCTCCTGGGATGCTTAGTGATACGATTGGATCTCCCAGAAATAAAGTTGTATTTTACCTTGATCTGTTGCTAGGGTAGTCACAGAACCTTGCAACACTTAAGAGTCCTTCCAAGAGAAACATACTAATGCAACCTCCTGGGTGCCAAATGCAACCTCCAGGTCTCTACTGTTTCCTCAGGCCAAGCCCCCTCTCCAGGCTGTACTCCTTACTGACCCTATTCCATGCCCACCCCAAATGTTTTTGTCTGACTGGAATGTGTCCTTGAACTGTGATAATGCCTCTTGCTGTCTAGGATGGGGATAGAGAGATGGGCTTATGTATGTGTGGGAATCTCTTGACTTTTCCATGGCTGGAACATAGCTTATTGTGCAAAGGTTACAATAACACCTGTTGCTCCACCCACACAGCCACTAATATGCAGCTCCTGGAAGGGAGGGAATGTAGCCATCAGCTGAAAAAGGTTCCCCATCCTTGTGCTAATGTGAACATATCTGCATCTGTGTCAGAATTGTTTAATATGTTTTTAATAAAGTTTTTAACCGTTTTTTAAGGTTGTTTTCTTTAAAAGTTTTTAATGCTGTTTTGTTTTAATGTATTTTAAGATCTGTTTTATGATGTTTTAAAGTTTTTTAGTGCTTTGTTTGCCGCCCTGGGCTCCTGCTGGGAGGAAGGGCGGGATACAAATTAAATAAATAAATAAATAAATAGTAATTTAAAGGAGCATTTTGACATGTCCAGTAAAATTGCTCCCAGCTTACATTTGAGAAGAGGAGTTTTGCAAGCCATGCAATAATACATATTTAAATCAGGGATGGGGAACCTTTGGCTCTCCAGATGTTGCTGATCTACAATTCCTGTCATCCCTATCCATTGGCCATGCTTGCTCAGATTGATGGGAGTTGTAGTTCAAAAACAACAGGAGGGCCAAAGGTTCCCCACTACTGATTTAAATCAAACTACACTTTTGTTGTTTGATTTGCAAGTTATTTCATGAACAAACAAGTATTTTAAAATACTATTAATAAATAAAAGAAACCAAGTGACAGGGCACACATACCACCTCTTCCTGTAAGACAGATACCAGTGAAGTGTTTCGAGGACTAGATTATTTGAATGCCTATTAGATCAATATTTAATATTCATCCAGTGCCGCTGGAGAACCGGCATACTGTTGTAGTTAAAGTGTTGAAGTAGACCTGGAGAGACCTACTGTCAAATCCCTATTAAGGAAGGGGGGGGAAGAGGCAGCACAAAAACATCAGCAGGAAGCAAAAGAAGCAAAGCCTCAAAATGGTACTGAAAGATAAATCTGTATCAATAGTAATAGTCCTTGTGAAATAATAAGATGCTCAATACGTTTAAGTTGATGACAGCCTTCCTCGGGCTGTTCCTAAGATTAAGGTTCTCCTATCAAATCTGAATGTAAAGTGATTACCATAAATCACTCTCCTTGGCCTCAGTGCATTATCTCGCAGGATTCCTATTCTGTGTTCAAACAAGACTGTAAAATAATAACAGATTAAAAGTTCTCAATGAATATAATATCCATAAAAGAAAACTCAGAAAATGAGATCTTTCCTTTTGTTTTGCAGGATGTAAAGCACTTTGTACCGTTTACCTTGTCATGTGCTAGTAGTAGGCATTGATAGTGGCCACTAGATGGCGCAGTAAGCATTACATGATATGCTGTTTTGTATGTCTGTTTGAATGCAATAATATAACTGGCTTTTACATGAACCTGAGGCAGCTTGTTTTGTTTTTCTCCTGTTGCTCAGTGCAGTTGTAGGAAGAACTCTTCTAAAGAACGTTGCACACAGGATTTTGTAGTAGCCTGCAGTTGTAAGCTCTGAGAAGCCTTGACACCAAAAATGCTCTATTTCTTCTCTTAGGAAAGGTTTGAAGCACTCTTCTCAATCTATGATGATCACGTTACATTCCAGCTGTTTAAAAGCTTTAGAAGAGTAAGGATAAACTTTAGCAATCCAGAAGCAGCAGCAAGAGCACGAATAGAACTTCACGAGACAGACTTCAGTGGGAAAAAGCTGAAGTTGTATTTTGCCCAGGTATGCATGTATGTATTTTTATTGAAATTTGTATCCTATCCTGCCTTTTTGTTCAAAGTGGCATCCTCATTCCTCTTCCATATGATCCAAGAGTAAAGCATCTTATATGGGTGTTTAAGCCTATCCATCTTAGCCCTTGTGGAGCATTTAAGAAGTCTGCCTAACATTTTTTCAAGTAGAAATTTGAATCCCTGACAGCAAACTCTGCCTAAATTGGTGCCCTCCTTTGGCCAATGAAGCTGCTTTTGTAGATTGCTTGTGGTCTCGTTAATTTAAGAATAGGTCTAGAAAGCTGAATATAGCCTGTATGTAACTGTTCAATGCTTTAGTGCAAGCCCAACTAGAACAGTTGGTAGTCATAAGTGACACATTGTTTTCCATTCAGAAAGCCATGTACGCAAGTCAGTATGTTTCTTATAGATGTCTTATGAGTTGGTGCACCTCACTGTAGGTGGTCAGGGCTGTATGTACTCCAGGCTTTAAAAATAAATGTATGCACTTAGAAAATATTGAATAATTCAGTTTTTGTTTACTGTTTTGCATAATGTTATTCTAGCTTCGGTAGTCATAAAAGGGGGTAAGAATCTGCACAACTATGTGCTACTCAGAGAAGACCCATTGAAGTTAACAGACATGACTAACTCAGGCTCATCAATTTCAAAGTTAGTCATGTCTGTTAACTTCATTGAGTCTACTCTCAGTAGGACTAGCATTGAATACCACACAAGGGATGGACACTCGCCTCCTCTTCCTCGTCTTCCACCACTGGGCTTCTTATTTGGTCATCCCTGGCTTTGATTTCAGCAGGCATTAATCATACCCTTTTAGACCTGTCTTCAAAGCCATACAGACTAGAAATGTTTTTAAAAAAGAAAATGCTGTACTCTAGAACCAAATTCTGTTGCCCCACAAAATTGGATGTAGTCATGGCATCGGTCATGAGTCTAGGGATCAAATCCTTGCGTAGCCATTGATTCAGAGGGTAGCTTTGAGCACATTCACTGGCTGTAAAATGATACGGTAGTGGCCTACCCAGTTGGAAGAACAGACAAGTTGAGAATTGAAAACCATTCTGCAGCATTGCATTTACTTAGAGTTTAGTCAACTTTTCTTTACTGATTGCATGGTCAATGTTTAACTAAAATAGCTAGAAGGAAATAAACTCTGCATTTAGTATTTAGATGTCTTCTCCAGTCACTGAAAGAGGTTTCCGAGTTCTGTGGCTAGACAGAATGAGAAGCTAGCAAGACATTTATGAACCACCTGACAAGGAAATGATCTTCTTCTCTTCCTATATTCTGACTGCATTTGTTTTTCTCAGGTTCAGGTGCCCAGTGAAGTGGGAGACAAATCTTACCTCTCGCCCCCACAACCTGTCAAACAGTTCCTGATATCCCCACCTGCATCCCCACCAGTAGGATGGAAGCCGAGTGAAGATGCCACTCCCATGATAAACTATGACTTGCTCTGTGCTGTTTCAAAATTGGGCCCTGGTAGGGGTTTTCTTTCTGTCTTACTCTTGATTTGTATATCAGTAAAAGTGATAATAGCAGAATTGTAAATTGCCATTTGTCTTATAGCCTGTGGCAAGTAAAAATTGTCTCCAGGTGATTAAGAAAGGAAGCTTAAAAAAATGGTTCCCTTTCTTTTGGGGTTACCAAATGAGTAAGGGTGAGTGGGCTACCATAAACCTCTGTGGGCTAGTAACTTTTGCAAATTTATTTGTAAGAGACTGTGATAAAGGATTATACATAGAAAGAATAATTTTAGTGCTGAATTTAGTCAAAAGTCCCATACCCACAAAACTCATAACCAGTTGGCATGGATTATTCAAATTTGACTCTGCAGAATTTGAGGAGATTCATTTTCTCTTTCCCTGTTGGAAGAAGTTGACAGAAATTGGAAGTTCCTTAATTTGTGAGGTAATTTACTAGGGGCATGGAGAGAACACAGCAGAGGTGAAACGGGGTGGGGACAAGTGATGTATTACGATGTCTATTCTGCTCAAATTGTCCTCTGGTTTTCTTTTGCAATCTTGGGAGCTAGAAATTTGCTTTTTGACATTAGTTTCTTTCTGATTCTCATTTTAGAAGCCATATTATGAGTTCATGCCACTTAGTATACTTGCTCCCATCTCTGCTCCTTAATTTCTATCCCAGAAACCCTTGTGAATAAAGATGTCTGTACAGAGTGTAGCATTGCTCCTGGATTGGGTTTGTTTTTTCACATCCTTCTGGTGTAATGCCACTGGTTGATCCGGAAGAATAGATATGTCTAGGATAGACCTTGCTATGATATACGTAGTGTTAACAATTTAAATTGGTGAACCCTGCCATTTATGTTGAAAGAATAACTCCCATTTCCTGGGTTGACATATGCTCTGAGATGCTACTGACTTGCTTTTGTACACGTTGGGTCCACTTTCTAACTTCCTTAGATGTTTTTCTCTGTAAGATACCATGAAAGTTAAGCCTCAGGACTTGGGGGGGGGGGAAGTCCTCTGAGGGCCAAAGCAGACATGAGGATAATTGCACAATTAGTAACTGATCCACCCCATGACTGCTATTTACTTTACTTTTCTTTATTTCCCATTGATGTTATTTACTTACACAATGATCATGTTATTTGTGATTATTAACTGCACCATTATTATCAAGTCTGTTTTGGCCCTGGTAAGAAGAGATAAGAGAAAGGAAAAAGCAATAAGAAGGCAAAAAACAAGAAACTTGAAATTTTATTTATTTATTTATTAGATTTATTAGTCGCTTGACACCCAAAGGTCCCCAAGCAACTTATACATTGTTAAACAAAAACAAATAAAACACACTATGAAAACATAGCAATAGCACCCCCATGTAGCCACAGGAAGGTTTGGCAGTATACAGTATTAAAACAAAACATCATCTCAATCTATCAAATGCCTAGGAGAAAAGATACATCTTTACCTAGCTCTGAAAAAATGACAACAAAGGTGCTAGGCAAACCTCACAGATGCTGTGCTACAACAAGGAAAATTTTTATTGCCTCTGAAGAATACAAATATAAATGTGTTGTACACACCATAGTTCATTTCTATTCTTAAAACATCAGTTTGAAGTTTTGCCTTTTCTTTCCTGCCTCTAATGAGGCACATGTGGCAGAATTGTGTTCAAGGGGCTGTCCCTAGGTCATATGTTTGGCGCACAGGCATACGCTAAATATTTTCATTGTTCTGCTATATTGATATGTTATTTAGAATTTTAAAGGTATTTTTTACTTTATGCATTTTATAGTATGCTGTCTACTGTGCTGGTATTGTAGTGTTGTACTTTGTTATGTTCTCCAGGTGAGAAATATGAGCTTCACGCAGGAACGGAGTCCACTCCCAGCGTTGTCGTCCATGTGTGCGAAAGTGAAACAGAAGAGGAAGATGAAATAAAAAATCCCAAGCAGAAGATAGTGCAGACAAGGCGCCCGGATCCACCTCCCACATTGATAAATGAAACAAAAACTCTTGAATGTACACTAGAGGTAGGGGGTGGGATGCACTACTGATTTTTGAGGCTATCTAATAACATCAATGGATGGTAAATGTTTGCATTGCTGTGTTATGCATAGCGGCAAAAGACTCCTCTTGTAGTCGTCTCGCATCAGAAAGACTTTAGATGCCAACATTTTGAAGAGCACTTTAATTTTAAGGTTAACTCCCAAGATGTAGCAAATCCACTGGGTTTCAAGTCCTAGAATACTATGAGGGTGCCATTTTTGGAATGTGTATTACCATTATCTTGGTGTTCAAAGGCTGAAAGGAACTTGGCTGCTGCCATCTCTATATGGGTTTCCACAAGGTTTTGTATGTGAGTCTCTCATGTATATTTTTGTGTGCTGATGTATAACATGATCTGATTAACATGATGTCCTAAGTAATATATTGATGAAATATAAATGTAATGTACAATGTACATTGTTATCAGTAGAAAAATCTCAAACTGCTTTGGGGTGATAGAACCAAATTTCCAAACAGATTCGCTTTTTGTGATTTTTGTTTTTCCTTAGAAATGCCATAGTTGTGTGTGTTGAATTTCAAGGTACTCTTGTGAATTGACGTGAGGCAAAAAACAAAATTGGAGCTGTAACAGGTTGTCTTTCTGCTCATTGCACATATGAAATGCAAACCAGAAAGCTGCAGATTATGGATGAACTCCCTCTTTGGCACGTGTTTCCGAATGCTTCTTAGCCCGTGTCTGTCTCCGGCTCTGCCTGTTCCTAATGCAGGATATTATTTTTATATGTTTATCTTGTATCTCCAACAGCAGGAATAATTCAGCCAGAGAGGGTCCTGTATCCATATAGCTCTGCAAAATGTAGCACCACAATGCTGCATGCCTTGTCCAATCAAACACGTCTCAATCTGTCTCCATGATAAGGTATGCAAAAGTGCACAGTCACCCTCCACAGCAGTGACAGTGTAGCTATGCCCCTATGCTGGTCTAGAATAATATTTCAGTTCTCTTTTAAGTCTTTCCCCATCTCCTCCTAAAGGCTCATACTGATTTATAGTCTGGCAGGTCCTAGGCATTGTGCCTGTCATCATTTATCCTGCATAGTCTTTACTGAGCTATTCCAGCCCTCTTTCAGCTGTCCTACATCTTGACAGATCCCTTGTTTACTACTTTTTGTTTTGCAAAGAACATTAGGTCAGCAGGTCTCAGTAAGCTTCTGGTTGAATTGCTTGCTGATTGCCTGAGCTTCCCTCCCTCCCTTTGCATCAAATCTTCTAACTTTACTACTTCTCAGGGAGGGAGAAGGATGTGTACCAAGATCTATTTTCCTGCTGCTGCAGAAAAAGTGCTGACCACCCTGCTGCCTAGACTTGACAAATAAGGCTAGCCCTGTTTGTTTATGTCTTTTCTTAACACTGTGTGTCCCTTCTTAGCATTTTTCAGCAAAGCAGCACCTTCAGATGCCATATATTTTTCTGTAACACTACATGACTAATAACTGATACTTTTAATGGTTGAACTAAATGAAAGAATGGTAAGGGGTGGAAAGTATGTGTTGGGTTCTATTTTATCTATAAAATCATCAGCTTTACCAAATTTGCTAAATCGAGTGTCTTGTGGCATCTTAAAGACTAACAAATGTATTATGGCTTAAGCTTTTGTAGAGTGCATACAGTCCAGTTCATCAGAAGCAAATTTGTTGGGAATCTTGTTAGAGTGGGGAAAGCACTTCTCACTTTATGCCCAGTGGCAGAAACAGACCTCTCCTCCTCTTCCCCCTGCTCATTATCTGACATATGTGGGGCTGGGTGTTCCAGTTTCACAGCAGGCTATGGAGACTTTCAGAAGCAGCGTGAATTGCTCATGCTTGAGCATCTCTGAAGCCCCATACACAACAACAAAAAATACCCTCCCTGCGTTCAGCTCTCTACATCTGTCAAAAGCCACAGGGGAAGAGGGAAGCCACAAATAACGGCTAGCTACCAAGGCCAGTCCAAATGTGTCACTCCCTTATTTATAGTGTTCCAAAAAAGTCTATTTAACTTCAAGCTTAAGCTGGACTTTGTCCTGTTAATGGGTGAAGGCTATCTTTGCTTGGGACCAGGTTTTAGAAATATAGTTATTGCTAATGCACTGAGTTTTGGAGGTAGACCAGTAATACCCACTAAAATTTACTGGCTGGGCTTGGGCCAGTTACACTCTCAGCCTAACCTTCCTTGTGGGCTTGAAAAGATAATGCAGGCCAAACCTCTTTGGGTACAAATGTAATAGATGAATAAGCAGGAGAATAAAGACAATTACTCTTTTACCAGAATAAATCTTAATTCTTGTCTGCTTATTAAGAACAAAGGCAAAGATACTTATACCTTGATGTATCATAGAAGCTGTTTCCCAAAATATGACTTAAGGTGTTGTCCTCTGTTCTGTTAGCATTTTTTTAAAAAAACTTGATGCATTTATTCTAGTGAAGAGTAGAATTTGGTTATTTCCAATAAATGATCAAAGCCCTGTTCCATGTTTACTGTGCTATGATCGGAATGGAGTATTGAGTGTTTTTGCATGATAAACTTAGGTGATGAAGAAATTAATTCCTGAATGTAAATCATGATGATAACTTGGCAGTATAGCTCTACTTGTGGTTTTTTAAAACCCTTCATGCCTCAACTAGATTCCAATAGCTTTCATCCAACTGATCTCTTAATTTGTGGAGCTGAATAATTTGATCTATTAGAGGTTTATGTACGTGCGAGATCACGTATAAATGTATATGTCAAAAAATTACCTAGTACCTGTCAAATTTCTAGGCCAATTTTTCTACAACAGTAGAAAAGGGGTCTGCAACTGGCAACCCTTGGGGCCAAATCTGTTTCCCCCATAATGCCACTTGGCGCCCTCATTGCCAAAGCAGAAGTGGGAGAAGTGTAAAGAGACCAGCAGTTGAAGCAATCGGTTATGCTTGCAGGCATATGGAAGGGATTGCGGTGTTAGCTTCCCATGCCCTCTACTTGCCAGGGCCATCCCCACCATAAGGCAGAGTGAAGCAACTGCTTCAGGTGGCAGGTGACTGAAGGCAGCAGTGGCAGCCCAACCAACTGTTTCTTCTGAGCCTTGCCACTCCCTTCTGTTGAAGGTCAGAGCTGTGTGTGCTGCATGGCTTGTCCTATACTCCCTAAACTAGCCTGCTGTCCTAAAGTGTATTGGATGATGTTATTCTGTCGCTACTGTTGAAATAAGAGTCAACTTCCAGTCCAATTACCTTGTATAGGTGATGGAATGGGAGAGGAGGTGCTGTCATCTTGTCCTTTGCCTCAGGTAGCAAAGTGTCTGGGGGCAAACATGGTACTATCTCAGAGTTGCTGCCTCATACAACTAGTTGGGAACCAGGGCTGTAGAACCTGGAGAACACTGTGCTGTCAGAATGAAATGTCAAGACATGAGACGTGTATAACAGCCTGGTATTGCAACAGATTGTGGTCAACAGTGTTTTTCAAAAGGACAAATAAAACGTTTTGCCATTTATATGCCTTGTTTTCTCTTTCTGAACCAGAGGTGATGTCACCACTGCCACCATTATATGACTGCCTTCAGCAGAGTATTTTATATGCCATCAAGAGCAACAAAGCAGGAAGTAGACAGAGATGCCCTTTGAGGCCACAATCTGTTGTGAATTTCTTATGTGTGAGCCTCGCTGTAATTTTCGTTTTCACTGAGGCTTATGCAAGAGAACTTCTTGGTGCATCTTGCTGTGTTAATTAGCATGGGAGAGGGTGCTGTTTTGGATATTCCACTTTAGGGTTGGGTGAGAAATTTTATCCACATTTCAAGCTGAATCCATTAAAGCCACGCTTTCCGAAACAATGTGAGTACCAAAACATAGCCATCCTTTGAAAGACGCACTTACTTGAATTTTGCAATGCAGTTCACCAACCAAACGTTTACAAAAATGCATATGTTAAGGGAAAGTGTGCATTAAATGAATATATGAGTCAATTTTTTAAAAAATGCAGTATGTGATGAGAAATTGCTTGCAAAAATGTGTACATTAATCAAAACCGCCTACAAAAATGTGTTTATTAATTTGCACCAAAGTGTTGGAGAATTTTCATGAGGTTTTTTTTATATATAGCAAATTGCTGCAGAAATGTGAAGTGAATTTATGATTGGAAAAATGAGAAACTGAGAGAGCTGAAATGAACAGATCTTCCCATCTCTGTCCACTGAATGTTGGCCCTCCTATGATTATGAAAGATAAGAAGAAACTGGGTTTGGAGAATGGAGGGCAGGTGGACTTAACAGTCTGGGCATCATGCTACCTTTCCTGTCCATCACCAATAAAAGGAGTCAGTATGGCTTACATTGGGGTGGGGAACCTTTTTCAGCCCAAGGGCTGCATCTCTTTGTGAACAATCCTCCAGGGGCCACATGCAAAGGGTGGGCCAGAGGCAAAAGTGGGTGGAGCAATTAATGCAGATTTTCCCTTTCTGCGGTAGGCTAGTCTCTGTACTTCATTGGTTTTGCTCCTACCTCCACGGATGTTTCCAGAAAGTAGTTACGGAAGGCTACTTGTTCAATGCCATGGGAGCTTTGCTGTGGCATCCCGCAGGGGTCCATCTTGTCCCCCATGCTATTTAACATCTATATGACACTGCTGAGAGCTGTCATCAGGAATTTTGGAGTGAAGCGTCACCACTGTGCGGATGATACCCTGCTCTGTCTCTTTGTTCCAGTTGAATCCGGAGAGGTGGCTGCTAGACAGGTATTTGGAGGCAGTGATGGGCTGGATGTGGGCCAACACATTGAAACTGAATCTTGAAAAGACAGAGGTGTTATTTTCAGGTCCAGGAGATGGGAAGACAGCCTCTTCTAGATGGGGTTGCACTCCCCTGGAAGGAGCAGGTTTGTAGTTTGGGGGTACTCCTGGATGGATCCAACATTGTCACTTGATGCCCTGCTGGGCTTGGTGGCTAGTAGTGCCTATTTCTAGCTCCAGCTGGTTCTCCAGCTACATCCCCTTTTGGACAGTAACAGCTTGGCCACAGCACTCCATGCTCTGGCAACTTCCGTATTGTATTATTGCAACATGCTCTACGTGGAGCTGCTCTTGAAGATATAGGAGGCTGGGCCCAATGTCCTGTAGGACCCTGCAGAGTTGCGTAGCGGAACGGATAGTTTTGAGCGAGCTTATGTGTGTGTGTTTGAATCTTTGCTAAGATTCTACCTTCCCTGTAAATTAGTCAGACAGAGGCTTTAAGCTTTAAAATAAGAAACAACTACGTTATTCTGGAAGTACATACTTGATAGGAAAGCGTTCTATATCTAACTAACTAGCTATGCTGGAGCAGCCGGCACTGGTCCCAGTGCTAGACCTCATGCTGGTTGAGAGGAGAGACAAAGGAAAGATGTCTGCTCCCCTCTCGAGAGAAAGAAAGACTGGTGGAAGGCGGGAAGTAACAGGGATCAACATTATTTGCATATCAGTCTAGCAGGAAGGAAGAGACAGCAGGAGATCAAAGGACAGGTATAGCCTAGCAACCAAGAGGTCTCTAGATATGCCTTTAGCCTCATGCAGCCTCAACCCACAAGTTGGAGTTGAATCCCATGTATTCCAACAGAAGACTGCTTGGAAACTTCACCTTGCCCCAAATACAATGGCTGGGGTTGCTTTTAGAATTCATACAAACCTCGTTCTAAAACAGTTGCCCTGGTTGCCGGTTCATTTCTTGACCCAATTTAAGGAGCTCACACTAGTGTTTAAAACCCTAAATAGGCCAGGCCCCAAATATCTCAGAGTCCTCCTCCCTCCCTTCAGACTCTCGGGTGTTAAGATCAGCAGAACTACTCTCTTGGTAGTTCCGCTGCCCTCAGACGTTCAGGAGATGGTATCCTTGGAGATGGTTTCCTCTATGGCTGCCCTTAAGTTGTGGAATTTCCTCCCCACAGAGGTGTGCGTGGCACCTGCTCTGTACAGTGTTTTGGCAAATACTCAAGATGCACCTTTTTACTCTGGCCTTTGACACTTGAGATGCATGTTTTCAGGACCCACCCTATTACTATGATTATAATTTGTTTTGGTTATTTTTAAATTAAATTTTAAGCTATTGTAACCCAGCCTGGAGCCTGCTGGTGAAAGGTGGGGGGTGGGGGTAGTAGTAGTAGTAGTAATAATAATACACACACATCTATGTCCTCCATCCAAACAAGCAAGAAGTATTACCAGAGTTCAAGGATACATTCCAGTTATTCAAAACATACAGGTTGTGAAGTAAAGCCAGTGAGGAGGTGTGGCTTGGGGAGAGTTCTGAGGGGTAGATAGGCCTGGAGGCCGTATTTGGCCCTCAGGGCCTGAAGTTCCCCACCCTGGGCTTACATCAAAGTTCATTTGAGGGTTGTTCCTGTTGGAAGTGGGGCAAGAGCAATTCCTGTTTGGGTTCTTTTGTTGGTATTCCAGAAGGAAGATACGAGTTAGGGTCCTCCAGCTGGCCAGGCTTGCCTACCTTTACCTCTGCTGTTCTCTACCTAACTTCCGTATTGAACACACTGGGAATACGCTACCTGTTATAAAGTTGATTGTATAAGCCTATTTCCAGAACATTAAAACTTCTCTGTTTAACAATTAACAATATAAAACCCACTGTAATGAATCACAGGAAAGTAAATCATTCTGAAGGAGTCCACCATCACTACGCCACAGAGACTTGGTGCCCTTCTATCCTTCCTTGGATCTAGAATGTTTGCACTGCTCTCTCACCTAAGTTCCTAGCAGACACCTGAAATGTTCCAGGGCAACTACTAAATTTATTTCAAAGCAGGTGATAGGGTCTATATATCTTTCAAACATTGGCATAATTTTTCCTTCTGCAACTGATTGGGAGGCTTATCTAGTGATGGGGAGATATGTTTGCTTAGGTAATTCAGTATTTTCAAAAGTTTCAATCTGAGGTATGTGGAGGGAGAGGAAGCCAATCTTTTCAAGATGTGCAGACAACATCAAAAAGGAATTCCCATAGACAGCCACAACAGGAACAGGTAAACTTTATTTACTGTTCACTTCTTTCTGGGCTTCTATTGCAGCGTCAATATCATTGTATCATCATATTGATCATATTCACCGGATTGTTTTACATTCTGGGCATGAGACAAACAAGCGACCGCTGGCAATTTCTGTTCCTGTTTCCATTTTCACTGGAATTCTCCAACATTCCTAACCTTAGGTTGCACTTACAAATAAGGGACCAGGGATGTTTCATCCCAAAATAAGCTTTGGACCACCCCAAATCAAATACATCACCAGACTTCAGTTGTGTTGCAGCTGAACCATTGTGTTGCCTGGTACCATATAGCCTTAAGCCTCTGGTTTCAAATCTGCAGTACAAAGTGGGCAGTGGGTGAACAGTGGTAACCTAAAGCAGAGCATGTGTTAAGCCATTTGTACCACATTTATGGACCTAATCCAAGGCTAGGAAAGCTGAAGCTGTGATCATGGTGTCCTTGCCCCTTAGCAAAATAACATAGACAACTGGCTTCCTACAGTCATCCATAGTCACTTTTTGGGCACTATCTTTTCAGAGGTTTCTTTGCACTCATCTTCCCAAAGGATGAGATGTGGGAGCAGAGGGATGCATCTGGATAATTTGACAGCCTGAGAGCATTGGGGGAGGATGGGAGGAGGGGCTGTTGAATCCTTCTCCACCTTAGGCTTTTCTTCTTGAAATCCCCCCCTGCCAGCTATTTCTATCCTAGTGAGTCTCTTGAGACCAGAGGCAACTTCAGCCAGAAGAAAATTGAATTGGGAGAGGGGGTTAGGAGGGGTGAGATGTACAGGTGGGAAAGGATGTAGCTTGCACTAACTTTAGGGGGGGGAGGTTCCTTCTGCAGTTTGTCCTGCCCCATGTGATTAATTACACATTGATAGAAATGTATATGCATCTTCCGCCCAACGAGTATGTGGTTTGCCTTTCTAAATCTCACATGCTTGCATTTGACCATAGCATTGTAATTGGAGGATGCAAATATTATACTAGGGCTCATATACTGCTTGATGGCCAAATCCATGGCATGTTTGATTCTTGATATCCTTTTGTAACAACTCTTTTTAAATCTTCTTAGTTGGATAGGTTTGGTTCCCGGTTGCCCAGTGCACCTCCCTTCAATTGCATGTTTGCCTCATTTACTATGACATGAATGACATGCAGGGCCGGTGCTGGCGTGTTCGGCGCTCCCCTGCAAATTATAAATCGGCGCCCTTACCTTTTATAATTTTTTTTGGTTCATATTTCAATTCAAATGTTATAAAAAAAATGTAACAAGGCAAATAAGGACAATAAGAAAATCATTATGGAGTAGGAACATGTTTTGTGTGAATAGTAAAATAAAGTAAAAAGAAAATGACCTTTTTCTATAGCCTTTATTTAGCAAAAAGATACATAGTTACACAAATTTAGCCTTACATGCTTTCATGTTTGCAAACTTATGATTTTCATTCACTGGCAAACTTATGAATTAGTACAGTAATGTTTAAGTGGGAACACACATCATTTTCACACCCTTTCCTATTGGGAACCAATGGTTTTTCCATATTCTGTCCTTACAGTAGCCTCTTGTCCAGAGTATAGGCTGCGCATCAGGACAAACAGATGCTGTGGCACCCCCATTTCTTTTAAAGCATTCCATAGTTTTTTGTGATCTACACAGTCAAAGACTTTGCTGTAATCTAGAAAGCTCAGGGTGACTTTCTTCTGAAATTCTTTGGTCTGTTCCATTTTCTAATGTATGTTTGCAATATGATCTCAGGTACCTCTTCCCATTCTGAATCCAGCATGGACATCTGGCATTTCTCACTCCATATATGGTAAGAGCGTTTGTTGTAGAATCTGGAGCATTACTTTACTTGCATGGGCTATTAAGGCAATACTTCAATAATTACTGCATTCCCTGGGATCCCCTTTCTTTGGAATTGGGATGTATATTGAGTGCTTCCAGTCTGTGGGCCATTGTTTAGTTTTCTATGTTTGTTGACAAATGTTTGTCAAGATTTGGACAGATTCAGTCTCAGTAACTTGTAGCAACTCTATTGGTATGCCATCTATTCCTGGTGATTTGTTTCTTCCAAGTATTTTAAGAGCAGCTTTCACCTCGCATTCTAAAATTTCTGGTTTTTCATCATACGGTTCCTCTGGGAATGAATCTGTCATCCTTGCATCTCTTTTACAGAGTTCTTCAGTGTATTGCTTCCATCTTTTATTTTATCTTGGTCAGTCAGTGTGTTCCCCTGTTGATTGTTCAACATCCCTAGTCTCGGTTTAAATTTCCCTTTCATTTCTGTAATCTTTTGGAATAGGGCTCTTGTTCTTCCCTTTTTGTTGTCCTCTTCTATTTCTATACAGTAACGATTGTCATAGTTCTCTTTGTCCCTATGTACTAGTCGCTGTATTGTTGCATTTCAGGTTCTGACTGTGTTTCTGTCTCCTTTTGCTTTTGCTTTCCTTCTCTCTTTAACCATTTAAAGAGTTTCTTCAGTCATCCATTGAGGTCTCTCTCTCTTTTTAACGAGAGGTATTGTCTTTTTGCATTCTTCCCTGATCACGTCCCTGACGTCACTCCATGGTTCGTCTGGTTCTCCGTCAACTAAGCTTAAAGCCTCAGATCTATTCTTTATTTGTTCTTTATATGCTTCTGGGATGTATTTTAAATGGTATTTTGGCATTATGATTGGTTTGTTGTTCTTCTTTAGCTTTACTCTGATGTTTGATATGACCAGTTCATGATCTGTACTGCGGTCTGCTCCTGGTCTTGTTTTTCCAGAAAGTATGGAACTTCTCCATCTTCTGCTCCCAATTATATAATCAATTTGATTCCCATATTGACCATTTGGTGTTGTCCACATGTACAGTCGTCTTTTTGGTTGATCAAAAAGGTGTTTGCAAGAAACAAATTATTGGCTTCATATAACTCAATAAGTGTTTCTCCTGCCTCATTTCTATCTCCTAAGCCCCATTTCCCCACAATTTCTAGTTCTTGTCTGCTCCCTACTTTTCCTTTCCAGTCCCCCATGATTATCAGCACATCTCGTTTTGGTGTGTGATCAATTTCTTCCTGTACTTCTGCGTAAAATCTCTCCAGTTCCTCTTCTTCTGTGTTATGCTGTTGGAGCATAGACTTGGATGATGGTTATGTTGACAGGTTTTCTGTTAAACCTATTAATGGGGGCGGGGAGGCAAATAAACTACAGGTACTTACTTGTCTACCACCACCATCCGCCTTCTGCTGCTTGTAGTAGCTTCAGGTGGGTGGAAGCAATTTAAGTCAGCAAAGCCACACATGGAGAGAACATAAGAACCGAGCCCTGTTGGATCAGGCCAGTGGCCCATCTAGTCCAGCATCCTGTTTTCGCAGTGGCCAACCAGATACCCATAGGAAGCCCACAAACAGGACCCGAGTTCAACAGCACTCTCCCCTCCTGCTATTTCCAGCAACTCTATTCAGAACCATACAGCCTCTGGCCATGGAGGCAGAACATAGCCACCATGGCTAGTAGCCATCAGTAGCCTCATCCTCCATGTATTTGTCTAATCCTCTTTTAAAGCCATCCAAGTTGGTGGCCATCACTGCCTCCTGTGGGAGCAAATGCCATAGTTTAACTATGCTCTGTGTGTAGAAATACTTTCTTTTTTCTGTCCTAAACAGAAGTGTAGTTGTCCAGGGTCTCAGGGAGTCTTAGACCCCTTACCTTTGGGTAGGAGGCTCCCAGCAGGGTCCCTGTGTCTCCAGCATCCTACGAGCCAATCAACATGGAAGGGGAATGTGTTAGCCGGTGAGAAGAGTCTTCTAACATGCTTGAAGCTTGAAGTCTTAGTGCATCAAGGCAAATATGACTTCATAGGGATAACAGAAACTTGGTGGGATGACTCCCATGATTGGAATGTAGCCATTCAAGGATATAAACTCTACAGAAAGAATAGAAGCAACAGAAAAGGAGGGGGAGTAGCATTATAAGTCAAAGACAAATACACCTCTATGGAAATCCAAGAGAGCGAACAAAGTGGTCCGATAGAGACCATTTGGGTAAAAATAAATGGAGAAACAAATAAAACCGACATGGTAGTAGGTGTCTACTACAGACCCCCTGGCCAAGAAGAGGTGGTAGACGAGGCCTTTCTCAAACAAATCTCTGAAATCTCAAGGAGGCAAGAAGTAGTAGTGATGGGGGACTTCAACTACCCGGATATCTGCTGGGAGACAAACTCTGCGAAGCACAAAGCCTCCAACAAATTCCTGATGGGCCTTGCTGATAATTTCCTCTTTCAAAAAGTAGAAGAAGGAACAAGGGGATCGGCAATCCTGGACCTGATCTTAACTAACACAGACGAATTGGTCACGGGAATTAAAGCGGTCGGTACCTTGGGGGAAAGTGACCACGTAATGCTGGAATTCGGGATTCTGGGGAAAGCCAAAAAAGAAGATAGTCAAAGATGGACCTTGGATTTCAGGAAAGCCAATTTTAGCAAGCTCAGGGAAATGATGGGTAGGATCCCATGGCTAGACAGACTAAAGAAAAAAGGAGCCCAAGAAGCGTGGGAGTTCATGAAGAACGTATTACAAAAAGCGCAATCGCAAACAATTCCAAAGAGGAAGAAAAATGGAAGACATCGGAAAAAGCCAATGTGGCTACACGGAAGACTGGTGGAGGAGGTAAAAGTAAAAAAGAGCATGTATAAAGAATGGAAGGAAGGACGCATCACCAAGGAAGAGTACCGACGAGCAGCTCGGGCTTGCAGGAATAGCGTAAGGAAAGCTAAAACCCAGAATGAGCTGAGGCTGGTGAGGGAAGCAAGGAACAACAAAAAGGGGTTTTTCAGATATGTTCGAAGCAAGAGAAAGACCAAGGAAACGGTGGGACTGCTGCTCAATGAGGATGGCAAAATGTTGACAGATAACGAGGAAAAAGCAGAACTGCTCAACACCTATTTTGCCTCCGTTTTCTCCCAAAAAGGGAACAATGTGCAACCTTGCATCGGTAGCAATCTCAGTAAGGGGTCGGGACTGCAGTTCAAGATTGATAAGGAGATAGTCAGGAAATACCTAGTTAACCTAAATGAGTTCAAATCTCCAGGGCCTGATGAACTGCATCCCAGAGTATTGAAGGAATTTACGGGTGTACTCTCGGAACCCCTTGCCATCATCTTTGAGAAATCCTGGAGAACGGGAGAGGTCCCGGAGGATTAGAGACGGGCAAACGTCGTCCCGCTCTTTAAAAAGGGTAAAAAAAGAAGATCCGGGGAATTACAGGCCGGTCAGTCTGACTTCAATACCGGGAAAGATATTAGAACGGATAATAAAAGAGTCCATTGGCAACTATCTAGATGACAATGCTGTGATTAGAAGGAGCCAGCATGGGTTTGTCAAGAAAAAATCCTGTCAAACTAATCTCATCTCTTTTTTTTGATCGGGTCACTAGCTTAGTAGATGGTGGAAATGCTGTAGATGTCATCTATCTAGATTTCAGCAAGGCGTTTGACAAACTCCCCCATGACCTTTTGATTAGCAAACTAGTCAAATGCGGACTACATAGAAATACTGTCAGGTGGATTCACAACTGGTTGGAAAACCGTACTCAAAGAGTGGTCGTCAGTGGCTCTGCTTCGGACTTGAAGGAGGTCTTGAGTGGAGTGCCACAGGGTTCTGTCCTGGGGCCGATACTCTTCAACATTTTTATCAATGACTTAGATGATGGGGTGGAGGGAAGCCTTATGAAGTTTGCGGATGATACGAAACTGGGAGGGATAGCTAACACAATGGAAGACAGGAATAAAATCCAAAGGGACCTGGATAGACTAGAAAATTGGGCTGAAATTAATAAAATGACATTCAATAAAGACAAATGCAGGATTCTGCATTTAGGCCACAAAAACAAAATGCACGGGTACAGGATGGGAAATACCTGGCTTAGCAGTAGTGCGTGTGAGAAGGACCTTGGAATTGTAGTGGATCGCAAGTTGAACATGACCCAGCAGTGTGATGCTGCGGCAAAAAAGGCAAACGCGGTTTGGGCTGCATAAACAGAGCTATAGTTTCCAGGTCGAGGGAAGTAATAGTCCCACTATATTCTGCATTGGTCAGGCCTCATCTGGAATACTGTGTTCAGTTCTGGGCGCCTCATTTTAAGAAAGATATAGACAAATTAGAGCGGGTTCAGAAGAGGGCGATGAGGATGATAGCCGGTATGGAGAACAAGTCTTATGAGGAAAGGTTGAAGGAACTTGGCATGTTCAGTCTGGTGAAGAGAAGGCTGAGGGGTGATATGATTGCACTCTTTAAGTACCTGAAGGGCTGTCACATAGAGGAGGGTACAGATTTGTTCTCTGCTGCCCCAGAGGGTAGGACTAGGTCTAATGGTTTTAAGTTGCAGGAGCGTAGATTCAGATTGGATATTAGAAGGAACTGCTTGACAGTAAGGGCAGTTCGGCAATGGAACCGACTGCCTAGGGAGGTGGTGGGATCCCCTTTGCTGGATGTCTTCAAGCAGAGGCTGGACAGCTATCTGCGGGAGATGCTCTAGCTGTGGATTTCCTGCTGTGAGCAGGGGATTGGACTCGATGGCCTACAAGGCCCCTTCCAACTCTATGATTCTATGATTCCATGCCCTTTACTGTTGATTGGAGCCAATCAGAGTGAAAGGAGGTAAGTCAGCCACTGAGAACACTCTTCTCAGTAGCTAACACTCTTTCTTGCTCATTGGCTCCTAGGGACTTCTGTTGTTGTGGGAGAAGGTGTAACAAGGATGTCATTCTCAACCCAGCAGCAAAAAAAAAGGAGGGGGAGCAGCGTGGTTGTGACTAACATGAAGAGACCCCACACCTCTGAATATGCCACTACGCTACTGGTCCTGAATCTTCCAACATTCAGCTTCTTTGGATGTTCACAAGTTCTAGTTTTATGAGAGAGGCAGAAAAACTTCCCCTTCTCTATGCCATGCATAATTTTATACACGTCTATCATGTCACCTCTTACTGACTTTTTCTTTGAACTAAAAAGCCCCCAATGCTGCAACCTTTCCTCATAGGGGAGCCCCTCCATCCCCTTGATCGTTTTGGTTGCCCTTATCTGAACCTTTAACAACTCAATACCCTGCCCCCGATCTCCCCAAGGTACAGGTCTCTTCCCTGCCCCCCATAACCTTCCCCATCCCTTCTCTCCTGATGTCGCCTCCGTTCCTGCCTACGCGCAAAGCGCAAACCAGCCAGCAAGCAGCCTCTGCCGAGTGAGAGAGGCAGAGAGACCCGCACGCCCCAAGGCTGCAGACGGCCGCCCAGCGGACGCGCTTCTAGGGCTGTGATGAGGCGCCTCTGGCGTTCCGCTCCCCATCTACTTCGGCAGAGCCCGGAGGACGCGAAGCTGATGCCAGGAGCTGCCGGAGGGGGCTGGCAGCGCTGGAGCTGGAGCGACTGGGAGCAGAGAGGCAGAAGCGAGGGAGGGCGCGAGAGAAGAGCGTTTTTCCAGGCTTTTTACTTTTTTCCCAGGCTTAGGGGCGCCCCTGAAGCGTTGCGCCCTCCTGCCATGCTTACCTTGCTTACTGTGTTACGCCGGGCCTGATGTTATGCCACCATAATAATTAGCAATTATTATTCTACTTGTTTAGAGGGGGGAAATTGTTAGTTGCTCTTGGAGTCTATGGTCCCGAAACCTAGTTATGAGTCTCCTAAATAAGTAGCCAATTTCTTATGAAATCATTTCAGTTGCCTTTGATCTCCTTTGGCTTCTCAACCTAGCCATGTAGCACAGATTAGAACAGCCTTCCCTAATCGGGCACCCTCCAGAGTTTTGGACTGTAACTCCCATAATCCCCAGCCAACATGACCAATGGCTAGAAGTGATGGGAACTGTAGTCCAAAATATGTGGAGGGAACATTTTTAGGGAAAGCTGGACTAGGGCTATTTCTGAATTGTTAAGAGACCGTAGATACACAGAGCTACAATTTCCAGCACCCTTGACAAACCACAGTTCCAAGGATTCTTTGGGGGAAGCCATGATTGTTAAACTGGCATAAGAGTGCTTTAAATGGATGCTGCGGATGTGACTGTTGTGATTCTGCTGAATGCGTCCAAAGTGGCCCTCACACACAGAGATGGAAGAATCTGTCAATTTTGGTTCTCTCATTCATTCTCATGTTTCCAATTTTAAATTCCGTTCTCCACAGTTCTGTGACAAATTTGCTCCCTCTGCAATTGATCCCACGTTAAGGGGCTAACCCCCCCTCAGTATTAGCACACAGAAATTGAAGGTTCGGATGAGTCTTAGGCATAGGAGTTTGGTAAATACATTTCCTTTACTGAACGGAACTTAATCAAACATTACAGAAGATAAAATAAATTAAATTAGTCAATAACATAGAAGCATTATAAAATACAACTGCTATTATTAAAATTCTAAATGTTTGATCCAGTGGTAAGAAACCCCATTAAATCATAGTTACCTGAATCAACAAGGCTGTCTAGGATGCAAGCAAGGTGGTAGGTGCCTCTCTTCTTTTTTAACATGGCATCTATTGGAGAGGGAGTTAGGGTGTAGTTTAACGGCCAGACCGCATGTGTGCTAAATAGAAACCCTGCTAAGAGTTGCACTGTGCACAGAGCAAATTGTGTAATCATGAAAATTCTTCAGCACTTCAGTGTGACATTCTCCTAATAAACACATGATTATATGCATTAGATTGACTAACATACACATTTTTTGTGGGCAATTTTACCTGATACAATGTATTTTGTATGTTAATTTCACAAATATATTCATTTTTATGCACACTATCCCCTAATATATGCATTTTTGTGAACACTGGTTGGAGAACTGCATTGCAAAATTTGGACAGGTGTGAATTTTAAAGGATCGGCATGTTACACTCCTAATGTTGTTTTGTTGTTGTTATGTACCTTCAAGTCGATCATGACTTATGGCAACTCTATGAATCGGCGACCTCCAATAGCATCTGTTGTTCAGGTCTATGGTTTCCTTTATGGAATCAATCCATTTCTTGTTTGGGCTTCCTCTTTTTCTACTCCCTTCTGTTTTTCCCAGCATTATTGTCTTTTCTAGTGAATCATGTCTTCTCATTATGTATCCAAAGTATGATATCAGTTGACATGGTATGATATGGTATCAGTATGATATGATATCAGATATGATGCCAGTATGGTATTAGTTTCATCATTTTAGCTTCTAGTGACAGTTCTGGTTTAATTTGGTCTAATACCCAGTTATATGTCTTTTTTGCAGTCCATGCTATGTGCAAAGCTCTCCTCCAGCACCACATTTCAAATGAGTTGATTCTCATCCACTTTTTTCACTGTCCAACTATCACATCCATACATAGAGATCAGGAATACCACGGTCTGAATGATCCTGACTTTAGTGTTCAGTGATACATCTTTGCATTTGAGGACCTTTTCTAGTTCTCTCATAGCTGCCCTCTCCAGTCCTAGCCTTCTTCTGATTTCTTGACTATTGTCTCCATTTTGGTTAATGACTGTGCCAAGGTATTGATAATCCTTGACAAGTTCAATGTCCTCATTGTCAACTTTAAAGTTACATAAATCTTCTGTTGTCATTAGTCTTCTTGACTTTCAGCTGTAGTCCTGCTTTTGTGCTTTCCTCTTTAACTTTCATCAGCATTTGTTTCAAATCATTACTAAGAGTATGGTATTGTCTGCATATCTTAAATTATTGATATTTCTCCCTCCACTTTTCATACTTCCTTCCATCTTGGTCCAATCCCACTTTCCATATGATATGTTCTGTGTATAGATTAAACAAGTAGGGTGATAAAATATACCCCTGTCTCACACCCTTTCCAATTGGGAACCAATCAGTTTCTCCATATTCTATCCTTATAGTAGCCTCTTGTCCAGGGTATAGGTTGCGCATGAGGGCAATCAGATGCTGTGGCACCCCCATTTCTTTTAAAGCATTCCATAGTTTTTCATGATCTACACAATCAAAGGCTTTGCTGTAATTTTAAAGCACATGGTGATTTCCTTCTGAAATTTCTTGGTCTGTTTCATTATCCAACATATGCCTGCGATATGATCTCTGGTTCCTCTTCCCTTCCTGAATCCAGCTTGGACGTCTGGCATTTCTCGATACATATATGGTAAGAGCCTTTGTTATAGAATCTTGAGCATTAATTTACTTGCATGGGATATTAAGGCAATAGCTCAATAATTACTGCATTCCCTGTGATCTCCTTACTTTGGAATTGGGATGTATATTGAACGCTTCCAGTCTGTAGACCATTGTTTAGTTTTCTATGTTTGTTGACAAATTTTTGTCAAACTTTGGACAGATTCAGTCTCAGTAGCTTATAGCAACTCTATTGGTATGCCATCTGTTCCTGGTGATTTCTTCAGTCAACCATTGAGGTCTTTCTCTCTTTTTAAGGTGTTGTTTTAGAAAATGTGAATTTGATAGATTTGCCTTTAAGTTCAAACTGAATCAAATTTCTCCATCCCTAGGTACAGGGAGGAGAGGGTTAAAGAGCCTGTTGACATCTCTCTGCCTGTGTGGGAGGGAGTCAGGAGGTAAATAATGTGAAGGTTCTCTGCCCTTCAGCCCTTCCTCTTTTCAAAGTATGACCTGAGTTAAAAATTAGTTTCTGAGCAGGGCCATGGATTTTTTTTTTAGTTACTAATTTTTAAAGAGCAATTATGGTCTTTTAGACACTGCAAAAGATTCCCAGTATCTGGCCTACACATTTTTTGCAGCAGCAAGACAGATTTGCTACAGAGAGGCTCTCCATTGAACTCAATCAGTTACAACTGCATCTTTCAAGTGCTGGTGTCCTGTAGTAGCTAAGGCTGCAATCCAATACACACTTAACTGGGAGTAGGTGCCATTGAACCCAATGGAGCTTACTTCTGAGTAGACAAGTGTTGGATTGAGCCTAAGAGTGTGAGTTCAAATCTTGCCGTTGCGGCTGTGCATCAGCCTTCTCTAACCAGGTGCCCTCAAGATGTTTTGGATTACAACTCTCATCAACTCCAGCCCGCATAGGTTGTCTGGGGCTGATGGGAGTTGTAGTCTAAAACATCTGGAGGGCACCAGGATGGGGAAGGCTGCTTTATGCAAGCCACGAGGCTCTGTGACCCAGGCCCAAATCTCTAATGTGGTCTATCCAAGTTCTAGGAGTGTTATAAAGATGACCAAGATAACGTAAGCAAAACATGCATGCTGAACCTTTGAAAATGCTATGCAAATATATTAAATAATTGTCAGGACCATAGTTGTAGGGAGATGGAGGGCCTGGATTTTCCTTGAATGTGCAGCTTTCAGCACTCAAGTGCATTCCTAGCCTTTTACTTGCAGAGTCATAAGGAAACGCAGGTAGGCAGAAAGCATTCTACTGAATTGCTCACTAAGGAGTTAAGTTGCTCCTGCCTTCGAGTGTTCTAGCTGATGAGGGCAAAGCCATTGGGATACCTGCCAAGTGCTTGGGAGTTCATTTTTAACTTTTTTAAAAAGTTGAACTTTTATTTCATTCATACTGGATACTCTCAAGAGTGTAAGAAAAGCCTCATTGGGTGAAACAAAGAGCTCCATCTGGTCCCAGCATCCTGTCTTCCATAACAGCCAATCAGATGCTTCTGGGAAGCCCATGGGCAGGATGTAAAGGCAATGCCCCCCTCTTATTACTGTCACCCCAGCAAATTCTGGTTTGCTGGGCTCCTACTGGAAGGAAGGGCGGGATATAAATAAATTAATAAATAAATAAATGAAGCCTATTCAGCAGCATAGCGTCCCCGAACCTGGAGGATCTATATAGCCATCCCGGGTGGTATCTGTTGATAAACTTCTCTTTCTCCATGAATTTGTCCAGTCTCTTTAAAGCAGGTGCAGGGAACCTGAGGCCCAAGGGCCAAAGGTGGCCCTTTGGGCCTCTCATTCTGGCGTTGGAACTCTTACTAGGCCACACCCTCTCCTCAGGCCCAGGGCTGGCGCCAGGCATGACTGGGCTCTTGGGCACCAGCCTGCTCCAGGCCCGTGGCACTTGCCTGCATGCCACACCTACCTCTCCCATCGCGTCAACTTGAATGCCATGTGCGCTGTGTGCGCACAGTTGCCATCAACCTTCCCAAAGGGCTGATGGCTCTGCCGCCATCTTAGTTGATGGCACGCTACACTACACACACACATGCCTACCATTAACCAAGATGGTGTCGGGGCTTCAGCTCCTTAGGGAAGCCTCCACCGCCATCTTGGTTGATGGCAGGTATGCATGCAAAGCGTGCACAGCATTCACGACAACAGGAAAGGTGGGTGGGACATGCGGACAGGCACTGCCACCCCCCTTTGTACGGGGGGCCTGGCAGCTCCCTCTCTGCGACCTGCAAGATCGGGAGTCAACTTTAAATAATTTGATATAAATAACTTTAACCAACAGATCATACAACTTTCAACATATTAGACTACCTTTATTTATGTTCTGGCTGCTTTTCAATTATTTCCTAACTTTGCCCGCTCCTTACTACAGCATTTCTGTTAGGGATGTGCTAGAATTCTGCCCGGTTGGGATTTGGTATAAAGTTTTCCATTAATTTGTTTATTCTCTATGGTTGCAGATCAGATTTACCATGGCTATTTTTGAAAATAGTGTTAATTTATTAAATGTGCCCTTAAGGTATTGATATTAAGAACGATAATTCAATACATTTATTTCCTTTCAAAATATCGATATTTCCTTATAAAATATCTATATTAATATCATTTTTTTTGCAAAGGAAAACATTGATCGGTAAAATCAGCAGCTAGAAGACATTGTTCTTGTTATGTGCCTCCAAGTCGACTACAATTTATGGCAACCCTATGAATCAGCAACCTCCAAGAGCATCTGTCATGAACCACCCTGTTCGTTCAGATCTTGTAAGTTCAGGTCTGTGGCTTCCTTTATGGAATCAATCCATCTCTTCCTTGGCCTTCCTCTTTTTCTACTCCCTTCTGTTTTTCCCAGCATTATTATCTTTTCTAATGAATCATGTCTTCTCATTATGTGTCCAAAGTATGATAACCTCAGTTTCATCATTTTAGCTTCTAGTGATAGTTCTGGTTTAATTTGTTCTAACACCCAATTATTTGTCTTTTTTGCAGTCCGTGGTATCCGCAAAGCTCTCCTCCAACACCACATTTCAAATCAGTTGATTTTTCTCTTACCTGCTTTTTTCACTGTCCAACTTTCACATCCATACATAGAGATCGGAAATACCATGGTCTGAATGATCCTGACTTTAGTGTTCAGTGATACATCTTTGCATTTGAGGACCTTTTCTAGTTCTCGCACAGCTGCCCTCCCCAGTCCTAGCCTTCTTCTGAGTTCTTGACTATTGTCTCCATTTGGGTACTGTGCCAAGGTATTGATCATCCTTGACAAGTTCAATGTCCTCATTGTCAACCTTAAAGTTACATAAATCTTCTGTTGTCATTACTTTAGTCTTTTTGACGTTCAGATGTAGTCCTGCTTTTGTGCTTTCCTCTTTAACTTTCATCAGCATTCGTTTCAAATCATTACTGGTTTCTGCTAGAAGTATGGTATAATCTGCATATCTTAAATTATTGATATTTCTCCCTCCAGTTTTCACACCTCCTTCATCTTGGTCCAATCCCGCTTTCCGTATGATATGTTTGCGTATAGATTAAATAAATAGGGTGATAAAATACACCCCTGTCTCACACCCTTTCCGATGGGGAACCAATCGGTTTCTCCGTATTCTGTCCTTACAGTAGCCTCTTGTGGAGAGTATAGGTTGTGCATGAGGCCAATCAGATGCTGTGGCACCCCCATTTCTTTTAAAGCATTCCATAGTTTTTCATGATCTACACAGTCAAAGGCTTTGCTGTAATCTATAAAGCACATGGTGATTTTTTTCTGAAATTCCTTGGTCCGTTCCATTATCCAGCATATGTTTGCAATATGATCTCTGGTTCCTCTTCCCTTCCTGAATCCAGCTTGGACGTCTGGCATTTCTCAATACATATATGGTAAGAGCCTTTGTTGTAGAATCTGGAGCATTACTTTACTTGCATGGGATATTAAAGCAATAGTTCATAATTACTGCATTCCCTGGGATCCCTTTTCTTTGGAATTGAGATGTATATGGAATGCTTCCAGTCTGTGGGCCATTGTTTAGTTTTCCATATTTCTTGACAGATTTTAGTCAAACTTTGGACAGATTCAGTCTCTGTAGCAACTCTATTGGTATGCCATCTATTCCTGGTGATTTGTTTCTTCCAAGTATTTTAAGAGCAGCTTTCACCTCGCATTCTAAAATTTCTGTTTTTTCATCATATGGTTCCTCTGTGAATGAATCTGTCATCCTGGCATCTCTTTTATAGAGTCCTTCAGTGTATGGCTTCCATCTTCCTTTTATTTCATCTCGGTCAGTCAGTGTGTTCCTCTGTTGATTATTCAACATCCCTACTCTCGGTTTAAATTTCCCTTTCATTTCTGTAATCTTTTGGAATAGGGCTCTTGTTCTTCCCTTTTTGTTGTCCTCTTCTATTTCTATACAGTAACGATTGTAATCGTTCTCTTTGTCCCTACATACTAGTCGCTGTATTGTTGCATTTCAGGTTGTGACTGTGTTTCTATCTCCTTTTGCTTTTGCTTTCCTTCTCTCTTTAACCATTTAAAGAGTTTCTTCAGTCATCCATTGAGGTCTTTCTCTCTTTTTAACTAACGGTATTGTCTTTTTGCATTCTTCCCCGATAATGTCTCTGACTTCATTCCATAGTTCTTCTGGTTCTCTGTCAAGTAAGTTTAAAGCCTCAAACCTGTTCCTTATTTGATCTTTATATGCTTCTGGGATGTTATTTAAATTGTATTTTGGCATTATGATTGCTTTGTTGGTCTTATTTAGCTTTTCTCTGATTTTTGATACGACCAGTTCATGATCTGTACTGCAGTCTGCTAGCAGACATAGAACGAACTTAAATTGATATTCGCCTGTTAGGTCAACGGGATGCTTTCAAACTGGCACTGGCCAGCAGATCCCATCCCTAATTTTTGTCTACAGGCCTAATTATTACACTGTGGGACCCAACCAAATTTAACCTGTTCTGTCAGAGTTCAAATAATGAGAGAAAAAGTAGTGGGGTCCTTATGAATTTACAAGCTCCACTTCCTAATTCCTCCCAGTTTTAGCCAAATCATGCCCTCTCATATTTTTATTTTATTTATTTCCAGTATTTACAGACCATTTTTCACTACAGATGGTCACAAGTGGTTTACACAACCATCCATCGATCAAAATAACATGATGTTTAAAACAAATGAAAACCACAGGTAAAAGCATTGGTTCCATAAGCAGGTACAATACAACTTACTTAAAACGCCTGCTGGAATAGAAAGGTCTTCATCAAGAGCCTTAAGTTCATTGCTGAGGAGGCCCGTCTGATCTCAGCCGAGACGGCATTCCACAGACTCGGGCTCACAGTACTGAATGTATAGCTTCCAGTGAATACGAGCCATGTGTCTGAGCCATGGCGTAACCATTAACAGACTCCCCCAAAGATCTCAGTACTTGGGCAAAGATATTCCTCAACAATAGCTGAGGAGTCTGTTGTCCAAGGCAATGGTGCTGGTTCTCCTCTGCCCTCCTTGCAATTTAAGTTCAGTGTGCCACATCAAGCTGTTCAGACTGATCGGCTATGCATTTACTCAGAGGTATCCAACTGAGTTGAATGGAACTTACTTCCTTGTTAAACGTGCCTAGAAAGAGAGTTTATTGTCGTTCTCCGATTTTAGTATCTCTCAGTCCCATAACTGCATCAATCACATAGTACTCAGTAGCTGTGTTCAGATGTCACAATAAACCCTAGTTTATTGATGGAAATGAACCAAGTCTCTTCCCCTCAGGCATGCACACTCCCCCTCCCCTCCTCCTCCACAGCAGCCACAAAAAGATCAGAAGCTTCTGCTTCAGTGTTATATTAATTGCAGTTTAGCATATTATCCGAACCCTAAACTGTGGTTGATACTAACTGTGGTTTGTTGAAACAAGCCAGCTGAGAGTATGGTCTGAAGTCATATGAGGCTATCCCCTTGCAGAAGCTAAGCAGGTCTGTGTCTGGACAGATGACTGTCAGGGAACCACATGTACACCACCTTAATTTCCATGATGGAAAAACGATGGGATATAAGTAAACAAGTAAACAGTTGTCCGGGTTTGGATGATACTACAAGTTGGGGCTCATCAAAAATGGAAGCAAAAAGCTTTCCTTGTGGCCATGCCAGAGGATAAGAGAGGAGAAAGATTTTGCAGGGCGGGGGAACAGAAGATTAGGCTCATCCCCATCATGATAAGCTATGGTTTCTTGTGAAGTCAATTGAGCCGATAGGTAGAGAAACAAGAATCACTGCTGTCCTTTTCAAGAATAATCTTGAAGGTTTGCCTGGCAACAGTGGAGACTGAATACACCCTTGATTTGGCTGGTGAGATTATGACATCACTGTTCATTTCCTTAATCTACTGCAGAGGTGGAAAACCTCAGGCCTGGGAGCCACATGTGGCCCTCCAGGTCTCTCTATCTGGCCCTCGGGACTCATAGAATCATAGAATTGTAGGCTTGGAAGGGGCCTATAAGGCCGAGTCCAACCCATTGCTCAATGCAGGAATCCAAATTAAAGCATCCCCAACAGGTGGCTTTCCAGCTGCCTCTTTAATGCCTCCAGTGTTGGAGAGTCCACCATCTCCCAAGGTCATTGGTTCCATTGTCGTACCAGTCTAACAGTTGGGAAATTTTTCCTGATGTCCACTTGAAATCTGGCTTCCTGCAACTTGAGCCCATTATTCCATGTCCTGCACTGTGGGACGATCGAGAAGAGATCCCGGCCCTTCTCTGTGTGCGGCAGCCTTTCGAGTATTTGAAGAGTGCTATCGTATCGCCCCTCAGTCTTCTCTTCTCAAGACTAAACATGCCCAGTTCTTACCATTTCCCTCAAGCCTCGTCCTTCACAGTCCCTGCTCTGCACTCTCTTTTTTTCTTGGCTGGAATGTGGCCTTAGACTGTGAGAATTGCCTTTTGCTTGCCTGAACGGTGAATTGATTGATGTATGGGTGTGTAGAAATCGCCAGCTTTTGCATGGCTGGAATGTCACCTACCATGCACAGGCAAGAGTCACGGCCATTGCTTCACCTGCTTTTGCCTCTGCTGCCCCCCCCATGCACTACTGCCATGCAGCCCCCAGAAGGCGGAAGGGTTGCCAGTGAGGGAATTCAGTCCCCAGGCTAAAGAAGGTTCCCTATACCTGAACTATTCTATTTACCTGGGCTTTTCTCCTGTCTTTTGGAACTGCTCACCTGGGCAACCCCTCTTCCTGGCAGGCCTTCAAGGTGAAAAGTGTGCATTATTTTGGTTAGGTAGAAGATGTGCGTTGTGATTGTCTGATCACTGTTGATAGGGAAGGGCCACAGAGTGCAGTGGCAGAGCATCAAACAGAAGGCTCCAAGGTCAGTCCCCACCCCCCACCCCTAAATGTTTTCTCCCTCCCCAATTTGTTTTACGAAAGATAAATAATTTATTACAGAAAAATAATCCCCCACTATACTTTTTTAGCCTCCCCTCCAAACTTTTAGGCTGGCTATGAGCCTGTGTATTTCATCTTGTATTATTAGGTCAGTGGCCGTATAATAATAATAATAAACTAAAACCAAACTGAAATTTCAATTCTGTTCGTGCCTACAAACGTTTCTAGGCAGACATAGTGCAGTATTCAGTCCTGCTCCTACTCAGAGTACACCCATTGAAGTTAATGGGCATGAGTAACTTCAGTTCATCCATTTCAATGGGTCTACTCTGGATAGGACTTAGCTGAACACAACCCTTGCTGCTTCGTTTCCAATCGGTGTATGTCTCTTAACTTCTTGCTGAAATCTTACAACTTTGTATGCCACAAATGCTCCAGGTTTATTTTGTCCTGCTTTTGCTTCGCAACAGTGCAAAAGTGTCCCTCTGCATGCCGATAATGCAGTAATCTTGGGGCAGAATTACACAAAACTGTGTGGATGGTGCAGTGTAAATCCACCGCTAATGCACTGTTATTGTGTCGAGGCAGAAGACACCCATTAAAAAAAACCCAGGAGTCTGGAAGGGCCTTTTACAGTCACAAAAATCTTGCTTCAACGCAACAGGGCATTTGAGGATGAGAAGCCCAACATTCTGATACAGATGTGCACTCAAGCTGAAATGAAACTTTGCCATGAGTCATGCCTGAACTTAGCACATGGGAAGCAGCTGCGGTGACAGCTATACAAATCAATCCATCTTGTTGCACAACAGAAAGGTAAGAGAATTTACCTCCGTCACACTGTTAGGCCCAAAGGCTTTGCTGGAAATGAGGAAGTGAATGTCATATGCTAAGGGTGGGGAATTGGGTCTGGCCAGCTCCACACACACTGTGGGCCAAGTATGACAGGTGGACAGTGCCACCCACCTATCAGTCACTTACGTCACAATGACATCAGGTGATCCGCTTCTCTGAAATTAAACTCTGTGGGTGAAAAAGAACTCAAGAAGCCCTGTGTGCATGCTTCCCAAGCTCCGCCAATCAGCTGATAGTTGGTGTTTTGGGGAAGTGCTACACAAGGGGCTTTGCAGGCACTGCTGATCAGCTGATTGGGGTAGCCTGCAAAGCCTCTTCCATCCAAGCCCCCAGCATGCACTGATTGGAAATGAAGCAGTGTGTCCATCCAGAAATTGTTGCAGGGACAAACAGTATTGAAAGTGGGATTGCATATAACTGCCCCAATACCATAATGAGCACAAATAAAAGCAAATGCACAATAAAAAAAGATGTCTTGAGGGACCCTCAGTAGCTGTACTACATTGTCTCTTGGACTGTGTAACAAAGGCAGTCCCTGATCTCCTTGGCCAACAACATTTTCACTATTGGGGTACTGAGCCATGTGTCCCAGCAATGCCAGCCAACATTTCCCTGCCACCTGGTCTCCTTCTCCAGAGGTTCCCAAGTACACACACACAAATTCAGAAGATTAATGCATTATACTGGACACAGTTAGGTCTCATCTGCACTATACATTTAAAGTGGTATTATACCACTTTAAACAGTCATGGCATCCCCCAAAGAATCCTGGGAACTGCTAGTCCATGGGGCAAGAGCTGAAAATTGAAATAGTGATATCACATAAGGTGGCAAAAGTTCATTATGCTTTTTTGAAAGGTGTATGTCTCTGGATTGTATTTTCTTGTGATAGCCCGTTCTGATTGGTTGCTTAAGGTTTTAATGCTGTCATCAAGATGCCCAAAGCTGAATGCATGAACGAAGTGACTGATTTTAAAATTTAAAATTGCGTTGGAAAGCTCATGAATGTTGCATTGAATTGCATTGGAAAGCTAATGAATTACAAATAACAAATTAATAATGTTATCCATTATCATTTTCATGGTGCACAAGCCACATATGAAGACAAAAGTTAAATTTTTTACTCATTTTTATACAGTTAACTTCAGATGATACTTAACCTGATCCAGATATGCACCAAAAGTATTGTAGGACACTCTTTTACCTTTCCAACAAGCCACAGCATAAATAAATTAATCTTGATACGCCGCAGTTGAAGAAACACATTTGAGCCTTGTTCCCCTCACAGAGCTACAATTCCCAGAGTTCCCTGGGAAGAGGGGTTGAAGCTACTCTGGGTCTCCTGACAACTCTCAGCACCTTGAACAAATGACAGTTACCAGGATTCGTTGGGGGAAGCCATGGCTGTTTAAAGCGGTATGCTATGCCTTTAACTGTCCAGTGCAGATGGGGATTTTCCAGCCTATCTGTGGAAATGAGAGTTTGGGTGTGTCAGATGCTCCTGTCGTTGTGGGTGCTCCATAAGGATACCAGAGGGCCTGCCTTCCCTTTGTATGTTTCACTAGGGCGAGGTAGTCTCTGCTGATGCAATCACTCACCCCACGCCTGAGAAACCTCCACAGTTTTGAGGGTGGCTGGCTGGGGGTGTTTCCCACACCTTGAATGTCTAGCCTGACATCAAACCTTGTCAGCAACATTTCTCATCCAGTATCTTATCTTCAAATAAAAAACAAACTCCTTTCCCCATAAACAGTTTGGTGATGACATTCCAACAAGCTCTGCTCAGGTCTGGGAATGAGGATCTAGTAGGTTCAAGACTCACCTCCTCATCTGTGAAATGGAAGTAAGACTTATCGTGAAGGGAAACAGAACAGCAGCTATAGTACGTTTTACAGGGGAACCTGCAACAAAATGTTGCTGCATGAAGTGTTTCCCTGTTCAGGATTCCAGCCACAAATTATTATTTTTTTGGTGATAACTATTAAAGAATAGAAGTTTATATATTTTTAATACTTGAGTTAGTATACTGCTTTGCCCAACTTTTTAAAATTTAATTGAGGATTCTAGTCACTCCATTCCATTCCTTCCTGGTTCGGTTTGGTTCTCTTCTCAGTTTGGCTCAGCCGCCACGTCATACAGTTCCCAGGATTCTTTTGGGGGAATCCATGGGCTTTCAATGTTGTTTGAAAGGTATGGTGTGTATGCAGCCTCAGTCAGCATTTCATGGCCACTGGGCATGCGCAGTCCTCAGTGGGCTGATTCAGTCTCTCAAGGGTTTTTTTCCCCTCTTTAAAAAAAATGGATGGTGTTGTTTTGGCTTTAAAAAGCAACAGCACTTACCCCCTGAACATCAGAAATAAAGGGAAGAAGGCGGAAATCTTAGTAGGGGTGTAGGGCTGTAGCTCAGTGCTAGAGCGTCTGCCTTGCATGCGGAAGGTCCCCAGTTCAATCCCTGGCATATAGGGCTGGGAGAAATTCCTTCCTGAAACCTTGGAGAGCCACTGCCAGTCAGTGTAGACAATACTGAGCTAGATGGACCAATGGCCTGATGCCTGACCAAATCTAAGGCAGCTTACTAGGGTCCTGCGATCAAGCAAGGTTTCCAACCTGACAAGAGTTCTGCTTTACTAATATGAAATAATGTTACTCTTATTAATATAATAAACATGTTATATATTATATTAATAAATAAAAAATAAAAATAAAATTTTATTTGTTAGTCGCCCATCTGTCCGAGTCAACGGACACAGTATTAATATAGTCAACAACAACAGCAATGCTCAAAGCACTTTGCAGGCATTTTATTTTATTTTTTAAAGATTGTATCCCACCTTTCATCTTAAATGGCTAGCAAGAGAGCTAACAATAAAAACATCCCACAATTAGTACATAACAAGCAGAAGGATAAAAGTGGTAAAGGAACACAAATACATCAGTGACACTTAGTAAGATATGAAGAGACAACAGTCATCCTGGCAACACCAGCCCTATAAGGTAGGACCATTTATCTCATAGAGAGGAGGCCTAAGGCTTAGAGTATTGCTTAAGGCTACCTGGTGGTGATGATGATGATGATGATATTTATATCCCAATAATAATAAGATGTATATCTCGCCCTTCCTCCCAGTAGGAGCCCAATTTCAGCCAATTAATGTCTAAGAAAAAAGTTGAATCTGTGACTTCCAACCCCACAGTATGCTCAGAAGGGCTTGACAAGGTAGGTGAGAGATTTTTACCATACATCTACACCTGACCCAAAAACCAGGGGAGGTAGGATATGATTTTAAAAAAAAAAAACCTATGTGGCCTGCTTCTACCTTGTGTTGCTCTAGATAAATTTCTCTGTTGCCTTTCCATGAAACTAGTCTTCAAGTTAGCATATCAAAACAAACTATACAATTAAAACCAAGGTGGAGCACCTTGGTAAAGCCACGGGGCTTCTGAGCGGTTGCGCCAAGAACAACTATTTGGCCACCAATCTCTCTCCTTTTTGCTGGCAAGGGAAGACCTGTCTATTTCTTCTGAAGCTTTTACATCTGTCCCTGGACCGCGTTGGAAGTTCCATGTAAGCTGAAATTGTGAAGTGTTTGTTCTGAGATGTGTGTGCATTTTATTGTTTTATTAGTTTGTTAAGACTTGCTATTTAGTTTTAGGGACTGTTGCATTACACATTTGAGTCCTAAGGTAGAAAAGTAATACAGTAGGGCCCCGCTTATATGGCAGGTTAGGGACCAGGCCCCCGCTGTAAAGCGGAAATCGCCGTAAAGTGGAACCCATTGACTTAATGGGTTGTGTCGTGTGAAAATGCCACAAAATGCCGCAAAACAGCAAAATCGGCTTTAAAACGGGGAATTTCCCCTGATTGAAAGCTGGAAAGCGGGGCCCTACTGTATAAGTATAAATTAATTAATAAACTTAAGTCCATTGATTTCAATGGGTCTACTCTGAATGTGACTAATGTTGGCTATCACCCATTAAATAAATTAAAATACAGCAAATATTTCTTAGGGTGGTGACAGAGGGCCAAAAGTGCCTGCGTACCACAATGCCTGATGTGTGGGGCTGTGGGTGGGTGGGTAGTCAGTGGTCATTTGCAGCCCCCTTATGACGGTGAGAGAAGCGCACTCTGGATCTGCTGAAGTAAGTCCACTGATATCAATGAGTATGGCTAACATATATCATCCAGTTAACAAACCAAAATATAGCAGATGGGGGGTGAGAAGAGGGGTCTCATCCACCCAGGACCTCATCCTCATCTAGGGTCTCAGGAGGTCTTAGACCCCTTACTTTTGGGAGAGCAGGGTCCCAATGTCTCAAGTATCCTATGAGCCAATCAGCACGAAAGAGGAGTATGTTCGCCATTGAGAAGAGTCTTCTAACATGCATCCTTGTCCTTTCCTGCTGATTGGAGCCAGAGTGAAAGGAGGTGAGTCAGCCACTGAGAAAACTCCTTTCAGTAGCTAACACTCTCCCCTTTCATGCTCTTTGCTCCTAGAGAGACAAATAGGTAGACACTGAATTCAGTAACTCAGGCAATATCTCTGACAGTGGGAAAGGACAGTCAAATGGGGGCAGTGATATAGAAGCAGAGCGCAGTATTCAAGCCTGGCCAGATTATTCTATAAGGTTAGAAGGTGCATGGCTGTGACTGTCATGCTGGGGCCTGCGCTTCTGAATTTGCCACTATGCTACTGGGTGAGAAAATGCCCTTGGGGGTGGGGTGGATCAGTGGTCATTTGCAGCCCCCGATGAAGGTGAGAGGGAAGCGCGCTCTGCACGTGCTCTAGGGAACCCTCTCGTCCCCCTTCCTCCCCAGACGTCGGAGAGTGAGCCCTGCACACAGTTGAGCAATGGAGAGGAGGAGACGACTCCCTCTTCCCTCTCGGCTTCAGTCCGGGGCTGGGGCGGAGCAGGAAAAAGGACTCGTCGCTCGGCCCTGGCCCAGCCCCAGCCGCACCTGAAAGGGACGAGGACGAGGGAAGGGCCGGCAGCGCGAGCAAGACCCGAGCCCTTGCCGGGCGAGGTGAAAGCAGCTGACCGAGGAGGAGGCGGCGGCGATGGCAGAGCCCGCGTGGAGAAGCTTCCGCGCCATCTGCTAAAGCCCGGACCGCCGGTCTCCCCGAGAGCAGGTGGGTGCCAGGAGAATCGGGATCCCGGACAAGGAGATGGGGGGGGAACTCTCCACCAGCGGCTGAGCTCCGGAGGGAGACGGCCACCCCGATCGCCAGGTCCCGGTCCCCCTCTCCGAGGAAGCGCGCAGAGGTTCGCGCCCCGATCGCCTCTGGGCAGTGACGGCGACCCCCCCCCTGCCCGCCTGCGGGGCTGCCTTAGTCTGCCTGCCCTGCAGCCTTAGTCCGCCTGCCCTGCAAGACCCCCCCCCCGCGAGGGGGACTTTACTTCCGAGTAAAACAGGCCGAGGATCCAGGCGGAACAGATTCCCACCCACCCATAGGCTTTTCCCCAGAAAAGTGGCCTTAGGGCGGTGACGAGGTGGATCACAATTTGCCTCCCCTGGACAGGTGCTGGAAAGGTGGAAGCAGTGCGCCCCCCTATGCTTTGTGCCCGAAGATTAATATGAAGTAAGGAAGGGGTGTGTGGAAGAGAGAGGATTTAACTGCTTCATTTCTTTATAGAAGGAGAGAGAGACTGGCTTTCAAATTTGTGTGGAACTTAAACCTGGAATTTCCAAATTGTTAGGTGGGTGGGTTGGGAAGAGGTTATTTATTTATTTATTTATTTTATTTCATTTTTAAACCGCCCATAGCGAATAGCTCTCTGGGCGGTGTACAAAAGATTAAAAGTACAGAAATACAAAATATCACAATAAATAAACTGAAACAAAGAGATTTAAAATTGTAACATTAAACGCTTTAAAATGCCTGGGAGCATAGCCAGGTCTTAACCTGGTGCCGAAAAGATAGAAGCGTCGGCGCCAGGCGTATTTCTTCGGGGAGGCTATTCCACAATTCGGGGGCCACTACAGAAAAGGCCCTAGATCGAGTAACTGTCCTCCGGGCTTCCCGATGGGTTGGTACCCGGAGGAGGGCCTTAGACGCTGAGCGAAGTGACCGGGTCGGTTCATAGCAGGAGAGGCGTTCCACAAGATACTGCGGTCCCACGCCGTGTAAGGCTTTATAGGTCAAAACCAGCACCTTGAATCTGGCTCGGAAGCAAATAGGTAGCCAGTGCAAACGGGCCAGAACAGGTGTTATATGCGCTGACCGGCTGGTCCTCATCAGCAGTCTGGCTGCTGCATTTTGCACTAGCTGAAGCTTCCGAACTGTCTTCAAGGGCAGCCCTACGTAGAGCGCATTACAGTAATCCAACCTAGAAGTTACCAGAGCATGAACAACTGAGGCGAGGTCATCCCTGTCCAGATAGGGGTGTAGCTGGGCTACCAACCGAAGGTGGTAGAATGCATTCCTTGCCACCGTGGCCACTTGCGCCTCCAGAGACAAGGAAGGATCGAAAAGAACCCCAAGACTACGAACCTGTTCCTTCAAGGGGAGTGTAACCCCATCTAGAACAGGGTAAGCATCCACCATCTGGGCAGGGAAGGCATTCACCAACAGTGTCTCAGTCTTGTCTGGATTGAGTCTCAGTTTATTAGCTCTCATCCAGTCCATTATCGCGGTCAGGCAGTGATTCAGCACATCCACAGACTCACCTGTAGAAGATGAAAAGGAGAAATAGAGCTGCGTGTCATCAGCGTACTGGTGGCAACGCACTCCAAAACTCCTGATGACGGCACCCAGAGGCTGCATGTAGATGTTAAAAAGCATGGGGGACAAAACCGACCCCTGAGGGACTCCACAATGGAGAGTCCAAGGAGTTGAGCAATGTTCCCCAAGTACTACCTTCTGGTGACGATCCGCCAAGTAGGAGCGGAACCACTGCCAAGCAGTGCCTCCAACTCCCAACTCCACGAGTCTCCCCAGAAGGATACCATGGTCGATGGTATCAAACGCCGCTGAGAGATCAAGGAGAATCAACAGAGTCACACTCCCTCTGTCCCTCTCCCGACAAAGGTCATCATACAGGGCGACCAAGGCTGTTTCAGTGCCAAAACCAGGCCTAAAACCGGATTGAAACGGATCCAGATAATCGGTCTCATCCAAGAGCACCTGGAGCTGATTGGCAACCACCCGCTCCAGAACCTTGCCCAAAAAGGGGACATTCGCCACCGGTCTATAGTTGTTCAGGTCATCTGGGTCTAAGGAAGGTTTCTTTAAGAGCGGTCTTACTACTGCCTCCTTGAGGCTACTAGGGACTACTCCCTCACTCAAGGAGGCATTTATCACTTCCTTGGCCCAGCCGGTGGTAGTAGTCCTGCTAGCCTTCACTAGCCAAGATGGACAAGGATCTAGAGCAGACGTGGTCGCCCGCACCAATCCAAGTACCTTGTCCACTTCCTCAAGCTTCCTCAAGGTTGTATTGCTATGGCTACTACTCTGCATATAATAATAATAGTAACAACAACAACAATAATTAATCTGATTGTATGAGGCATCCCAAAGCAATTTGCAATACAATAAAACCCATGTAGAACGATTGTATGTATAAAAACAGAACAGTTGCACAGATAAAAAGTTCAGAAAACAGTTATATAGATAAAAATAATTTAACACAACAGCAGCAGTCCATATATAACATCAGTTCAAATCCAATGCAGACACCAACTGGGATAAAAAAAATTCCACTCAGAAGGCTTATTAATTTTATGGTTTGTTTTTATTTTGTGTTCTGCACCCTGCCTTGATATCTGCCTTGCTGAAGGGTAATAAATGATGGAATTAATTAATAAATGCTCTGGACATGCTCAGAGGCACTCTCTTCTGCATTATTGCTTTTTCCTCCCATGAGCCAGGGCTGGCTCCAATCAAGTCCCAGTGAAACCACAATATTCTTCCCCTGGCACAGGAGAAATTGCCCAGTAGAAGCTTTTCCTGACCCCTTTATTTTCTCCATGCCAAGAAAAGCTTCCCTTACTTGAGTTTGGACTTATGGAGTTCCTTGACTAGTGCTGGGAGAGAGGATTTACCCCACTCCCCCAGTGGTGTGGTCCCAATCTGATCTCTTCCCCAGCTCATGGCTGCTATTAATTAAAAAAGGTCATAAATGAGTCCTAGTTTGGTCCTGACCAATGATACTTCCCTAGGATCTATCTGTCTGTTCTGTGTCAGGCTGCTGTTAAAAGTATCAGAGAGACACCAGCAAAAGGGTGACAACTGACAACCCTGCGCCGCTGCATGCTCGACAAAGGCGGGTTGATGGGAGGATGCAGGCCTTCTTTGCATGCAACCTCTCTCCAAAAGGTTTAGGTTGTTAAGATACCAATTTAAAGTAGTCTTTCTGTGATGAAGTTACAGGAGAAACAGCTCCTCTAGATGCCCTTTTTATTGTGCATTCATGATGATTTGTGTTCATGATAGTTTTGGGGCAGTGAGATACGACTGTGCTTTCAAAACTGTACATGCAAAAGTTTTGGGACGGTCAAACTGCTTCGTTTCCAGTTGGTGCATGTCCCATAGCTTCCCACTGAAATCCTGTAATTTTTAATACCACAAATGTTTTTAGGGTGCGGGGCCATGTTTGTTGCTCAAGATTGCCACTCCAGATGGCAATAACGCGATAACACTGGGGAAGCGTCACAGAATTACTAATAAAGCAGAATGATGTGTGGGTGGTCCATTATAAATCCATCACTAGTGCACTATTGTTGCATCAGTGACATGTTGCAGAATATACCCGCAAAAGCCCTTCCCACCAATCTGGAGTGGCCTTAAGATGGAGGGTGGTTTCAAAATGAGAATCTCTGTGGGCTAATTGAGACCCCCTCCTCTCCCATTTTGTTAAGATTTATGAACCAGCATATTTTCATTTATGACACAAATCTAGAGAGCCAGCTCTATGACCAGGTGGAGTGGAGGAGTAGGAGTAGCGACCACTACAGTTTATGGGTATTAAAGACAAACAGATACTGGATTTTCAACATCATCTGTATTTTCACCAAAGAAGAATTAGTTTATTGTATGCATGCTTTAATCTATGGGCACCTTTATGATGTTCTGCCTTGGAAACCAAATAGGCTTGCTAACCTTTGAGCTCGCCTGTCTAGTTATACCTTCACCAGTAGTTTTGATCAGTAGTAACTGCTTTGATCTGCAGGACTGGCACTTTTACAAGTGCTATTGAATCTTCTGTACTTGCAAGGAATCAATCCTTCAGTGTGGCAGCCCCTACTCTTTGGAACTCCCTGGCAACAGATACTAGGCAGGTACCTTTGTTATAGTGTTTTTTACAGCTGCTAAACACTTTTTTTACCCAGACATATAATTTTATTATGTAAGTTTCTTTTAAAAGTGCTGATTTTATCTAAATTTTGATAAATTTTCTGTCTGTTTTTAATGTTTGACTGGATTGGTTTTCTAATGTAAATTTTATATTGTTTTATGGAAATCACTTGGAGGTTTTTGTTGATTAAGCAGTTTATAAATCTATTTTTTAAAAAATAAATCATGTTTAACACCATGCCCTGAAAAGCAGATTTCTGCAAAGCAAACCTCTGTTAATGTCACAGGGGCAAAGTTCATATGATTCACCTGGGAATTAATATAGTTACCCATCTTTCTTTCATTTATTTATTTATTTGCCTGGCTGAATGTACCTTGGTAAACATAGTAATGTGCAGAAATTAAACCAGTGCAGCTTTTCACGACCAATAGGGAAGGGTTTGCCTGTTGAACTTCTGCTTCTTATGCAGCAGATTAAAGTATAGGAGCTCTTACACAGAGAGAGAGAGAGAGAGAGAGATGATGAACACAACAGAACTAAACAAAGAGAATAAACCAATGCTGGCAGTGAATAGCAAAGCAATTAAGATTTAATCAAATTTACAGCATGTCTACTCAGAAGTAAACCCCAATAAGTCCAGGAGTGGAGAAACGCAGGCCCAGTGGGGCCAAATATGGTCCTCCATGCCTCTCTATGGCTCTTGAAGTGTCCTCAGGCCACTCCCCCTATCCCCAGGCCACTCCCACTATCCCCAGGCCACACCCCTCACTGGCACCGCTTCACACCCTGAGTGGTTTTGTCTGGCTGGAATGTGGCTCTGATAACTTCTGGATAGAGAACAAAGATGGGTGTGTGAATGTGTGTAGCTGGGCAAAGGTAGTATTTATGTTGGTTGCTCCACCCACTTTTGCCTCTGATCCCACCCACCACTAGCATGTGGCCCTGGGAAGGTTACCGAAAGGGAATGCAGCCCTCAGGCTGAAAACGTTTCCCCACCTCTGGGGTATAGGGTTTCAGTGTTAGTGTATAAAGATGCTTATCTTTGTTGTTGTTGTGTTCCCAATCAAACATTATAGTTTCAGTAATTTTGTTATCCGAAAAAAAGTTTGAGCTATTTGTACAGCATGTAAAATCAGCGTGGCAACCTGTTTCTTAATGCCAAGAAAATATTATGAAAGCAATTTTGACTATAGTAAGGATAAGGGTATTTTTACAATTGAAACTAAAATCACTTAATGCACAATCCTATATTTGCCATAGAATCACAGAATGGTAGAGCTGGAAGGGGCCTGTAAGGCCATCGAGTCCAACCCCCTGCTCAATGCAGGAATCCAAGTTAAAGCACACAAGACAGATGGCTGTCCAGCTGCCTCTTGAAGGCCTCCAGTGTCAGAGAGTGTTGTCTAATAAGTCCAATTGACTTCAGTGAGACTTCCAAGTAAGCAGGTATAGGACTGCAGCTCTAATCACTTTTGGGGTCCCTCTCAGCTGGTTATGTTTGACCCATCCTCCCAGAAACAGCCATTTTGTTATACTTAGTCACTAGTGACTTTTCTCACTGCAGCCGGTGTAACTCGCATCATAAACCTTGACTGAAGCAAGAGACATTTTTAGCTCACTAACACTGCAATTCTGTGTATAGATACCTGGAAGTGAGACCTGTGACGTCCTTCCCTGGTTCTCCCTGTCAGGTTTCCACCTGCTTGTGGCTACTGCCTTTCACTAGGCACCACCAGGGATACCACCAGTCCGGGCTGTCCTTTTTATGGTTTCTCACTCTGCTCTAGCACAGATCTCACTAGATCCCCCTGCTAGGCAACACCACCAGTCACGTCCTATAACCAATACTCCCAGAGACTTTGCCTGAGTCTCTCTCTAGCTGGTTACTTTTGTGACTGCGTGCTTATGCTGTTCCAACCCCCTTGTAACGCATACAACTCTGGGTTGCTCTGGATACTTGAATTGTTATTATTCCTCCCTTTACCGCTGCCACCATTAGATACTGTTTCTGTTCAGCCTTGGTAATTACCTTGCCCTCCCTTCTGGTATGTATATCCCCCAGCCAAGGATCAGGCCTTTGGTAAACCAAATAAGTATTTATTAAATATCAGAAATAACAAGATTAGTTTTAGAATGTTTCACAAGCGTATGGTTTCATCTATTCCTGTTTTGTACTTGACTTATTATTAATCAGAACTCCAACTCCCTCTTTCTCCACACTCCTGACCTCCACCCTCAAACACCTCTTTCTCCACACTCCCAACATCCACCACCAAACACCTTCTTCTCCACCCTACTAACATCCACCCACCAAACACCTTCTTCTACACCCTACTAACATCCACCCAGATTCAACTGTCATTCTTCCATTTATACTCCCAGCCACTCAAACGCTCAGCCAATCCAGCATTCTACTGCTCATGTACTCCCCCCTCCTCTTTCACTCCACTTACCATATGTCTTCTATATAAACAGCACTTACCATATTTACCCTACAAGCAGGAACATCACAAGACCCTCTGAACTCAGCACATAACTTTAAAGTAACATGCTTGCCTCAGCTCCAGCTGTAAGCACCACAGTAATTCTGAGACGCATCCAAAGAATGAGAACTTCTGCTTTCCTAGTTAGTGGGAGTTCAGTTTGAAAGTCTCATTTTGACAAGAGACAAAAAAAAAGAGTGTGCCCACAGAACGTGCCCATGCTGAACGTGTGGGTGACAGGTGGTGTGGCCACTGTGGGCATTAGTAGCAGGGGCAAGGCTACCCTGAGTGACCCCCTCATCTCCTCTCACACATTCTTTCAGTGCTTGTGTGTGTGATCAGCCAAAACCCCTTTTACTGTGAAAACAAAAGTGTTGCGGGAATGTCAGTCACTGATGAGAGGAAGGCCACTTTTAGTGTTTTGGTGTTTTGGTGCAGATTCAGTCACATACCAGGAAATTCAGGTTGCACAATTAAAGTTGATCTGCTGCTCTTGTGCAACAAACCCTCTTCCCCCACTGGAAGGCGTGGGACAACAATTGCTTGGTGCAACATTGTATATCTCCTCCTTCAAACAAATCAGAATGAATGTTTAATAAACAGCCAATGTTTAACCTCCCTGCCAACAATTCAAGATGCATGCTCAATAAATGGGTCATCTGGAAGCAACCAGCATTTAAAGCTTTTTACATACATTCTCCATCATTGTTCTGGCAGCTCAGTATTATGATCATTAGCAGATCTATGAGTTGATGCTGAGAGAATAGTGCTCCCTCTGAGGTGGTTGAGGTGAGAATTGCTGGTGTTCAGCCTTATGGCTCTACGGAGTTAGAGGAGAGAGGTTTTTTTAAAACTTCCATTCTTGGGAGTAGGAGCTGGAGCTTGCTCTATGGGTCCTCCAAGCGAAGAATTCTCTTGATGGCTCAGTGGAAGGGCATGATTGTTTCTAGACATTGATTTATGGAATCTCTATTGAAATGTGCTTGCTGCGGTGAAACCTCTCTGTGTTGGCTGAATCAGCATAGCGGTACGGACTGTTCAGTTGCTCAGGGAATGGAAGCTTTTGTTGTTTAGCTTCTGTTAATGCTGTAGGCAGTTATGATAATGGATAGGATTGGCTCAGTTGGCTTGTTTTACTGGGTTATAATGCTGCTGTGGATGGTATTTTATCAGGGGCGGGGAATGAAGGGGTGGGCCCAATCCTTATGACTGAAATCAAACCATGTGGGCAAAGAAAGAGCACTCTTTGGACAAGGTCATACTCCAAATTCTCATAAAAGCAGAGGTACAAATACTAATACCAGATTTTTAAAAAAAGACAAAATGATGCTGAAAGATGTAATTTCTTAGGGTTGTATTCAACTAAGGCCTTCTCAGAGTTGGGATAGGTGAGAAAATTTATTCAGTTCACATTTAAAACTGAATTTATCAAATTTGCACTTTTAAAACAACCTGAGAATCAAACACAGCCACCCTTCAAAATTTACACTTATCCAAATTTTGCAATGGACTTCTCTGACCAGTGTTTTAAAAAATGTGTATATTAGGAGAAAGTGGGAATAAAATGCATATAGTGGGGAAGAACACATTAAAATGCATTATATTAGGATAAATTGTTGCAAAATGTATATATTAATAACAACTCCATGTAAAATATGTTTATTAGGAGAAATTCACACTAAAAAATTTAATGGTCTATTTTGTGTTGTGATCCACCCTGGGTCCTACTGGTGAAGGGCGGGTAATAACAACAGCAACAACATTATTATTTGTTGAAGAATTTTCATAGGATTTTTAAAAAAATTATACATTGCTGCACAAATGTGGAGAACTGAATTTATTACTGGAGAAATGAGAAACTGAGAGCAATGAAATGTAGAGATCCCTCCATCCCTATTCAGAGTCGACCCGTTAAACTAATGAACCAGTTAGTCATTCCCATTCACTTCAGTTGGTCTACTCCAGCCTTTCCCAACTAGTGGGCCACCAGATGTTGTTGGACCGCAATTCCTGTCTTTCCTGACCATTGGCAGTGCTGTCTGAGGCTGATGGGAGTTGTGGTCCAACAACATCTGGTGGCCCACTGGTTGGGAAAGGCTGGTCTACTCTGAATAGGACTAGTGTTGAATATTACACTTACTCTACACCTGGCTAAAAGGAAGAGAAAGTTGCTGGGATTTAGGTCTCGCCCAGGCACTGATGAATACTGAGGAGTAAAAGATAAAGGAGAGGAAGTTCAGAGGCCGTGTGGTGAAGGAAAGATGTAGAGCAGCGGATGGGGACCCTGTGGCCTTCCAGATGCTGCTGGATTCCAACTCCCATCAGCCCCAGACAGCATGACCAATGCTCAGGGTTCTTGTCCAACGCTCTATCCGCTACATCACTGTTCTTCAACTTTGGGTTCCCAGATGTTGGACTACAACTCCCATCATCCCTAGCCAGCTGATCCAATGGACAGGATGATGGGAGTTGTAGTCCAACAGCATCTAGAGACCCAAAGTTGAAGGACGCTGCGCTACATCATACTGGCTTCGCTAGTGGATGTTGGATGGAGAGGCGTAACGGAGTACCTGAGGAGGAATTACAACTGTGGGCTTCTCATGGAAACAGGCAGGAAAAGGGAGGTTTGGTGAGCCGTGGGCAAGTGGCATTGAAGCATAGTGACTTGCTCATGCTAAAGGGGCAACTGAGACCAAAAAAGCAGTGGAGGAGGGGCTGAATTTGATAGGTTGGTTTCAGTCAATGGTCATTCTTTGCCTTCAAGTCTGTAGCTATGCAATAAAAGTACCACAGAGCATGTGCAGAGTGCCTTTCCCTCACCATTGAGCCACTGCAGCCTGTCCCTGCATGCTGACAATGAAAGGCTTAGTAGAGCATCTTTATAAGGTAGGTGGCAGGGTTTCCACGCAGGCCTGAGCCCCAAGACCTCCTTTTCAACATTTACGTTGGGGTGGGGGAAAACTGGGCCCCTCCAGATGTTGTCGCACTCCTGACTCCCATCTGTCCCAGCTAGAGATGTAAAAACTGTTTTTCCAGACATTTCCCCATTTTTCCTCCTGAAAAATTGAAAGGAAAAAAATTGGGGGAAATGGGGGGGGATTTTCCAAGTCCCCCCCCCCATACCTTCACATGTGTGGCTGATAGTCAGGAATGGTGGAGTTGTAGCCCACAACATCTGGAGGGCCACAGTGTTTCCACCTCTGATTTGAAGTGCTGCTTCTGCCTCCCTTGACAGAATTCTGAGAACACCATACCAATGATATGTAGTGAATTTTAAAAACTTCTACCATAAGGCATTCCTCTCATGCTGCTGCAAAAACCTCATTTTTACACTCTAGGCTGCACTGTGCCAGCTCAAGTGAAGCCAACCCAAGTCATCAAGAGAATTCAGAGCTGGCTGGAGTTTTCCCCCCCTTAAAGTATTCTTTGTCTGTTTATAGATAATTTATATGCTACTTCTTGCACAGGCCACAGGGTGGTTTACAATAAAACAAGTAAATAAGAATATATAGAAATACATTAAAAAATCACAATCTACTAAAACAACAAATCACTTAAACAACAGTTCCTAATAGCAACAGCAGTCAGGTCTCTTCTTCAACTGCCCTCTGAAAAAGACGTGTCTTTTTATGTAAATAAATCAAATGTCTATAGTAAGCATTTCCAGTCAAATTGATAAAAAAGCAATAAAAACGTTCTGCTAGGGAATAGGGGAGGGGCTGTATTTTAATAAATAATATAAAATAATAATTTAATAAATAAGCAAAAATACTGAATACACATCATTGCTAGCAAGCAACAAGAATTAAACTGTCAGCCTTTTCTCACTTCTGCATATCAATCTCTTCTTCTTTGCCTTGGCATAAAATGTTTAAAACAGCAGTATGTTTGTTCATAGCAGTATATTTGTTCCAAAGCCTATTCCTGAAAGGTCTGTAATCAAAATGAAAATGTATTTATGTATTTAATCTGTAATGTTTATACCCAGTAACAGAAGTTCTTAATAACTATTTTTTAAAAAATGCTTAGATTTCACGTGTATGTTTTGTATCCTGCTTAGTTTTGGAGTAGTTAGAATTAGGTACATTGAAGATAATGTACCTAACTTAGTCAGGTTTGTCCATTTCAGTGGGTCTACTCTGAATAGGACTAGAACTGGATATAACCCTAAATCAACATGGAAAAAACCAACACACAACAGCAATAGTGTAAATCTAGCAACAGAGAAGAACATCAGCACAAAGGATTTGGAGAAGGGGCTCCAGCTTCTTTGCATGCAGAAGGTCCCAGGTTAATTCCCTGGCATCTCTGGGTAGGGTGGAGAATGTCCCCCATCTGAAAGCCTGGAGAGCCTCTGCCATTCAGTGTAGGCATTATTGAGCTAGTGGGCCCAGTGGGACTGACACAATGAAGGGCAGCATCTGGTGTTCCGTGTTAATCTAAAAAACACAAAAAGAACATAAGATTGAAAAAAGTTAGGTAAAAACTGGGCTCTGATTAACAAAGTGATTAAGCAGCCCCTTGCAAGTCCGGCACATCTTTCAGGGAAGGGCGCTTGCCACCTGTCTGGATTGTGGGGAGGTGGGCTGCCCCAGGGTTAACTGCTGCCAGATTTTGCCCTGGTTTGTCTACCTTTCCTGAGACGTGACTTATCTGCTTGGACTTGATGGAGGACTAGAGACGTTGGGCAAGCTTAAAGTGACAGGCTGGGGCAGGGCAGAGCCGCTACAACTGAAGTATTGGTCAACTGTCTCTGTGGGTATGAAAATGGTATGCAAGTAGTGTGTATGAGTGCTGCAGTCTCTTTCTGGGTGAAGGCCACATTGCCCTGAGCTTATCTGGCAGAAACCTCATGCAAGCTGTGGTCAGAACCAAAGCTTGTAGAAGGAAGGGCCAACCAATTTTCCTCTCTCTCTTTCTCTCTTTGTCATTCCTCTCTCTCTCTCTGACAGCCTCCTCTCTCTCTCTCTCTCTCTCTCTCTCTCTCTCGCCTTTTTCTGCCTCTCCCTTCCTCCCCAAAGGACAGCCAGAGGAGGGAGCGATTGCTCCTGCCAGATGCCTGAGCTGTTCACTTGTAGAGGGCTTTTGAAATTAGGCCATGGGCCATAGGCTATCTACCCCTGAAGTGGCGTATGGCTGAGTGCAGTGTTGATTACTTTGCCGGACTTAGAATATACCCTTCAGTTAAGTCAGATAAGTTTCTCAGCTCCATGATTGCAAAGAGGCCATGGTGACGTCTGTGCACAGGGAATGGAACCCCCATTTTACATTGTTGTGTACTGAAATTGGCTACAGTCCACCGTTTTGTGCAGGAAAGAAACGTGATACTGATGTGAAACTTCTTGTATTCAGCTAGCAAATCAGTGGCCTATCATATTGCCCACTTTGTGAATTGAGAGAGTACCATAGAAAGCAATTTAGGAAGGTAACTTTATATCTGGGAGATATTTTTTTTTAAACACTTTTTTCTAACAACTTCCCTCCTTCATCTCTGAGGCTGTCAAGAAGTCCATTGTTTTGATTTCCTCTGTTTCAAAATGGTGCAAAAGTGTTTCATAGTCTGAGGATGAAATAACATCCTAAACAGTTTGGGCCAGAGTAGTTCAAGGTCTGTCTCTCCTCCCACATGAGCCTGCCTATTCATTGCAGTTATCTGAAGCCTTGGGTTGTATCCAGCTAAGTTCTATGCAGAGTAGGCCCATTGAAATTAATGGATCTAACTTAGTCATGTTCATTAATTTCAATGGGTCTGCTCTGAGTAGGAGTAGCATTGGATACAACCTTTTTTTTTGTCCCCCAAACCTCTGTCGGCACTCTGAAAATAACAACTGTTGCAAGTTTCCAGCTTCAATGCTCAATTTTCAATCTGGTTCTGACCAGAGATGCAATTACTTATAGTAAATTCGCCCAATTTGTGAATGTGCCAAGATCCCCACTCCACCTCAGCCGGCTTCAGTGAAGGAGAGTTTAATGATTTTTGTTTCTGTTGTAGCGATTGTAATTCAGTTGAATTCAAATTGTAATACAACAGTGCAATAAAATTAAAAATCAATATGAATATTTAATGCAATTGGATGTGCAGGCTCTCATCTTCAACCACAAATCCACTGACATTCCATGGACCACCTGAATGAAGCTCTGGTGGTCCACGGACCACAGTTTGGAAACCCTTGCCCTAGGATTCTTTATCTTCAAAAAAAAGCACTTATACCAGACAGCTGTTTAAAAACTCTTTCAAACAGCAGACTGTCCTTTGGTCGGCCTTCAGACAGAGGACTTTCCTCAATAAACCAGGACACATGGACCCCCTCTTTCTTCGTAGCATGTTTAATTTTATAGACATCTGTCATGTCTCTCCTTACTCTTCCCCCCCTTCCCCAAGCTAAAAAGCTGCAAGCATCTCAGCCTTTTCTCATAGGGGAGTTGCTTCAGCCCTTGATCATTTTTCATTTGCCGCTTTCTGCACCTTTTACAGCTGTACAGTTTTCTTCTTGAGGTGCTGCAACCAGAACTCTACATGGCGTTGTGTGGCCCCATGATTGTAGGACCGTTCTCTGCTGTGCTGCATCATGAGTGGGCATAACTCCTCCCTTATTCTTGTGTGGAATTTGCAGTGGTCTTACCTGTTCGTGTGAGTCACATGAAAACAAAAACGGAGAGGAGAATGTCCAGCTAATGACTGTTGCAGTCCCCCAGGCACCTGGTTGGCCACTGTGAGAACAGGATGCTGGACTAGATGGGCCACTGGCCTGATCCAGCAGGCTCTTCTTATGTTCTTATGCACCCTTTTGGTAAGGAACTTCCTGCTGTAGCCAGGAAGGTTTAATCTCAACCATATGGTTTTTCGACTGGAGGAGGCAGTAAGGAAATAAACAGTGCACAGAGAATGGGAACAGGTTAGAGGGAAATCATTAAGCTACTTGACTGCAAATTAATGTGCCCTAGACAAGGGAATGCTAATTTGAACACATGCCCTCCATGCTAGGCTCCACCCTTTACAGCTGTTGGAAAAGCTGGAATTCAACAGGTGCAATTTTCCTAGGGCACAGAGTTCTGCATCAACAAAAAAAACTGGCAAGACTAAGAATTTCGACGCACTTGCCCAGCTTTCTGACTTACTCCAGAATGTTCATACTCTGGAGTCACAGATATTATTTTTCCACTAGGTATACACATTTTTGCAGTGCACTGAAATTGCACCTACTAATGGGGTTTTCTTAACCAAAAATACAGATGTGTTTGGCACAGCTGGCTGCTGCCCTTGGAGCCTGCAAGTGTAAAATGAATGTTGTTGGTATCAGCTGGTGGTGAACTCTGAAAAAAAATTAATCATTGGCTGTGAGGTGGGCCGCCAATTCATGGCTTCTATATGGTGATTTCTTTGTGATGAGATGTTTATTTTCAAGCTGGTGATTCTTCGACAGAGGGATGTAATCTGAAAGCGCTTGCATGTTTTGTCATTAAGACACTAGTGTGCATGATGCAGCTCCCTGGCACATGTGTGTATCTGAGCATATAAGGATCCTTGTGAAAAAATATTTATCTGAATTTAGTCCTGCAGAGGATTTTGTTATATCTAGTGTGTTTATGTGTTTTTTTTTCTTATTTACTGTTAATAATGAAAACTGTTACTTTGCATGTTTCCTTATATGTGTTGGCAGCCAGGAATTAAGAGCTAAGAGTTGTAAGTTGTAGGAGGATTCAGCTAAATCCTACTTATAGCAGACCTATTGAAATCAACAAACCTAAGTTAGTAATGATCTACTACTCTGAACAGGACCAGCATTGAATACCACCCTAAATTTGTGGCTCAGCTCTGAATGTTCCTTTTGGTTTTTGTCATGGCTTATAGGCCCAGAGCTTGGAAAAGTTACTTTTTTGAACTACAACTCCCATCAGCCCAAGCTCTGCTTATAGCTAAAGAATAAATTTGCTATTGCTGCTACTCCTCCTTGAATGTACAATATACAGGCATTAAAAAGGGGGGGGGAAGAAGCAAAAGTTGTCCCATAAGAAAAAAAACCCCATAGTAGGGTAATATTTGTTTTTGAACCAACCATAATGTCACAAAGTATTGTTTTGTATTTCAAAGCATGGGTTTGATTCATGTTTTAGTGGCTGTGTTGTTGCATTGCGTTGCATCTGTGAGACAGCACCTCTGTATACATTAAGAAATCATATGATGGCATGTTCCTCTATAGACAAAATTTTCCCTGCATATAGAAAACAGGCATGTCAGGAGGAAAAGGGCAATGAGAGCCCTCTTTTCTGACATGCTAGATATCTATGTGCTAGGATTTAAAAATTGCAATAATATTAAAACCCTTCATTAGCAGATATAAAACAAATATCCCTCTAATTGGGGATCATACTGGGATTGTTCCAGTACTGGGCCATTGCTCAGTGGAACTGCATTCATTGCATGTTCAAACCCTGACAACTCCAGGTATGGGAAAGACTCCTGTCTGAAACCGTGGAGAGCTGCTGCCAGTCAGTGTAGACAATACTGAGCTTGATAACTGATTTGACTCAGTGTATGAAGTAACTTCCTATGCTCATATGTAACAAAAGCATACCATTTTTTTGCCATTTCCCATTAACATTTCATAGTTTTATTAAACCAGTTAAACTTGTCCATTTCCACTACTGTGAGATTTTTCCTGAGCCAGCCCATGAAGACATACAATGATCTATAAGACTTCCATTCATTTATTTTGCAAGGGAAATTTTCCCATTATCGACAGGTGTTCAATAATGGCCTTTTGTTTATCCACATGTAAGGATTTTCTTTTCAACAACTAGCAAAAGGATTATACTTGCATGTCAGGGAGGAGGCTGAGCTAGATCTTTCCATCTTGACATTTTGTTTTATGGGGAGCGGATAGAGAAGAGTATTCTGTTATGTAAGCATCCACTTGTGCAGCCTGAAGGGCACAGCTTTAGGAGAAGGACCGTAGCTGGGAAAAGGGCTGTAGCTCAGTGGCAGAGCATCCGTTTTGCATGCAGAAGGCCTCGGGATCAATCCCCCGCATCTCCAGATAGGACTGGGAATGTCTCAGGCCTGAAATCCTGGAGAGTCGCTGCCGGTCAGTAGGATTCAGTTCACATTTCAGTCCGAATCTATCAGATTTGTACTTTCCAAAATAATATGAGAACTGAAACACAGCCATCCTTCAAAATTCACATTTATTAGAATTTTGGGATGCAGTTCGCCAACTAAACAACATGTGCAAAAATGCATAAATTAGGGGAAAGGGTGCATAAGAATGAATACATGAGTGAAAATAATGTGCAAAAAGGCATGAAATCATGACAACTGGCTTGCAAAAATATATACCTTTGTCAAAACTGCCAACAAAAATGTGTTTATTTGGAGAAATTCGCCCTAAAATGGTAGAGAATTTTCATGAGGATTTTTTTTAAAAAAAAATCACAAATTGCTGCAGAAATGTGGAGAGCCAAATTTAAGACTGAAGGAATGAGAAACTGAGAGAACCAAAATCAACAGAGCTTTCCATCCTTATCAGTCAGTGTAGGCGATATTGAGCTAGATGGACCAATGGTGTGGCTCTGTATAAGGCAGCTTCCTATATCTTCCTATATATCACTTCCATGAGAACTAGTAGCTCCTCCAGCCTGGGTCCTCCCACTCCGGGTATGTTCTGCAACATGACATTGACACAATAATAGTGAATGAGGGTTTATACTGAACTGTCCTCGCATCATTCTGCTTTGTTAATTGCTCTGTGATGCTTCCCCAGTATTTCCGCATTATTGCTGTCTGCAGGGACTCTTTTGTTCATTTGTTTGTTTGCTTAATTTATATACCGCTTCGTATTTCAACAGAAACCTCCAAGCGGTTTACAAATCCCAACGAAAAGGAATTAATGCAAGAATCAAGGTAAGAAATAGAATACAAATCCCACTTTCAAAACCAAGTAGTGCTAGTACTGCTGCGGGCAATAATAAAAGCCCACGTTTTAAGTAACAAAATGAAAGAAATATCTTTTAAACAAAAAGTACATACAAAAAAACCCCCACATGATACAATTGCCAAGATCACTCCACCTCCATAGCACAAGAACAGCAGGGTGGGAGTATAAAGCTGTACATTTGTGCTCTAAAATGTTCTAGGATTTCAGCAGAAAGCTATGGGACATGCAGTGATTGGAAACAAAGCAATATGTCTGCCCTGAATCTTTTGCAAACGTAAACAGTATTGAAAGCAGAATCATGTCACTGCCCTGATAATTTCATGAGTACAAATCATCATGAATGCACAATGAGAAGGTTGTCAGGAAGGGCCCCATGTCTCTGGTTGGAAGGTGAGATCAGACAAAACCTGTGTTTTCTGGAGCATGCTTCAGAGTGTTGTCCCTGCGACATCCCTCCCATTTGGACTGTAGGTGAGCTGACAAAGTGGCCCTCAATTGACTTGGAGGGCAGGAGGGTCGGTACTGATTTTAGCATAGCAGGATCTGTCAGTTTCTCATTTTTCCAGTCTTAGATTCAGGTCTCCACACTTCTGCAGCAATTTGTAAATTTATTTTTTTAAAACCCTCATGAAAATTCTTCAGCATTTTAGTGTAAATTTCTCCTAATAAATACATTTGTATGCAGATTAATGTACCCATTTTTGCAAAGGAATGTCTCCCAATGTAGTGCATTTTTGTATGTTATTTTGGTAAATACATTCATTTTTATGCACATTTCCCCCCCTATTATATGTATTTTTGTAAACATTGTTTGGTAGGCGAATTGCATTGCAAAATTCAAATATGTGCGAATTTTGAAGGATGGCTGTTTTGGTTCTCATATTGTTTCAGAAAGTGTGAATTTGATGGATTCAGCTTTAAATGCAAACTGAATTGAATTCTAACCCCCACCCCAATCTACGGGCCCTGGGACAGCTGCCAGAATTTTCCTGACCAGAGTGTAATAAGAGAGAGGATGCTAGATCGGAGAATGTTTACAGAATGTTTGTAGCCAGAATGGGCTTTGGGAGCACAAGGCTACACCATGCCCTGCAGGACAGATCTGCATCCAACATCTCTCTCAAAGCCTGATGAGAAGGCATTCGCTAGCTGTTCTGTCATCACTCTGTGGTGTAGTGGTTAGAGCAGTCTTTCCCAACCTTTGGGTCCCCAGATGTCGCTGAACTACAGTTCCCATAATTCCTGACCATTGGCCATGCTGGATGGGGCTGATGGGAGTTGTAGCCCAGCAACATGTGGGGACCCAAAGGTTGGGAAAGGCTGGGTTAGAGTGTCGGACTAGGACCTGGTTGACCAGGGCTTAAATCTCCACTCAGCCATGAACCTCGCTGCGTGACCTTCGGCCACTTATTCTCTCACACAGCCTAACCTACCTCACAAGGGTGTTGTGAGGATAAAATGGGGAGAGGGAAAAGAACCATGTACACCACCTTACGCTCCTTGGAGGGAAGGTCAATGCAATAATTGACAGATAAATAAATAAAATACATTAATTTTATTATTTAATAGCATTTTTAGCCACTTAATATTTTAACAACCACTTAATCTTAAAAACAAGCAATATCATTAAAGCGAAGATACAAAATGAAGGCCAGTAAAACAGCAGTATAAAAACAAATGAAAGTATGTAAAAGCAAAGAGGACAAAACATATCAGGATTCAAGCAGATAAGACTGGATCCAGTCTAATGGGTCAGGGAAAGCCGGGGCAAAAGTTAAGGGTGGTATCCAAGTAATTTTAACTTAGAACAGACCATTGGAATGAATGAACATGACTGAGTTAGGGCCATTAATTTTGGTGGATCTACTCTGAGTAAAAGTTAATCCAATACTCACTGCGGGCGCTATCCAAACCAGAAAAACAATAGTGAATTATCTATCCAATAATCAAACTGTTTAACGTTTTTAACTGAATCTATATATTTTAATGATTTGAATTAATTATTGATTCTGATAATATTTTATTATGTGTTGTGTAAGAATGGCTTTTGGCTGTATTATTAAAATTCATTCATTCATTCATTCAATTCAATACCACAAGAGATCTGAAGCAACAACTAATGGTTGCTTCTTCACCAAGTGGCAGAGGCCAGGTACAGGGGCAACAACATTAAATGCCCATTTTCAGATCACTGCCCCATTATATTCTGTAGGGTGCAGTGCCATGAGTTTCAGGTAACCTGGCTTTATATGTTAACAACAAGACCTTGAACATGGCCTGGTAACTGATCTGCAGCTAGTGCAGTTCCCTCAGCAGAGAGGTCATAGGTGCACATCCAGGTGTTCCACTCAACAAACTGACCTCAGCGTTCTGCACCAGCTGCAGCTTCTGGTCTAATCCCAAGGGAAGCCCCAAATACAGCATGTTACAGCAGCCATTGCTGGCACCAGGTTCCCCCTCTCACACTTCAGGGACACAGTTACCAACCAGCTAATGCAAGCCCAGCATCTAGGTACTCATAGGCAGCTGCTGAGGCCCTCTAGAGCTGGCACCGGTACTGGCCCTTGGCTCAGTGGTAGACCATCTGCTTTGCACGCAGAAGGTCCCAGGTTCAATCTCCAGCATCTTGAGATAGGGCTGGGAAAGTTTCCCTTGTCTGAAACCCTGGAGGGCCACTGCCAGTTAGAGTGGACCAGCCTTTTCGAACCTTTGGGTCCCCAAATGTTGCTGGACTATCACTCCCATCAGCCCCAGCCAACATGGTCAATAGTCAGGAATTATGGGAACTGTAGTCCAGCGACATCTGGGGACCCTAAGGTTGGGAAAGGCTGGAGTAGACAATATTGAGCTAGATGGACCAATGATTTGACTAGGTACAAGGTAGCTTCCTATGTTCTTACGGGGCTCTGCGCCAGGTAGCTGGGTGCGTGAGCTGCCGCTTTAATTTCCCAAACACTAGAACTCTGGTTCTTCCCTTGCATCCCCAAACATGAGTTCTGGTACACTCCTGCTCCTGCCATTGTATCCTGTATTCCCAGCCCCATCACAACCCCCCGCCTTTCTGCCTGACTGTTGTCCAGAGGTGGGAAACGTATGGCCAGATGTTGCTGGACTACAGCTTGCGGCTGTCCTGCAAAGCCTTGTCCTGGATTCCATGTCTTGATCATGGTAGTGTGTGACAAAGAGATGGAAGCCATGAACCAGCTTATAGTTAGAGATCTATATAGGTGCTGAAATGTTGAAGCTGAATGCTGGAAGATTCAGGACAGATAAAAGAAAATACTTCTTCACACAGCGCATAGTTAAAATTCGGAATTTGCTCCCACAGGAAGCAGTGATGGCCACCAACTTGGATGGCTTTAAAAGAGGTTTAGACAAATCCATGGAGGAGAAGGCTGTCAGTGGCTACTAGCCATGATGACTATCTGCCTCCACTGTTGGAGGGAGTATGCCTCTGAAAACCAGTTGCCGGAAGCCGCAGGAGGGGAGAGTGCTCTTGTGCTCAGGTCCTGCTTGCAGGCTTCCCATGGGCATCTGGTTGGCCACTGTGAGAACAGGATGCTGGATTAGGGCCACATTCACACCATACATTTATTCCACTATGATTCCACTTTAACCAAGTAATGGCTGCCCCCAGAGAATCCCGGGAAGTGTAGTTTGTGAAGGACACTGAGAGTTGTCAGGAGACACCTAATCCCCTCACAGAGCTACAATTCCCAGACTCCTGTGGGAAGAGGGGCAGACTGTTAAACCATTCTGGGAATTGTAGCTCCGTAGAAGAATAGGAGTCTTCTAACAACTCTCGGCACACTTCACAAACTACAGTCCCCAGGATTTTGGGGGGGAAGCCATGACTGGTTAAAGTGGAACAATAGTGAAATAAATGTATGGTGTGAATGTAGCCTAGACGGGCCATTAGCTTGACCCAGCAGGCTGTTCTTATGTTACATACAGAACTTGGAAAAGTTACTTTTTTTGAACTACAACTCCCATCAGTCCCAGCCAGCATGGCCACTGGATTGGGCTGATGGGAGTTGTACTTCAAAAAAGTAACTTTTCCAAGCTCTGGTTACATAGTCCTGACTGGAAAGTAGAGTTCTGCCAATGGGCTTTGTGCATTTTTGATGAATATGGACAAAGCCAACAAGGGCAATGGCTGTTCTCCCCACCCCATATGCACACGCCCATGCCCATGGCCAGTTTCCACATACCCTGATGCTTATTTTGGCAATCAGCTGCGGTACTTGGATTAATAATCATAATAATCATACAAAATCTTGGCCTCCCTCTCTCTGACCATCCAGGAAATTCTGCCCAAACTGACAAGCTTGCTGAAAGGGAGAGTCAACTCTGTGTCTAGGCAAAGAAATGGCTCCTTTTTCCTTCTCGAGAACACCTGGTAGACCAGAACAGGGGTGTTGAAAGAGGACAGGCTGACAGCTGTTTGCAGTTGCTTTCCCCCATAAAGGTGCAAGATTGAGAGTCGGGTTCCTGTTGCAGGAAGAGACGGCAGGTGCTTTGTGGAGGTGGAGAGAGAAACACACAGAAATAGAGTTCAGCCCAGGGCGGGGGGAAAAGAGACTTTATATTCAGCATGAATAAGAAGGGAGGGGATGGCAGTGTGTTAGGGTGGCAGGAGCTCCTAGGTGCTTACTGCAACCCATTCCTTTTAGCAAATGCTGAGTTGAAACCCAGCCAGTCATTCTGCCCATCCCTTGAAAATAATCTTTTTCTTTCAAATATAACAGAAAGAAATATTGCCTCCATCTGCACTATACATTTAAAGCACTATTGTACCACTTTAAACAGTAATGGCTTCCCCCAAAGAATCTTGGGAATTGTCATTTGTTAAGGGTGCGGAGAGCTGTTAGGAGACCCCCTATTCCCCTCACAGAGCTAATATGTTTTATTAGGAAAAATTCACACCATAATGCTGAACAATGTGAGATTTATTGTTACATTTGCAAATTGCTACAGAAATGTAGGGAACTGAATTTAAGACTGGAAAAAGGAGAAACGGAGAGATCCAAAATGGGCAGATCCTTCCATCCGTAGAGTTCGGCAGTATTGGATGTCAGGAAGGTGACGAGAGATCCCGCTTGAAGAAGATGCAGCCATCTTTACATATCTGACAAGTTGAATCAGGAGAACTGCAAACTCACTATAAAAACAATATACAGAAGAGCTGGTGGAGCAGGAAAGCAGAACTTTGAGGTTTCAGTCCTTCTTTCAAATGAGGAAGAGGGGTTGGGCTGGGGGGGAGTATCCCTGACCACAGTAGATTATCATGTTACAAAAGTAACTCAGCCTGAGTCACACAAAAGCGCCATTCACTTAGAGGAGAATGGCCTAGTTATGGATTCAGGGTCTGAGTTATTTTCATTTTTGCTTCTCCCCATTTTGGCTAGAAATAGCAAGATGGCTTTGACACAAACAACCTTGCGATTCAAGGCTTTGAAAAGTGGGGGCAAAGCTTTAGAAGAAAGCCAACATTCTCATAGGACGCCAACAGCTATCTGAATTTTCCTATTTTTATTTCTCAAAAATGAGTTTTACTGAAATTCCATTTATAGAACTGTCATTATAGAGCTGGATTCAAGGTCCTTGGCAACCACTGTGTCCGGCTCATTGGCCCTTTCTTACTTCGTAGTGAGGAGATACTCTTGGTCCTATCTCCCACCCACTTCCAAATGTGAGAGGTCTGAACTTTTCACTCTTAAGCATCTGAAAAAGAGCTAAGTTCTCCTTCACTGAAGCTGTCAGGGTGGGGTGGGGACCTTGGTGCATTCACAAATTGGACAAATGTCTTATAAGCAATTGCATTTCTGGTCAGAGTCAGACTGAAAATTGAGCATTGAAACTGGAACCCTACAACAGTTGTTTTCAGAGAGTTGACAGCTGTTGGGGGGGAGGTGTATCCAATGTTAGACCTACTCAGAGTAGACCCATTGAAATTAATGAACCTGACTAAGTTAGATCCATTAATTTCAGTGTGTCTACTCTGTGTGAAACTTAGTTGGCAATAACCTAAGGTCTCTGCTCTTAAAGCCACATCAGGCGTATTCCACTTTAAACAGCCATGGCTTCCTCCAAAGAATCCCGAGAAGTGTAGTTTGTGAAGGGTGCTGAGAGTTGTTAGGAGATCCCCTTTCCCCCTCACAGAGCTACAGTGGCCAGAGTGGTTTAACAGTCAGCCCCTCTTCCCAGACAATTCTGGGAATAATGGTCTAATAACTCTCAGCATCCTTCACAAACTAGACTTCCCAGGATTCTTTGGGGGAAGCCATGACTGTTTAAAGTGGAATAAATGGCTGGTGTGGATGTGGCCAACTTCTGTCTCTGGTAAACAGGGTTGGCAGGGAGTTGTGTTCTTTCAAAAGTCTGTAAAACCTTGTTGACCAGAGGTTACAGTAGGACAAAAGAAATATGTCTCTGTACGCCAGGCTTGTAAACAACTCAGTAGTCCATTGGGTATGAATAAGACCCAATCTACACCATACATTTAAAGTAGTAGTATACCACAGTCATGGATTCCCCCAAAGAATCCTAAGAACTGTAGTTTAAGGATACTGGAGAGACCCTGTTCACCTCACAGAGCTACAGTTCTCAAGAGTGATTTAACAGTCAATCCCTCTTCCTAGGGAACTCTGAAAATTGTAGCTCTGTGAGGGGAATCAGGGTCTCCTCTCAGCATGAGGGTTGCCACGTTCAGGGCCTGAGACTGATCCTGTATCTTTAGGAGAAGAGAAAGTCAGCCAAGTGCAGGTGTTCTTGCAATACTGTAATGGGGAAAACCACAAAGTGGAATTCTCCCTTCCCCTTGCACAATTTTAAAAATACAGAAGACCTCTTGGAGGCCGGGCCTGGCAATCAAGAGGTCTTCTATACAGTAGGGCCCTGCTTACCGGCGCTTCGCATTCTGGCATTCCGCTAATGCGGCGGTGGGAAATTCCCCTTTTTAAAGCCGATTTAGTGATTTTATGACATTTTATGACATTTTCGCATCATTTTTGCGTGACGGCCCCATTATAGTCTATGGGTCCCGCTTTACGGCGGGGACCTGTGTGAGGCGTCCTTCCCTGGCTCTCCCTGTCAGGTTCCTACCTGCTCGTGGTTACTGCCTGTCACTAGGCACCACCAGGGACTCCACCAGTCCGGACTGTTCTCTCTTATGGTTTCTCTCCCCGCTCTAGCACAGATCTCAACAGATCCCCCTGCTAGGCAACCACCAGTAACGTCCCAATAGTAGTATTCCCAGAGACTCTGAATACTGGTATTGTTATTCTCTTCACCGCTGCCACCATTTGTTACAGTTCCCCTTCAGCCTTGGTCATTACCTTACCCTCCCTTCTGGTCTGTGAAACCCCAGCCAAGGATCAGGCCTTTGTTAAACCAAATTAAGTATTTATTACAGATAACAAAGCTAACAAGATTAACAAGATTTCTTCTTAAGGCACATAAGCATATGGTTTTACTCAATACTAATCCGAACTCCACCTCCCTCCTTCTCCACTCTCTCCTGGCAAACAACTCTCTCAAACCCCACCAAGCAATCCACTCTTTCTCTTCTCCCCCCCAGATTCCACTCTCACTCTTCCTTTTATACATGCAGCCATTTTAAACACTCAGCCAATCATCTCGCATTCTACTGCCCATTCACTCCCCCTCCTCTTTCACTCCACTTACCATGTATCTTCTAAAACAACAACACTTACCATATATACATTAATATAGGAACATCACAGCCTGGTCCCTAACCCGCCGTATAAGCGGGGCCTTACTGTATCTTTAAAAGTTGTGCAGGGGGAAGGGAGAATTCCACCTTGTGGTTTTTCCCATTACAGTATTGCAAGAACATCTGCACTTGGCTGGCTTTCTCTTCACCGAAAGATACAGGATCAGTCTCAGGCCATGAACCTGGCAAACCTACTCAGCACCCTTCACAAACTACACTTCCCAGGATTATTTGGGGGAGGCCATGGCTGTTTAAAGTGGAATAAATGTATGGTGTGAATGTAGCCTAAGGTAGAAAATTAAGCTGGGAAGGATCTAAAAATAAAAATGACTTGCCAAACTGTTCCAGCCAGTCATAACCTGGCTCTGACCATGATAACTGCTTTACTTTACATTTAAGGTTCACATGACAGCTTTGCCTTTGTCTGTGTGGAATGTGTAGCGTATGTATCTCAAGCACCTGTTGGACAGAGGCCTGTGACATTGATGGTGATGAGTGACATGGCCTCTTCCCCATGACCATGCGCTATGTTAAGACTTTAATTTTGATGCTCAGCCAGCATGGTCATCTTCAGAGCAGGGTATAGAGAATCTCCCTGTTAGCATCCATCCATCCTTTTGTCACACCAGCACTGAAAGGAGTCAAGCCAAGATGACAGCAGGCCTTAGACACCAGGGACAGAGGAGAGCCTGGAGCTGCTGCTTCATCCAGAGACCCTGTGGTGTAGTGGAGAAAGTGTTAAGACTATGACCTGGGAGACCATGGTTCAAATCCCCTCTCAGCTAAAGCTCAGTGACCTTGGCCAATCACAGCCATTCAGACTGGCATACCTCACTGGGTTGTTGTGAGGATAAAATAGAGAGAGAAAAGAACCATGCATACTACCTTGAACTCCTTGGAGGATAGGTGGCATATACATGTAATTTTTTTAAAAAATCTTGGTTTTGTGGATTGATGCTCATCGGCTAATGCACATTTCCTCACTTTGCTTGCAGGTATGAATGCACAGGCATTTTTGAGACACAGGAAGCTGCTTTATACCAAGTCAGAACATTGGTCCATATAGCCCAGTATTGCTTACACTGACTGGCAGCAGCTCTCCAAGTTTTCAGACAGGGAGTCTCTCCCATTCCTACCTGGAGATGCCAGGAATTGAACTAGAGACATTCTGCATGCAAAGCAGATGCTCTACGACTGAGCTATGACCCTTCCATCCTATAATTTCAACCACACATACCCACAGTTTTTTAAATGTATACTTTTATTTTATTTAACAACATAATAGTTGAGTACAAAATTCATACCAGAAAAAAAAGAAAATAAATTGATGATAATATGATATTTATCATACTAAAAAGTTTAGTATGATATTTATCATACTAAGTGTTCTATATTATCCCATACTGGGTCTGATGAACCAACATTCCCATGTCTGTTATTCCAGTATTGCATAAAGGTTCCCATCTCTCCATAAAACCCATCTCTCCATAAAACCCAAATTACTTACCATCCTTCCCTTAACAAAATGTGTTAATCTCTCCATTACTGCAAGCTCTAGACATTTTCATTAACAGAAGATGATTGTGCCCTTTCCAGTTCCTAGCTCATGCTATTTTAATGGCTACTGTAATAATTGAAGCTAAAGAATGTAATCTGGATGGAATTTCCTCTGGGACAATCTGACAAATAAGCACCATGAGACATAAGAGTAGGCCTCAGTGGGCAGTCATTTCTGTTAGTTACAATTTGAACTATCCGATTCCAGAAAAGCATGACCACTGGGCAATCCCACCATACATATATAAGGTTTGCATTTACCATTTGGCACTTACAGCACTTCAAGGGATTAACAGAATAGATTTTATCCAGCCTTTACAGGGTTAAGTGCCATATTATTTATTTAGAATATTTGTATGCCGCTTTGCGTCACCAGGCGACCTCCAAGCGGCTTCCATAGCAAGAATAAAACAATATAATAAAAACAGTTCAGAACATCATCATAATAAAAAACTTCAACACACCACACAATGTCACAAAACAGGCTCAAATCTCAAATCAATCTAGTTTGTAAACGCTAGAGAAAAATAGAGAGAGAGAAAAAAAACCATATATACAGTAGAGCCCCATCGTATGACCATCCATGTCTCCCAAGAGGAGAAAGTTGCACCACTGGGGCACCACTATAGAGAAGACCTTTCTCCAAGTTCTTCTCCAGAGAAAGTGATGTAGCCACTGATGTAGCTAGCCCTCTGGTGTTTCAGGCATTCTAATGAGTGCCATCTTGCTTCATAGTGGCCACCCTGAGAAACCTGCTTATAAGCTTAAGTCCTTACTGACACCGGATGGGCAGTGCCCAAGGCCACTGCCTTGGACTTCTACAGCTTAAAGAACTTGCTGGCCACACCTCTGAGAGCTGCAGGTGGAGACAATTCTGCTGGCAAGCAGGCAGGCAAGCAAGCAAACAACAGGTAGGTGCCCACAGGGTGAAGCAGATGGTTACCAGAGACCCTCATCTTAGTATAAGCTTATACTGAATTTCTCAGATTGATAAACATAAAGAACTCTTGTCATGAATCCCCATATCTTTCATAAGCTATCCGATAGTATGCCCCTTATAGGGATGGGTGAGAAATTCAATTCAGTTCACTTTTCAAAACAATATGCGAACCGAAACACAGCCCTCCTTCGGAATTCACATTTACTCGAATTTTGCTATGTAGTTTGCCAACCATGTGTTGCATATGTTAGGGAAAAGTGAGCATAAAAATGAATAGCTGAGTGAAAATAACATACAAAAATGCATTCCATGACACGAAACTGCTTGCAAAAATGTGTACATTAGTTAACACTGCCTACAAAAATGTGTTTATTAGGAGAAATTCACCCTAAAATGCTGGAGATTTATCATGATGATTAAAAAAAAAAAGCACAAATTGCTGCAGAAATTTGAATTTAAGATGGAGAAAATGAGAAACTGAGAAAACCGAATGGACGTTCCATCCCTAACCCCCAGTATCTCTTCCTGCAGATAACTTCCATTATTCTTGTATCCAATAGTAATTTGTCATTTTCACATAATAACTGAACTCCTTTTCCCATAATTTTCTCCCAAATTATCTGTTGTCTTAAGGCTATATAGGGGCCCAGAATATTCAGTACAAAATTCTGGATTTGAAGATACTACAGCCTTGGAAGTGACCATTCTGCTGTTTCCAAAGCAATCTCCTGCCTTGTTAATATCCTGCCTTGTAGTATAAGATCCCCAAACCTTGATACTTTTTCTTTCCAAACATGGAATGCAACAAAACAATTCCTTCGTAATTTTTTTTTAAATCATGTCTTATTACTGAGGTCCAATGTGATATGCCAGGACTTAATATCACTCTGTATCTATCTGAGGTCCTCAATAATTGTTGTAATACTAAGGATGGAAGTTCTTTGTCTCTTGCTACACCCCTAAATTTTTCAAATCACACTTGACTCCCTGCAGAATAAAAGGCATCTACAATCCCCCCCATCCCATGTATTACAATTCTTCCAAAGAGTTAAGGTGAGGTATATGATCTCCTTCTGCAATTTTATCTTCACAACAACCCTGTGAGGAAGTTTAGATAGTCAGTGATTGGCCCAAGGTCATCCACTGAGCAGGGATTTTGAACTTACATCACTCCATCCTTGCACTCTACCACTATGGGTCAGTTTCATGCTTCTGTATGTATGCTGCAGACTGGGGTGGTACCAGTGACAGCACCAGCTAGTGCAGCAGTTAGCAGTTTCAGGTGCTTTATAAAACCATAGGTAGTATCCAATGCTATGGTGCTGCTCGGATAGCAATCTTCCACTTGCACCATGGAATGTCTTCTTCCTCCTCTCTGCTGCTGCCCCCTGAAAATCATCCTCACACAGTTGGGAGGCTCTCTAGAGCAGATTTGTGGGGGGCAGGGCAAGGAGAAGAGAGCAGAATGGCATGTGTGCTGTGTGAATGCAGCTGATTATCTGGATAAGACCAAAGAGTTCTGTATAACCGGAAAGCTTGCATACATTGCTGTTGGACAATGGTCCGACAAAAGATCTTCACACCGTTTTTTTCTCTTGTTGCTCACCTTTGCATGGTTCTAAAATAGTTGTTACTTTGTTCTGCCTAGCTGGAACCAAGATGACGACAGCTGCGCCAGTGGCTGAGAATTCCATGTCTTCGGCAAATGTGACCACAAAGTCTCAAGAACAAATTCTTTATCAGAGTAAGATAAATGCAATGCTGGGATTTGGGGTCTGAAGGGAGGAAGCCCAAGTTCTGTTAAGTTTTGGAACAGGTATCATGAAAATGGGCAAAATCATTCCATGTCACCATTCAATCAGTTATTCAGTAAATAAAATTAGTCCCACAGAGGAGATGCAGGTTTGGTGGGGACACATTTTGTGTGCTGTTTCTAAGCTTCCGGAGGCTTCTATGGCTGGCTGATCTTGGAGATCAAATGTTGGACTAGATCAAGGGTGAGAAACCTCACGTTTCTGTAGCCTCCCCTCCGCACCCTTCCAATCACAGAAAGCTTCCATTAGGTGCCAATGAGAGAGAGAACCTAGAGTTGAACTACGGAATTCACCCCTGAAAGAGACAGTGATGGCCACCAACTTGGATGGATTTAAAAGATTATGATTATTCATTTATTTATTTATACCCCGCCCTTTGGCCCAAGGCCCTCAAGGTGGCTTACAGAAGGCACAAATATCAAAATACAATATAAGAATACATCAGTAAAACAATGAATCAATACAATAAAGCAATACAATTTACAAAACACAATTTACAAGAGTTGAATAACAATAACCATCACAATCTACAGTAGACAAATTTGTGGAAGATAAGGCTGTCAGAGGCTACTGGCCACCCTGGTTATGTTCTGCTTCCGCTGTCAGAAGCAGCATGCCTCTGAATACCAATTGCTGGAAGCTGCAGGAGAGGGACAGTTGCTGTTGCGTTCAGGTCCTGCTTGCAGGCTTCCCAGAGGCATCTGGTGGGCCACCGTGAGACCAGGATGCTGGGCTAGGTGATCAAGCAGTGTTAGCGTGGATGTGTATGAACGTGTGTGTATTATTATTTATTAAGAAAATATATAAACCACTTGCTCACACACACACACAAAACGATTCTCGAAGTGGTATATAAATCCAGTGATAAAACATGTCTAAAATATATGTGTGTGTGTGTGAGAGAGAGAGAGAGAGTCAGGGGTCTCCTCATTCACCACTGACTTGCTGCCCTTGGAAGATTAGCCACAAGGGAATTCAACCCAGTAGCTGAAACGGTTGGCCCATGTGGGAACAAGAGTGCTGGATTAGATGGGGCTTTGGCCTGATCCAGCAGGGCTCTTCCTAAAGTTCCCACCAATGGACTGAATGGTCTCTCCCAACAAGGCTGGACCTCTGCTCACACCTCTTGGAGCGAACTCATGTTTGTACAAAAGATTATACAGGAATTTGGACTTTAGGGAATACCGTTGGGAGAATGAAAGGGGCCGATAGTTCTGTAGTTCTTCAGATAATTCTGTAAAGGTGAGGAAGATGTATAAAAGATTTAGCTATCTGAAGGGAGCAAGTTTGACCTTGAAGGACATACTACCACCATAGCATAGACTTGGTTGTTGGGTGGCTTAAGGAACAATAATGGGGCACAATTAGGGCTCTGGTTCATTTTGTGCACCAAATGCCACCAGACAGGAACATTTAGAACTATGAATAGAAACTGACATGATAAGGGAGAGCTTTTCTTTTTTCTTTTAAACTTTAAAGCAGACTCAAGGGGCGTTGTTGTTCAAGGGAGCAGCAGTATAGGGGCGAGGGGGGGCAAGAGAGGTGTTAACTCTTTCCCCACTGAACCATTTGCCCAATCTAAGGCCCCATCCACATTACACTTTTAAAGCTTTACCATACCACATTAAAGAGTCATGGCTTCTCCCAAAGAATCCTGGGAACTATAGTTGGCTGAGGGTGCAGAGAGTTCTTAGGTGATGCACAGCAGTTTAACAACCAGTCTTTCTTGCCAGGGAACTCTGGGAATTGTAGCTGTGTGAGGGGAAGAGGGGTCTCTTAAGAGCTCTCAGTGCCAGTAACAAACTATAGTTCCCAATGTTCTTTGGGAGAAGGCATGAATCTTGAAAATGGTATGTTACTGGTTTAAATGTATAATGCAGACTGGGCTTGAATCAACCCCCCCAATGCATTACTAAAAAATACATGCACCATACAGATGCTATATCCACCACCACCCCTTGCATGTGTGTGTGATATTTTAAATGGAAAAAACAGCACAGTGGTTAAAAAAAAAAAATCTTCTCCTTCGGCACCACTGTTCTGATCAAACAGTCTTTGCCAACCTGGTGCCCTTGAGATATTTTGGACTATAACTCCCATTAGCCTCAGCCAGTATAGCCAGTGACCAGGACTGATGGGAGTTGTAGTTCAGCAACATATTGAGGACTCCATGTTGGCAACCCCTGTGATAAATAAACAAATGAATAAATAAGAGCCTTTGCAGCTTCTTTAAAAGGATTTCTTTTTTAAAAGATGCATGATCTCTTGTGTTGCACCTGTTTCAGCCCTAAGGACCTTGAGCTCCTTGGAGAAAAGGTGGGATATGAATGCAATCGATCGATCGATAAACTCTGACAATAAAGAGTCCCTGTCACAGCTGCAAAGGACTGAACTTGCCATCGCACATGCCCAGTGGAGCATCAGGGACTGTTTTTGTCAGACACGTTCCCCCGTTTCAAAAGCCAGCTGCTTTTGAAATGGAGGGCTGTTTCAAAAGAAGGTTGTGATTTGGAAACGGGGCTTGTTGGACGGTCCTATCTGCACACTTGAGAAAATGAAAAGTCAAATAATAGGTGTTTATAATCCTACTGGATAGGAGCAAGGGAGATGAGCTGCTAGCTCATTATCACCTACACTGACTGGCAGCTTCCCCCAGGGCTTCAGACTGGGAACATTCTCAGCCCTACCTGGAGATGCCAGAGATTGAACCTGGGGCCTTTTGCATGCAAAGCAGATGCTCTGCCACTGAGCTGCAGCCCTCCCTTGGAGGCACTTGTTTTATTGTATGTTGAGAATCAAAAGTGCCCCCCCACCCCCGCTACTGATGCCTGACTGGCCTAAACCAGAAGATAGGCATTTAGTGTTGCAGGCCACACACTGTGGAACACTGTCAGCCGAGATTTGGCTGGCATCCTCACTTTTGACTGACAGGCATCTCTTCAAGATTTTTTCATGCCGGCAGGCCTATGCAGTTTTTTGAAATTGTTCTTGAGTAGCCAGTCATTTTAATGATTGTTTTGTATTGCTTTTAAATGTTTTTTGTGTTCCTGATGTTTGGCGAGAGGGTGGTATATAAATACTTCTGCAAATAAATAAGAAATATTTTAAACCTGGGCTGAACCATGTTCACATCGGTGTTCTCTTCCCCCTTTCCTTCCTCCCACTAGGTTCTGGAGCGATTGTGGCAGCCGTCGTAGTTGGTGTAATTGTTATATTCACCGTGGTTCTCCTCTTGTTGAAAATGTATAACAGGTGAGTCAGTGACTAGGCTTTGTGCTCAAGTTTCTTCCATTTTTTTCAGGAGAACAATAGGCTGTGTGTGGAGTGCTGCCAGTGTTCTGTGGTTGTTTCTGCAGGACCCGCTGAAATCATGCTACTGTTGCATTTTTGTGTTTGAGGCTCTGCAGTTCTGCCTTGCAATTTTCGTTTGTGCGATCTTCCGTTAGAGGTGATACACGGGGCAAAATATGCAAGGGAGACCCAATGGGTTGTATCCCAATATGTACTACTCAAATTAATGGGCTACTCTGAGTAGGACTAGCATTAGATACAATCCAATGAATAAAGGGCAACAGGCCATTACTCAGGAGCAAAATATGCGAGGGAGATCTAATGAATAGAGAACAGGATGAAGCCTAGTAAATCTCTTTCTAGTCCACTGTTGTTTTAATTATTTTTAAAGGTTTTAATTACAGTAGGGCCCCACTTTGCAGCTCTCCGCTTTGCAGCGTTCCACCGATACAGCGGTTGTCAATTGCAGAAAGGCCCCCCGCTCCTACGGTGCTTGTTCCACTTTTACGACGTTTTTCAAGCATCGGGCACCATTTTAGACAATGTTAGTCAATGCGTTCCGCTTTACAGTGGAATTCGCTTTACGGCAGCGGTCTGGAACAGAACCTGCCGTATGAATGGGGCCCTACTGTACTTGCTATTTGCTGTTGTTCTTGATAATTTTTTTAAAAAATTGGTTAGATTCTTGCAATCCAGCAGTATATATATTTAACTTGGATTGCAATCCAGCAGTATATATATTTAACTTGGATTGCAAAAATAAATGATCAACTGCCTAATGGTATGTATAAAAGGGCCTGTTCTTACATTTATCTCCACAACACAGGAACAGATACAGGAATGGCTGCTTCTCCAGAATGGATGGAAAGATCTGTCCGTTTCGGTTCTCTCAGTTTTTCATTTTTCCAGTCTTAAATTCAGCTCTCCACATTTCTGCAACAATTTGTGATTTTTTAAAAAAACTCCTCATAAAAGTTTTCAGCATTTTAATGTACATTTCTCCTAATAAACACACTTGCGTGGGCGGTTTTGACTAATGTACACATTTTTGCAAGCAATTTCTCATCATATAATGCACTTTTGTATATTATTTTCACTCATATATTCATTTTTATGCACACTTTCCCCTAATAATGCATTTTTGTAAACCCTGGTTGGTTGGCGGACTGCATTGCAAAATTCGAATAAGTGCAAATTTTGAAGGAGGGCTGTATTTCTTGTATTGTTTCAGAAAGTGTGAATTTGATCAATTCAGCTTGACATGCAAACGGAATCAAATTTCTTGCCCATCTCTACTATCCAGTAAGCCTAGATAATGCTGAAGGGACCATAAATGCAGTGAGGTTCCAGGTAAGGGTTGCTCCACTTTAAGAACATAGGGAGCAGCCTTTATAACAAGCCAGACAGTTGATTTCTCTAGTTAGCCCTACCCGGCAATGCTGGGAGTTGAACTTGGGGTCTTTTGTACACAAAGTCTGTGGACTGCCACTGTGGGCTATAGCTTTTCCTCTCCTGTCTTCTTCTGGGAAGGGCGATAGCGTGGCAGGAGGAGATGTTGTGTGATTAACTCCTCTCTTCAGAACTTCCAATTCTTGTGTTCCTGGAGCAGTGTGGAAAGCAGTGGAATCCTGTAAAAATGGGCCTGTTTGCTGGACTGTACCACCTCAAGCTGCAGACAGAGGGGTGAAGTGGTACAGTCCATCATGGGGGTGGGGTTGCTGATCATGTAGCTTGCCTGTTAGAGGCTGAGGATTCCATAGGCTTCCTTCCCATCCTAGGACATAGTGCAAGGGCAATGGACACCACCCGAAGGCAGAGGGTTATATCCAACAAAGTTTTTACTTAGAGTAAACCCATTGAAATCAATGGACCCAAGTTAGTCATGTTCATTCATGCACATGGGTAGAACCTGCTTTGGCTATAACTCAAACAACCACTGGGCCATAGCTCAGTGGGTAGAGCATCTTGCTTTGCATGCAGGTCTCTCCAGGTTCAATCCCCAATGGCATCTCCAGGTAGGGTTGGGAATGTCCACTGTCTAAAACCCTAGAGAGTTGCTGCCAGTCAGTGCCGACAAAACTGAGCTAGATGGCCCGATGGCCACACGTGGTATTAAGGCAGTTGTCTCATGTGTCAACCCGGGCAGTTCAAGACCAGTGAGCCCTGGTGTAATGCAGTCTTTGCTTTGCTCTTTGTAGACGCATGAGGGCAAAGCGGGAGCTGGAACCGAAGAATGCCAAAGTCATGATCCCCTCCACGTTGGGACAGAACAGCAAGAGTGCCAGCCGTACCACAACAGTAACATTTGTCCCCGTGGACATCCACATGCCAGAGAGAAGGCCGTGAGGCATGAGCGTCTTGGAGAGCGACCAGCCAGATCAAAACCTGGGCTCAAGGAAGGCCTACAAATCATCAACGTAGAAGAAGACTCTGAAAGGTGTTGTTACCAATAGCCTACTTCCTTTGGCCAGATGGCCATGCTTCTAGACAACTGAGGGAATTCCAAGCTGTCACCCATTCATGAAAGTGGTGTCTTGTCTCTACAGCTGTGGATGTGGGAGGGGTCACTAGCGGCACAGCTACCCCTGTTGTTGGGTCACAATATGGCCTTCCACAGTTTTCTGCTACTTCATCTTAGGCCCAGCTCATACATTTCCTCAGTCTCTTGGATTCTGAATGGTCCTTTGCTTGTTTGAGATTCTGGAGAGGTGGAGATAAACTTCCTTCCATCCAGGGCTGTTCCTACTGTTGTGCAGAATGAAGTAGGCAGCAGATGCTGAGGGATGGAGGGTGGCGGTGAGGAGTCGGAGGATGGAGCTGTGTGTGCCACATGGCCTGCACAGCATTCCCAAAGCCAGTGTGCTCCCCTCAGGTGCCAGTATAAGGAATGGAGGGGGGGTTCATCTTGTCATTTGCTTATTGCAGCCAGGGCCGGTTCTAAAGGGTGGCCAGGTGGGGCACTGGCCCGATGGCCCCTGGAGCTACAGGGGCCCCCTCACCTGCCCTTCCGCGATCCACGCCCCCCCACCTACCCGTCTGCTGTCTTTTACCATTGCCCTTAATGAAGATGGCGGCTGCGGTTTCCCTAAGGTCCTGAAGCCCCTGCTGCCATCTTAGTTGATGGCAGAGATGCGTGTGCATAGCACGCACACATGCCATCAACAAAGATGGCGGCGGAGGCATCATCCCCTTAGGGAAACTGTGGCCGCCATCTTCGTTAAGGGCAATGGTAAAAGACAGCAGACAGGTAGGTGGGGGGGCTGTGTGTGTGTGTGTGCGCGCACACACACACACACGCCGGGGCCCAGGGCAAGCTGATGCCCAAGGGCCCTGGCATTCCTAGTGCTGGCCCTGATTGCAGCAGTGGGGAACCTTTTTTAACCCAAGGGTCACATTTCCTTCTGGGTGGGGCCAGAGGCAAAAGTGGACTGAGCAATGAAGTTAAATTTTGCCTTTATAGAGTAGACTAGTTTGTATACACCCTCACACACCCCTCTCTGTCCTCATGCAAGAGGCATTATCAGAGTTCAGTTGTGCCGGACTCCTCCGTGTGCCCCTCCTTGCCCTCTCCTCTGCCATGCTGGGGGAGATGGCCATGGTAGCATTGGCCGCTGGCTTCAAGCCCTCTGGCGGCAGCTCCTTCAAGCCAAAGAAAGATTGCATAAACACCAGGTAGTATCGGCACTTTGGGGCTAACCTCCCCTTTGTAACCGCAGAAGAAGAAGTGGTGCCGAGAGACAGCGGGCGCTGCAGCTGCAGCTGCCAAGACTTCTGCCATCTTAGATGTTTTAAGTGATTGCGAGTCAGGGAAGGTGCTAGGCTGAATCTTTCTCCCTGACGTGCTAGCTTTCTGTGTTCTGTGGTTTGTTGCTTTTCCTCATATGGGGAGCATTTGATCCGTTGACATCTTAGCTGGAGAAGCTGCTTTCTACTGCGTTGGTCCATCTAGCTCAGTACTCTCTACACTGACTGGCAGCGGCTCTCCAGGGTTTCAGACAGGGTTCTCTCCCAGCCCAACCTAGAGATGCTGGGGATTGAACCTGGGACTGTCTGCATGCAAGGCAGATGCTCTACCGGTGAGGCCCAGCCTTTTCCATTAAAATGCTCCATCACCTTAGCGCTACAAAGCCTCTTAAAACACAAAACACAGTGGACTTTATGTAGGTTGGAAAGAGAAGAGGAAATGCTTTGAAAAGTGTGAGGCAAACAAATGACTAAACAGGAAAGTATGCAAACACCCCGCAAGGAAATCGGGATGAGTGCTCATTGTTGTATAACCTCCCTGCACACAAATCAGCACAAATGCTCGCTAAAGACATGATGTAATCTAACCTCCGCGCATCAGGATGAATGCTCAATAAATAGGTCATCTGATTGGCCAAGTCTGTGGGAGGCAGGATGGTCTGATCCAGCAGGACTCTTTCTTCTAATGGTCTTATCTAGATCCAGAAATTGCTTTACCACCTGATGTTGCTGACTGTATAAACTGGCTCTGATTGTGAATACTGGTGGAAGGGAGCCCCCTCACCTCACCCCAGAATTTCAGGCAAACAAAGGAGAAAATGAGTGTACCGGGTCTAAAATGTCTCCCCGTGTGGGTTTGGTGTTTCTCTTGTGGGGGTCAGTAATGCAGACAATCAAAATGAAGCAGCATTTTGTGAATTCCCAGCTCACAAGGCTGTGAAGACTGACACGAGCTGGGGAGGGAGGGAGTATATCTGGGCAATGGAGGCTGGTCTATGCCCACCAACCTCAGCTTGCCTTCAGCCAGCCCTCATCTGCCTGCCTTCTTACTTACAGCCACTCCAGCCCTACCTGCCACCTTCCTCTGTGTTGTCCTGGTAGAACTCAGCAAGAATGATGGGTACAAAGCTCAAGTTGATTGGCTCTGCCCAGGGCCGGATTATCCATTAGGCTTAGTAGGTTGAAGCCTAGGGGCCCAGAGTTCTTGGGGGCCCATGGGGCACTGGCCCGAGGGCCCCTGGAGCTACAGAGGGCCCTCCGCTCTTCTTCCATGATCCCAGAAGCTGGACAGGAGCCACGGATCGCAGGACAAGAGCTTCTGAACCACCCACCATCCCCCCGCTTCACTTACCTTTTTCTCTGCTGTTTTTGTGGTTTGCCATCAATCAAGATGGCGGCCAAGGTTTCCCTAAGGGGCTGAAGCCTCTGCCGCCATCTTGGTCGATGTTACGCATGCGTGCCTAAAAGGATAGGGCCCCCCAAACACCAATCAGCCTAGGGGCCCTCCTCAGCTTAATCTGGCCCTGGCTCTGCCTATTGTTGGCTCTGGCTCCCCCTACTGTTGACCTCCCTGTCTTCCACCCTTCCAGTCCCAGTGGGCACCAGCCACCACGACTGTTACTGGCTTTGCCTGTCATTGGCTCTGGCTTCTCCTACTGTTTGGTCTCCCTGTCTTCTGCCGTTACAGTCCCAATAGGCACCAGCCACCACTGGATCTGAGGTACAACTCAGGACACGATTCAGCATGAGTTAGGCTGCAGTCCTGTACATGCTTCCCAGGGAGCAATTCTCACTGATCTCAGTGAGGTTTACTTAATGAATAGACATGTATAGGATTGCACTCTAAGCACACTGTAACATCCATGTGACTGAACTTTGATGTATTCTCTTGCACCACAGCTCCTGTTCAATAAATACTCTGCCTGGGGAAACTTGACATAGCAACTGAATTTATTTATTTTGGTCCAGTTTGGTTCTGGTGTCTTTTTAAAATGAAAGCATGGAATGAAGAAATAATATTTTTTTAATTGCAAGACAGCAAAGACCAGCAGGGGCAGAATGGAACCTGATGGGGTTTGTGTATGCTGCTACTTAAATAAAATAGATTTTTTAAAAATAATGATTGGTGTCCATAGATAATATTTCTGACCTGTCTAAAAAAAAATGCATGCTGCGTTCTCCTTCTGCCAAATTTAAAAAGAATCTCAGAAAAGAAGTGAAAACCTTTCTAATATGGAACTGGTCAGAACAAAAAAGTAAACTACCAGGTAGGAGATAAGATTCAAAAGCAACATTGAAGTTCATGAAGTAACCCCCACCCATATCTAGGAATGGACGGTTCTGTCCCCTTCAGTTCCTCTCTGTTTCTCATTTTCCCAATCTTTAGTTCTCCATATTTCCACACCATTTTGTGATTTTTTTTAAAAAAAAACAAGTCCTCGTGAAAATTCTGCAGCATTTTAGTTCAAATTTCTCCTAATTTATGCATATTTGTAGGCAATTTCCCCTAATATAATGCATTTTTGTACGTTCTTTTCAGAAACATTTGCACACTTTACCCCGGTATATACATCTTTGTACACAATACTTGGCTGGAGAACTGCATTGCAAAATTCTGGGAAGTTGTGAAAAATAATGCACAAACCAATGCAGAAATGAGTAAGACTGGAAAAATGAGAAACTGAAATTGACAGATTCATCCACCTTTAGTAAGGAGAATGCAACACTGGGGGTACTCGCAGGAGCATGCTACTCCTTAGGACGAGAAGCTAGATTGGGTAAACTAATTTAAGTTTGTAATTTAGGCATGCAGGCTAGAAGCCAGGATGAGCTCATGCAAGGTTCCAGGTTCTGCTCTGTGCAGCATGGATGGCTGGAATGTGTACAGACCAGCTTGTCATTATGAAATACGAGCTCCGCAATGGTTGACCATCAATGCTTATTGTCAGTTTTAAAAACAAAGCTCGTGACAAACCCTTTTTTCACTTACAAACACTGGGGGTGGCGAATGCATTGGCAGAAAGTACACAAGTTCGGTATTGCTGAAGCGGGTGCCCATTATATCTAACCTAAAAATTCACCAGGCCCACGGGATACAATTGCACAGAAGCGGCATTGTTGCTCTGGTATGAATTACTGTGTCTTCGGCTTGTGTATTAAAAGTAGGACCAGATGTGGGCCCTAAAGCAACATCTGGCCTCTGGTGGCTCCACCACATTTCAATTAAGCAACTATTTTTGCTAAGAATTTGTTTATTATAGAGCAAGGGTGGGAAATCTGCGGCCCACTGGATGTTGCTGGACTGCAGCGCCATCATCCCTGGCCATTGGCTATGCTGGATGTGGCTGATGGGAGCTAGTGTCCAACCAACAACATCCCAGTTAAGAATCAAAATGCAAGGAAATAATGAAATGGTGTGTGTGCGCGCGCACTGTAAACCTCTCTTCTTTATGTGGCTGGAATGTAGCCTACTGTAGAGTTGGTAAGATTCACATCCATTGCTCGGCCTCAGAAGGTTCTCCACAAGGGGATGTGTCCCTTTGACTGAAAAACACTCTTCACCTTTGATATTCAAGGTAGCAGGGTGGTTCCACTCTCCCCTCTAAAAAAAATACTAATGAATCAGAACAATTTTAACGGCAGTTCTGTTTTCCAGAATGTAGATAGAAGTGTATTTTGCCACATAAACTGGCCCTGTCCTTGATGGTCTGCTGTATAATAAATTAACTCATCCCCACCTAGTAATAAGGGCTTCAGAGTTACAGGCCTTGTATGCAGAGGCATGGCAAGACCATTCCTTACAATGCAATACCCCCCCAAAAAGTGTGCAGTCTGTCTCATGCAGAACTTCTGAAAGCCATTCAAATGATATCACACTTCATATTTTCAATAGGATATACTTTGCAAAAGCACCAACATACCTGTATATGTGTGTGGCAGTCAGAGTGTAGAGCAGTCTTCGCCAACCTGATGGGAGTTGCAGTTGAAAACATCTGGAGTGCACCAGGTTGATGAAGCCTGGTGCAGAGGTTATGGACTCTTTTTCAGTTAAACACGCATGGAACTATACCACACCCTCTAGTGGCAATTTACAAATCCGTGTTACAGTTTTTATTCATACCTCAATGTTGCCCAGGGCTCACTGACCATAAACATTTGCAATATCTGGATTTCAAAGTTTCCCCATATAGCCTTGTTCTAAAGGTGTGAGTGAGGGCAAGCTGCATCTCCTGAAAAATTTCTTTGCTGCACAACTGTTAAAACACAGCAGCAGCAAATTTTTCTGCAGCTGGTCCTTCTGGAAAGAGAGAGCGCCTCAAAGGTGTACTGAAGATCTGTTTTTATTGAACCTAATGTGTGTGTTTTTTAGTCAGTCACTCTTTTCAAGGGAACTATAAAGTTGTCTACAGTCCATATAAAAAGTCAGTAAAATATAGCATGGAATAGACTGAACTTCAAAATGTGTTATTATGTATTTAAGAGTTTAGGTTTTTTCAAAAGTATTTCCTTGACATTAAATGGATTTATATGTAATTTTATTTTCAACGGATTACCCTAGCTGTAACTTTGCCTACACGAGAATGGGCCTGTTCAGTGGTGGGGGGCCCGTCTGTGGAATGCTCTCCCCAGGGAGACGCACCTTACACCATCCTTTTCTCAGGTGCCAGGCCTTTGGTAATAAGTTGCCTCCTATGTTGATGTTCATCTTTTAGTGGGGCGCGTAGGACTCATCCTGAAATGCTCATCCAGTAACATAACTGGATGAGCACTTAATATATTTTGTACTGTTCATTGTTTTAATTTTGGGGGGGAGAGGGAAATTGCTTTCATGTGTTGTGTCAAATCATTTTGAGGCTTTTTGTATAAAGTGACTGATAAATGTAATAAATAACAACGATGACAACCACAACTTGTAACAGTACACTCCTCTGAGGTCAAGGCCATTACACTCTGAATCCCCATATACTCAACTCCTACTCAAGACTGGCAGTGGTAAGACAGTGAAGACCAGAATGGCCCCAATCCATATAGTAGGAGCATGGCCCTCCAGATGCTGTTGGACTCCAACCTCCAGCTAGTCGTTAGCCCTACTAGCTAACATGACCAGTGGTCAGGGAAGATGGGTGTTGTAGTCAAGCAACATCTTGGAGGGCCACAGGTATCTTTGCTCTGCTTTGTTCGACTGGAGCAAGATTAGTGTAGTCCATGATTTGATTTCAAATAGCAGCCTGGCAGATGCTTCTGGGAAGCTCTCAAATATATTCAGTGGCTCCTCAGAGTTTCCGGCAGGGATCTCAGCCCTACCTGAAAATGTTGGGAACAGAACGGGGTGTGTGTGTGTGTGTGTGTGTGTGTGCTGGGATCTTCTGCATGAAATGATTTTTTTCTCTCCCTCTCTTATAACACTAGAACCTGTGGACCTCCAATGGACCTGAATGTTGGAAGATTCAGGGCAGGCAAAAGAGAGCCAGTGTGGTGCAATGGTTACAGTGTTGGACTACAACCTGGGAGACCAGGGTTCGAATCCCCACACAGCCATGAAGCTCACTGGGTGACCTTGGGACAGTCACTGCCTCTCAGTCTCAGAGAAAGGAATAGTAAAACCGCCTCTGAATACCACTTACCATGAAAGCCCTATTCATAGGGTTGCCATAAGTCGGGATTGACTTGAAGGCAGTCCATTTCCCTTTTCAAACGAAAGGACTTCTTCCCACAGCCCATAGTTAAACTCTGGAATTTGCTCTCACAAGAGGCAGTGACGGCCACCAACTTGGGTGGCTTTAGAAGTGCATTAGCCAAATACACAGAGAATAAGGCTATCAGTGGCTACTAGCCATGCTCAGCTTCCGGAGTTGTAGGCAGTATGCTTCCAAATACCAGTTGCCAGAAACCGCAGGAGGGGAGAGTGCTCTTGCACTCAGGTGCTGCTTCAGGGCTTCCCACGGGCATCTGGCTGGGCACCGTGAGAACAGGACCCTGGACTGGATGGGCCTTTGGCCTGATCCAGCAGGCTCTTGTGTTTGTTATGCTAAGTTAATTCAGCCTTTTACACCAGGGGTGGGGAACTTCAGACCTTAAGGCCCAAATGTGGCCCTCCAGGCCTCTTTATCTGGTCCCCAGGTCACCGCCCTCACCACCCCTACCTGCTTGGCACTTTCCTTAAGAGTCTTTGCTTGCCTAGAACGCATCGTTTAAGTTTGATAACTGTTTTTACTTGCCTAAAGTGTGAAAAAACAAGCCTATTCTAGAAAGGTATTGCTTTGCCCACTGTTACCTCTGGCTCTGCCCACCACTGGTGTGTGGCCCCCGGAAGGTTGTCTAGGGAATGTGGCCCTCGGGCCAAAAAAAGGCTCCCCACCATCGGTTGCACACACCACTATTAAAAGATACAAGAGCCCTGTCCTCTTCATCCGGCCACTTCTGCCAGAATAAATGTTACCCTGAAAAATATGATGGGATTCTTTGCGGATCTTACTTGGCCAAAGCAAGTGCCGCTGAGTCCAATGGGGGGGGGTAAAGTCCCACTGAATTGTACGGTGCAGCATAGGATTGCACCTGCGCAGCCATATCCTAAACAGATGAGCATTATAATAATAATAATAAATAATAATAAAATTTTATTTGTTAGTTGCCCATCTGTCCGACTTAACGGACACTCTGGGCGACTTACACAATATAAAATACAATATAAAACATATGCATACAACAATCATAATATTAACATCAGTTCATCTAAACCATCCTTCAATAATAGAGCATAATAGCCTAACCCACCCCAGAGATCCCATAGGCCTGCCTGAATAGCCAGGTCTTTAAGGCTCGGCAAAAAGCCATCAGGGAGGAGGCATGTCGAAGGTCAAAAGGAAGCAAGTTCCAGAGGGTGGGGGCCACGATCGAAAAAGCCCTCTCTCTGGTCCGCACCAGCCTAGCTGTTTTTACCGGTGGGACCGAGAGAAGGTCTTGTGAGGCTGATCTTGTTTGGCGGCATATTTGGTGATACTGGAGGCGTTCCTTCAGATAAGCTGGGCCAAAACCATATAGGGTTTTAAAGGTTAATACCAACACCTTGAATTGGGCCCGGTATACAACTGGCAACCAGTGTAACTCCATCAACACTGGGGTGATATGGTCCCGGCGACGGCTCTGCTTTATTAAGCGTGCCGCCGCATTCTGTACCAGCTGGAGTTTCCGGACCATCTTCAAGGGTAACCCCACGTAGAGCGCATTACAGTAGTCTAATCGAGAGGAGACCAGGGCATGTATCACTCGTGGGAGCAGATGTATAGGAAGGTAGGGTCGCAGCCTCTGTACCAGATGAAGTTGGTACCAGGCTGCCCGGCTTACTGCAGAGACCTGGGCCTCCATGGACAGCTGGGAGTCCAAAATGACCCCTAGGCTGCGGACCTGGTCCTTTAGGGGCAATCTCACCCCATTAAGGACCAGATCTAAATTTCCCAACCTTCTCTTATCTCCCACCAGTAACACCTCGGTCTTGTCGGGGTTCAGCTTCAGCCTGTTCTCTCCCATCCATCCACTTACGGACTCCAGGCAATTGGACAAGGTTTCCACAGCCAACTCTGGTGAGGATTTAAATGAGAGGTAGAGCTGCGTGTCATCCGCATATTGGTGACACTGCAGCCCAAAACTCCTGATGATGGCTCCCAGTGGTTTTATATAAATATTGAATAGCATGGGGGCGAGGATAGAACCCTGTGGCACACCACAATTAAGGGGCCAAGGGTCTGAAACCTCATCCCCCAACGCTACCCGTTGATATCTGTTGGAGAGATAGGAACGGAACCACCGTAAAACAGTGCCTCCTATTCCCAATCCCTCCAAGCGATTTAACAGGATACCGTGGTCGACGGTATCGAAAGCTGCTGAGAGATCCAGGAGGACGAGGAAAGTATGTTCTCCCCTATCCAACGCCCTCCTCATATCATCCACCAGAGCGACCAAGGCTGTTTCAGTTCCATGTCCAGTCCTGAAGCCCGATTGGAAAGGATCTAAATAATCTGCTTCCTCCAAGTGTGTCTGTAACTGTTTAGCCACCACACGCTCAATCACCTTGCCCAAGAATGGTAAATTGGAGACTGGGCGAAAGTTGTTTAAATCTTGGGGATCCAAGGAGGGCTTTTTCAAAATAGGTCTTATCACTGCCTCCTTGAGGGCTAATGGCATTGCACCCTCCTCCAAGGATGCATTTACCATTGCCTTGATCCCTTTGCCCAGTCTCTCTTTACAGCTCATAACCAGCTTATGAAGGGCAAGGATCAAGCAAGCAAGTGGTTGGTTTCACAGTAGAGAGCACCTTGTCCATTGGCATTGTGCTCCGTGGCGTTCCCTCTTTAAAAAGCGCGCACAGATAGCCAAGACAGCGCTCTGCAGTGCCCTCTTTCGGCCGAACCAACCTTCCCATTCTCCTTCCCCAAAACAGAAATGTCTGGTTGGCTGCGGCTCACAGATGCCGTCCTCGCCCTTCCCGACGATTAGCTAGTACCGGGTAGAACGAGAGCTGGTCGTTGGCTGGATTTCCCGCCAATCTCCGCTCTCCCCCTGTGGTCCCGCCTCCTCTTTCTGGAGTGGCGTCACCCCGGCCTCTGCCCGGCCCATTCCTTTCCCTCCTCCCACTCCCGCGAGAAGTGACGAGACTGACGAGACTGACGACGACAGAGTGATGATTCACTAAGCCTGAGGCGGCGAAGGACAGGCTCTCGCGCTCTGCCGCGCGGTGCATGTCGGGGCACGGAGCAGCGCTCTCTGCGGCCAGGCAGGAGGAGTCAAGATGGACGCGGGCTTCTTCCGCGTAAGTGCTGAAGCGGGGTGGAAAGAACTGCGGCGGGAGAAACGGGGGAGAGGCGGCGGTCGGCGAGAAGGCTGCGCCGCGGGGCGGGAGCTCGGTAGTGTCTTTTCTTCGCCCTCCGCCTCACGCTAGGCAGCCAGCCAGGCCGGTCCTTTCTCCTACCCCCCCTCGTGTGGAGCTGAGGCGGAGAAAATGGCGGCGGCGCAAGGCTCTTTTCCAGCGCGAGGCAGAAACGGGAGGGGGGAAGGCACGAGGGGAATTTTCTCTCTTCTCTCCCTCCCCTCACGCTCAGTCGTCGCTCCCCTCCCTTTTTTAGCCCTTGCTACCTCCCTCATTTCTCCTCAACACATTTCGTCTTTTTTTTTTCCTTCTGGCGGCCCTTTTCCTTCCGCTGCGAAGGCGCCGCCGTCGCCAACACGGAGGAGGAAGCGAGGGGCCTTGAGGCGCCCGGGCCTTCCTCCCCCTTGAATAAATTCACCCGACGCGCGGCTTTCATCCTCTGGCCTTAGGCTTCGTAGTCTGTTCGTAACCGCCCCATTAGTTGGTGGCGATTCCTGCGGAGGCCAGAACACCTCTCTCCACCCCCTCCCCCGTGACATCCACAGTTGGGACCTCACGATCTAGCCTATTTTTTTTCTTTCCCATATTCCCCAATTGGTTTGGGCGATAGTGAAAAAGGTATTGCCCAACTGCAGATTTGGATTGCCCCCCCCTTACAGACCTGTCTTTGTTTTTTCTATTTTTGTGGACTAGAGTTCAATTCATTCCATGTTTGGATGTAGAGAGTTTGGTAGACATGTACTAACTGTTACATAATTTCAGAGCATGTATGTTTACATTTTTTGCTCTAGAAGTGAGGAATTTCTGGCCCTCCAGATGTTGCTGGTTTCCAACTCTCATTGTTTCTGATGTTTGGGTGTGCTGGTTGAGACTGATGGCAGGAGTCTGACAACATCTGGAGGACAATGGGTTCCTCATCCCTTTTTACATTTATATGTACACTTGCTGGGAGGGGAGGCAACATTAGGGCCAGAAAGTGGTGTGGGGTGGCAGGAGGTGTCATCTATAATTCTGTTCTTTAGAACTCAGTTATAATTCAAAAGAGTGGTACTTAGGTGGTAACAAGGTGGTTACAAACACTTTACCAGCTTTCACTTATTTAGCATGAGGAAATCTCTTGCCTTGATTCAGAACTAAAACTGTAAGTCCATTATTTTAAGATTCAAGTGAAAATTGCACTCTGCAGCTGCACATGTGTATAATAAAAAAGCTGCCTCTTCCCTTTTTCCTATGATGAAGAGAACCAAGTAGAATTAAGCACGCTAATATGTGGGAGAAACTTTTATGTTTTCTTTTGTGAAATATGTGGCTTCTGCTGATAAGCAAGAAATTTGAGGGGTGTCTTTCAATGTCAGTTTGTGTAGCAGCACTTCCATGCAGCTGAACTTCAGGAAGATATCAGTAGTGACTGATTTTATTACGGGGGGAAATCCAGTCATTTTCTGAAGAATCCCAAGGCTCACTACCAGAAGTCTGATATGATGAAGGGCAGCCTGTACGTGAACGTTTGCAATAAATTAAATAGTTTTAATAAAGGTTCCTGGAAACCTGTGAAGACACGTGACCTTGGAGTATAATAGCAGTTCCATTACAGGATGTTAGGATTGTAACATGTTGCTCATAGGCAACCAGCCTGTAGCATAGACAGCATATGTTTTTGGCACTGAGTCTGGCATGGTGTTAAACTTGTACTGATGCCTGCTCCCAAGCACAGTTAGACTGGCAGCTAAAATGACCCCAATGTGCTGTTGTATATGTACAACTGTGTGCATTGTAGTGGCACCAATACATTATTGTTACTACTCCTTCTACATTTATATACTGCTTTTCCTCTGCAGCTCAAGGTGGTATATGTGATTCTCCTGTCCATTTTATCCTCATGACAACCCTGTAAGATAGCTAAGGCAGTGAGAGATGGTGACTGCCCCAAGGTCATCCAGTGAGCTTCATGGCTGAGTGGGAATTTGAACCCTTATCTCTTATGTCTTAGTTCAACACTCAGTTCATTATACTACACTGATTCTCTTTGGACTTGATTTCTGCTATCCTTGCAAAAAGGGCATACAGCATTTAGATGGTGTTAGGGAAAAGTATATTGGTCTACAATAGTAAAATGTTTTGTTCTACCTTTTGAGGGCTTTTGCAGGCCCTAGGTTTTGGGGTGCCAGTCATTTGACTGGTCATATATGGTCAACTGACCGTTTGCTTGACCACCAATAATTTGCCCATCATCAAATGTTACATAATAGTGTTCTTGATGTTGTGTAAGTGGCACACAGTGCCTCTTTTAGTGCATCATGCATTTGATACTGGTTACATGTGCTGCAGGAGTCACGCATGCACACACCTTGGGACCTGTTGCCCTGCTGCTCTGTCTACAGAAAGTGTAGGTTTTCACCTCAGAAATACATTGTAAGATATAGTTTATTCTGTTAAATTGATAAATAATTTCCACAGTGTCTGGGCTGGTGAGGGAGTATTTGATTCAGAAAATAAAGGAACTGTGAATATGCTCAGGAATGTTTCATCCTTGGCTTTTTGGAAGTTTTCCTCTTGAAACTTTATACAGGCGGGCCCCGCCTATTCCGTTCCAGATCCCCGCCGTAAAGTGGAACCCCATTGAATATAATGGGGCGTGTCACGCGAAAATGCCGCAAAAGGGCAAAATCGGCTTTTAAAACGGGAAATCAAAGCCACCGCATTAGCGGAACGCTGGGAAGCGAAGCGCCAGTAAGCGGGGCCCTACTGTGCATATATAGCCTCAAGTGCCAGAATGTTTCTTCACAAAAATGGAAATCCTGCACAGATCACAAGTGCCAAGGAACTGGGAAAATAGCTCTTGTCTCCTAAAGAAAGCACACTTCTAGTAACGTATACTTAAGGTTGGGGTGCCAGTTAAGTTCTACCTGTTATGTGAGCAATACAGCATGTCTCTTAAAAGTCTTTGAGCTTGTGTGGAGTTCCTTTCTAAAGAGAAAAGTAATTCTAAAAAGCTCAAAGGTTGAAGTGTTCCTGAGCATATTTAGCATGCTTTTATTTTGTGAATGAAAGGTTTTCTCACCTGTTGAGGCATTGTAGGCTAAGCTTAGGTAAGGGACACCAGAAAACTTATTCCAGTTAGGTTTAATGAAGAAGCATTAAACACTTCCCTTGATAAAGAGCTTCCTCAAAACCTATTGGGAACTATATCTGCTTTGTACTGTGCCCGTGGCCTTTTTTTTTTTTTTTACCTTGAATTTTTCTATTGCTGTAATTGATCCTCTGGACAGGATTACAGTTCTAGGGCAGTGCTGTGTATGACCTGTTGCATTGCTTTGGGTTTGCAAACCCAAAATGTCAACAAGGAAGGTTGAAGCTCTATTGGACAAAGTCTTTGCATGGCACTTAGATGGCAACTGGGATGAATAATTAATCATTATGTCCTAGAGACATTTTCTAAACATGGAGCAACATGCCGCTGCCTTGCACAACATATTGATAATGGCTCTGTCCCAAGAGAGAAGGATAAGCAGCCAGCTTTAGTCTACTTAGCTACATTGTAATAATATTTTTAGCTCTTGTTACAGAGTAGCTTGGATTAGAGTTTTTCAACAGTTACCTATGGCAGTGGTTCCCATCCTTTATGAGTACGGGACCCCCTTTATAAGTTCAAAAAATTTCATGACCCCCTTCCCCTAGGGAGGCAGGCTGAGTGCTAGGAAGGAAGGGAGAAAGCAGCTTTTCCTTGCAGCCTTGCTACTTTTTGCTTCACAAAAAGCCCTCTCGTTCTGAGTAAGGGCATCACCATCAGCAGTGGTGTAAGGAGATGGGAGTCGGTGACAGTAATCCCGTCTTCCTTCTGGCATCTCTACCCTCAGCCTCCTTTGGCATCTGCCATGTATTTTATAGGCAGATGCCTGCCCTTGGTGTGCCCAAAGGATGCTCTGGCACTTCAGCAAAAGTTCTCCCCTCTTGTTTGGAGCAAGGGGAAGGTATCATTGCAGTGGTAGTGGGAAGCAGACATTCCAGGGAGTTAAGACCTTTTCAGAAAAAATTAATTATTCATTTCTTTACTATTCGTGGGCCCCTCTGATTACTTCGCAGCCCCCCTGGGGGTCACGGCCCCTACGTTGGGAACCACTGACCTATGGTATATATATCTTTAAGTACATATTTGTAAGTATTGTTGGCTCCTGTATCCTTCAAAATACTGAACTGGATTGTATCCAGTTAAGTTCTTCTGAGTATAGATTCGTTGAAATTAACTGATTAAGTCAAATTCATTTATTTCAATGGGTCTACTCTGATTTGGCTAACACTGGATACAACTCTCTCACACTCACCCCAAACCATTCATCTCTCCCTTGCCTCCCTTTTTTCATTTTTTTTACATTTTACTTAGTAAATTATTGGGTCCAATTTACCCCTACTGAAACAAATGGGAAACTACCAAATGCCTAAGGGATCCATTCTAGCACCAGCAAATTCTTAAAATAAGAGTAAGAAATATATTTTATGGCTATCATAAATTCCATTTTTAGGTGGCTGCTTCATTCCTTTTGAAGTGGCACAGATTTTTTCTGTTTTTCTATTTTTCCCCCAGTTCTTTCTTGTGTGTACAATAAATAAATACATTTCAGAGTATCGCAGGGATTGGACCTCAGGAGTAAATTTTACTCCAGGGATTCTGCTACGAATCTGCTTTACCTTGACATAAGAATTAACACACTCACAGTGCAGACTTTCAACACTGATTTCTTATTTAAGCTATTCGCATACCATGGTCTCTTTCTGTTATTTAATTAGGAGCCTAGAGGAAATGCTCTTTAGGTTCCTGTTTTGCTTTCTATTCTGTTTTCTTCTTGTAATAGCTCAGTGAGGTTTGTCTGATTGTATCTTTTTGTCCAGTCACATGTCTCTTGGCCCCTAACAAAACACATAGAACTCCAGTAGCGTTTTTTTTTAAAAGCTCATACCATTGTGTGATCCAAGGTATCCCAATAATTTTTATGTTGAACCTTTATTGCAATACCAGTAAAATCTATTTTTTATGTTAACCTGAAGGCATTTTGAAATGAGGTATGGATGGTATCCAACTAAGTCATACTCTGAATAAACCCATTGAAATTTGTGGACATTTGCTCCAAGGATTAATGCTGAATATCACCCCATATCTTTATTTCTCACTATGACTTTAAAAGGGCCCATGTGACTCTAATAGTACATGGATACTATCAAAGCATATGGTGCAAGAGGGTTATGGTGCCCAATGATAATGGGATTTGGCTTTTTGGAGAGCTTTCAGTTAAGCACATCCATCAGTTAAAAGGTTTCTGAATGCAATAGTTGCTTTGTTATTAAGAGCATGGCAAACTCCCCCTCTCCCATGTAAGTTGTTGCTTCCATCTTCTAATTTAAAATGGTAACACAGAATGATGTTTCCTTTCAGAGTAATTCATATAAAGCTTGGGTCCCCATGGCTTGATATCTCACCTGTCAAATCCTGCCTGGAGTCTAAGATATTTTAAAGGCTAGTATGTTATTCTTGAGATCAGGGCAATTTTTTTCAGAACTATCACTAAAAGCTAAAGTGATGAAACTGAGGTTATCATATTTTGGACACATAATGCGAAGACACAATTCACTAGAAAAGACAATAATGCTGGGAAAAACAGAAGGGAGTCGAAAAAGAGGAAGGCCAAACAAGAGATGGATTGATTCCATAAAGCAGCCTTTCCCAACCAGTGTGCCTCCAGATGTTGTTGGACCACAACTCCCATCAGCCTCAGCCAGCATTGCCAATGGTCAGGAAAGATGGGGATTGTGGTCCAACAACATCTGGAGGCACACTGGTTGGGAAAGGCTGCCATAAAGGAAGCCACAGACCTGAACTTACAAGATCTGAACAGGGTGGTTCACGACAGCTGCTATTGGAGGTCGCTGAATCATAGGGTCACCATAAGTCGTAATTGACTTGAAGGCACATAACAACAACAATATAAAGTATTTTAAGTGGTTTGCCAATTTTGATTGGAAATTACTTGAGAGATTGCTTGGAGGCAGTGTATTGCACTGTTCTTCAACCTTGGGTCCCCAGATATTGTCAGACTACAACTCCCATCAACCCCAGCCAGCTTAGCCAGTGGTCAAGGATGAGGGGAGTTATAGTTCAGCAACATGATGTTTTTAAAGATACTTTGTTTTAATATGTTTTTAAAGATGTTTTGTTTTAAAGTCTTGTTTTTAAGATGTTTTGGAGTGGTTTTTAGTGTTTTTGTTTGCCACCCTGGGCTCCTTCTGGGAGGAAGGGCAGGAAATAAATTTAATAAATAAATAAATACCATCTGGGGACCAAAGGTTGAAGAACAGTGGTGTACTGAGTTACAGTTTTGTAAAGCTGATTGCACAAACCCTCAAGCTTGCAGATGCACCAATATGGTGATTGTATAATTGAGATGTTGGGGCATTTTTAGGTTTGATTTCCATTCTTCAGCACAAGGTGAGAATTGGGTCATAAGTGGTAATAAGTCTTACAGCAGGAATGGGAAACCTATGACTCTCCATGTGTCATTAGACTCAAATTCCCATCAGCTCCAGCCAGCATGGTCAGTGATTAGGGAACTTGGTTGTGTGTGTAGGTCTACAATATCTGGAAGGCCACAGATTCCCCATCCCGGCCTCGCAGGCTTATCTGCATACAAGCAGGACATCTGCAGCGCATTGTTGACTTGCAGTGCAGCTTGTCAAAATGTTGGGACTCTCTGTTAGCAGTATAGTAGCTAGTCACTTGGTATTGAGAGGAGCCTTTGATGATTAGTTAAATTAGTTAACTAATGTAACTATACAGTTAACTGCATTTAATTTTACTCGTCTTTTATTCTTACAGGGAACAAGTGCAGAACAGGACAACCGCTTCAGCAACAAACAGAAGAAGCTACTAAAGCAACTGAAATTTGCAGAATGTCTAGAAAAGAAAGTATGTTCAGTTTTATATTTAGAGATTAATATGGAATTCTTTTTTAAAAAAAGACTTTTAATTAAATACAGTACAGAATATGGTGTTTTGAATGTAACTAACTCTGAGCTAAAGCTACTAAAGAAAGCAAAGTTAGGAAGTAGAAAAAGTAGTCGTCTTGTTCTAGAGGTAGAAAAGGTGTTTTTATATTAAGGAGGATTTAAGTTGATATAAATGCTGAAGTGGTGTCATTTTTTAGTCAAGGCTTCCATCTTGTTGCCAGGAACTCAAACGGGAAAAACCCTGAATGGATAGGCATCTGAAATCTAAAGACATTCCCTGTGGAGGGAGCCATTTCAGTTGCAGTCTAACATCATGGTTTTTCAGGAAAACTTTGGCTGTTGCTGTGGATATGTTACACCAGGCACAGGAAATCTGTGGCCCATGATCTCCACCAGGCTGTTTGGGGTAAACCATGCCCACCTTTTCTGCACCTGACATCATATATGACATGAGGCGCAGTTGGTCTACAGGTGAGGACACATAAGCAAGCCAGCTTTCAGAGAGTGAGCGAACAGAAGTTTGACAGAGGAGCTGTAGCGAGGAAAAGAAAAAGGCCAAGAGGGCTCTGAAGCCGTGTGCTCTAATCCATGTGCTCTGAAGGGCTCCATAGCAGCTTGATTGGAAGGGGTGTGGCTTGTTAGCTATTGGCTTAAGGGTGTGGCCTGAGAACTGCTGAGGGCAACGAGCAGCAGCAGTGTGTGCTGGAACTTTCATTCTGTTTCCTGACTGCTAACTGAGCAGAGCAGAGCAGAGGGAGCGTCTCAGCTAGTCCACAAGAGAGGAGATACAAGCAAGCCAGCTTTCAGAGAGCGAGCGAACAGAGCGAGTGAGCAGGAGTTTGACAAAGGAGTTCGACGGGGAGTTCAAGGGGGAGGTCTCTAAAAAACCCAAATTACTAAGTCTCCTTGTACAGCGCACTGCATACCAGTGGGACTCTCAAGTTTGCCCTGTAGTAGGACAGGACAAAGCACAGGCCACTCCAAAACAAGTAGTTAGAAGGAAACAAAAGATAGAGGAGAGTATGACCGGGAAGGATACTCCAGTGGTTGTGACCTGCAAGGTGTGCGCCATGTTTGTCTTCTTGCCTGAGAACAACATGGCTTACACGTGCAACAAGTGCAAGCTCGTGGCACTGTTGGAAGAAAAAGTGAGAGGCCTGGAACAGCGGGTGGCCACACTGAGAACTATAAGAGAAGATGAAGAGTTCTTAGACAGAATGCTGGAACAACAGCAGCAAAGAGAAGTGGAGGTGGGAGAGCAACAGCATGTGGTAGTAGAAGAGGAGACTACTTTGGAGAGGAACAGTGAAGTGGAGGAAACTCGGTGGGAAAGGGTGACAGGAGCAGAAGAGCTAGAAGATACCCTTCACCAGTGGAACTATGGAACCGCTTTCAACCACTCGAGGATGAGACTGGAGGACAGCCTGTGGTGGAAGAATTACAGGAGACCCCGTGCGACAATGAGCAAGAGGCTGAAGCTCAACCAAGCAGGGCCAATGAAACCTCGCCCCCAAACAAGAAGAAGAGTACTAGTAGTGGGAGACTCCCTACTGCGTGAGATTGAAACCCAAGTATGCCGAGAAGATCTGTGGACTCGCCAGGTATGCTGTCTACCAGGAGGACGGATTAGAGATGTGACGGACGGGTTGCCATCACTCATCAAGCCCACCGACAGGTATCCCTTTCTCCTCATCCATGTGGGAACAATGATACTGCCAAACGGAGCTATGAAGAAATCACATCAGACTTTGAAGCTCTGGGAAGGAAACTCAAGGACTTTGGGGCCCAGATAGTTTTTTCATCCATCCTTCCAGTACTTAGAAGAGGAGTAGAAAGGGAAAGAAAAATACTCTGTGTGAATGAATGGCTACGAAGGTGGTGCCGACGTGAGAGATTTGGATTCTGGGACCATGGGCTATTCTTCCAGGAAGATGGATTGCTGGCAAATGATGGGTTGCATCTCACAAGGACTGGGAAGAATGTGGTTGGCTACAGCATGGAGAAGTTCATCAAGAGGGCTTTAAACTGAATCCTAAGGGGGAGGGAGACGTAAACTTGGTGGTAACGACTGAGGAAGGCTTGTTCATACTAATGGGAACAGAGAGATCAGCTGTAATGGGGACCAGTGACAGTCCTCAGGAAAATGTAGTAAGGAAGCCAAACCATAAATCACATGGTCTTCAATGCCTGTATACTAATGTGCAGAGCATGGGAAACAAGCAGGACGAACTTGAACTCTTAATATAGAAGGGCAATTATGACTTGATAGGTGTAACTGAAACTTGGTGGGATGACTCCCATGACTGGAATACAGCAATTGAAGGATATAACTTGTTCAAAAAGAACAGAAGGAACAAAAAGGGAGGTGGAGTCATGGTATATGTTAAAAATATATCCCTGCACAGAAATACAGGAAGATGAGCTTGGTAGTTCCACTGAGAGTATCTGGATTAAAATTAATGGGGCAAGTAATAAAAGGAATGTGGTGCTTGGAGTCTATTACCGACCACCCAATCAAGGAGAAGACGAGAATGTAACTTTTGAAAAGCAAATTGCCAATGTTTCGAGGAGTCATGATGTAGTAGTAATGGGGGATTTCAATTATCCTGATATCTGTTAGGAGACAAATTCTGCCAAACACGGCCCCTCCAAGAAATTTCTGACTTGTGTTGGAGATAACTTTCTCCTACAGAATGTGGAGGAAGTAACCAGAGGATCAGCTATCCTTGACTTGATTCTAACCAATAGAGATGATTTGGTAGATGAAGTGGCAGTTACGGGAACTCTGGGGGAAAATGACCACACCATACTTGAATTTTTGATTTTAACAGAAGCAAAAGCTGTGAATAGCCATATGCGCACCCTGGACTTCAGGAAAGCTGGTTTTAATAAACTCAGAACAGTTGTAAGTACGGTTCCATGGCAAGCCACCCTAATGAGAAAACGAATCCAAGATGGGTGGGAATTTCTAAAAAAGGAAATTCTAAAAGCACAATGGGAAGCAATTCCAACAAGGAAAAAAGGGGGAAAACAACAGAAGAAACCAATGTGGCTTCACAAAAAGCTTAGAGATGACCTGGAAACAAAAAAGGACACATACAGGAAGTGGAAAAAAGGCCAGGCCACAAAGGAAGAGTACAGGCAGGTATTACGGAATTCCAGGGATGGTGTCAGGAAGGCTAAAGTGAGAATGAGCTGAGGTTAGTGAGGGATGCTACAAGCAACAAAAAAGCTTTCTTCAGGTATGTTTATAGTAAAAGAGAGAAAAGAAACGGTGGCACAGCTACTCAGTGAGGAAGGCAAAATGATAGCATGACAAAGAAAAGGCAGAAGTGCTCAATTCCTACTTTGGCTCAGTCTTCTCCCAAAAAATGATCTGTGACCCTCCCGGGAAACAAGAAGTAGAAGGGGCAGGATTGGAGCTTGAGATTGATAGACAAACGGTCAAGGAATACCTAGTCACTTTGAACGAGTTCAAATAGGCAGGGCCCGATAAACTGTATCCTAGAGTATTGAAGGAACTGGCTGAAGAACTCTCAGAACCGCTGTGTATTATCTTTGCGAAATTATGGAGGACTGGGGAAGTGCCGGATGACTGGAGGAGAGCTAATGTTGTCCAAAAAAGGCAAAAAGGAGGAACCAGGGAACTATGGACCAGTCAGCCTAACATCAATCCCTGGAAAAACTCTGGAGCAGATTATAAAGCAGTCAGTCTGTAAGCATCTTGAAAACAATGCAGTGATTAGTAGGAGCCAACATGGATTTATGAAGAACAAATCCTGCCAAACTAATCTTATCTCATTTTTTGATCGGGTAACCTCCCTTGTAGACTGTGGGAATGCTGTGGACATAATAGACCTCAACTTCAGCAAAGCTTTTGACAAAGTGCCCCATGATATTCTGATTAGCAAACTAGCTAAATGTGGGCTGGATGCAACAACTATCAGGTGGATCCACAGTTGGCTCCAGAATTGTACTCAAAGAGTGCTCATCAATGGTTCCTTCTCAAACTGGGCGGAAGTAACAAGTGGGGCACCACAGGGCTTGGTCCTGGGCCCAGTGCTCTTCAACATTTTTATTAACGACTTGGAGGAGAAGGTACAGAGCATGCTTATCAAATTTGCAGATGATACAGAATTGGGGGGCATAGCTAATACCGTGGAAGACAGAAAGAAGATTCAAAGGGACCTTGATAAGCTGGAGGATTGGGCTGAAAACAACAGAATGAAATTCAACAGGAATAAATGCAAAGTTCTACACTTAGGAAAAAGAAACCAAAT